>NC_135481.1:131770035-132402813 GCF_052094955.1 Ictidomys tridecemlineatus | reverse complement strand
GAACAAGTATGGTCTATTTATTTCTTGCTTCCTGCCCCCATGAAAAGCAAAGTACAGGAACTTCATCACAGGAAGGTAGGCATAAAATGCTTGCCTGCCTTCTAATGAAGCAAAGTAAATTTGTTTACAAATTCTATTTAAAAAAAAAAAAACATGATAGCATAAAACTAGGAAAATGTTCAGAAGTCTTCTCAAGTCAAATAAAATAAGATGGTTGGGAAAGTATTAGTCTATTCAGATCGAGTATTCTGAGCTAAAGAATTCTTTATGCCCACAGTTATGCCCACACTGAGTTTGCTGGTGGTGAGGTACATGCTCAGGCATGTACTGAGTATCATATTGTCCAGATCATGCCAGGACAATAGGGAAGACTCACAGGCATCTGGGAGGAGGCCTGTGTGTCAGGCAGATGGGAATCCAGATTGCCTAGTTAGATCAGGGTTAGCTGAAGAGTGGAGCCAAAGGCAGGGCCAGTTGCCCTCAGGAGTTTAGGCCAGATTTGGAGAAATTCAATCCAAGTAATTTCTATGGGATAAAGGTGACAGCAGTTTATTTAATAAGGCAATTCTAGAATGTAGATCTAGAATGTCCCCCAAAGGCCCATATGTTTAAAAGGCTTTGTCCCCCACCCATAATGCTATGGGGAGGTGGTAAAACCTTCAAAAGGAGGGGCCTAGAGGAAGACATTCAAGTAATTGGGTGTATCCCCAAAAAAGTGTTTGACCCTGATCCCCTCCTCTTTCTCTCTTTCACTTTCTCTCCAGGAGGAAAGTTGAGTTTGTTCCTTCTCGACACAGGCCTAAAAGCACCAGGCCAACTGATCATGGACCTCCAAACCTGTGAGTTAAAATAAACCTTTTCTCTTTATCAATTGATTGTCTCAAGTATTTGTTATAGTAATGGAAAACTGTTATTTATTGTATTTCTTATAGTAATGGAAAACACAGGGATAACAGGCGGAATGTTAGGATCAGTATACAGAAAGAGTAGAGAAGATACCCTTTCTTTCTGGTCTTGAGGGTAATGTCTTTAGGATGGAATCCTGTAAAAACTGACATAACTTTCTACAGTTATACTTTTCACCCACTCTTTGCTACTGAATAAGGCAAGGTCTAGGATCTATCACAGGGAATACTGTTCCCAATTAGGAATTATAAATGTGGAGGGAAAATTCAAGCTTTCAAATTTTAAGACAAATTTCTTCAAGTCCAAAATGGTAGAAGACATCTTAATTGTCCTTGCTCAAGTCACTTATCATCACTAAGTCTCAGAGTCTCGAAAGTAAAATGAGGGTGTGCACTTCACACACACACACACACACACACACACACACACACACACATTAGTACCCCATAATTTCATCACTGGTATCCTTGAGTCTTTCTTACCTGTCTGATTCTTCATCTGCTAAGAGGTCAGACAATAAGGTATTAGTGATCTGCTATAGAACCAGGAAACTAAGGCTACAAATGCTTGACTGCTATGCATATCTGAAGATTGATTCTGGATTATGATTTTGTGGGACAAGTGTTCAGAAAGGCAAAAATGCCAGGAGATACTTGTAATAGTTTGATTTCAGAAATCAGTCATTGTTATGGTTTGGATGTGAAGTGTCCCCTGAAAGCTCACATGTGGGACAAGGCAGGAATATCCAGAGGTGAGGTGATTAGATTAAGAGATATGCAATCCAATCAGTGGGTTGATCTATTTGATGGGTGAATGAGTGGTAACTGTAGGCAACTGGAGATGTGGGTACTTAAAGGAAGTAGGTCACCGGGGGCATGCCCTTGAGGATTATATTATCCCTGGCTCCTTGCACTCTAGCTGTCTCTGCTTTCTTATTGCAACCTCCTGAGCTATCTTCCTCTGCCAGGCCCTTCCACCATGATGTTCTGCCTCACTTGGGCCCAGAGCAATGAAGTTTCCCAACCATGGACTGAACCTCTGAAACCATGGGCCAAAATAAATTTTTCCTCCTCCAAGTTGTTTTTGTTGTGCATATTGGTTGCAGTAATGCTGACTAACACAGTCATGGGATTCTGTTCAAGATTGGCAATTATGAGGATAGAAAAAGACTAATATTTGGAATAATTAAGAGTTTGGATGTGTTACTGTAGTTAAGAAACAAAACAAAAAAATGCAGCGACAGGCCATTGTATGACCAGGGAGTGGGATATTATTCATAGGTAGAGAAGACTAAGGTGGTGAAAGGGACTCAGAGAAGACTTGGGAGAATGTGGCTGAAGTGGAGTGGCCCTGACATCAGGGGCTTCTACCTGTGCCTTGTTCAGTGGTTTCTGGCACTCACTACCCAGGGTTGAGCCAAACTTCACAGAAAGGCACCATCCTCCACAAGACCACCCAAATTTCAGACACCAGCATGTTTTCAGGGGTTCACAGGCCACTCTCACTTCTGACCAGCTGGTTACAAATTTCAGGGGTTCACATGAATCTTTCAGGTTTAATGATTCTTCAGAATAACACCCAAAACTAACGAAAATGCCAGAGATTCATGATTGCAGTTCTAGTAGATCAAAAAGAGATCATTTGGAACCAGCCAAAAGGAGAAAGAGACACCCGAGATGAAGTCTGGAAGGTTCTGACACACAATCTCTGTTTCCCTATCCTCACGGAGGCAGAATGCATTACCTTCATGGCACATCAGTGTGTGACATTATACAGAATATTACCAACCAGGATCGTTGAGCTGAGGTTTTGTGTCCAGAGTTTCCATTGGGGTTTCATTAAATAAGCATAATGGTGTGAATCATTAGCAATGCATTCAAATTCAATCTCCAAATCCCTGTTCTCCCTGGAAATTGAGCTGATATTGCCTGGCTCAAAGCCCCCACCCTCTAATCACAGGGTTGGTCTTTCTGCAGGACCAGCCATTATCCTGAATCATCTCTTTAGCATAAACTATTAGGTGTGGTCCAAATGGCCCTCCATGAATAACAAAGATGCTCTCCTATCACTGGGGAAATGCTTTCAGGTCTGGGAAAAATTTAGATGTATTCTTTATTACACATCAGTTAAAACAAGGACAGTGACCAGAAATGGCTGTTGGAAGTACCAATTTTCAACATCATATCACAGTTATAATGATGAGTTTTTGTTGATATTGTCAGATAAAGTCAGAATGTGGGGGCCAAAGTGGGACCAGAGGCAGGTTGGGGAAACAGAGAGCTTAACTCAGACTAAGTCTAAGTATGAAAGGACATGGGAAAGGGTCCTGTCCAAGGAATTGGAATTTCTGGGCTCTTTCAAAAGCTGTCTTCTTCCATGTTCTTGTGGAAGCCTTATTGGCCTTTAAATCCCCACAATGGGTTCCCAGCTTCTCTTGGAATACCTCAGTTCCCAAGTGCTGACCTCGCTCTTTAATTTTATTGTTGTAGTTGTTTTTCATACTGGGGACTGAATCCAGGGGTGTTTTACCACTAAGCTATATCCTCAGTTCTTTTAATTTTTTTTTTTTTGAGACAAGGTCTTGTTAAGTTGCTGAAGCTGGCCTCCAACTTGATCCTCCTGCCTCAGCTTGTTGCTTGAATTACAAGCATGTGCCACCATGCCCAACCTGACCTTGCTCTTGAAACACACATTAAAACAGTTCCTTGCATCTACTCAGCCCAAATGGGAAAGTTTCTTTTTCTACTCCTACTGTCTCAAGGCTGAGGACTATAAGAAGAAACTTTTCTCCACTTGCATTTTGTCCTGGGCTGGATCAAAAAGGGCACTATTTTTATTCTTATGTATCAGACAAACACTATAAGGAACAAGGAGTTATAGCTATTCCCTCTAGAACTGCAACTATAGAATTAAGGGGGAGCTTGGAGATCTCATTCCAAAGGAACAGAAATCTTGCCAGTCATCTAATTTCCATTTTTTTTTCATGCAGATAAATCTTTCACTGGTCCATACAATAACCCATCCCCCAATATACCTGATCATGACTCTATGGTCTGAAGAAACTCAGGCCTGGGCTTAGTATTCTGTGACACAGAGGTTTTAAAGAAAGATTGATTGTGGGCTGAAGATCCAATGAATTATTCACTGTAGAGTCAGAATTCTGATATGATCTGTGTTGACCGACGTTCATTTGAAATGGTTTCTCATGATCGCCGTTGTCCAGGAGCTAATGATATCATTGGAGCAAGTCCATTCTGTGATTGATAGTCTATGTCTTTCTCAGACTTCATCTTGTTGTCCGGTTTCAATTTGTCTCCTTTTGCTGTACTAAACCTCTGACTGTGACTATAGCACTTTCCTGAGTTCTGTGACCTCTTCTATTGAATTATAGAAACTCAAGTGGTAAAGGGAATCCCTGAAGTTGAAGCCAGCTGGTCAGAAATAAGAGTGGCCTACAAGGCCCTGAACTTGTGATTGGTGTCTAAAGTTTGGGTGGTCTTGTGGAGGACTGTGCCCTTAGCCTGTGAAGTTTGGCCCAACTCCATACTATTGGTATCAAAAGTCACCAGACACTGAAGGCTAGCTCAGAGAGACACCTGTCCAAACTCCTGCCTATTTATCTGCACCTTGGCAAGTGGACACAATTGCATCACTCCCTTTAAGAAGATCGTTAAGCACGTGGAAATTTTGGACAGAGGTCAGAATATATGAGATTACACTGAAGGGTTGAGGCTGGCCATTTGGGTTTAGAAAGATCCAGAAAGATATGCTTGAAGGATTAATAAAAAGTGTGAAACAAGGCTATGATCCTCTCAGTTGATTATTACTCCTTATAGTCAATGCTCTTCAGGAGATTTTTTTTCATAAAATCAAGATAGAAGATCAGTCACACACATAATTACATTTTCACAATACAACATATATCATGCATTACATATTGTACTTTCAGAATAGAGACTTATATTCCAAGTCCCTAACTGAGCAATACTCCTGACTTTCTTCTTTCTCCTTCCCTTCCATAGCTCTAAGTGTCCACACAGCACTGCAATCCCGTGGCCTTGTTGTGGTCCTCACTTGGTTTTTCATCCACTAAGCATCAAATCACTTCCAGGAAAGACTCAGGAATTTTCTTCATGTCGGTCCACAAGGAAGCGCAGAGAATCAGGTACCAAACAGCAAATGCTTGATGAGAGAATAAATGAGTGAGTATGCTAAATTCATTTCTTGTCATCTTGAAATATTCACATGTACCCCCTGTCCTGGCTGTATCACCTTGTCCCAGAATAAGCCAAGTTTGAGAATTCTACTTTGACCTTGAGATGAGGTTGACTTGGAAGGCCAGATCAGTGAGGCTACTACCAGTAGGAGAGGAGTATAAATTTTAAAAACAAGAGTTCAAAAGATTTCTGCAGAGAGCTGACAGAAGGGAGAAAGAACAGGGGTGAGACGATGCAGCTTTCAGAATAATCAAATCCTGGATTTTAGCAAACAAAACCTCATTAATCCCCCCGACACACACACACCCGCATCTCTGGTAACCACCACCTCTATTTTATGGCCATTTGGAGATCATTTGAAGCCCATTCCATAGCTGTTCTCTTGCTGAGCTTCCTTTATGCAGAAAAATGATAATGCAGTTAGGATGCTTTCAAAAGTCCCGGGGGAAATTAATTTGTTTACAGGATTGTGCATCATATGGTTAAACCAACAAGGAAAAACAGACAGTCCTCTTTCTCAGCCCAGCTGAACTCCTGACTGATGAGGTCAGGAGGCAGGCGACATGGGCATGGTCCCAGTGAGCTCCAACAGGAGCTGTCTCTTTGAAACTGTGGTCATCCAATCCAACATCACAGGTCTCAAAAGCTCTCACTGTGGCACCCTTCTCAGTTACAATAGAGAGCTCTCTGCTCCAGGATTTGGTTAGTTTTTTATGGGCCTGATAAATGCATTACAGAATGGTATTTCTTTGTAATCCATCCCTATTGCTTCCCCCAGGGGTTTCTTCAGAAAAAAAAAATAGTCCTCATGGACCTTTCTCTGTGTTTTGCAACTACCTAAATGGTTTGCTGGTGCCTTGGGCTATTCTTACACTCTGAGCTCTATACCAGAAGTGATCCAAACCATCCTTCAAGTAAATGACTCTTGGAGATTAAAAACTGTATTGAAATAAATATAATTTAAAAAAATAATTAAAAATTGTAATGAAATTAATGATAGGCCTCTATCATCTAGCAGTAATGCTATAATGAGAAGTTTCCAAATGATAGTACTTCATTGTACATTTTTGTTCTGTATCATAGCTTCCAAGTCTGAATTATCAAAGTTTCCAAATTAGTAGAGTAGAAATTTAATAAGACCTTACCATAATCGGTGACAGTTGGTCTTCCCTTTTTAACTTCAGGAAAGATACCACTTAACAAATTTCATCCTTCCTGCAGTCGGGCTGGGACCACATGTTCAATTACACAGCACGGTCTCACTCACCAATCAGCAGGCCTCCCTGAGCTCTGGGAATTAATCCCTGTATCTCTGGGCCTGGGCAGGCTGCTTCCCACATTCAACACCTGCAGCAGGAAGTTCAAACTCCCTGAGTTAAATTCTGTACATGTCCCTGGATACATTCCAAACTTATTTAAAGCAGGAAGGCATTTTTAGAGTTTTATTTGTATTTGAAGCTGGATTAAAGAGCACAGATAGTGTGTCTATCATGTAGTTAATAAATATATTTATAATGTTGTTATTATAGTTTAGATGTGAGGTGCCCACAAAAACACACATATGCCAGAAGGTTCAGAGGAGAAATGATTGGGTTATAATAGTCTCAACCCAATTAGTGAATTAATTACCCAACAGGGACTAACTAAGTGGTAATTGAAGTGGTAGGGTATGGCTGGAGGAGGTGGGAATTGGGGACATGGCTTTGGGATATATGTTTTTATCTGGTGAGTGGAGTCTATGCTTCCTATTCACCATGTGAGCTGCTTCCCTCTGCTACACTCTTCCATCATGATGTTCTGCCTTGCCTTGAGCCCTGAGAAATGGAGCTGGCCTTCTGTGACCAACATCTGAAACTGTGAGACCTAAAATAAACTTTTCCTCCTCTAAAATTGTTCCAGTCAGATCTTTCAGTCACAGCAGTGAAATAGCTGACTAAAACGGTTATTTATTAAAAAGTCTCCATATCAGATTAGTTTTTAAAATATAACTAATTTCAAGCATTCCAACCAAGCTTTTATGCTGATGTTACAATAATGCCAATAGTCATAACAGTAATGGCTATAACAATAGCTCATATGAATCCAAACCATTTGGGCCACGCTTCTATGGTGGAGTTTAACACTACTATTATGGGCATAATGCCAGTTTTTAGGCTCCTACCACGCCTCAGGCCCTGTGTTAGGTCCATTATACATAATTTTGCTAATCCTGAGAAAATTACAAGATTATTTCCATTTTGCAGGTAAGAAAAGACTTAGGGGTATGCAGTAATATCTCCAAGGCAATCCAATCTATCAAGCACTAGAACTGGTATTTAAAGATTTTATGACTTAGCTATACCCTCAAAGCTTAGGTGTCCTGAAAAGTTCATGTGTGAGAGACAATGGAAAAAGTTTAGAGGTGAAATGATTGGGTTATGAAAGTTTTAACCTAATCAGTACATAAATCCCCTGGATAGGCATCAACTGGGTGTAACTGTAAGTAGGTAGGATGTGGCTGGAGGAGGTGGGTAATTGGGGTGTGCCTTTGGGGTATATATTTTGTCCTTGGTGAGAGGAAAAATCTCTCTCTCTGCTTGTCATGTCCTGAGCTGCTTTCCTCTTCCACACCTGCTCACCTCAATATTCTGCCTCACCTCAGGCTCAGAGCAATGGAGTCAGCCATCTTTGGATTGAGAAACCATGAGCCCAAATAAACTTTTCCTTTTTAAAAATTGTTCTGGTCAGGTCTTTTGGTTACAGCAGCAAAAAAAAAAAAAAAAAAGAAAATCTGACTAAAACAAATACCTATATTCTAAACTATAACAATCCCATGTTCATTGCAACACATCAAGCAGATTATTTTGGTTTATAAGCTAGATTCTTAGGAGGAGCAGAGTAAATGTTAGACTCAGTTGTCATTCACTCACACAAATAAAGTCTACATTTTTAAAAGAAAGATGTAAAGTATAAACTGATTTTTTGTTTTTTAATGTAGTGTTGTAATAGTAGACTCCCAAGGAGTAAACATTTAACATCTAGTAGGGGTAAGTACTATTTTAAAAAATTATTATTATAACCTGCCTGTAAAGAATGTTGGATCTTGCTCTTCTAGCCAAGGTTGCTGAAGAGACTCACCAAATAAAAACAACATATGAGAAGGAACGTGAAGGAGGAAAAGTAGGAGCAACTGAATATGTGAGGAAAGAACATTTCAAAAGGGAGCAGACATGCAGAGCCCTGAGGCCAGACTCGGAGTGCTTGGGCACAGCAATGTGGCCAGTGGGACCAGAAAGAAAGTTGATATTTTTTAAGTATGTTTTTAAATATGACATATTTTAAATTTTAAAATAAAGTCACAAATAAATAAATCCAACACAATTAGTCACCCAATGTCTTAAATCTATCATAAGTATATCTAACATTTCTGAACACTTACTACACCAAGCACTCTTCTGAGCTTTCTCTGGTATGCATTCATTTTATTCTCACAGAACACTACAAAGCACATATTGTTATTTATCTCGATTTCAGAAGAGCTCAGGGAGGCAACAGAGGGCCAGTTCTTGTCAGGAATTGAGGGTCTTACTCAGGACTTGGCTTTCTTGGACCCAGAAAAGAAGCCACTGGAGTTTTCTAGAAGGGAAAAGACCTGAACTGACTTATATTTTTACAAAGAACTCTGTGGCTGCTGAAAGGAGAAAGGGATGTTGTTGGTGGGGGTAGTCTTGAAAGTTGTCAAAAGAGGCAGGAAAACAATCGGGAGGTGATGATGATAAGCTAGGAGAGCAATAATAGTGTCTAGGTGTCGCGACCCCCCTTGCCCGCAAGGAAGACGCGACTCAGGAATCTTCTTTCAGCAGTTTATTCAGGCCCTTGATATTCTTCTAATAATTCTTCTACTACTACTTCTACTAAACTTCGGATGCCCCTCCCAGCCTTAATAAAGCACCGCGAACCCCAATGCAAAGCTGCCACGTGTACCCTTCTCACAGGGTGCTAGAAAATGACACGCCAACTTTCTCTGATAAGGAGCTGGGAACACGCCAACTCTCTTTGATATGGAGTTGTCCTTCACAGACCACAGCGGAGCCAGCGCCATCATGTAATGGCGACCACAGTCCGCAGGAACGGCTCACCACATCTAGGGGTGTTGTCATGGAGGTCTGTGACACAAGCAGGTGCCAATCATGCTCAGAGGTTCAGTTAGTTTGAATAAAAGGTTATATTTCATTAATATATTTGCTACTTAATATTTGATGTTGGGAAATTATGTGGTCTCATGTTTTAGATAAATCGTTCATAATTATATCAGATCTGGGATTTTTGTTTGTTTTTATGGGTTTTTTTTTTTTTTTTTTTTTTTTTTGCTGATAGTAGAGATTAAACCTAACAGTGCTACATCCCAGCTCTTTTTGTTCTTCATTTCGAGACAGTGCTTGCTAAGTTGCCCAGGCTGGGCTCAAACTTGTTATCCTCCTGCCTCAGTCTCCTGAGTCGCTGGGAGTACTGGTGTGCATCCCCACACCTGGCTTTATCTGACATTTGTGAATACTTACTGTGCCAAGCACGATTCTAAAGCTTCCTTCAGGTACTCATTGATTTCATCTTATCTTTACAAAAACACTTCCAAGTACATGCTATTATTAATCTCCTTTTATAGATAAAAGTAACTATTAATTCACTGGTATTGCTGTAACAAATTGTCATGTTTTAAAACAGAAATTTATTCTTAGGTTTCTGGTGGCCAGGAGTCTGCACTCTGAAGTCGGATAGTATTGCTGGGCCAGATAACAAGCTGCCTGGGCCATTCCCTCTTGGGGTTTTAGGGCAGGATGCTTCCTTGACTTTCCCAGTTTCTGGTAAGTGTTGGCACCTTCTTGTTTTGTGACTGTATCACTTCCATCTTCAAGGCCAGCACCTTCCAATCTCTCTCTGCTCTGTCTTCATATCACCTCCTCTTCTGCATATAGTAAGATCTCTGGCTTCTTCCCTCTTGTGAGGTACATGCAGCTGCATTTAGGGCCAACTCAGATAACCCAGAAAAATCTTCCCATCTCTATATCCTCGATCACATCTGCAGACACACACTCCCTGCTCCGGTCACCTTTTTGCCAATCAAGGTTATATTCACAGGTTCCAGGGATTAGAATGTGACTAATTAATGTGCATAAGGGACGTTTTTCAACCTACCTCTGTGATACTCAGAATATTCTCTGCATCTAAACATCAGCATAGTAGTGTTTATATGTATTATGGTACACTTGAGAACATTTTATTATGAACGGAATCCCAAGATCAAACCCAAGAAGCTGCCTAAAGCTGCTGGGATTACAGGCATGCACCTGAACATTACGGTTCAACAACACTCAGTTCAAACTTTTATCATTTCTTGATGGTAAAAACACTTCCTCTTTGTAAAGGACTGTGCTGTGGTGGTAACAACTGGTCTTCATTTACTGGGAAGAGCAACTGTGGTAAAGGGCAACCATGGCCACCAACCCATTTACCCATCACTCACTACTCAAAATGAAGAACAGAGTATCGTATAAGGGAAATCTCAGCCAGTCTGCAGGGTTTCCAGTCTATATGATTTCTTGAGGCAAAAAAAAAATTTTTTAAATTTAAAATTGTTCTCAGTCTCAACTAATTCAGTTGTTGCTCAGAAAATTGGAAATAATCTACTCTTGAGTATCTTCCCAGCATAACATTCTCCAGACTCAAAATATATTTCCCAACTTTAAACAAAAGTTCTCAGATTTGCCAACACAATATAACACCCATGTAACTATATACCAGAAGTGAGAAATTGTCCTGTAAAATCCAGATTTAAAAATTTGAGAAGGAAGCAGGAGCTTGGCACGGCTGATGGGACATAGTGGACTCACATGTATGCTCTAAGATGTGCCCAGGGATGCTGATGTCTCAGAATAGAATCCACTTAGCAGGAGGAAAAATTCTTTAATTGATGATGTAGGAAATGAATGTTTTTGTTCCTGTAAACTAAGCCATCAAATGATTTCTGTTAAAACCTTCTGGGATTTATAACGAAATTGTATTCCCTTTCCCCCTTTTACTTTTTCTTTTTTGAATTCAAAGAGATGCACATGCTATACAATTAGTCTTGTCCTGCTGCTTCACTCTCTCTCTCCCTGTGTGATTTTTCTTTTCCTACCATATGAATCTTGGAAGCAGTTGGTCTGGGAAATGATAGTCGCAGACCATTTTGACATTGTTTAGATCCTTTCTGAATTTTTAAAAGTAATCCAATTATAAGTGTTTGAGGGATTTTCAGTCATTTTATCTGTAGACATATTTGAGACATTCTGTCTTACCTTAAAATCACCCAATGCATCTAAAGCTTCTAATCAAATTGCCAGAGGAAGTCAAATGCAAGGAGAGTAATTATAATCTCCTTGCATCCACAAGGCAGCATCTTCTGGATGCCCACTTTCTGCCTGGCCCTTTGGAGCCAGGACTGGTAGAAACCTAGAAAGGAAATGAAGAGGTGAGGCTGAGTTCTCCCACTGGGGATTAAGGAGCAGCAATCAGAGCCTCACCCTGATCACATGACCAACTCGAGGCCAAGGAGACTCGAAAGGGCATTTTAAAACATCAGACCAAAAAAATCATAAGGAGATCACAGACAAATGTGACCATGTCAAAAACTCCTTTTAAGTTATTGTAGATTTCAAAAGAGCCAGAAGAAGAAGGGATTTTGAATGTTCCCAAAACAAAGAAATTATAAATGTTTCAGACAATGGATATGCTAATTACCCTAATTTGATCACTACACATTAGATATATGTATCAAAATAGCATAAACATGTACCATTACTGTGTGTCAATTAAAAGTAATTTTAATGTAAAAATAATTTTTAAAATCTATTTTAGCAATAATAAGATGCATTGACTTAATATAAACGTAAAAAGGGCAACATTGATTTGATATTTAATTTTTAAAATAATATTCCTTTTCATCCAGTAATTTCACTTCTGTAAAAGTAACTCTAAAGAAACGATTCTCACAGCAGAAGAAAATCAATGGCAAAAAGAATATATCTGGGAGAATGAAATAGATGCTCAAGAAATGGGCAGAGTCTAGATGTTCACTCAATGGCCTGTTGGTAAAGTATTTTTTTTTAAATAACACGGGGTTTGCACTCACTTATTTTAATAAATCCCCATAGTACTTTGAAATGTGCTACCATCTTTCTCTACCTTCCCCCACAAAAGATATATAAGGCAATCCCATGCTAACACACAACAAGAAGGGTAGTGGGGAAGAATAGAATTCAGTGGATTAGAAAAAGGGGAACAGGGACTGGGGCTGGGGTTCAGTGGTAGAGTGCTCATCTAGTGTGTGCGAGGCCCTGGGTTCAAACCTCAGCACCACATAAAATAAATAAATAAAACAAACGTATTTTGTCCAACTACAACTGAAAAATAAATGTTTTTTTAAAAGGGGGGAATGAGGGGAAGGGAGGGGAGATGGAAATAAGAAAGTAGAATGATTGGACATAACTTTCCTATGTTCATATATGAATACATGACCAGTGAAATTCCCCATCATGTTTAACCACAATAATCGAATCCTAATTAGAATAAGTTATACTCCATGTATGTATACGTCAAAATACACTCACTGTCATGTATATCTAAAAAAGAGAAATATATATATATATATATATATATAGAAAAGAAGAAACAAAAATGCTCAAAATACTTGAAATGCATAAGATCAATATAAAATATTTCAAGTAAATATTTCTAAGTCAGGGTCTTAGAAAAAGTAGAATTAAAATTCTTTGACATGTTTAGAAATCATCCATGTAAATATGTAAAGATCTCTAAAACAAACTGATACAACTCAGTAGATCTAGAAAGAATTCTTCTGTAAGTGCCATTTGTCCATTTGATAAGCACATATTTTATAACAGTGTTCTTAGTAGATTATCAGGCAAAATTGCCTCAGGCACATTGACACATGACCTGGTCTCAAAGACCCCCAGGTCTGTTTCTGAGTCAAGGTCAGCTCCAGCACATGACTTTCTGCCTTGTTCCCAGGCCCTGTGCCCTAGATCTGAACACCTGCTTGGTAGCCCCTGTACCCCAGGGTCCTGGGCTGGGGTTCTGGCTCATGTAACAAATAATAAGAGCTATTGTAGTGGCACCCCCTCCTCCACAGAAAACCTTAATTAAGCTTCTCCAGAAATCTTCACCTTAATTGATTTTAGAACTATCAGCAAGAGTCTCTACAAAAAGAGTTCAGTGTAGTTAAATTTCCTATTTTCCTGTTGCTGTATTTTACTTGGCCACTGAAGAGATCTGCACTCCAGGTGCTGAACTCCCCTTTTCTTAGTTTTCCACAAACATTTATCCAGTATAGTAGTTTGGAAAAGTGTGTTTGCAAATGCAAAATGTGATTTAAAAAAAAGACAGATCTTTTAACAAGGCCTCTGGCCTGAGATGGAGCTTCTCGGAGATGTCTACATTTCTAAGATAAGAAAAGTTACCAGTTGGGCTCCCTAGTAACAGCTGGCAGGGGAGGAAAGAAAGGGGAGAAGAAGCTCTCTCCTTCTCAGGCACTGTCCTTGAAGGGTTAACTTGCCCAGAACACTAAAAGAAAAGGCTGCTTTCCTGTGAAATTCTGCAGACTATGAACTTCTGAGCCCCCTCCCCTTACACGCTGGGTATAAAGTTCTGAAACTACCTGAACTCAGGGTTCAGGGGATTAATTGATTACAACAAAACTGTACCCTCTGAACCTGGCTGCAGTAAAATAAAACTGTTTCCTGCTATCTTCAGTGCTCTGCTTCATCTGTCCCCTACAACACTATCTAATGATTTGTTAATCAAGTAATGGAGGATAGAATAAATGGAGTCTCTCCCCACACCTGAAGTTGCTGATGGACTTGCTCTCTGCTCTGTTGTCTGGTAAATAGCTCAGTAATTTAAAAATTCACCCCTTTGTTGAGTTCTTAGTGCATACTGTGTATGCATTAAGACATTTCTGTTTTCATTCTTGCACTTCCCACTCAGTTGGTACAAATCTACAATTCACTTTACTACAAACAAGCCACTTCTTATGGTAACTAGCAAATAGAGATTGATATTGTGAAATCACAGTCAGGTCTTGGACTTGGGGTAAAGTCTTTGACTGAGAATCTTAGTGCATGGCTAAGAGGGGAAGCCAAAAGTGACAATGGAACAGGGGACCATTCTGCCTGTGGCTGGGAAAGGAAAGTGGTCCTACCGACTTTTGCCCCAAGGATTAGCATGGGCTAGGCATCCTGTTTTACAGAGGCAATTTACTTTCAGGATCTCTAATCTCTATCATATTCTTTCTTACCATGAAACTCCAGGAAATTCCTTCATTTCCCTTAGACTCAGTCTCAGAGGGTCATCATGCTCATGAATGTGACCCCACTTGATAAACATAAAAACATGATGAAATATTAATTTGGTTATTTTTAACACCAGGCTCAAGTATTTGGGACAAATCTTCCAGAATATACAGTTCTAAAAAGATCTCATGGCAAATATTCACTGCAGGCCCTGGACCATGGGACAAAAGCTAAAAGCACTTGATAAACATAAAAACATGATGAAATATTAATTTGATTATTGTTAACACCAAGCTCAAGTATTTGGGGTGGCCATATCATTATTTCTGCAATGTACTTTCAAATAGTGTGGCGGTGGGGAGAGTGTATAGAAAGAAACAGAAAAGAAAAAAGTCAAAAGGGAAAAATTAAAACCAAGCCACGATGATACCTCTCCTGGACTCTACTATGTGAACATTGGCATGATCCTTGCTGTCTCTAAGCCTTTTTCTTGAGAGGTAAAGATGGAGAAATTAAGCCCTGTCTGTCGTATTCCTTAAGTGTTTAATGAACGCCAGCCAAGGTAATAGATGTAGAGTGTTTTGCAAACCATAAAACCTCGAGTACAAGGGGCTATGGCTGGGTTCCATGGGGAGTGCAAGTCATCCCTAGATCACCTGGCCAAGCGTTCCACCTTGGGCTGCCCAGACTCCAGCCAATCAGTGCTTCTCCGGCCACCTTAACATTATATATGCATGATCTGCCTCTGGCTTCTCCCCTGTTCCCAGCGCCAGTTGCAGGCAGGCAATCCTGCTCCTGAGAAGGGGAGGACAGAGCAACTCTGCAGTTCCTGTTTAGAAACCTCCAGTTGCAACAGACCCTTGCCTGCCAGCTTCCTAGCTCCCTGGCTGACATCAGGGATCACAGGCAGCAGGTCTGTTCCCATGAAAGCCTCAAGGGCATCCCAGCGCTACAGAAGCATCAGGAGAAATGCCAGCCAGCACTACCTCTACCAGGAGTCCCTGCTGCTCAGGTGAGTAGGTCCCCTTCATCACCTGGGCAGAAGAGGCAGGTGTGTGAGAAAGGGATGCATGTTTGTGTCACCTAAGCCAGGGACAACATCTCTCTCGGTTGTGCTTGGTTCTTCAAAACAAACTCAGAAACTTATTCCTACAGGTTTCATACAACTAAGATGGCAACATGAGCCAAGGAAACAGGGAGAGATGGTTCTAAGCTGCTGGTTCTCGATGAGGGGATCAGACTCCCAAAACCTGTATCCCAGACTGGCTTTATTGCTGCCAGTTCCATAAATGTGCTTTGTCTTTGTTCTCTGTTTACTCAATCAGCAACGTTGAGAGAAAGCAGATAATACATCTGTCTCAATAAATAAGGTGTTTCTTGGAAAAAAGCTTCTGAATAGTTAGAAGTGGGTGGAAGCGCTATTTGAGTTTGTTAAATATTTATAATGAATATTTTGTTAAGTATTATGACCTCCACTTACTTTAGAGAAATTGGAGGAAATTCTCTATTGAGTAAGCAGAAACAGTATGAATGAAAATAATAAAGAAAACATTTTCTAACAGCTACAGAAGAATCTTCATCTCCTGAAAAGATTGCATTAGGATTAGCATGTCAATTATTACTGGAAATGAACCTCACTACACATCAAATATTGTTCTTCTAGAGAATAACCATTTCCCTGACATGTTTTGCTCATATACACTTGTTTAGCTAATTTCTTCTTCATAGAAACTGCTGCTTCTGTTATCTCAGGTTTAAAATGAATCAAAGTGGAAGGGCAGAGAAGGGTCTTTGGGTGACTGAAGTTTGACATTTATATATTTCATCTGCAGAATTGGGAGCTAAGGAGAAATCTCCAAAATTATTTCAATGATCCTATTGAAAATTGTTTTGTCTACCAAAATTGCTGCTATTCAGGAATTGCATCATATAAATAAGTCTCCTCTTGCTTCCTTTTGTGTCTTCTGATGGTTTTTATCCTCATTATAATTATACATAATAGTGAGATTTATTATGACATATTTCTACATGCACATAAAATAATTTGATCAAGCTTATTCCCCAGTACCTCCTCTTTCCCTCCCCTCTTCTCTACCCTATTATCTTTCTCTCCTCCATTGGTCTCCCTTCTATTTTTTCCAATATTATATTTCATCCTGAGAAATTTTTCTCTTTCACTGACCTCAGAAGTAATAGAATCTAAGAAATGTGTTTAAGTGGGCTGCTAACACTGCCAAATTCTCTCTCCACCTTCATGGATCCTTACACACACACACTTCATACAGTTAACCCTGGGGCAGTCAGATGCTGAACTTTCCCCAGGAAAGATGATCTTCACTGGAAGCAATTCTACTAATCAGATTTCCTCCTTAATGCCCTGATCCATTCAGTAACTTGGATGACAGCTTTAATGCTGATGAAACAGGGGACAGCAATGATCCGGAACAAATCTTCCAGAATATACAGTTCCAGAAAGATCTCATGGCAAATATTCGCTGCAGGCCCTGGACCATGGGACAAAAGCTAAAAGCACTGAGGTAAGGTCCTAACAGCAGTTACTAATTACTGTAAATATACTTTCCAAAAAGCCTCCAGTCCCTGCCCATGGAAACAAGGAGACAGATCCACATGAGAAAGGTGCCCTGGTGGCTCTTGACCTGACCCAGAGAAATCACAGAGGTGTCTGAGGGGTCTGCCTGGTCCATATAGCCAGTGTATGTGTTGAGGGAGAGGGTGTCTATATGGGGTATATATATGTGTCATTTGTGTGTGTGTTGGTGGAAAGTTTTTGGTCTTCTACCTCTACTCCAACAGTAGGTTTTAATATTGTCTCCAAACTTATAGGAGACAGGTACAAGTCAGAATGAAAAGAGATGTTCATTTTAGTTTCCTTGCTATTACTTCCCCTAGAGGGGGAATAATCTCCATGGGAAGCCATATTATTATACTTAAGAGTCGTTTTACAAAGTGTGTCTGTATAATAGTTAAGTGCTAAGGATTCAAAGACAGATTTCCTGAATTCAAATATTATCTGTCAATCTCTAGTCATTGGATATTGGAAACTTTTCTTGATTTCTCCAAATATCAGTAAAGTTGAAGTGTTAACAAGGAATAGCCTGAAGAAATAATCCCCAAAATGTCAACTGCTAAGTTCTCAGAGTGCTATTTAAAACTCAAAGACCCTGGCTGCCCTCAGACCTGTTGAACCAAACTGTGGGGGAAGGCCCTCCGTTTTGGCAGCCACCTCCTCTGATTCCTCTTTCTCTTGTTCTTCTCCTTTCTCCTTTCCTTCTCCACTTCCTCCTCTCCCTTCATCTTCCAATGCTAGAACTAGAGCTTTCACTCAGAACTAGAGCTTCTCACAGGATAGTCAATGCTCAACTGAGCTACACCTCTACCTTCCCTGGTATTTTAAACATGCATTCAAGTTGATTCTTGCACAAACTCAAGTTTGAGACCACTGACAGCAATCCCTTGAAGGAATTGCACTGTATCGGGTAGGCAGTAAGAGTGACTGATGACTGCTTATGCTGATGCCAGGGATCCCAGCAAGGGGAACTAGTAGGATGGCCTCCATCACCTGTGCCAATGAGCTACTGTGAACTAGCAGAGCACCCTTGTAGCAAAGCAGTCACCACCCTGGCCATCAGGCAACCACTGTATGGACAGAACCACTGTCACACCTTGCTCTTTAATGCCATTTTCTAGATGCCAACCAGACATTCCTTTCTCTCCATACCTACCATCTAAAGAGCTTACACTTTCCCATCACGTAAATCACTCTTTCCTTGGGATTCCATTCAACGCACTGTTCTTCCAGTTGGACTAACCTGCCCCTCAGGTGGCTGCAACAGTTAACTAGTCATCCATAGTTTTCACCCTCAGAAGGTTCCAATTAATTCTCCTGTATCAGCTCTCATCATTTCTACTCTTGGAGGTAAAGATAGCTCTATGTTCACTTTTCAGCTCAGAAGATTGACACTCAGAGATGTTAAAAGACCAATTAACCTATGCATGGCTTCTGAGTGCAAGAATTAAGCTTTAAACAAGATTTTCTTCTGACATCAGTTCCAGGGTTCCATGATATTGAAACACAGGAATTTTATCAAAGTGATCATTGGAGAAATTAACTTAAAAAATAAAAAGAGCATATATTTCACTAAAACCTAAAAAAAATCATTTAGAAATGATGACTAATTGTTACCTATACAATAGAAAACTAAGCTTTTTTAACCTTAAGGCCAGAACAGAGAAAAATATTGCTTTATTGTCAAGGCACTTCAGAAACAAAAGATAAAACCAGGACTTCCACCATGATGCTTGGCTGCATGACTCAGCAAGAGCTCCAAGCAGGCTAATGCCAGCCATGCATCAGCCAAAGGTAAGGCAGCTTGCCCTCTGAGCACTTCCATCTCTCACCCCCTGCCACACACATCTCTTTTCCATCACTTTAAGAAGCTACTGGAGCAACACCTCATTAATGGGACCTGCTGAGGCTTATCCCAGCACTTGAGTGGAAGCTACAGAAAGCACTGATCCCTGACTGTGTGAGAATTAAGGGTGCATCATCTAACACAGATAAAAAGCCACTGTCTCAGAGAACATGGCACACTCCTGTTTCCCCTGAAGGGAAACGAGGGGTCAGATGGCTGGGATCAACCTAGTTCTATGACCCAGCCTAGGTCAGATCCACCCCTCTTTGCCACCTCTGCACCTGATCATCCCCCTGACCCCCGTAAGAGCACATGCTATTCCACTCTTTGTATAGTTAGATCTTTCATCCTTTCTAGGTGACACATTCTTCCAGGACATTGACTATGCTTTATACATGTATTCTACTGCACTTAATCCAAAACAAGTATACAGAAAATGTTTGCAGGAAAAACATCATAAGTAAATACACAAAATAAATTATTATTTAACTTGGATGGGTTCTCATCTTCTAGATGTATTTAGCATGCAACTGTATTGAGGATGACCCCCAATATGGTCATGGTGTGGAGTAGGACATCAACCTCACCCTTATCTGCTCTTCTTATTTTGACCAGAATGAAGCCAGTCCCTTGGATCAGCTATGATAATGAGGACATTGCATTGAGAAGGCAGACGCCAAAACCCAGTACTCAGATTAGGTCATGTTTTGGAGAGTCACCTTGGATATGGAAAAGAGAGCTGTCTAGTTACATGTGTCTCCTAAGGGAGGACTCACAACTGGTGGGTGTTACTGGGAGGTTGTTGGAAGAGACACAAAAGAACACCCCAATGAGTAAACTTGTCAAACTGGCAAATTGGCTGATTCTGAAGAACTAAGTTCTTTATCATTGAGTGCAACCAAGCAAAGGGTAGTTGACAGCCAGATAAGGAGGATCTCTGCACTGGAGTCACATATATCTATCTAAGTTGCTTTGAGGGGAAATATTCAGTCTGTCCTACGGCACCAACATTTATTTTCTAATCCTTTTGCTCATTTAATTGTGAACTTAAGCAGCTATTCCAAGGAATTCATTATGTTTTTATGACTCAAACATTTAAATTGAGAAATCACGCAAGCTCAACAAAATGATCAATAATGTGTCAATAGTTTGATTGGAATGATTCAGGTTGCTCCTGGCTATCTAAACACAACATTTTCCTCTCATTAAGCAAACACCACCCTTTTCTTGAAGCCAGTTCTCTGAAGCCAGGTCTCATTATCACTTCTAAAGACTTGACTGAAAGAGAAAGGTTGATAGGTTGAAGAAGCCAAGATACTCCACCCTGCTACAGATTTCCAAAGCTAGTGATTCCCAGCCAAACTCCTGAATCAGAGAAGGACTTTAAGAAATTCAATTTAACTAATTTTGGCATGAATTCATCATTTTAGGTTAATTCATCTATTTAAGTGCTAAAGAAAAACAATTGGAAGGAGTTTTCTGGTTAATAAAAGTCAGGAAATGAAATATTAGTTTAACTCCACCCTCCCACAGCATCCTACCCTGCAGGTTTGGTATCCATTTCTATTACATCTTCACATATTTTTCAAAAACTAGGTGATAAAATTGTGCTTACTCTCATTTCCCTTTTCTCAGACGCGCAAAGGAGATTGTGCTAAAATTTGAAGGGAGGCTGACCAGGACCCGAGGCTACCAAGCAGCAGGTGCAGAGGTAAAGCACAGGCACATGGGCACAGCCATCCCTTCCTGGGGTCTCCAGGGCTAGGAAGCTGCACTTGCCATTGGACATAGGTTGTGGAGGGCAGGATGATAAGCCAGAAAATCTGAATTCCCCCAAATTCGATTTTAGTCCCAGATGCCATCCCTTACTAATTGTGTGACCCCGATAAGCTAAGATCATCAGGAAAAGATGACTTCCCTGTGAGAATAATCTAGTGTCCATTCTGACCTAACCCCATCCACACAGGTAGGTATTGTTTGCTGTGTCACTGTGTACAGTTGTATCACTGAATCCCTCGCAATGAGAGATGCATATTCCAGCTCTCACTTTATAATATAGTGTGAAGGGTTTTGATTGTTATTTTCCCCAAGCAGTCCCAAGCAATTATTTAAACTAAACTTTAGTATGCCTTAAAAATAATATGTTTATAAAGATATCTCCTATATCTTTTTAGAAAACAAACAAAAATATCACTTCCATGGCCCCCACCCCTAATATAGTATATTTTTTAAAATCTCATATGTCAATAATTGCATAAATATGTCCTTTTCACCTCAGAGTAATTGTAACTTACACACATTTTTATTTTGCTACTTTTTCCACTTAATACTTTAAAGTTTACCTATATTGCTTATGGTCCTCGTTAGACTTAACCGTTTTTAATGACTGTTTAATATTCTATCAGATAAGTGTATATTAGTTTAATTAATCATTTGCCTGCTAGTAGATATTTAAATTGGTTCTACTTTTCATTATTATTAATAACTCTGCAAAGACCCTCTTTGCATATAGTTTTTCCTCTTTTTAAATTTTTTTTCTTAAGGGATCCCTGTAGAAAAGACTATAATCCCTTTTTTTTGGCTCTTGGTAAATACTAAAAAATTATTTTCCAAAAATCTTTTTCATAAACATTGTCTCACACAATGCAATAATTTATTGGTCTCATATGCATAAATGTTGAGTATCACATTTTTTAAAAGTTTATTTTAACAGAAAATTTGATAAATATACTCTCACTAAATTCTCTGAAACAACATACTCTTAATAAAATTTAAATTAAAGATGATCATAAATTTACATTTAAAGCTGCCCTGCTTTTGCAGGTTTCATGTACTGAAATTCTCAAGCAATATCATAAGCACTGATTGATTTCTACTGCTCCTTATACATATGAGCCAGCAGCATCCCAAAGAAAGAGAATGACTTCCCCAGCAGCACAGAGTAAGAGAGATGAGGAAGTGAAGCTAGAACTCAGGTCTCTGGCTTGCCACGCCTGTTTCCTAGACCATATGTTGGGGTGGGGGTACCAGGGATTGAACTCGGAACACTCTACCACTGAGCCATGTCCCTAGCCTTATTTTGTATTTTATTTAAAGACAAGGACTCAGTTGCTTAGCATCTCGTTTTTGTTTAGGCTGGCTTCAAAACTGAAGTCCTCCTGCCTCAGCCTCATGAACCACTAAGATTACATGCATGCACCTGGCTAGACTTTATATTTTAAAGCAGGACACAGACCCAAACACTTTCTAACCCCAAACTTCTTGCTAAAAGATGTCTGAGAGCCCCTGACTCTGAACACTATTGAGGACAGAGATCAGAAAACCTTTTGTTTTCTGATTTTGTTCTTTGTGCTTGAGGAGATAAACCATACGAACCAAATACAGGTAATGCAAGGTAGGGCATGATGAATGTTATAAGACAGACTAGGGAGTTTATAGACAGGACAAATTTATTTTTGGCTACAGAAAAAATCTGTGTGACAGCTTCATGGGAGTGGCCCTATTTGAGTTGGCTCTGGAATCATGAGCAGAAGATGAACAATTCCAGCTTCTGATAAAATTCAGATTTTCATTTCCAAGCAGCCGTCTGGCCTTAGCAGACACATCCAGAATGACATTATCATACATGTCTGTATCAGGACCGTGTGCTGTCTTACAGTTCAGAATGTGGTAATCACATTTGTAACCCTTCTTTGTGCAATGATATCATTTGCTTCCAACACAAACCCAGATTGTTTGTGTGTTAAAATGCACAACCTGCCAACTTTGTCCAAGAGCACAGCCAGTGTCAGGACACATTTTGCTTCATTCTTCTTTGAAAAAAAAAATTTTTTTTTCAAACTTTTAACAATTGCATCTTAAATCCACAAGATAAATTTCTAGACCTTATTCCTGACAACTTCAACCTGGGAAACTAACCCTGCTCAAGATACAAAACACATATTGGGTGTGGCTCATTTTCACAGTAGGCTCTAAATTCTTGGGCCTTAAACAGAATACAGGTGTGGTCACTTGGTGATTGTGTTAGCTGTATGGATTTCTGGTCCCCACTCCCAGAGCTACCTTAGGTCCATGGCAGGTTCAAGTGGTGCCTTTAGACATCATTGGAAGTCTGACCTTCATCCCTGCATCAGGAATGCTATAAACAAGAGGAGCTACATCCTTAAAGAGTATGCATCTCAACCCAGACACCACAGCTTAGAGCCCAGAGCAGTTGTCCACTCATCTGGTCAGAAGCACAGAGAAAGACAAGAGTGCTACTTTGGTCCTAGAGCTGCTTAATGGCCTATGAAGCCATCATTAAATGTACCAAAGGGTATGTCTGGGAGTCCCTCCTCCAGCTAGGACCCTAGTGCTACAGGAAGTTCTCCAATCCTGTTGTCTCCTTTTTAGCTCTGGAGGAAATTTGCTCGTCTTGCCTGTAACTTTGTGGTCATCTTCATTCCCTGGGAAATGAGGATAAAGAAAATTGAAAGTAAGTAATCGCACCTGGAAAAGGGGTCAGGGATGCAGGATCAGTCATCAATCCACAGCCTGGGAATAGTCTGGTGTGTGCCAGTCCCCACAGTGTGTAGCTGGGGAGACTTGCATAGCAGGGCAAAGCAAGAAGACCTGGTCTGTCCCCAGCAAGACAGGAATAATCCCCATGCTTCTTTGCTACATTCCAAGATAGCTCTGTTTGTTCTCTCCCAGTTCATTGAATCAGACACATCAAACCCCCAAAGATGAAGTGAAAAACTCTGAGGATAAATAAGATGGTAATGTAAGGAATTGCAAAACACACACACACACACACACAAATCACATTTTCATAGAAATAGTTGTGTTTAGAAAATATGCTAAAAAAGTAAATAAAATCACATTTAAACACACACACATAATAACACAACACACATAGACTTCTATCAATAAAGTTGGTAATAATTCTGAAATAAAGGAAACTGTAATATTGGACTATAAAATATAAAAGTTCTATAAGGAGATATGAGAAGATTTAATATTTGGGAGATTATGAGTTCTAACATTAATTTACAAGTTTAATGCAATTCTAGTAAAAGTCTCAATGTATTGCTTTACGTATTTGACAAAATAATTACAAAACTTATAAGGAAGAAAAACATTGAAGAGATCAATTAAACAAAAATTTGAAGGAAAAATACAAATGAAGTTTTGTGACCAAAATCTTAAAAATACATTAGAAAGCTAAACAATCCAAACAGTACAGCGTAGTGCAGAAATTTAATGACAAATCAAAGTAATAAGAAAAAAAATCAGAAGCAGAAATACAGACCTTTAGCATATAATAATTATTATAGTCTAAATTACTACATAAATATTGCTGGAATAATTGATTCAATTGTTTTAAACAGTAAGTTTAATTCCTTTACTTTAAAATTGCATTACAAATATTTTTAAAAAGAAATGTTTTATATACACACACACACATACACACACACACACACACACACACACACACACACACACACACATATATATATATAAATCTAAGGCTGGGGTTTTAGCTCAGCGGTAGAGTGCTAACCTAGAATGGGTGAGGCCTGGGTTTGATCCTCAGCACCACATAAAAATAAATAAATAAAGGTGTTGTGTTCAACTACAACTAAGAAATAAATATTTTAAAAAAATAAAAATAAATCTAAAGTTAGCTTAAAAAAGTGGAAAAATATTTTTAATGTTTAAATGGAATCAAGCAATTTCTTACTTTTTAAATTTAAAGTGAGATGTATTTGCAAAGAACTTTTACAAATTTGTAAAATGAAATTTTCAAAGAATTACCATGAATCTTTCACTTGGTTTTCCCAATTGTAAACATCTAACAAATTGGTTTTTATTTTAAAATTTAGCCAAAAGGACCCTCAGAAAAATACTTGGAATTCTCCAAAGGACCTCAAATTTATCAAATTCTCAAAAGATGCTCACACTTTTTAACATACATTTGTTATTGTAAATTTGATAGAGCATTTTAGATGAATATGTCATTAGGAAAATTATTATTTTTGGTAAACTAAGGATTTTTTTTCTTAATATAAAACTATTCATGTTCATCTTGACCCATCTAAGTAACCATTTGGAGGAATGTTCTTATGTGCAAGTATAGCATTTTTTTTTTACTCTATACCCTGAGGATAACAGGAAAAATTAATGTTGCTTTATGAAGATTTCTTGTACCGTGAGGATTGAGCATAAAGGACTATATTGTCTTACCTTTCTCTAGGTCATTTTGGATCAGGTGTGGCCTCCTATTTCATATTCTTGAGATGGTTATTTGGAATTAATATTGTGCTCACAATAATGACAGGTGCTTTTATTGTCGTCCCAGAGGTAAGAACTATTTCAGAAGAGAAAACAGTACCATTGTTTAAAAGGGGAATGTTACAATAGTATAAAATGACCTCTCTTATTACTGTTGTGGGAAGGATAATTCATGTATGGCAAATCTTTTCTATAAAGGACAATACAGTTAAGCATTTCAGGCCTTGTTGGCCATTTAGTCTCCATCACAACTTCTCACATCTACCAGGATAGCAAAAGCAGCCAACATAGCACATAAAATAATTAATGTGGCTGTGATTCCATAAAAACTTTGTTTATGCCAACTGAAAGTTGAATTTTATATAATTTTAATTTATCCCAAGATATTATTTTTCTTCTGATTTTTCCCTAACCACTCAAAAATGCAAAAACCATTTTTAGCTCTCAGGCTCCACAAAAGAAGTGACAGGCTGCCAGTTTGCCAACCTGTTAAAATAAAACACATTATTCAAATAAATTTCATCCTATTAAAGTAAATGGGGCCATTCATTTCCCATACAGTCTCAAAATCCCAGGGACCTCACTGATCCACCCACAAATACTATATCTAGTCCAGAGAGAGTACACCCAGCAGGTACACAAAGAAAACAGCCAAAGAAAAAACTAATCACCCATGATTAACTTTCCATTCATGTGAATAAAGCAAAAAACAGCCCCATAAGAGCTCTTACATGTGACACCTCTACAGATTCATGGGAATCCATCCCCCACCCTTTTCTCTGGTCCCCTCACCTGGAGGACCACATGACATCTCTTCCTCTCTCACCAGCTGATCGCAGGCCAGCCCTTTGGAAGCACAGCCAGCAAGAGCATCCCCCGGGAGCATGTTGCATCTGCCCAAGACCTGGATACCGTCTGGTCCCTGGGGGTGAGGTTGATGCTTGCCACTCTCTTGCCTTGAGTAAGGCACTATTCTGAGACCTGGGAATCAGAAATGACACAGAGTATTTTCTTTGCAGGGCTACCTCCAGTACTCAGTTCTCTTCTATGGCTATTATGGCCGGGAGAGGAGGATCGGGAGAGCAGGCTACCGGCTGCCCTTGGCGTATTTCCTGGTGGGGATGGCAGTGTTTGCTTACAGCTTCATCATTCTTTTAAAAAAGTATGACTGCTCATTTCCCCAAGATTTACGTGAGGAATTATGATATGTGTGATCCTATTTAATCTTGTCAATAGCCCTGCTAAGTTAGGGCATAAATGTACCTATTTTTACAGAGGAGGAGACCAAGACCAAGGAGGTATGCTCATTTTAACCAGTACTTTTTGCCCACTTACAGCTTCGAGCTAGGTGTTGTGTTGAGACTGGAAAGACAAGGATCATACAGACTTACCAGTTTATGCAATTTTAGACAAGTAGATGACTTAATAGAGATGAATAATATGATCCAGGTGACCAGAGATTACAGAAAGCAAAACATGCTCTGTTGGCTGTATGTTTGCCTGTGACCTGGTTATAGATTCTTACAGATCAGTTTATCTGTGATGTGACAGATTTGGAACTTCAAGCTCATCCTTGATCAGAGGCACAAAGCAAAAGAAAGTGAACTGGCCAGGGGTTGGGAGTCCTGCACCACTCCCACTGGGAGCCCCACAGCAACTTGCTTCCCTCTCTGCCCTCTCTGCACTTCATCTGTAAAATGGGCAGTTTGGCTTGAAAAATCGCCAGGTTTCCTTACAGCTTAATATCCTATTAAGAAATTATGTTAAATTAAGACATTAGAGTAAAAACATTTAAAATAAAAGGGAGAGATGCTGGGGTTGTGGCTCTGTGGTAGAGGGCTTGCCTAGCATGTGTGAGGCACTGGGTTCTATCCTCAGCACCACATACAAAATAAATAAAAATAAAGGTATTGTATTGTATCCATCTACAACTAAAAATATTAAAAAAAAAAAAAAAAGGAACACAGACTAACAGTTTCTGAGCCTAGAGAAGAACTTGGTCCCCACCATCTTGTCTCACGTGCACTTCTTTCTAATTTGTGCTTCCAACCTGTGGCAAGTTACCAAAGTGCAGACAGAGGTGCTTGGGCCACCGCAGTGGTGGGACTCTCTGTCAAAATGAACTCACACACAAATGTGTCAATGCACTTTTCAGAGTATTCAAAAAGGTTAGCCGAGGGCAGGAAGTCCACCAGGCACTTTGCCTAAGGAGCTACCTCAACCCAGATGAGGCAGCTTTTCTAATTCACATAAAACTCCAAGTCAGTAAGTAGCAACAGCCCAGAGAGGAAGATCATAGTCCTGAAGCTGTCCCCAAGTACCCTTCTGATTCCACTTTTGCAGGATGGCCAAAAACTCCCGCACAAGCCTTGCTAGTGCTTCCAATGAAAACTACACCTTCTGCTGGCGTGTGTTCTGCGCCTGGGATTACCTCATCGGAAACCCAGAGGCTGCGGAGAGCAAAACCGCGGCAGTCGTGAACAGCATCAGGGTGAGTGAAAACCTGTCCAGACTGCCCTGCCGCTAGCGCCTTGTCCGGACTCACAGAGCGCGCCCCCTACTGGAGAGTCGCGCCCTGGCCTCAAACTTGCAATCCTCAGTCAGGCACTGGGTTTACAGGAGTGCGTGCTACTGCCTCTGGCTAGAACATTTATTTATTTATTCATTTGTTTGTTTGTTTATATTTCATCCTTTAAAAACTTCAGTTGGTGTATTTTTCATAATTCACATAATGGATTATTACCATGATCCATAATATAACCTGTAAATGAAACAATATGTAGATGTGAGGGATATAAGCATTTATTTTTAACTTAGAAAAGAAGATCAAAAGCAGTCAAAAACCTGGGCCATTTGAACCACTGCAACAACTCAATGGCACCCTATTTTGAGAAAAATGTATCTTGGTAATTCAGACTATCACAATCTTCCTGTCTCTAACTTTTCTTCCCAATTTCCAATTTCCCTTCAATTGATAATTAAACAATTTATATCTAATTCACTGATATCAATAGAATCTTACAAAAGAAAGTATTAAACATATGATTTAAAATACTGAATGTTTTTAATGATTTATAGTTAACAATAATGCTAAGCTCCTAATGTTATATGTATTCTTCCTTAAAGGAGGCTATCCTGGAAGAACAGGAAAAGAAGAAAAGCAAAAATCTGTAGGTATTAATATGTCCTGTGCCAAGAGTCAGTGATGCATTTTGTTTCAACTTAGTACAGAAATTTACTAGATTATCTATATTTTATTTTCACAAGTCAAATAGGTCTTCTTTCTTTGTGATCTCCGTTCCCCTAGTACTATGGTCTATGGGAACCTCATACTTTCCTATAGCAGTGATTAAGAGTGCTTCCTCTTCCCTCAGAGCCTGTGACAGGGTGAGAGATCTGAAGTTAACCAGCATCCTACCTTTTTACTTAGATAATAAAACTCTTATATTTAATGCCAACTTCCAGTTTGCTGAATGAAACAAATCTACAAAAACTGTTAGGACTAATTTTATTTAGAAACAAATCTCTGAAGTTCACAAGATACAAACAGCATCCTTTGTGTTTACAAGGCCTTCAAGATGGTTTCTTCTATGTGAGGTTCTTCATGAGGACTTGAGAAGTGTGTTGGCGAGGGAACAACACCATAACCAGAGAACTGATGCAAGACAAGGGTGTTCCCAGGAAGGGGCAAAGGGGCAGTGGCTCTGTCTGCACTGAGATTGACGTGTGCATTCATCTGCTATCCTTACTGAGTGGTTAGTCCTCATAATTAATTTGTGGAGAACCAAAGAAACACACCAGCCACAGGGATAATGGCAGGAAGCAAGGCGTGGTATTGGGAAAGGCTATGTGTAGGTGGTCTGAGGACATGGATTCTGGCCCTGCTCTTGACATTCACTCCCTGAACTTTCCTGGCCTGCAGCTTCTCTCCTGAGAAATGGAAGGATGGGGCTCTAATAATGCTTTTCAGAAGCTGGAGAGCTCCCACCCACATAAGAATCACCTGCAGTCCCTGGAAATGAAGACTCCTGTGGCCCAATCCCCAGTTTACCAGATTAGAATCCCTGAGAATAGAGCACTGAATATATATCTTTAGCAGATCTCACAACATGATTTAAAGGGTTCCTCAAATTTGAAAATTGTAGTTATCTTAAGTTCATTCCAGATCACTGAAGTCATTATTAAAACAAGCAAAAGAACTAAGGAGAAACTTTTCTCATCTCTCTTCTACAAAAAAAAAAATGGTAGCCATTCTGGGATATGCAGCATGCTGTAACAGGACCCAGAAGAATAGGGTAGAGAAAAGGGAAAACTAACATTTAATTGGCTACTTCCCTCTGTCCCACATGCATTTTCTAGTGTAGTCCCTAAAAGGGTCACCAGGTACTGGAAGGGAAGATCAATTGCAGGACCGGCCCCAGGGCCACATTTCACCACGTGGGCAGCCTGACCCTAGAAGTGATGAAGTATGCTCCAGAGACTGGAGGGAATAAAGAAGCACTGGGATTGCCTCCGTGGACCCAACTCTCTCAGGGATTTCTGTCTCCGGTGCTCTGTGATTTTTTGATCTTACTCCTCTGCCACCAGAGTTGGTAATAATATCATAGTATGCCATGTTTTTATGTTTTACCTGGAAAGGTGACATTTATCACTGCAATTTGGTAATGAGTTCCTTCACTCTGCTGATGAAGGGCCAGGACACCTATAGAAGAGGGTGTCTTGACCTGTCCAAGGTCCCCAGCTGGTGCAACTTCACAGAGGGGATGATGCCCTTCTTTTGTATACCTTCAATTCCTCTTGACCACATCTCTTTCTCCTGTCTCTATCCCCAGGTAGAGCTTTACAGGATGCTGCTGGCCATATGCATGTTCCCCTTGCTTCTGCCTACTGTGTGCTGCCCTGAGGTCCTCTGAGGAGTACCCACAAGGTCCCAGTCAACACTCATACAGCCATAGGCTGGAAGCAGTGCTGACCATAGGGAATGGGATAAATGCTTCTCTCTTTCCCTCTGGGTGGACTGTTTGGGAGGCATTCTGTGGTCCCTAAGGAGGTCCTGCAGTTGCCTCCAATTGGCCAACTCTACCACACATCCTTGTGTTAATGGCTTTTTTGTCCCACTTTCTGGTGTCCCCTCCCAAATTAACTATGTACAAACAGGCCTCTGCCTGGGGTTCTGCTACCAGGGGAACCAGGTTGGAATTGGTCCCACAGTTGACAGATTACCTTAAAAATGGGCCAACCAGAGCCAATAAGTCAGTTGTCCCCCATTGTGACAAAAAGTAGATGGGTATCAGTTATACTAAATTCCAGAATCACTGTTGATTCTGAAATCTCCCACACTATAAGAGATTTGTGACAGTGAGAGCTAACGAGGAGAGAGATGAGTCCCATGTCGCATCTCAGAGTCATTTAGTTGCTTCTTTATTTGCTCACTCATCTATCAGATATTTATTGTATGCTTAGATGTGCTTAGGCTTATTCTAAGAGCTGAGGATATAGGAACAAAAACACTAAAAAATCTGGGAGCTTCCATTACAGAAGAGAAAGACAGCTCATAAGGCCCCAGGAAGGTATGTGGTGCAAAGTCAGATTTGTCATATGGAGTGACAGAAATCATCTCTCCCTTCCTCTGCAGAACACATTTATTTCATTTTGTAAAAGATGAATGTGCAAACCACAGAACTCCAAGTTTAAGTAGCAGAGATTGTTTTGAAAGCCAAATATTCAGATTCTAAAACTAGAGTTATTTGTTCATGTGTTTTAAGCCCCAAAATTCTGGCAGGTTAAATTTATAACTCATTGTTGATCTCACAGAAAATGAGGTTTTTGAGGTGAGGGGAAGTGACAGTTCCTTAAGGCAGAGGACCCTCTCAGCAGGGAATGTGTTTCTGGTCAGTACATCATGGTGGTCTGATGGTCATGGTGCCTGCTTCTCTCCACAGGGCAGTGACCATCTGCCTGAGGATCATTGCAAACATCCTGGTTCTTCTCTCACTGGCTGGGAGCATTTATCTCATCTACTTTGTGGTGGACCGGTCCCAGAAGCTGGAGCAATCGAAGAAAGAACTGACCCTTTGGGAAAAGAATGAGGTACTCAGGGCCTGTTAGTTACCTGCATTCTGTCTTCAAAGTAGCTGCTCTTCTGCTTCATTAGTGGATTATGTAGAACTACCTCTAGGGAATAATTCCAGTCTTGTTCTAAAGCATGGACCTCAAGGGCTTTGAGCCATTGAGTGGCAACATCAAGCCTTGGATAAATAATTTTATTGGTCTCCATAGGAAGATTTTGATTCCAAAGAACCTTCAAGTGTTTGCTCAAATCTTTACCTTTAAATCTATAGGTTTATGCGTACATACATACACATACACATACACACTGGGAATTGAACCCACTGGCACTTAAACACTGAGTCACATTCCCAGCCCTTTTTATTTTTTATTTTGAGAAAGAGTCTTGCTAAGTTGCCTAGGGCCTTACTAAGTTACTGAGGCTGGCTTTGAACTTGCTCCTGCTTTAGACTCCAGAACCACTGGGATTAAAGGCTAGTATTACCGTACCCATGCCCAGCTGCTCTTCTCACTTCTGTTCTTTCACATCTGAGCTTCAGAGTTTGACGCCACCTGTAGGCTTGCCTTGTATTCTAGTGTATGTGTCAAAATTGGCCTGGTGCACGCTGTTGAATACTTAGGTAGTTTCTATATTTCTTAATTACAAACAACACTCCTAGCACCAGCTCCACATAAATGGCTTGTATATTGAACAGCTTTCCCCCACTGTGTAAATATTGCCATAAAAGGAAAATTTCCAAATAGAAGGTTATGGACAATTTTACAATTCTTAATAATGGTTGGTTATGAGACTGTTGTTCTAAAACGTTGACTCACTTTACCTGTAAAGATTTGAAAGGCAGAAATACCACAGCAAAAAAAAAAATTTAAAGAAACTTTTCAGACCACTTCTATGAAAAAAAAATTATCACCATTTAAAAAGCAAAGTGTGTAAGCAGTAAGATGATCATCAATTTAACCCACATATATCTATCCATATACAATAATATATCAAAATCTAAGACTACACTAGGTACCTTATCTCTTTCTACTTTATATCAACTAAGTAGGTTATGTAAATGTGTGTATTTTTTACAGGTAGATGGATTTTTTAAAGATATATTCAGAAATCATGTCTTATTTTAGCTCAAACTCTTGTACACCAGTTAAAATGCCTCTTTCTCTTGCTATAAGTACAGAGAAACAAGAGCCAGGCATAATTCTCTGGGTAATTAATCTTCCATGAACAGGAAGAATATTAAATCACCTCTCCGCCTTCCTTTTTCTATTCGTAATAATCACAGTTATTTCCATCTTCCATCCCAGGTCGGGGAAGTAAGTATAAATGAGATGAGATGGTAATTGAAAAATGTGGTAGAAATGCTAGTGAATCCCCAATGACCCATAGGAGTGTCCTCAGAATACTAAAGGAATGTTCCTAAAAAGAATAAACCCATGATAAAATAACAGTGGTCTTTCAAAAAAAAAAAAGATAATTAGCAGAGATTGGGAGAGATTAGAAACTGCATGACCCTGTGGATACCCACGTTCCAAATATTAGAGACCAAATGTAAGTAAGTGAGATAGGTTGGGGGGACCCTGGGAAACACAGGGTCTCACACATGCTCTCTTGGCAGGTGAGTGTGGTGGTCTCTCTGGTCACCATGTTGGCACCATCTGTCTTTGACCTCATTGCTGCCTTGGAAATGTACCACCCGCGGACCACGCTGCGCTTCCAGTTGGCAAGGTATGGCAGCCCTGGCAGGCTGTGCCACATTGTGGTTGACCCACCTGGCCACTGCAATGGGAACATGAGTCCCTTGTGAGCCAGAGCTTGCATATCTTCCCCATCTTATCCCAGAACTTTAACAGGGTACAATAGGAGAGAAAAGTGAAGACGCAGCGGAAGAGGAGGGACAGGAAGGAGAGCCAGGATGACAAGGACAGAAGGAACGGATTAAAATGTAATGAAGAAAAGAGAGCAGAGGAAGAGGAGAACAAGGAGAGGGGAGGAAAGAGGGATGAGCAGAGGGAGAAACAGGCAGAATAAGCTGAGAAGAAAGAGGAGCAGGATGATGGGATGTGTGTCTGGTTTTCCTCATTGTTGAACTGCCCCCACGGTCTGACTATGAGTGGCAGAAGAGACCCAGGTTGTTTTTCCAGGCGTGAGAGGAAGAGTTTGAGCTTTTCTAATAATTTCCCAAAAGCACAGACTCAGAGATTCTTCTGGATTTGCCTAGAAGATTCTGGGGCTGTGCCAGGATAATCCATGGCCATAAGAACAGGTGGCAGCTGGTGTATCCAAGGGAGCGTCCTTGGACATCCCCCTTGGGAGTCAGAACAAACGGGTTCATTTCTAGCATGACTTCACCATTGTCTTCCTTAAAAAAAATCTACTTCTATTCCCTGGAGCATGGTCTCCTCATTCATAAATTAAGCCCGTATGGGCAGGTGAGAAAAGATGAACATGGTGAGGGAGGCAGTCAGAGCCCTGCTTTCTTGCTCCCACCTGCACCCCTACCAGTTTCACCCAGTTTTCTCCTGTAACACCTAATAACATTCTCCACAACTAATTTTCACAAACCACTTTGGAAAGATTTGCTCCCATTCAGGAGTTGGCAAACACCTGGAAAGGATGTTATAGTAAATATTTTAGAGTTTAGATATCTCTGTCACAACGCTAAGCTCTAAGGTTGTAGCAAGAAAGTGGCCACAGAAACAATATGCAAATGAAAGGGTGAAGCTGTGTTCCAGCACTTTTCACAAAAATAGGGAAGGGTAAGGTCTGATTTGAAGATCATCACTTGCCGACCCCATGAAATACAACTGTCATTTTAAAGGTGAAGAACAAACAAACAAACAAAAACTGACTAGAAAGAACAAAGGGCTTGCCTGAGCCTCACCTCTCAGGGTAGCTCTGCTGGAGAATGAGGCTTTTAGTTCCCTGGCTCCTAACCTGGTTCTTTCTGCTCCATTCAGCACCTCTTAGACCTGAACAAGAGAAGTGTGTTCTTCAGCTCCTTCCTTACTAGCAGGCATTGGGGAGAATCAATTCCATTATTGCATTTGGTCTAACAGCAATCCTATTATACAGATTGGCCTCGTTATTCATGTTCAAAACCAGAGAAACAGAGACATTGAAAGACTTGCCTCAGACAAATCAGGGCTAATTTTGATAATAACAGCAAGACATATTATTTTAGTTCCATTAACTCACCAGCAGACCATGTTACCTTTCATCCATGGCATAGTGAAAACCAGAGCCATGGGATGCCAAGACTGAGGAGGTGGGATTCATTCCACACTTCCTTCAGACAACTCTTACTGTATATACTCTGACGGTCTATTTCCTGCATGAGGAAATATAAGTGCTGAATTAAAAAGGTCCTGGCACTGTACCAAAAGAAGTCCCTTCACAATTCAGAGAGAAAGCCTTGGATATTACATGGTTTTCCCCTTGTGATGCCTCTGCCCCCACATGGGTGGTCACCTCTACCTTGAGGAGGTAAAGAAAGTCTGTGGGGATGGTCGACTCAGGGTTCAATTTGGTCCTGGTTTCTGTTTTCTCAAGATAAAGCTGTTTTCCCAGTAACTGACATTGATTTCATGATTCTCCATGTGCTAAGAAACACCCCATCTCATTTCTCCATACAGATTTCCCATAAGAAATCAAAGCTGCATCCTGGGCTATTCCATGATAGGCTTCCCCAACTTTTCAACTCTGAACAAACTGACATCAAGTCTTTGGTCCTTGGCTGATGGAGATTGTTGCTGGAAGATTCCATTCACTTCCAGTGGTCCACATGGTACAGCTGTATCTGAAGCCCATCTGTGTTTCTAAGGGGAGCACAGAGATTCAGAGATTGCATCTGATTCTTTCTAACCTGATCAGACTGAATAGTTACTCAGCCCCTCCATGTTTTAGTTGACTTGTGTCTTAAGTGAGTTCATCTGGCTGTGAACTTCATAGAGCTGTATGAAGATCATATGAGATAGTACGTGGGAAGAACCTTTATAAACCAGAAAACATGGCACAGAGACATGTATTTTATACTATCCTTTAGTACACCACTTCCTAAATACACACTCCCACTACACTAGTGTTCCTAAAATGCTGATCCAAGGATGGACTACAGTGGAAATCATCTGGAAAGAGTAAATGTAAGACATGGAGACCCCACACAGAGCTACTGAAGCAGGGTAGATTCTGGAATTCTGTATTTGAATAACCTCAAGGTGATTTAAAAGATAGAAGCATGACAGCTATTGTCTTAGAATATCCCCAGTAGTCTAGAACTATTGGATAGGTCTACCCATGGACTTGTTTGTTGCTTTCAGGGTCCTTGTGCTGTATTTGGGAAATCTCTACAGTTTGATCATTGCCCTCCTGGACAAAGTAAACAGCATGAGCATTGAGGTGAGTGCCCAGATGGGGATAAACACCTGCTCCATCATCACCCTCCCCACTCCACCTCATCTCCCTACACCTGGGTCATTATCATAATTGTCAGCATCACTGCTTATACTTGCATTTCATATATCATATCCAAACTCAACTCAGCTGCGGTCTTCTCAAGATGAGGATAGAAAAATTATTCCCATTTCCCAAATAAAGAAACTGAGGCTGGGATTCATGGCTAGTGAGGAACAGTTTTTGCAGCTTTTGATTCCATATCTCTTTGTGCCCTATATCCTTGAATCTAATCAGGAGAAGCTGTTCACAGCTATTACAAATGATCCCAGAAAGAACAGCAGGCCAAGAGGCTCATTCTGACAATTTGCAGAGAATAATCATCTCATGGCAAACAGTTCTCAGTGAGACTCACCAGCCTAGCCCAGGGGGTTAACTTTCCCTTTCCAACCTGAGGACTGAGGAACCTCTGAGTGGTGGGGGGAGGGGATGCCAGGGAGGAGGAAGAGCTTTCTGAGGGTTGTTTGTCCACAACACATCAGCTCTCAAAGCTTGTAGGCAGAAGAGACCACAGAGTGTCATTTTTCCACATCAGGGTTTTGAGGTTACATAGACCTAGGTCCTTACCTGCTACTTGCAATGTGAGCTCGAGCAATTACCTTCTAGTCATAAACCTGGGGTGATAATTTTTACCTGAAGAAGAGATACCATGTGTTATGGAGCAGGCAGGACAGCAGGGACCAACGAGCACTATCCATTACATCTCTGTGTCCCATGATTGGGGCCAACTCTATTTAAGTGGGATGAGAAGAAGAGAGAGAGAATGTAATTATTCCCAGGTAATCCAATGATAACTTTGGTGTGGTGTCCATTATGGATTCTTATTTATAAACAGGTGCTCAGTCTTTTTTTCTTTTTTCCCTTTCCTCCCTTTCTCTCCACAGGAAATTAACACCAAAAATAACAAAAGTCATTGGATAGATTCCTTCTTCGCCACCAAGGCAGCCCCTGGAGAAGGGAAATGGTCCACACCTTGGTCTGGAATGGGGTTCAGGACAAACAGCACATGGGTCTTGGAAGATACCAGTATCCCAACTTATACCATGCCACTCACCAAGGCCAACAAGACTACGCTCCACACTCTGAGCCCGCAAGGCCAGTGCTGGGAAACATACGTTGGCCAGGTGCTTCCCTTTGTCCCTTACAAAGTCATTTTGCCTCCAATCTAGCAACTCTTGGAGGCATTATTGCAACTATTTTCCAGAAAAGGAAAGTAAAATTCATTAAGATTTTTGCTTTTCAAGGTCTAAGCATTAATAATTATAATTAGTGCACAGATTTGTGCAGTAGTAACTATGTTCTGGGCAATGTCATTATGAGAGTTTTACTGTATCACCCTTTATAGGCACAGATGAGGCCCAAGGACCCAGTAAACAGCAGGATAAAGACTTGAACCCAGACATCTGCTCCAAAATCTGTGTCCTCAACCATTTCGCCTTTCATCTTTGAAATTTAACCTTGTGCAGAGCGTCTCAATACTCCATTATTATCCCATGGAAATGAGTTTCCTGTGACTCAGAACCATAGAACTCAGATTCTTTCCTAGTTTTCTGTAACTCTGGCTGTATATGTCAGAATCCAAATTCAAATTAACCAATATTTATTAAGCATCTATTATGTGCCAGAAGCCGTCCCCTCTACCTGCTGCACCCAATAGAGATGCAAAAATGAAGGTGCCCCTGGAGGGCTCACTGGCTGCTCCAGGACAGAGACGAGAACATTGTGGAGGAAGAGAGGGCTTTGGAGGTGGGGGACATGGTGGCAATTGAGACTCTCTCCTACCCCATGTTGCAGGAGATGCTGAAGCTGTCCATCATTGATATGCTCTTCACAGTGGCAAGCATCCTGCTCATAGACTTCTTCCGAGGACTTTTTGTTCGATACTTAAGTGATTACTGGTGTTGGGACCTGGAAAGCAAGTTTGTAAGTAAAATGCTGTGTCCTTGGGGAAGTTTCTATGGCTAAATGCATCTTTTCCTAATGCCAGGGACATGAGAAATAGCCAGGCATGGCTGAAAGGACATATCAGGGAAAATACACGATGGAAGATGGGAGAGGTCTGAGTTTCACCCTGCATCTTAAATTTCCCATTTGCTGAGTGACCACACAGGCAAGACTCTCTAGTGTCTGTCAGAGCAAAGAACTGGATTATAAAAAGGACTTTGCAATATTCCTTTATTATTATTATTATTAGGGATTGAACCCAGAAGCGCTTAACCACTGAGTCACATCTCCAACCCTTTATTTATTTGTTTGTTTGTTTGTTTGTTTATTATTTTGAGACAGGGTCACACTAAGTTGCTTAAGGCCTCACTAAGTTGCTGAGGTTGGCCTTAAACCTGTGATCCTCTTGCCTCAGCCTCCCAAGTTTCTGGGATTACAGGTGTGCACCACCATCTCTGGCATCCAACTTTTATTTTTAACATGGAAATTCTTTTTCTCTTCTAGCCTGAATATGGGGAATTCAAAATAGCTGAGAATGTGCTACACTTAGTCTACAACCAAGGAATGATTTGGTAGGTATTAAAGCTTCTTGTCTTCGCTCATCTGCCATCTGGACTAAGATTTTGATTCATTTGGATAGGTCATGACCAGAAAAAAAAACAGTGATAGGGTCTTACAAGGGAAATATTCCACACATGTAATAATTTCATTAATGGTTTTATAAGGATTTTGTGGTAAGCAATGATGAAGGGAATAGTCTGATTCTAACTGCTATTGATTACAACAACAACAAAATTTGCGTAGGAATCAATAGAATAAGTTGCTGAGAAGAACTGGGGGAGGCCAGGGGGAGGGGCTGCTTCTGCCCAGCCAGGGCTTCAACAGTGCTGGTGCTCACAGCTGGAAAACCTGGGGTCAGTCCTACCCTCAGCTTCCCCTCTGCTCCTGGTTTTCACTTTGACAGGAGCAGGGCCAAACCACAGACTAACAGACCCACCTCACAGGGGAGGCAGAAGATGAAGGTTGGAAGTCTGTTCACCCAAGCACCTCCCAGGCAAGGCAGCCCTGCTCTTACAGACACTGTCAACCCACAGGGGTCATCCAATGCACAAGAATGTGTGTTAGGGTGCAGGAAGAGCCCTGTAAATTATCCCACATCCTGCTTTTACCTATTGGACCACAAAGAGTGCTATTTGTTCACATGCAAATGAAGAAAAAAACCTTGGATTTTTTCACACATTCAGAAAACACAACATTGCTTCAAAATCATTCGCTAAAATACTAAAATGTCTGGGGAATTGAGAGCCATAAGGTAATATTCCTACAGTCAAATGGTGTGTTCTTATAGTCCATTGTATTTTGAGAAATATTTTCACAATACAGTACACGTAACATGTACTCAGTATTGCTAGATATCGGGCATTTTTTAAAGTGAATGATTTAATTTTTATTGTAATCCCATGATTTAATGGGCCATCATTGTCTGTCTGTTAAAGATGAGACTGAGGCACAAGGAAGCCACGTATCTTTCTTAACGTCAGACAGAATGACATTTCTGCCTGCCACAAGAAATCAAACATTTAAGTCTTTTACTTATTAAACATACCCTTTTACCTATACTTATTTTCCTACTAGTAAAATTGCTTTGCATATTTACCCTTCCTTTTGTAATTACAAAAGAGTAGATGTACTAAAATGTGTCAGGATGTTCTTCGAAAGTTGGCGCTCAACCTATATGATTAAAATTGAAACTCAATAGTTCATTAACATCATCTTCACTGTAGACAGGCAAAATCTGAGATTACCCCAAGGTATAGGTATCCAGCATTTCCTGCCCCAGGAGGGCCGTGCCAGTGTTCAGACACAAATTGTGGTGCAAAAGGATATATCAAAAATAGGATCACCAACCATCTGCAGGGACTTATCTTTCCTCTAGAATGTGGAGGTTGGGTTCTCAGACCTTCAGAGGTCTTCCCCAATCCTTTAAAGCTTAGGGTGTAAACCCCAAAGTCTCTGAACCACTTTCCTCTCTGGGGTTTCCAGACCACAGACCTGTAAGATGCACTGGAAAAGAAGGTACACAAACTGACTTTCTTTATGGTTCTAGGATGGGAGCCTTCTTCTCCCCGTGTCTCCCAGCATTCAATGTTCTCAAGCTCATTGGGCTCATGTATCTGAGGAGCTGGGCTGTGCTGACTTGCAACGTGCCCCACCAGCAGGTATTCCGAGCCTCCAGGTCAGTAAGTACAAGATCTGCCTTGGCAGAGAACATACATGATCCATGTTGCTGTGCCCAGCAAGGGTCTCCCCACTTTTTGCTTGTCAAAATTCTGCCTCCGCTCTTTTTTAATTTTCTTCTTGAAGCCATTTCCTGTGCCTCACCCTCAGAATTATTTGTTATTCCTCTGTACCTCATGACACATTGTGTTAGTCAACTTTTCACCACTGTGACCAAAATACCAACAAGGACAACTTAGAGGAAGAAAAGTTTAATTTGGCTCACAGTTTCAGATATTCAGTACACGGTGGGTTAACAACATTGCTCTGAGCCCAAGATGAGGCAGAACATCATGGTAGAAAGGCACAGAGAAGGGAAGCTGTCCATTCATGGCAGCCAGGAAGCAGAGAGAGAAGAGAAGGTGCTATAGGGACCCAGTGGCCACCTCCTCCAGCCACACCCCAGCTACCTACAATTACCACCCAGTCAGACCATTCAAACTATGTACTGATGAGGTTAAAGCTCTCACAATCCAATCATTTAGCCTCTGAATATTCCTGCATTAACACAGGAATTTGTTTGGGGGTGGTAATATCCCATATCCAAACCATAACATACATTTTTAAAAACTGAGGATTGATAATCATTTGGGGAAAGAATGCACAAATCATAAATTTTTATCTTGATGGATTTTCACAAGCTGAACATAAATATGTGATAAGCACCTAAATCAAAATACAGAATATGAATGATGCTCAGAACACCCCAAGTTATATTCCATTCCAATAACCCCTGGCCTCTAATGGCATGGTTGGGTTTGCCTAGCTTTTTACTTCATGTAAATGGAAACACATATAGGATGTGCTCCTTCATATTCAGCTTCTTTCACTCAACATTATATTGGTAAGGGTCATCTTACTGAGGAAATATATCCCTATTTCTCTATCCATACTACTACCAATACACATGTATGTTTCCAGCTGTTACCTATAGATGAATATTGAATATTCTTGAATATTCTTATTCTTTTCTTGGGGATATGCTCAGCAGTGCAAGTGCCAGGTTGTAGTGCATGCAGATGTTCACATTTAGTAGAGAGCACCAGAAAGTTTTCTTGAGTGGCCACACCATTCTATACTTCTGCCAGCACTATGTGGAAGTTCCAGTTGTTCCACAACCTTGCCAATACATGTTATTTTTCTGCTTCTCATTTTAGCCATGTTAGTGAATTCATAATACATTTTGAATACCAGATTATAGTGCAGCTATGTTACTTTGACATTAATAGTTTGTGTGTGGGGGGTGTATCTATATTAGTGATTTTCAAAATGTTTAACTATGGTGTGCATGGCAATGTATTTACCGTTTATGTGGAGAATAGTACACATATATGCTTACATTCAGGTATATGTTTTAATATATTTATAAAAATTTGTTTTGTATGTGTGTCTACATTTTCTCTGTTTAGGGGGGGTAGAAAGAGAAATTTTCGTAAATTAACATTCACCTTCTTAGTCCATTTTGTGCTGTTATAACAGAATACCTGAGACCAGGTAATTTATAATGAACAAATTTATTCACCCACAGTTCTGGAGACTGGGAAGTCCAGGGTCAAAGCACCAGCAGGTTTGGTGAGTGGTGAGAACCAGGGAGCTGAGTTAAGGCACCTTAAATGCTGCATTCTGCAGAATGAAGAACAATATTCCTTATATGGTAGAGGAGAGGAAGAATAAAAAATTAAAGGGGAACTGAGCTTACTTTTTTATATCTATATTAATCCCACCCATAAATGTGGCATCCTCAAGACTCAAGTCCCTCCCCAAAGGTCCCACTTTCTAACACTGCCACAAAGACAACCAAATTTCAATATGAGTTTTGGAGAGAACAAACACTTAAACCCTAACAGCTTAGTATTACATCCTGTACACTATGATCAAGACTCATTGTTTAGAAACAGACCAAAGAGTGCTAGCTGAGGGTCACTAGATGGACTGATCAAATTTTCTTTTCAGAACTGTGTGGGGGGCCTTGCACATCCAGTAGGTTTCAGGTACCCTCAGGGGTGGCCTGGGCAGTCAAGCTCGCTGATAGCAGCTCAGGGCTCAGAGACCAGAAACCAGAGCTCAATCAGGCAGAACACTTACCCTAAACAGCCAGAAGCAGACAGGTAAAGAGGTTGAGTGTCAGTGCATTCCAAGTGAGAGAGTCAAGAGTCAAAACAAAAGAACAAAACCATTCAGGAACATAAGAGACACAGTTCAAGGGTGAGAGTATAAGAGGGAAGCATTAGGTAAGGCCCCAGTGGATGGACAGTGGTTCCAAGATTCTTCCATAAATTGAGCTTACTGGGTAAAGAGCCATGGGTACATAAGTGGGCTCATTGTCCTCATGGTTTGTGATGGACGGGTGCTTTTCCAATGTTTATTAGACGAACAGACTGGGCTGGCAGGTCTGTAAGGTTCCTTTTAGTACTGATTTCCAGGTTTCTGAGTTGTATGTGGCCCTAGGGCTTGCACCTTCCTAGGTAGCTCTGATAAAACATCTTCTTGTCTGCAAGAGTTGGGGGTGACAGTTTCTGTGTCAGTTCTTATGTGCATCATCACTATGGAATGAACTCAATCCAGTGCATTTGGTTTCTTGGCAGATCCAACAACTTCTATTTGGCAATGCTCCTGTTCATGCTATTCCTATGTATGCTGCCAACCATTTTTGCTATTGTCCGATACAAGCCATCTCTAAACTGCGGGCCATTCAGGTAAGTTATTTTAGTTCATTTGACTATTCCTGGAGCCACTTCGAGCTGTAGGGAAATTGAGTCATAGTGAATCACATTTTTCTCTTGGCTCACAGAATAGGCAGACAGAACAGAAGGAGCTCAAATCTGCATCATTTGAAGCCAAGATTGAAACTCTTTCCTTGATAGCATGCTGTCCTTAGATATAGTCATCTCTATGCCCATGTTAAAAAAAAACACAAACTAAAGCTCCTTTAAAATAAAAAAAAAAAAGAGAGCCAGGCACAGGAGTTCACAATTGTAATTCCAGTGACTTTGAAAGCTGAGGTAGGAGGGTCACAAATTCAAGGCCATCCTCAGCAACTTAGCAACACCCTATCTCAAGAACTAAAAAGATCTATCTCAGTGGTACAATGCCCCTTGGTTTAATTCATAGCATCACAAAAACAATAAATATATAAACTAATTAGTTAGAATAAAATAAGGAAATATATTACTCCTGGGCTAGAGTGAAATTACACCTGGTCAGACCCCAGACAGTTTTATTAAAAGATAGTCCATAACACTTTTTATTTTATATTATCTATCTCCAGACAGAAAAGTATAATACCATTTCCACCTAGAGTTTAAATCAGTTTTGATACAACATGTATGTAACAAAGAGTCTATCTTTGTGTATGCTATAAAACACATGCATATGCAATGTGATTATTAATCCTACATATTTAATTAGCTAATGGCTTCATGGGTACCTTGAGAATGTTATCTATCTTTTCCATTTGGATATTTACCTGTATTGGTTCTAGATGACTTTAAGTGTCTGCCTCTAGGCATCCAGACATTTTTCAATGTTTTGTCTTAGCATCTTTCTGCTAAAAGCAATAAAATCCAGAGTTATGTTTTTCTTTCTCACAGTGGACAAGAGAAAATTTATGACATCGTGTCAGAAACGATTGAGAACGACTTCCCCGTGTGGTTTGGCTCTGTGGTTGGGTACATCAGCAGCCCCATAGTCATCCTGCCAGCTGTGTTGCTTCTGTTGTAAGTACCATCCACGCCTGCCAGCCTCTGCCACAAAACAACACCGCTTTCCAATAAGTATAAAAAACTAATTAGTGCACTCATTAATCAGTTACCAAGCCTGATGATCTAAGCACGGACTCTTGAGTCACACCCCAGAGTCACACAACCACTGTGCTGTGGAAACACAGCCAGTGGTTCTCAGTGAGAGAAGGGATGTTTCTACTGCTATCTATGGACTCATCCTCAACTTTTGGTAAGTTACTGTGGCCATGAAAATGGAGGAGCTGAACACCATTCATATCAATATCTTATTTAATTAACCTTAAAAATGAACTTCACAATTCATCTGAGTAGCTTTAGCTCATATTGACTTAAACAGAAACCTAAGAACAAGTAGAGCCAGTATTTACAGCTTGAAACATCATTGCAAAATGCCCCTGCCCTCATCTCTTCACACTTCTTGTTGCTATCACCAGTGCAGCATTCCAGGTCAACAGGGGTTGCTGGAGAAAGCAAGAGAAAAAAGAGGACAGTAGCTCCTTTCCAGTGCTCATGGGCTTGGGAACTCCCCACTAGATTTTGACCATGGTGGAGGGTTCAGGGAATAGCCACAGGGGTGGCCCTGGGAGTTTTTACTTCCACCAACCACCTGAGCTGGGAAATGTGTCCTGAAAGTCAAAGAGCCCAATTGCAGTGCACTCACCAGTCTGTCTTCTGTTTTAGCATGCTCATCTATTACCTTCAGAGCATCGCACGATCACTGAAGCTCAGCAACCATCAGCTCAGAATGCAGATCCAAAAAGCAAGTACTATATAAATTTCCCTATCATGAATGTGGGTCAACCATCAACCCTCTCTCCAGCACATAAATGAAAATTGTTTGCCCTTCAGATGTCTATGACTCTTGGATGCCCTCTGTGGCCCAAGTCCACCACCTCCAAGATTTATTTCTCAGGATTCCCAGAGGCAGCTCACACAGGTCAGGAGCAAGCCTACTTGTCTTTTTCCTTCTCTGCAATGGGTCTTTGGCACTTGAATGCTCCTCATGGTCTCACCTAGCCAGTCCTCCATGTGCCAGGCACTTCTGCAGACTCTGCTAGACTGGAAGAGAAGAGAAAAGGCCACTTTCTATCCTGTGTCAACTTGGACATCTCAACCCAGCCATGCTGTCTTCTCCCCAAAGGCTCACCTCTTTCATATCCTTTAGATTCTGTATATTATTGACCTTCTCTCATATCTGCAACTCAGACCCTCTCAGAGCAGTCAGAGACAAACACTCCCCAAATTGTCCACAGTGTCTCTTCCTCTGCATACTCAGGGGCTCCCTCAGGGTCAGGGCGAGGGTGAGTCCAGGAAGAAACCTAGGATAGCAAATTTAAAGAAGCTTTCTTGAGGTTGTGCTAACCTTGCCCTTTCACTGTCCCCAGAGTATACACACTTTTAAATGAAGTGCCCTGGAAAACTCATTTACTTTACCTTCATCCTGACCCCAAGCAAACAAAGCAAACAAAACTCCTTCCACCCTTTTCATTTAAAAAGACTTCCATAAATATTAATTCATGTAAATTTATTAAATTAGTTTTATGAAAAGTCAAATTAAAAAATGCATCTGGACTTGCAAAGGGCATTTTTCCAGTATATATCTTCATTGTTGTTGATCCATGTTTTCTGTTACTTGGGCAAGCTATCATGGACTAATCATCCCTAATCAATAAATCCAAAATCTGAAATGCCCCAAAACTCAAAACTTTTTGAGCAATGACATGATGCCACAGTGGAACATTCTACACAACAAAGCTTTGTTTCTGGTATGAAATTATTTAAACTACTATATAAAATTACCTGTAAACCCTGTGTGTAAGGTATACATGAACCATAAATCAATCTCATGTTTAGATTTGGGTCTCATCCCGAAAACCTCTCAGCATGTATAAACAAGTATTCCAAATGTTAGAAAAACCTGAAACCAAAAAAACTTCAAGTTCCAACCATGTCAAATAAGGGATACTCAAACTATATTGTCGGAATCTACACATGGTCCACGAGTTAGCTGTCCCTATATAAGACTGATTAAGTATGAAACTTTGACTCTTAGGTGTCTGCATTTGTTCACTCAAATAGTAGACCCAGCCCAGGATGCTCTATTGCCAGGGTTCAGTCATGGTGCAAGGTATCAACAATAGCACATAAATCTTTTTCCTCTGAAAAACAAAAATTTTTACTACTTTGTGTTAAGTCCAAAACAAATATAATGATTATCATTTATATTTTAGGCAAGATCTGAAGACAAGAAAAAGGTTGCTCAAATGGTGGAAGGTAAGTATATTTTAAAAATGCAAAAGTCTGATATTTCAATTGATGGGCATTTTTAAATATAGCAGTAAGGTAATGTAAGGTACACCACTAATAAAAATTCCCCGAGAGCCCATAGTGGTTTTCACAATTAACTAGGCACAAAAAATAAATAAATAAAATGTAGGACTATAAATATCTGCTTAAATAATCAAATTTTACATCATGCCTATAAATAACCCCCAGAGAAATCAGAGGAGGTTCTGAAGTAGGAGAGAAGGAAAAAAAAAAAAAAACCAGCACATCTGGAACAAAACCCTAAGGACATCCTTATCTTCTTCTTTTTGTGCAGTGTTACCTTGTTTCTTCCACTGTTCCATGTCGTCCTCACCTCAATACTGTCCTCCCAGGTCTCTGCCCAGCCTCCATAGGTCCTGTCCTCTCCATCCCAGTAAAACCAAGTGATGCCAGCTGGGCAGACCTGGAGAAATGGATTCCTGAGTAAGGATCCAAATCCAAGGACTCTCCAAGAGTACACCTTTTCTCCCCAGGTTCTCCAAACTCATTCCCATCTTAGCTCACTGGGAAAATGAGAAAGAACTGTGCTCCAGAAGAAATGGAAGCATGGGGAGCAGACTTTTGGTGTGGTCATAAGGGAGGCAAGTGGGCAGGTGCAGCTCAAAAATAAGAGGGAGGGAGTCTGCTTCTTGGGACCACTAACAGAGCACGCCTTGAGCCAGAAGGCTTATCTGGCACCATTAGACTGGAATAGCCCATGCTGCCCCTCAGAATGAGAATGAGAAAGGGCTCAGAAAGTTTCCCTGGGCCAACTTCTGTCACTGTTTTAATACTGAGCTTATTGAGATATACCTAGTCCCCTCCAAAGAGATGCCAGTGAGAGTCATGAGGCCTAAGGGATATGCCTGCTGCATTCACCTTTGTGGAGAAAAGCCACTAAAGAACAATTAACTATGGAAAGTGACCATGGCTCATGCTATAAAACTTCACCATAATTGTCAGGGATTACTTGGTAATTAAGAATAATTAAGTTTAGTTCAGGTAGTACCTTCAAAAGCCAAGATTTATACTGACTTTCTCAAGGTAAAATAGCATTGTTCATTTTCCAGTTCAAAGCCACATGATTTTTTCAGAATGTCACATGAACTATTTGCAAAAATCTTAATAGGCACATAAGCATTATTATGTTCATCGTGTAGATGAGGAATTAGAGCTCTGAAGTTGTTAATGGAGCTGTCTTTTCTCATGGAGGCATCAAATGGCACACTGTAGAGTCTCTGGGTCCATTCTGTTCTTTTTAGTCTCCTTGCTTTGACTTTTCATGATAGGGTGATTTGAATTACAGTTTTTCTGTTGCCCACGGGTTGGGTATATTTGCAAATGCACCCAATTGCTTTGTAGAATCAATCGTTAGCAATCATGAAACTCTTACAGCTAATTTAGCCTTGTGTTAGTCAGCTTTCTATTCTTTTATGACAAATACCTGAGATAATCAACTTATTCAAAGAGAAGGTTTAATTTGGCTCATAAGTTTAGGAATTTCAGTCCATGATTAGTTGGCCAGGAGCATGTGGTCATGCCAAACTGTCCACTTAATGGCCAAGGCACAAAAGAGTGGAAGAGAGTGTGGTCCCACAACTTCCTTCAAGGGTGTTCCCTGAGTGACCTAAAGACCTCTCATTAAGCCCCATCCTCTGAAGTCTCTACCACCTCCCAATAGCTCTGTCCTTGGGAGCAAGCATTTAACATAGGGCCACTGGGGGACATTTAAGATATACATAGTATAGTATAATAAGCCTGATTGTGTCATTTACTCACATGTCATGTTGTTATATAACCTGTCTTTACCTGTAGCTCGAATCCAGACCAAGGAGGAAAGCACCAAGAAACTTCCAAAGGATAGTGACCTCGTCAGCCAGCTGTCCTCAGCACACATGGCAACACCCCAAAACAATGGCAACATGGTCAGTTTTGACTCACTGAGCAGCAAGAGCAGCAGGATAGAAACAATTACCCAACCCATGCTCCAGAGTCCTAGGATGGAGCACAGGGGGCCCTGCTCACCTCTTCCTGACACCTCCCAGTCGAGGCCAGAGCACAATTCTAACAGGTGAGGCTTAACCGAAGGCAGAAGGAAATCTGGCATCCTTGAATGTGATGCCAGCAATGGCTCAGAGGCCACAGAGATTGTAGGCAGAAGGGCCATTAAGAGTTTGCAGGACTCAACACTTTCAGGAGACTAGGGCCATTAAATTTCATTCTGCCAGAGGCTGGCTAGGAGTTCAACAGACTGTGACAGCTGGTACTGGGAAGAAATAAAAGCAGTAAGGGAAGGGGGTTGGAGTTTCTCAAACAGAACAAATTCTTCCTCCTACACTCTCTGTAGGATAACCTTATAGGCAAATCTTCCTGCCAATCTTAGATACATATTCCTATAACCCAAGAAAACAAAAAGCCTTTGTAATTGTTTATCTTCTTCTTTTTTTAAGCTCCAGACTGGCCATAGAATTTGCAAGTCATTACTGCAGCTTTGGGCCATCAAGGTCTCAGCAAGGTCATCTATGCATTAAGTGGGGCTAAAGGGCTCAGTCTTCCATAAAAGAAAGCAAAGACCCTGCTTCCTTTGATAGAAGTAGAGTGTTAAAAAGACAAAAGGACAGGCCTATGTTGACCCAAAATCATATCAAGAATATAGCAGAGTGGAAGCAATATAGATAAGAGTTTTTCATTTTGTCTTTTTGTGTTTTTTTTTTAAGCAATGACTAAGTTACCAAAGAACTTGAAGCCTCCTATATGAGGGGTTGTCTCTCATCTGTGCAGGCTCTTGACAAGGAGTAGGATTCAAATTCTCCTGAAAAGGCCACTGGGGGGTCAAACCAGACACAGGTGGGAGTCATGTGGGAAGAACTTTCTGATAGACATCAACTCCTCCCAGTGGAAACTCAAGGAAGTTACAGAGAGGCTGGACAGCTGCTTAGCAGAAATGAGAAGGAACATAACATGTGCTCTGCCAACATCAGTCCCATGACATGCTCCTAAGCAGAATGAGAGCTCCATAGCAAGATACATTAGGAAAACAAAACAGTGCCCTACACACTCCCACCCATGGAGATTGGCAGAACATGACAATGCATTAGGGTTCTGAGCATTCCAGCAGTGAAGAAATCTATTTGGTCCAGTTCCCCAAGTGTTTCTATACATATAAGCCATAGAACCCACATGAACATTCTGGAATTGGTCATAATGCTGAGGGAACCTAGAACTTCCCTAGCTCATAGTGCTCAGGTGGGGGCTAGGAGCCACTAAGGTGGTAGTTACTTACTACCTCTGTCTTACAGGTATCAACATGGTCTGTGTGCAAGCACAGGTGACCTTCACAAGAACAGATCCTGCACACCTGTGACATTGACAAGGCATATTGAAGATGTTCACTCAGAACCTCTTTTCAGGAAAGACTTTAAACAAATCAACACTCCTCTCCATAGATCTGGGGTCTCTGCCTTGGTGGCACATGGTCACAGACCTCATGCCCCAAGATATTATATCATTAATGAACGTGACTCTCACAAAAAATCCCGTCCAGCTTTCTGTTCAGAGAGACATTTCAAGATAGATGCTTCAGGTGACATTGTGGAAAGGTACCCCAGGAACACGCAGCATTACATATCCAGGGCCCCTCACCAGCCTTGCTCTCCACAGCTGAGTGAAGAAGAGGAGGAGATGTTGAGGAGAGAGCTGGTCAAACAGTCCTTCCCACCTCACTCACTGACAGACCTTCATCAGGCTCCTCACTTTTATATTGGTGAAAGGTCAGAAAGTGAGGCTCTAGATCTTGCACACCAGGGATGGATGCACTACAGTTCTGAGAATAATGATTTTGAGGGTCACCTTGACAGGCCTATGTATGTGCACAAAAAAACACGCTCCCGTCATTTCCAATACCCACAGCATCCGCTGAAGCCCAGAGCCAAGCCCAAGTTTGAGCCATCCTTCACAGAATCTGATTCTATATCAGCAGCCTCCAGTAGCGACCAGCAGAACAGCGGCACTGACCAATACCTACAAGTAATCCACAGCCAAGGCAAGTTCTCAAGATCTTCTGGCCAAATCGGCAAGAGAAAGGCCAAGTCCAGACAGGCACTGATGACGGATCTGAGTGATCTAATTTGTTCAAATGTCTAGGCTTCCTCCAGTGACATATTCACACAGATTGGCCCCCTTTTGAAGTACCGGGACTGCACCTGGTCTTACCACATCTGGTGGGTATTAGAAGGCTCCATAGCATATTCAAGCACATCTATGGTTTCTGGTGGAGGCCTGGAGACTCACAGGGCTACAACCATATAGTCTATAGTTATCTATACACGAGTGTGTGATTTCCTGGAGTCTTTTCAGGCCATCATTTCAAGAAAATGTGAGTCCTTTGCATTTATTCAGGGTGATTGCAAATCATAAACTAGCCAGATATCTCATTGCAACAGCAAAAGTCTCCAGAGATTCTGCTCTTTCCTTTAGTGATTTGAGTGAACTATATATATCGTGCTGTTTTCAGCATACAAATGCCAGTAATAAGCACACAGAAATTAGGTAGCTGCCCTTAAAGATTTTACAATGCCTAGCTTGTAGGAATAATCTGCCTAGTAATAATCCACTTCATAATGATGACAGTAACAAATTTATCAAGAGCTTCTTTTACACCATTTACTGGGCTGTATGTCTGTATTAATTGTGACACTATGGACTAAACATAAGTCAAAGTTTAACCTAAGGATTATTGGTTCGTTTAACTGGAAAGGATGGGGATCAAAGCTCACTCATAGGCGCAGTTGGAGCCAAGACATCAAAGTTTTTCGAGAAGATCTGTTTTTTCACCTCTCTGCTCTGTTGCTTTCTTGTTAGGGCTTGACATAAGTGACTGCATTTTTGATTCTGACAGTTTTCACACTGCAGTAGCCAATTAAGTGGCTTGAAATGACCTCCTTTTCTCCCTGTGGTAAGTGGAAGATGAATTCATAGCCATAGAAAATGCCAAGTTTGAAGCATTGAGCCATATTTTGCTACCAAAAAAAACCCTCCCTACTTCACAATTTTTTTACCTTTATGGGCTGATCCCTTTTAATCCTTTGACAGGCATTTTGCAGTGTTGGGCAGCAGTATGTGTTCAGTTTGTCATGTCAACCAGGATTGTGCCCCTATTTGTATTTCCATATAATTCTTTCCATACTAAATTGTGTCTTTTTTAACATTTCTGTCTCTTCCAGCATACCCTGAGTGTCCTCAGAACAAAAATGGTGTTCATTAATTTCTACATTCCCAGTAACTGACATATAATGGATATTTGTTTTTTATTGCTACTGTCAATCAAAATAACAAGGCACACTCTCAAAGGATTAAATTTCTTCAGGAATAGTGGACATCACAATAGTAATACAAATGACACAGTAGACTATGAAGTGTTTGTGGCAAGGGGAAGTTTTTAAAAGCAAACTGATTACAGTTTGAATCAATTATCTTTGGCTACAAAGATTAAGTTTGGGTGAGGCTGTTGAGAAAATGGGCATCTTATCTGCTGAGGCACAGGGTTACTTGTGAAAACTACTAATAAAGAAGCACGAATATACCACAGTGGATTCCATATATATATGGAATATATATATGATACACACACACACACAAACATCAACAATTTTAAAAATAAATAAATCAATAAATAAATAGAAGGAGGACCAGTGGAATAGAGAAAGGGGTTAGGGGTGGGGGGAGAGGACCGGAGGGAAATAGGAAGTACTCGGAATCTAAATGGAGCAAATTATATCCTATGCATATATGAATAGGTCAAAATGAACCCCAATGTTAGGTATAACTAGAATGCACTACTGAAAGCATTTTCTAAACATCTCACCAAAAGCACTTCTATAACAAACTCCTTTCAAGTGTCAGAGATCAGAACAACTATTCATTAAAAATGAAGAACAAATTCCTCCTGATAAGAACTGTCTGGTGAACATCTTAGCAAACTAGGGATGCTTCCTTTGTCACTATTTGTGTTTCAGAATTTGTGAATGCCAGAAAATTTTGAGACGAGCTTTCTGCACATCTTTGAAAGACCATTTTCTCTAGCCTAAGGTAGAATTTTCAAGCTACTCCAAGCCTATGCACGTGTCATGGGAAACGTTACATATGCTTATAGGAAGTGGATTTAATAAAGCATGTGAGTATACATTTAGTCTTGGAAAATAGAAACTGGGTATTTACCCACAAACTCCACTTCACTAGCTACGTGGCTTTAGAGACTCTATGTAATCTCAGTTTCTTAATCTGCAAAATGAAGACAGTACTCATTACCTCATAGTTCTGCAAGAGTTAAAAGGCATGATACATAAAGTGCACACAGAATAGGGCCTGAACAGTAGTGTTGAGTAACAATTACTTATGGCTCAGCAAACAATAACCATATACATTTAAGTGCTTACTTGTGTAGATTCACATAACATTTTCCTGAGCTAACAGTAATATGATGCTGGATCCCCTTGCCCCATAAACACCTGTTTGAAATTAAACTAGGATTAAGATCTGATATGGACAACTTTGGGGGGTGATTGAGAAGCCCATGGGAGGGACTCTGGTCAATGGAATCTATAAAGCTCAGTCAGTCATTCTTCTTTCCCCTTCAACTCTCGATTCCAGCCCCAAACTGATTGCAAAACAGATCACTGCCCCAGGACAGTTGTGTGGGCAGTGGCAACCTCCCTTTTGCTCTTGCTACCTGCTCATCCTGCATTTTGCTGGCTGGCCTCTAGTGGCAAAATAGGTCACTGCCACCTGCAACAAGGCTGCCCTGGCCTCACCACTGAGTCCGCCAGTTTGTCACAGTCCTTGAGGACAGTTTCCATCTCCAAACATTTTGTACACCCAGGACTTCCCATTTTGGGGAAAGCAAAGATTAAAGATTCTTATAGTGCTATTTTTAAAAAATCCTGTATTCCATGCTCTCTTTTAATAAGTGTAATCATCTGCTGAATGTTTGATGTCTAACAAAATCACTTTCTACATCAACCTTACTTTCCCTTGGCTTTAAACCCAAACAAAATTCTTTGACCCAGAAACTCCTGCTTTTCACAATGGCCTGAAAGACATTCCATAGAGCTTTAAACCCCCCAAAAATTCCAATAGGGCCCAGACTGACTTTCAAGCCACAGATTTATAGAAATATTCTACATTGAATTTTTAACGAGTCTTTTTTTAATTTAAAAAGTCCTATATGCTATTAAGTAAAATAACTAAAACAAATATAATGATCAAAAATGAAAGAGAAATGTCTGTTGGCCTTACTCTCCATTATTAAGTATTTATTTTATCCCTTCCTAGAAGTGAATATCCTAAACATACATATATGAACATAAACATCCTACATACATGTTCATGTATTGATTGACAATAGGAGTACATCCTAAGAGATGTGTCATTAGATGGTTTTGTTATATCATAGAGTAAATTTACATAAGATAAGATGGCTATGACATCAGTAGGTGTTATAATCTTCTGGGACCACTATCATGTATACTGTTTGTCATTAACTAAAACATCCTTATGTAGCAAATGACTATATAAGCACGAACATATAAACACAATCAAGCACATCTCTAATCTCTGATTATTTCTTTCTCACTCAAGATACATATGAACATATGCTAAACATTTACGGTATGTCAAGCACCATTCTGTTTTTTATTAAATCATTTCACCTAAACATCAACTCTGTTAGTCCTATTATTTATTTCACTGTCCAAACGAGAATGCTAAGGTATGGGATGGTCAATGAATTGCCAAGATCATGACCAGTAGGTGATGCTGCTGGCATTTGAACCAGACAATCTGCTCACTTATCCATAATGCCATTGCCCTTCAAACTGCTGTATTCTTTTACCTAATACATAATGTAATATATGAATTCCTTTACCTATTGGTTCATATGCAAAAAAGTTTTACTGCAGAAGGGTAAGAACTTACTACCAATAAACACCATTCATGTCCGTTAGCGAGAGTTAACTGTACTTGGTGAGAAAAATCTATTCATTTCAACAAATATTGCCAGACTGCCTGGGCCTCAGCTCTGTTGAGCAATTGGTTTTTACTCTAGCCTCATGCTGCATTATTGTAATGATTACATAATATTCTAATAAATATATATAATGTAACATTGTATAATATATTGACAAATAGCTTGTTTCCAGTTGCAAAATCAATCTTACATGCCTTTGTTAGGAGGAGTTTCTGGGTCAAAGAACAAGTCGAGCATATGTTAACATGATACTTTTGTTCCTAGAGAGTTGCATTCATCTATAGTCCCATCCACAGTCTAAAAACAAATATAAAACTATTTCTCCATAATGTCATTAACACAGGGTATTAACAAACCTTTTTGTGTTTGGCTATTAGATAGGTTTTAAAAAAGTATCTTTTAATTTGAAATTCTTTGATTGAGGTTCTACATATTTTTTGTGTCCTTATTAGCTTTGCTGATTTATTTTTCTACAAAGTATCTCTGTCTGATGCATTTTTTTTCTCCCTATGGAGCTGCTTAAAATTTTCCTACTGATTTTTAAGAACATTTTGTCCAATAAGATACTTAATTTTGGTTAAAATGTGTCCCAATATATATATATATATTTTTACCTATTATCTAACTTGTAATGGTATTTTGGTATGCTTAATATTTTTTTTAAAATGTAGATACTTAGTTTATCCTCTATGGCTCCTAGAACTATTCATATGTATTCTTTCACCTGCTTTTCACAATGGCCTGGAAGACATTCATTATTATCCCATTTCACCTTGGAGTTAACTAAGGCTCAAAGGGGTTAAGGGACTTGACCCAAATGACACAACAAATAATGTGTGACACTTAAGGTTCCCCAATTCTTTATTCAGGCCCTCCTCAGAAGCGGCAGCCCTTCAGGTCTTCCAAACTGTTCTTTCAAACCTTAAAAAATGAATATGCAATAAAGAAAAATAACATAAATAGGTCTCAGTGATACTGCTGGTTATCTGTGACAGTTCTGCTTCCTCGAATGTTGAAGTCTGAACAATAGAGAAGCACACAGAGCCTGGGAGGGAGAGGGAGGGCCATAACTGGTATATGAAGAAGCAAGGAGTTCTGCCCTTTCTATAATGTCCTAGGCTTCCTTTATTCTCCTGCTTTCTTCCTCTTATCTCTCTCCTTCCAGCATAGGTGACTAGGCCCAGGAATTCTTGTGGGAGGGCCAAAAGGTGGGAAACAGGTGGGTGAAGGGGGAAGGGCGGGTTGGAGCAGCCCAGAACACATTAATTAACAACCTTATAGCTCCCTGTAGGGAGGGGAAATTTCTGGGACAGGGAGGTTGGAGCAGGGGCAGGTTCTTGATAAGAGTGGAGGAAGGGCTCTGAAGGAATTGACATTTCAATCCCTCAGGAGACAGTCTCCAACTTCTCAGACTCACTCAAAATTGACCTCCTTGATCTGACCTGACTCGATTTACCTCTCTATACTGACTGCCTGTATAATTCTGGCTTCATCAGCAACAACCTTTTAAAAAATTTAGTTGGACATAACCTTGAGGAAGAAACAGGTTGCCCTTTTAGTTCTCCCTGTGGGGCTGTAACTCCAACCCAACCTCAGACCTCACTCCCAGTGCCTCCTTGCCCCCTGGCCAGGCCACCTGGATGCAAGAATTCCTGATAAGATCCCTTATATAAAGCCAGAGCCTCTCTCACATAACTGCACATCACATCACACTGGATATCTCCATTCAGAGGTCCCTCCGGCATCTAAACATGTCCAGAACTAATTTCACCATCTTCTTCCTAGAGTCTACCTCTTTCCCCATGTCACTTAAGCCACCAGCTATGCAAGCCAAGCGGGAATCGTGATGCTTCTTCCTTTTTCCCCATCCCTCACAATCATGATTAATAAGGTTAATCATCTCCTGAATGTTTGATGTCTAACAAAATCACTTTCTACATCAACCTTACTTTCCCTTGGCTTTAAACCCAAACAAAATTCTTTGACCCAGAAACTCCTGCTTTTCACAAAGGCCTGAAAGACATTCCATTGAGCTTTAAACCCAAACAAAACTCTAATAGGGCCCAAACTGACTTTCAAGCCACAGATTTATAGAAATATTCTACATTGAACTTTTAATCAGTGGCAGAGAGCTCTGTATTGTACCTCCTAATCACTTCAACTTGGATCGGTCTTCTTTTCTGCACCTCCTGCTCCTGACTCCTACCCGGCCCTCCTCACTCTTCTCTAGACCCTGCTCCAGGCCACTAATTTTCTTTCACCTTCTCGGCTGCTCCAAGCCTCCAGGCATATTCCCTCTCCCTCCCTTAGAGCAGTACCCGGAACACCCTTGTTAAACCACCCTAGGAGTTTGTCCAGACTTGGCCATCATCGACCTCTTCTGGTCCGGGTGCTACTGGGCGCAACCCAGCGCCCCAACCGCACCAAGGCTCTGAGTGGGTGCTGCAAAACTGCCGAACCAGCCCGGGGATCGTGAGCCCTCCCAGGCGGTGGTGCGACCTGCGGCGCCTGGCCGTCAGTCTCCCGACCTGCCAATCTCGGTGTCGGGCGTGATCTTCTGTGGGTCCGGACCAATCCTGGAGCAGGAGGCCGGAGGCAGGGCTCCAGGCTCCGCCTAGGGCTTGGTTTCCGGCCTCCCAATCAGTGCACCACCCTTCTCGCTTCACGTCTCCGGTGGGGATGGACCTGGCCGAAGCTGCTCGCGTGAGCGAGACCGTGGCAGAGAAGGTGCTCCAGTACCGGCGAGACGCCTCGGGCTGGAAGATTTGCCGGGAGAGCGTGAGTGAGAAGCTGGGCGGCAAGGGGTCGCGGAGACTGCTCCCTGGAGCCTGGACCCCAAAGTCCCCAGACTCCTCTCCCGGTTGCTTATCGCACTCCAAGCCCCCATAGCAGGATTGAGGATCCCTTAGGGGGTTGTTTCCTTAATAAATAGTGGACTTGTGCTCACAATGACTCTAGAAAGCAAGAATCTGCCCCTTTTTCTGAGTGACTTACCCAAGGTCACCCTAAATGGTGGTTAGATTTGGAACCCGAAACTCCAAGCTCTAAGCCTTTATTCCGTTCTTTAGCATAAGCATCTTTGTCCCAGAGGTGGTATGGGAATCGTTTTTCTTACTTAACACTTGTAAATTTTAACAAATACCCCCAAATTACTTACTTAAAAGCATTTAAGATGATTTGAAAACCACCCTCAGCATTTAAGACTTCCCTCCCCATCCCTTGCGGTGGGGACAGCTTTACTAGTCTCAACTCTGCCTGAATGGGTTGGGTCACCTTGGAGAGTACATCCCCTCTTCTAAAGAACATGGGACTGAGCCAGGTGTTCTTCCAGAGCCCTTCTAGCTCTAAAATTCTATGATTCTGTGCCTTTTCACAGAATGGAGTGTCAGTTTCCTGGAGGCCATCTGTGGAGTTTCCAGGGAACCTGTAAGTGCACACTTGCTCAAAGCTTGTCAGAGAGTTTGCTTCTCAAAAGATTCCAATCGACCCTAACACACTGTGATCAACTAACCAATTATCTTCCCCAAAAGCACTAGCTTCTGTTTATATCTAAATCATTTCCAGAAAGCCATATTCCTGTAAAACAAAATAAAAACAAAAACACAGCACCTGTTTCTGCAGGCCAAAGGGGAGGTGGGCTAACATATTTCAGCCCCTTCTCTGCCAGCCTGTCCTAAGGAAATATGATGGCTTTGGCATGGTCCACCTTTCATTCCTTAAATATAATCCCAAGATAAACAAGTTTGATTGATGCTTTGGGGTCAAATTCCTTTTTGTGCTTCAGGTATCGAGGAGAAGGGATTCTGTGTGCGACACCAGAGGAAGTATGGGACTGTGTAAAGCCAGCTGCTGGGGGCCTTCGAGAGAAGTGGGATGAGAACGTGACCAGTTTTGAAATAATCCAAAGCATCACGGATGTAAGTTTTTCCAAACATGTTATCCATTGACATTGTCTGGGCCCTGCTGCAGTAACCTGGCCCTATCTCCTCTGGAGGGTGTCTGTGACACTTTTTGGTTAAGAGCATGTTCTGTACATACTGGCTGCCCAATGCTTGAAACACTCTAAGCCAGCCTTGGCCCAGTTATAGGTAGGAAGCCATGACTTTGAGAGTAAGTCCCCTGTGGCCACAGAGCATTAGAAGGTGGCTAGTTTGAGGAAATGAATTAAGTTTATTTAACTAATCTTAATGTAAGCTTAAATAGCTACATGGAGCTGGTGGCTATCAGAGTAGAATTCAGATGTTGATAAGTCTGCCCTGGGGTCCCTCATTTTGATTACAGACTTTGTAGGGGGGAAAGTCATAACCAGAACTAATGCTTTTTGAGGGTAAGCATTGTTGAACTGTCCAATTTGAATGGTATCTTGATTTTGACTTCAGAGACCTGGCACCCTCTTGAGTGTTTACACAGATGGTATTTTGAAATCTCATACAAGAATTCTCAACTAATGAATGTTTGGCAGCCACGTATTCTCAGCCTTGTCCAAGAATTTTCATTTGTCTCCTGTTGAGTATTACAGGGGTTTCTGTCAATGTTTTCTGAAGGATGAGACACATACCCCTGGCAATGAAAGGGGACTTAGGTCCTACACAGTCAAAGCTGAAATTGAATATCATAGTGGGAAAAAAAAAATGCCTTGTGTTAATTCTTCTTTAATTTTAATCTCTTTGATGATTTAAAGGGGACTGTCTCTGGTGCTGATGTGCCCTTGAAACCTGTGTCACATTTGTTGATCTCCTTTATAACAAGATAGATAGCTGGTCCCAGGGTCAGAATTAGCAACTTTGCATTGCTTTTCATTTATAGCAAGTGTTTTTTTTTTTTCATTTCTGATAACTTCCTTTTAAAATCAAGTGATCTAAGTTTTTAAAAGGCAGCACATTTATACAGCAATATTAAGTGAATTAACATGATGGGTGATACCAGAAATAGCAAAAAAAATTAAGAGTATTCAAATAATCATGCAAATGATTGAAGCTGAGGAAACTTGTGTTAATGTCCTTTAAAGAATAATACAACTGGGCATGATGGTGCATGCCTGTAATCCCAGCAACTCAAGAGGCTGAGGCAGGAGGCTATCAAGTTTGAATCCAGCCTGGGCAATTTAATGAGACTCTGTTTCAAAATTTTAAAAAAATGGTAATTATTTTAAGAATGGCTGAGGATGTAGCTCAGTGGTAAAATAGGTCAGGGTTCAGTCCCTAGTACAAAAAAAAAAGTAATATATGGAATTTTTTTAAAAAATAGTTTTTATATTATATATTTTATATATTTTTAAATATTTTTTATATTTTTAGCATGTTTGCAGTTCTTTGGCTTCACACAGTGACTGGTGGGAGGGAGAATAAAAGGCTTCAAAAGTTAGAGGATGATACTAAAATGACATAACAATGATTAAAGGCTAAGCTGTCATTTACAAACTCAGAGTGCTTTAACTGAAACCTTGAAGAAGGGAAATAGTTTGACAGAGGTAAAGAGAAGCACCCAAGTTCACACAGATAAGAAGCTGACCTGGGACCTGAGAGCCACCTGATAGCTCCAGCTTTCCTGCCTCTCAGCCACCACAGGTGCCAACTATCTTCCAGAGGAGCCCAAGAACCTCTTTCTACCCCACTGCCTTTTCCCTAGCTCCAGTTCTGGGTTCTGGTGACCTTATCCCTCAGAGGCCCACAGAGTTCTGTTTTCCTCATTGTTATCACACTGTAAGCTCCTCACTTTTCCCATCTTGCCAGAACCATACAGGATAGCCAGCTGTTCACCTATGCTGAATTCTACATTGGTGCAAGTTGCTATTGCCTTCTTGATCATCTTGCTAATGGGTCATGCTGGCAGGTCTTCCTTCTCCTCTGGTACCCTGGTTTGTACCTGTGATGCCTGCTTCCTTATGCTGCTGCTCTAGGCAACATAGGGCCCTTCATCCCTGGCTGGGCCACAATTTGCCCATGTATCCTGCCTGATCCCAGTTAGTCTCTGATGCAAGGGTCTTCAACTTTTTTGCTTACATACCTCTGACAAATTTTTGAGAAATTTTGCATGACCCCACAAATCTAGTTGACAGCTAAATTTTTGCAAAGCATGGCATTTCTGACATATTAATAAGTTTGTCAATTTTGAACAAAGTATTGGTATCATTCTTTTAGTTGTATCTAAATAGCATATGAATTTGTATTTACTGTCACCCATTTTTAAAATATGAGTAAATTTTTCTTTAAATAGTCAGAAATTGTATATAATTAATTGTTTTCCTTGAACTCAAATTTCCATTTCATGCAACTCAATGAATTTTATCTTAATATACTGCATGTTATTCTTGGAAGTCATCATCTTACATCATAGATACGCATATAAATTGAAATTATTTTTTAATTGTATCTTTTCTTTGACTATAAGACTAATTGTATTTTTTTAATCCAGATTGAGGTATAATTTATTAAAATGACAAGATTACATTACAACTTCTGATGGGGAATTATTAAACACACACACAAAAATATTGTGCATCTCTGGATGAGATAAATGGAATTCTTTGTTTTAATTAATTCATGTGTCCATGAAAAGATATAATTTCTTGCCAGAGAGATACAATCTTCAATAGACATTAACTGAAAATAGCAGAGGCTACTACATGCTACTGGTTTACAAAAAAAGCAGAGAAGAGCTGACAATTGGTAGCTCTTAACAATTTAGTGAAAATAACAAAATATGGAGAAAAGGCCCTTTCTTATAGATTGGCATTTCTTGGCATCATTTTGACAAATTTTAAATGTTCTAATTCTGAAATAGACATCAGATCAATGGATGGGTTGAAGAAACATACCATGAATATGTTGACATCTATGACTTGCTATGGACCTCATCTTGGTCTCCAGACATTTTCTCTCAGAAATGATATATTTGAGACTAATAATCAGAAGTATATAATTATTTTCCTTGAATTCAAATTTCCATTTCATGCAACTCAATGAATTGCATGGAAGCAGTGTGGCTACTTTTTAAAAAAAAGTATTGAATTATATTGTTATATTGTGTGTATGTACAAGTATGTAACAACCAATCCTACTATTATGTATAATTATAATGCACCAATTTAAAAAAAAACAAAACAAAACAACTCTTCTGCTATTCTTTTCTTCTGTGAAATACCAGAATTCAGAAATAGCGAAATTGCCTTGTTTCTGACCCCACACTTTCAACTATGCTTAAGAAAGGGAAAAACATGAAATTCTAACCCCAGTGTATATGATACCTTGATTAAATATTTAAATCAGTGTTCCTGGTTGTCTTTGGTACCCCAGGGGTACACCCAGAGAGAATTCATGATAGGATGATTCTACATGAGGGAAGATGGGAGAATGCTCTTTTTGTGTGTGTGGGGAGGGGTTGGTTTTTGGGGTTTTGTTTGTTTGTTTTTAAGCAGGAAAAGAGACCCTACCTGCAGATGTAGCCTATTTAGGAAGTGAAGTCATCTGGAAGTTCATCCCCAGTATACCTAGTGGAAAGTTCTTTAGCATCACCAGGGCCTCCCTCTGGGCCCTCATGTGCACAATGCCATGCTTTCCTTTTCCCCAGACCCTGGTAGACAGGGGAGAGCTAGGAGAAGATCTCTGACCTTCAGACACAGCTAGGCTCCCTTTTTCTTTGGCAGACACTCTGCATAAGCAGAACCTCCACCCCCTCAGCTGCCATGAAGCTCATTTCTCCCAGGGACTTTGTGGACTTGGTGCTAGTCAAGAGATATGAGGATGGGACCATCAGTTCCAATGGTGAGTGACAACCAGGTGCTGTCAGGCCTGCCCAGGAGGCTGGGCTCTCTCCTCCACTCCTCAGATTCTTAAGGAAAGCCAAGCAGCTGGAAACCAAGCAGTAGCGGGGTATGACCATCCCTACTGCACATTCTAAGCAATGATCATCTCAATAATAGTATGTGCCTTGCCTTCACAGTTTGGGGGGATTCCATGCCATGAGGGTCTGAGGTGGGATAATCCTTGTGCCAGTAATTTTATTTATATAGATATATTTATTTAGTCTCAGATCTTGTCAGCACCCCTTCTTGTTCCTGCTGAGACTTGTAGTTTGAGCTGTGGACATGCAGGTTACAGTTGGGTATCACAAAACCTTGATATGCAGTGACTCACTGAGTTCATGGATGTGTCCTCCTGAGAGGGCTGGGCACAGTCCACTCCCTTCCTGCTCAACAGAGAGCAGAGCTGCTACCACACAGCCCATACTGTTCCTCTGAATCTGCCTCATGGAGGAGATTATAGACACATCCCCCGCTTCTGTCAGCTGAGATTTAAGAAAGACACCTTCCTCCTTCCACCCCCAAACCTTGTATTATAGAATATTCTTTGTTCCAATATTCTTATCCGCTTGGGGAAGCTGCATGTTGGAGTGTATATTTGTGTGTGTGGATTTGAGTGTGTGCCCATGTACGGGAATGTAAGTGGGTGTACAGGGTGGGGAAGAAATTTGAGGCCATGTAGCAAGAGTCTCTTGCCCTCTCACCAGCTCTCAGTAACTGGTTCTGCACACATTGTAGCACTTAAGTGGCTAGGTCTGACTGAAGCTGTAGATCACTGTTTGTCTGAACTGTCTTCCAGCTACCCATGTGGAACATCCACTATGCCCCCCGAAGCCAGGTTTTGTGAGAGGATTCAACCATCCTTGTGGTTGCTTCTGTGAACCTCTGCCAGGGTAAGAATAATGAAGAGGGAGGCCCCTGTTTCAGACCTGACTGACTTCACTCTGGACACTCTAAGAATAGGTACTTTGACTAGGATTCATAAGAACAAAATGTCTTAGGCTCTTTAGGCTTTGATGTTACAAAACACTATTACACACAAACACATGAGTGACATAATATGCTAAAGCATCTCATACATGGGGGATGCTGTTATAATTTAAATTTTTGATATGTAAAACTCTTACTCCCACCCCATTAGTCAGGTTGAATAAATGCCATGGTCCCATTTAGAAGATGAAACAGTTTTGGGTGGTTAAGTATGTATCTATGATCAGTCTAGGAGGTTGGCAGAGTCTGAGCTCTGGCAAATTTCTCCTGCACTCCCTGGGAACCATCCACCAGCCTGGAGCAGCTGGGAGTATGACCATCCCTACTGCACATTCTAAACAATGATCATCTCAACAAGGATTGGGGTGGTCTTGGGAGCTGAAGGGCAATCAGAGACCACACTGTGAGTCAATCACGGAACTGAGCCCGGGATCCCTTCCTGTTTACCCACAGCTCACAAGGCCAGATTTTTACAAGGAACTTTATATGTAATGAATAACCTGAAGGTCACTAGTGTATTCTGGGTGCCACCCAAATTGACAATAAAAGAGATTACACCTGCCAGTGTGTTCTTGTGTTCCTGTAGACTCCAAGAGGGGAGGGGCTTGAGCTTTCTCAGCCTCAGGAGGCAGGCCTGATGCCATAGGACTTTACTAGAAACCAGACCTGGACCTCCACCTAACACTGTGTTTGCTAAGCTGGCTTTTCAAACATCTTTCAAAGGACTTTTCTTAAATGTAACAACATTTTAAGTGTGAAAATAGCATAGCCATGCTTTAACACACACTAGGATTTTTAGTCCCCTCAGTACAGAGGTGCCCTAGATCCAGGGCTCTAACCTCTGCTTCATTTCCTTATTGTCCCCACTTGGCTGTCAGTGCTGAGAACCACCTTTCCATGGAGCCATGTCTGCTGGAAAGGAATTTTTCAGAGTAAGAGTCCTCATATAAGATAGCAAAGGTTATTGCACAAATTTTGCAGATGGCCTGGTTGGGACCAGAAAGTCCCCACAAAACCCAGCTAGTATGCAGGTTTTAAACCAAGCATTGACTTGCTCAGCTCTTGTCCCCTCAACAAAGTTTTGAGTTTTCAATTCTGCTATTATTTCAATGAAATTGACAAAGGTACATTGAGGTGGGTTGGAAGTCATAATATAGAGCTTGTTATATAATTTATCATTTATTTAATAATTGAGTGATTAATAAGTTATTTGATCAATTATTATGAAACTTACTGTATTAATGAAAATTATCATTAATCATTCACCTATTATTTTTTCAAAAGAATCTAAAACCAAATTATTTCATTTACTGCAAGTGTTTTGTTGCTCAATTGTTTTGGTGTTTTCATCAATGGGATGATGGGACATAGTGTTAGAGATGCAAATGTGAAAAGGGCAAATCATATATTTGTATTGTTATGAAAACAGTTTTGACCTTGTAAACCCCTGGAAAGGGTGCCATGGTCCCCCAGGAGCTCCTGACATTTTGAGAATTGCCGCCTGAGCAGAGAGACAAAACCAGCTTCTGTTCACTCCTCCCAGGGCCTCAAACAGAGAGAGTTCTTGAAAGCATCTACAAACAAATCTGTCAGAGGGAATCTCTCTTCTTAGAAAGGAGGGACCCCCCGCCACCCATCAACCCCGGAGGGCCTGATGGGACTATAGGATATGTTCACTAGAGGCCATGTTCCCATCTTAAACAAGAAAGTACAAAGTGGCCCCCTGGGCAGTGAATCCTGCAAGGGATTGAATGTGGTCGCTGTGTAACAGCCGTTTCTGCTGGGCCAGGCTCTCTTTGCCTGATCTGGTACTGTGCCAGCCCCTCTGTGGCAGATGCCTAACACAGCTCTGCTGTTGCTTTCACAGAGAGCCCAACAAGACCAACCTGGTCACATTCTTCCAGACTGACCTCAGCGGTTACCTCCCACAGAGTGTAGTGGACTCCTTCTTCCCTCGGAGCATGACCAGTTTTTATGCCAACCTTCAGAAAGCAGTGAAGAAATTCTATGACTGATGGATGCCCTCAGTGTTGGCAAAGAACATCTGTGACTCATTGAGGAGCTCCACTTGCTGGAATACCTCAGATCTAGGAGAACCCAAGCCTGCTTTTACTCTTGGGCAGTGAGTCTGTAAGAATGCCAGCCAAGGGTGTTAGCCCTCCCACTCCTACTTCCTCTGTCCTCTTAGGATTGGCAGGAGAGGAACCATTCACATACTTGTAATTCTACCTGTGATCCAAACTCACTTGAGGCAAGGTGGACCCAAACTTCTGGCTACCTGACAAGAACTCAGCTCAGCACTGTGTGATGCACTGTGGTTCCAATCCTGTATGTACCTCACTGTCAGAGGCCATGTCTCCATGTTTGTCCTAGAGAATCATGATGAACACTGAAACCAAGTCCTCAGTGCATTTTTTGGAAACCCTCATACATGTTTTGACACCATGTAAGATTTTCCCCTTAAAAACTTGTCAACTTGGAAAAATAATTATTTTGAACAATTGAATAAGCCTTAAGAAACAATTCTTTCCATTTGGATCAATACTTTCTGTGGTTCTTCTGTTGGAATTGGTCTTCTGCCTTCTTTCCTTTGAGTGAGTTATCATATCATATCACCAGTAACACCAGGGAGTTTGAATCTGCCCCAGGCCAAATCTGCAGTCTTTGAGATTAGTTTTCTTTGAGAGTGGCTCTAAATGAAGTAAACTTCTCCTGTCTGTGAGCAGAACTCTGGAGATAAGCATCTCCTTCCCCAGGATATCTACCTCTTCTTTCCCTCTATTAAGAAGGCCAAAGCTGGAGTGCTCTGGCCTCCAGGGCCCCATCAGGCCACACTGCTACCGAGAAGGAGGGCAGAGCAGGCTTCCCTCTAGCATCCCTGGCTGGAATCTTTCCTCTAAGAGTCTGCTACTGGACTGTACAACCCTGCAGTGTCCATACCCACCTGTACATCTTCAGAGCCAGGGAGCACAGCTATATCACCTAGAAGAGACTCAGCAGGAAGTCAACACACAACTTCTTTTACCTGTGTGCAGTCAAGGCTTCACAGCCTTGAAAACATTCCTTTGAAACCTTGTCTGGCTTCCACCTTTGTAAGGAAGACCCCTCCTGTGTCTCATCAGAGGCCCTTCATATGGCCGCTTCTGTTACTATTGCCCATGCAGGAAATTTCCATGGCATTCCACCTTTGCTACTCCAAACATAAGTCATTAACTCTTGGATGACCAGTCACTTAAGGACTTGTCTCTGGCCCATATGATATTCTGTGCTGACCCTACATGAATCAGTTGGCATCAGGTTAAACTGGTTTGAGCCCAGAAGACTCAGAACAATTGTTACAGAAAACATCACCATGCCACATGATGAGATTGTGCAGGCACAGGGAGTGTGCCCAGCCCTGGGCAGGCCCACAGGAAGACCCGGGGGAGAAAGTAGGTCTGCTTTGACTTTCTAATGTATGGAGGCATACTGCTTCTTGAATTTTGACAAAGTGAGATAATGTGTTAACCAGTAAAATGCCATACAAAGCAAAGAACTAGGACTGCCAGGGAGGGGCCCTTGAGAGGATTCCTTCTCATGGAGAGTACTAGGTCCAGAATTATTAACTGTAATGTCTGCAGTGTTGGAGAGTAACTGGAAATATTGTTTCTAAGCCACTGTTTTCCAAGCCTCTGTCAGCTTCAAAGAAGTTGGCCAAGGACAGTGAAACCTCATAATGAAATCCTCACGCGATGGAACTCAGATGGGTGAGCTTTAGTTTCAGGGCCCTCTTGCCCAAAACTGCCCTGAATTCTCTTGACTTGGATACCAGGAACCTGAGCAAGAGAAGGGGATCTTCTAAAAGAGGGCAGAGACAGGAGGAGTACTGGGAGAGCCATGAACTCACCATATTCATGCTCTTGTCCTCAGACAACCTCTTCCTACCCACCTGCTTGCTTTGCCCCATTTCCCAAGGATTCTAGGATCACAGGCCCATAATAGCTCCATGCTCCTACCTTTCCCCACCTTCCTTTCTCTTTCCCTGGGCTGGTCCCACTATCACTTGGCTGCTTGAGAAGACTCAGAACAATTCCCGGTCACATGCATGCCCAGATGATGAGATTGTGCAGGCAGGGAGTGTGGCCTCATTGCCCGGCCCTGGGCAGGCACACAGTAAGACCCTGGGGAGTGGGCATTGTATTGAGTTACACTTTCATCAAGTTTGCCTCCAGTGTTCCTATTAAATCTAAAAACTGATAACATGATATTTCAAATTTCTTATCTACTTGCTTGAAGAAATTTAGGATGGGGTGAGCAAGCCAACGTGCAAGAAACGAACTAAGCCCATTATTTCTCCGAATAATAAAACACAATCAGCTGATGCCAACTGTGACAAGAACACTAAAGGGGTTTACATGAAGAGTAGGAACCCAGCTGGGTTTTCTGAGTCCAGTCTTCTGAAAGATTCTTGGCTTCCTGTGAACCCCCTGGAGAAGCCATCAATTACATTAGCATGGTCCCATGGATTATGGCCTGGGAATAAACTACTTTGTGTTTTATCTGTGATCCTTGTCAGGCCTTCCCCCACACATTCAGTGTGTAGGAGCAGAAGCTCAGGAGGAGCTGGTATTCTGGACTAGACCTGGTCAAAGTATGCTGGGTGATGCTAATTCAAAGTTTCATTGTCTTGTCTTGAGTTTGGCAATCAGGTGCTCAGCGATGACCAAAGGTAACACCCATTGGTCGGGTATTCAGAGGTATTTTCCCAAACTTACAGAAATTTTGGCCTCAAAAATCTAAGAGCCTATTATTTATCTCTCCCAAACCACTGGAGGACTCAAATCTCTCTCTGATCACTTCACAGCTGGGCAAGTTACTTACTATCCCTGAGTCTCAGTGCCCTCATCAATAGAGTGGCACAGAACCCCATGCTGTACAAGGTGCTGTGATTACTAAACACCATTTCATATCAAACACAGTGCTTGGCATATGATAGGAAGGTGGTAGCCATTTTTATCTTATGCTTACATACATGGTGGTACATCCTGTTGGTGCACCTCTCCACACCATGAGTTTCACCTTTGCTCTGCTCACTGGCTCTATCACCTGACACCTTCCTTGACTAGGATCACTTATTCAAAAACAAATGTTTTGTGTGAAAGACTTTATTTTCCAAATGTGGCCTTGGCCATATTTTCATATCCTATAAATCTGGGTGGATGTGTGCCAGCTCTGACAGATTACAGGGAAAGCAATGCTATGGGACTCCTGAAATGAGGGCATAAAAAAGATGCTGCTTCTACCTGGCTCTTGCACTCCCGGGATGCTCACCCAGAGAGTTCAGAAGCTGTGTTATAAGGAAGCCCATGCCACAGGCGTTGGCCACCTGTAGATGTTCAGGCCAAAGCCCATCTGCATCCCCAGGCAGACAACTCCCAGATGTATTATGAAATGATCCTTCACACGGTCAAAGACTTCCAGCCTTTGAGTTGCTGCAGTTGATGCCAAGTGGGAGTAGGGAGAGGTGAGCTCTCTGGCCAAGGCCTGCCCACACTTCAGAATCATGATAAAAACAAATGTTGCTATTATGGGGCAGGTTGTCACAGTTATAATACTCATAAGATTTTGCACAGCAGGACATGGGTATCGGATCAAATTGTAATATATCCATTTTATTATGGCACCACAACATTATCATTAAACTTCATATATATACAGTATACAGTTTGTATCAGCCACCCCAGCGTGACTCTGCCTTATTTTGATGACAGTCCTCTTGCTGGATTGTTTTCCAGAAGGTCTGGACCTGAGCAGCAATACCCAGGAAGCACACCTGTGCTTTCCCTGATCTGGGTGGGGTGGGCAGCAGAGACCCTGAGAATCAGCAGTTATGGGAGCTGTGTGCTCATGGCTTTGGCTTCAGAGTTGGTGCCCTGTCTAGGGGTCTCCAGTGGCTGTGGTCCCCTTGGACTGCAGGCTTTTCCGTTTGATAACAATAGTGACAGGTCCATCAGGCAGTGCCTTGATGACATTCCAGGCTTCAAACCGTGTGAGACCCTGCATAGCAGTGCCAGCCAGATGCAAGATTTCATCTCCTGGCTGGACCATCTCACTTTGTTCTGCAGCTGCCCCTGAAACAAGGGAGAAGAACATTATAATGGGCTCGACTGGTGATAGGACAAAACGAGAAGTTACTTCTACCTGTGATCTCCAAGGAGCCAGGAAAGCTGAGAAGAGAATGAGACACCCATTTCTTGGAAGTTTGGTGGTGGTTCCAAAATGAGGAAATATTATAAAATGGTGGCTCAGCACTTAGACACCAGGCTCCAGCTCTCTGTGACCTTTAGAAAACTGCAGCCCTTGCTATTCCCAGAGGAAGGAGATTCCAGGCAGCGCCAAGCCAGAGCCCGGTTAGTGAGACTTCTACAGTTCACAGAAGACTCTAGGGTGCTAAGTCCTCCTCGATGCCTCCCTTGAACACTGAGCCAATATCCCACCCCCTTGCTTTTGGTCTCCCTTTCTTATGAGAACAGTACTGGGCGGTACAGGAACAGAGCTGGTGAGATTTTCATGAGGCAGTCTTCATGGGCTTTTGGCTCTGAGCAGCATGTAGAAGGCCTCTGTGCCCATGTAAGAAAGACATAATTCTGTATGGTACCCACTCTTCAAAAGCTGCATGTGGAAACATGACTTTTTATACAGTTTATAAATTTCCCAGTTGACACCATGACCTTCACAAATAATGAAAAAGAATACAAAATAATAAAATAGCTAAATTATTTTGGTTAATTGTTATGATGGGCATTGTGCTAATGGTTTGCATTGGTGACAGTAATCCTATGAGGCATATGCCTTTACTATTCCCTTTTTATAGGTGAAGAAACCAAAGACTAAAGTGCTTCTTTCAGAGCTTCAAAACTGCTAAAGTGGTTGAACCTGCATTGAAGCCCAGAACTTCTGGCTCCAGCATCCACATCCCTTAGTACCTTGCAGCTGGTTAGTTATCCCCATAGGAGAAAATGGGCCCAGGATGGTGAATTGACTTGCTCAAGCTCATCCTACTCTAAGGAGAAGAATTAGCATTGGAACCAAGTTCATGGGTCCAAGTCTTTTGACTCTGTTGACTTTGGACCCCATGCTAATTCCAAATTGACCTTTGAAAAAGTTCAAATTATCTTTCTCAGAATTGGAATTAACATGGATTCTGGGGGAATCATCATATACACCTCAGCCTACCCTCTGGGTTTTCATAGCTGCCACAGAGATTCCTCTAATAAAACCAGTTGGCCACAGGGATCCATGTAGGACAGAGAGCAGAGTTGGGAGGCCCTTAGGGACCCAGTTCTAAGAGCTCTCAGACACATACCTGTACCTCTTTGCCTCTTTTATTTTATTTTTTTTTCCTTTGGATAAGAAGAAGTGGTCACCCAGCAACTCAGAGGCAGAGCTGGAACTAACTCCCAGACCTTTCCTGTGTTCAGGTCTCACAACATCTTGCCCTGTGGTGCATAGGCTTCCAGTTGAAGAGTAGCAAAGAATTCAGGGAAGATTTATATAGCAGCTTTAGGTCATTCATGATTTTCACAGGAAAACCCAAACCCAGTGACACCCACGTCAAATACTCTTGCACCCCCACCCTTTGGCTTCCCCACCCTGACTGTAAGCCAGCAGAGAGCACCGTCCCTGCAGGGGCATCCCTTTGTGGAAAGCCAATGCTGGGGCTGGAGACAGAGGCCAAGGCTACAGGAATGTATGGGATATTTAGTCCTCCCCAATCTATGGTGAAGAAAATATCAAAATTGTAAGTAAAAGTGGGAACTGATGAGTTAGGACTAGGGTAAGGCCAGTAAGGTCAAGTGGAGCAGGTTCAAAGCCAGACTTTGATTGTATTTTGATCAACATGAATTTTTAAAAATTATTTTGATTTTAAAAATATTTATATATTGCACTGAAGGCTGGGGATATAGCTCAATGACAGAGCACTTGTCTAGCATGCTCAGGGCCCTAGGTTTAATTCCCAAAGATTGCAAAATTAATTAATTAATTGAAATTTTGCATTGAGCTGGGTTTGGTGATATAGAAGGCGGAGGCAAAAAGGATCATAACTTTAAGGCCAACCTCAGCAACTTAGGGAGACCCTGTCTCAAAAATAAAAAGGGCTGAGAGTATAGCTCAGTGACACAGGGTGTCTGGGTTCAATCCCCAATACCCCAGGAAGAAAGAAAGGAAAGAAGGGAGGGAGGGAGGCAGGGAGGAAGGAAGGAAGAAAGGAAGGACTGAAATTGTATTGATCTTGATTACTGTGTATTTTGGTGCCCCATTAAATTTTGAACCTCAGGCCAGGGTTTCATCTGCCTCAGTCTAGTCTTGGCTCTGCTAAGTTGAACCAAGCCCAGGGCTCAGTTGCAAGAGGACTTTTATGGTTTAGATTTGGTATCCCCCAAAAACACACAGGTGAGACAAAGCAAAAAGATTTGGAGAAGAAGTTATTGGGTTATAACCTTAACCTAATCAGTGATCAATCTGCAATGGGATTACTGAGTGGCAACTTGAGGCAGATGGGGTGTGGCTGGAGGAAGTGGTTCATTAATGGTGTGATTATGGGGTATATATTTTGTATCTGGAGAGTGGAGTCTCTTTCTCCCTCGCTTCCTGATCATCATGTGAGCCACTTCCCTTCCGCCATACTCTTCTGCCATATTGTTCTGTCTCACCTTGAGCCCTGAGGAATGGAGTCAGCTGTTTATGGACTGAGACATAAAACGGTGAGCCCTCAAATAAACTTTTCCTCCTTTAAAATTGTTCTGGTCTGATCTTTTAGTCACAGCTGTGAGAAAGTTGACTAAAACAAGGACCTAGTAAAACAGAGGGGTTAAGGGGCTATCTGAGCAAAGGGGTAAAGGTTGAAAGGCAGAACTGAGCCCTAAATGGATCTGCATGCCTCTCAAGAGGAAATGGGGTTATGGGAAACCAATGTCACCAGAAAGTGCCCATGAAACTGGAGAGCATTCAAAAAGCCTATACCACACCTTTGAAAATCCTGTTGATGGTGAGAGGTTTGTCTCCATGCAGGGAGCCCTTCCCTCCTTCCAGGCTGAAGCCCAACCCTGCAGAGGTCTTCTCCAGTGTCACCGTGCAGACTGTTGCCTCTGCTGCTGAGGAAGATGCAGGGACTTGTTAGAGGCTGCTCTACTCCCAAGCTGTGGATGACCCGCTGGTGTTGTGTTCACACACTCGTGAACACAAGAGACACATCTCCACAAGATACTAGGCAGGTCACATGTGGTTGGGGCCACAAATTGCTAAGCATCCCCACCTAGACTGGCCCCAAGTGGCCAGAGGCAATATGGTCCATAAAGCTTCCACTGAGTGGGGAGAACTTACTGGATTCTACAGAAATGTCACTGGCTGCAGAAGCTGAGGCTGCAGAGTCAGTGGAGGAGTTCAAATCCAGGGTGGCCTCCAGAGTTGACCTCCTTGTGACAATCACAGCTTGCCTTGGGTCCCGAGCTTGGCGGAGGATGGCCAGAGCATCATTGTGGGTGGCCCCTTTGAGGGACTTTCCATTGATGGAAAGAACCTCATTGCCCTTCTGAATGGTCCCTTCCTGGGAGGCCAACCCGTTTGGAAACACTCTGTGAACCTGAGTAAATGAAAGGAAATCAGGAAGTCAGATCCATATTGATAGAGGATCTGAACTTGTCAGGCAGTCAACTCTATAGGGATTTTTGATGCCAAAGAAAACCAACACTAATTGTGTCCTAGATCAGAGCTACTGGCACAGGGGCTAGCTTCCCTTTGTCCTCTACCCATAGCAGAGATCACCTGCAATAACGTCCTGGTGAGCCTTCAGAATTCTTCTCAGAACCATGCCGAGGACCACATCACTACAATCTTCATGGACATTCCCGGGGAAATCTTCTGCCTTACCTGTCCTAGATCAGCATTTCCCAAACTACTTCCCTTGAATTCTGATTATATGGCATGTTAATAGGTGATGAGTAAGAAAGGGTTTCTAAGATCAAAGAAACTTGAAAAATACTGAATTAAGCAAAAAATTTAAAAAAAAACTCTGAAAATGTCTATTTCTCTAAAGGCATTAGAAACACTACAATGCAAATTTGCATAGATCTCTAAGAACAGGCACTATGATATGGTGATTGCCCAAAGTGTTCCAACAAAAAACCCTTTCTCCATAGAGAAATGCTCTCTCTGGTCCCATCTTCTGCAGGATATATTTGATATACACCATCGTAAGCAGTCTAGACATTAGTCACTTCTTGATCACTTTTAGCAAAAATATGCAGGATTAAAACAAAATGTCTTTGCCTTGCCCTCTTTAATGATGTAAATTATAATTAAAAGGATTGATGGGCACTCACTTAAAGGGGCTTCAGATTGTTTTACTTTTTTATGATGTGAACAAGCACTTTAGTCTCTGAAGTGGTTTTGGTGTTAGAAAATTCTATTATGTGGTCAGATAATGCCAGAATTCGTAGGCTGTGAGCCCCCAGCATGAAGCAGAACTTCTGCTGTGAGGTTCCTCCTCTATAAAACAACTATTCAACCCAAGATGTGGGAAGATTAATTTAGACAAGAGGTCACTGAGATGGTGAGCACACTGAGGTCACTGGGCATGGTGCTTGGTCACGCATGGTCTCATACTTGGTTCTCTTTTTACAAATCTATAAATGAAGAGAACTGTTAAATGCAGAAGGAGAAAGAGGAAATTTTGCTCACATGCTCACTCAGCGTGCTGAATTTGAGTGCTCAGGAGTGGCTGGTCAAATGGAGTGAAGAGAAATTGCTACTAAAGGACAGAGAAAAAGATCCAAAGTGCTATTCCCACGGGCAGGCTCTATTCAAACACAAGAGAGCCTTCTCTATAAATTGAAAGGGAACTAACTACAGAATCAGGAACCTGTATATAGTGTTCAGCCAAGTGCTTAATAACAGAAATAGGTACTTTTTAGTTTTATGTGCTTTTTTGTGGTAAAGAACTTATAAATAAATCAAAGAAGTCACTGCTCACTCAGGACCAACTGAAGTAACAAATAAATGTACTACATCACCATTACAAGGGGATATGGTGTGTTTAAAGGTGGCCGGTGCTATGGACTGGAAGATTTATTGCAGCTGGGCAAAGACATTCAAATGAGCCCACCACCATCCACATACCCTGAGACAACACAGCTGTGAGATGACAACTATATACGCTCAGCTTTAGAGAGACACAGCAGCTATGTCATTGCCTGTTCCATGAAGATAGGAGGATCAGAAATCATCTGGGTCAAGCACACTTGGTCTGGAGCAGTGGGCTGATCAGATTGCCCACACCAGAATCATGGGGTCCACTGATGTGTTGCTCTCTCAGCACCATCCAAGCTTTAGCAGTTCCTCTGTGAACAGGGGCTGGACCATGGGATCTGAAGTCCTGGGATGTGCACTGCCATTTACATGCATGAACAGTAACTGTTCTTTCCTCCAGCTGTGGCCCGTTGTGCTCAACTAACCATCAGATTGGCTTCTCAGCTGCCTAAGTGAACAGCCTCACCCTCTGAGTGGGCAAAAGCAGGAAAGCCACTATTTTTACAGGGCTCTGCCTTTTGTTCCTTCCTATGAGGTGATCTGTGTTGTACCTCAGGCCAGGTCTTCAATCCTGACTGTACAGCCTTCTAAAAAGGCGCCTGTGCTCATAAACTGAGAAACTGATGTGACTCCATTTTTGAAAAAATAGATAACAGCAGCTTCTACCTCAAAGCCTGTCCAAGGAAGGGGGCGTGACCCTTGTCCTTGGAAAAAACCACAGAGCACTCTTAGGCACATATCCACCCTGCTGAATTGTTTGTCTGCAGATAACAGGAGAGATCTGCAGCGCCAGGTGTCCCTGACTCAGTTAGGCTAGGTGAGGACCCATAGCAACCCCCTAGCAACCACCAATCAGCATGGGACAGGGAGAATACCTGGGATGCCAGATGACCCCCCAGTAGTCTGGGTGGTTGATAACATGTTAGGAAACCATGTAGTTCATCACATACACCCCTTGTGGATTAAACCACTATATCCCCCTCTTACACCAATCACTCCTACCCAACTTGTTCCTGCCAGTGAATGTGCTAATCAATGTTAAGAATTGTTGTTTGACTTTCCCATGGTGTGAAATGATTTGCTGTGTGATGTTGTGATGCATAGAGTATCCCCCACAAAACTATAAGTCCTCACTGAACTAAGGGCCCGGCTCCCTCCTCGGGACCTCTGCTTCGGAAACGGTTGTGAGTCCAGGCTCAAGCTTGCAACAAAGACTCTTGTGTGATTTCATCGGATTCGGCTCCTGGTGGTCTATTGGGATTCCACGAATCTGGCATTACAAAACGACTCTTATCTAAATCTTAGTGATTACTAGGACTATATTTCCAAAGGAAGAGACATGACATTGAATAAAATGTAGTTTCAGTTTTTAAAATGTCCTCTGGAACCTTAAAAAAATGTAGGCAATAGAGCTTCAATCCTGCAAAATTCTGATTCAGATGTTCTGGTATGAAAATCATAAACACACACACATTTTTGAAGCTCCACAAGTGATTCAGTTTCATTTGGGTACATTGAAGTTGTTTTGGGTACCCAGAGACCTTCTTTATTAAAGTGAGGATTAGGATGAGCGTTAAATATGAAGTCCCACACAAGTAATCTGTCTGTGGTTCTTGAAAAGGAGGGTCCTGTTGGCTCTCCTTTAAGATCCTGTCCTAACTGCCTGCCCAGTGACCTGGTGTCATGCATTCCTCTGTTCCCCAGCACAGGGCCCCAACCTGGCAAGTTTGCTCCTCCCCCAGAGACATCCCCTCAGGCTCTGAAACGCCCCCCATCTTTGGCCCACTTACCGTAATCACCTTGTTTTCTAGATCTGCTCCTCCTGCCAAGCTGAAGCCAAGGCCAACGCCTTCCTCCTTGTGTAAGATGGTGACGTGGATGCTGTCTAATTGCTGCAAATGAAAACACATCAATGCCTCAGGGCAGCAGCATGAACAATTCAATAAATGCTTTAACATCAGACTGATTTATTTTATCAAGCTCAGCTGGGCCAGGCTCCAAGTTCTGTCACTTCCTCAAACCTCACTTTCAGTTTCATCATCTATAGAGAAGATTGTACTTTCAGAGGAAGTTTAGAAGTAGAAAAAAGATGTATGTAAAGCAGCAAGCACAATTCTTTTCCTCTTTTCCTTGCCCCATCTGTACCCGCACTAATACATACTGGGCTAGCTGCTATGGAGTTAGCTAAAATCCCAGCATGATAGATAATGAAGCTCTACCATGTCTCATAGGACAAGGACTTTGGGTCAGAAAGCCCAAGATTCAGTACTGTTTTGCAGAAGCTGGTTGCTCCCTCTTTCTCCCTTCTCCTGTGTGGGACACAGTAGCAACAGTCTGGGGGCCCAGGTGACCTCTCTCTCTAGAATACATGCATATCCAGACATGTACACAAATGCAGGTACACACACAGCATTTCCCAGACTGGACATGGGCTCCCACAGAGCCAGGACAACCTCCCTGTATAGACCAAAGCCAGCAACCCCTATTCTGGTCTAGAATTGCAGTCTTAAGCTCCGGCTCCTACAGAGGCCAGCAGGTCACTTAAATGAGCAAAATGGGTAGATGTGAGATGAAGGAATCACAGCCAACAAATATTTATTTCCTGCTCTAAAGGGTTGGCTACTACATAGGAAGACCGACCCAATGCTACTAGATCATTCCCTTTAAAGAATAGAGTTAGAAATCCAGATATTGATTTAGGTTTTGTAATATCTAGAATTCAATAACAAAAAAATCATCATACAGATGAAATAAAATACACCTTCAGGTCCCAGAGCTCGGCAGTCACTGTTTTGCAACCTGTGCTAGGGAGTGAATTTATGTCAAAGAATTCACTTGCTCCAAGCACCATCAGAGTCCCTGACTTGCAGCTGGCTCTGTGATCCTTTGATTTGGAATCTCCAAGACCAGACATGATGAAAGGATAGTGTCCCTCACTGCTCCAGTGCCAGCCCAAATCTTCCCCCCCTGGGATGCCCTATAGGTTCTTGCCAGGTTAGAATACAAACCCTAACCCTCCCAATAGCACCTTAGGTGGGACTGCTCTTTGTATTTTATGCACTTTTGCAACTAGGAGCTGACTTCTCTAGCTTCAAGACCCAGGGAACTTCATGAGCTGCTTCCCCTTTGTCCAAACTGTGGTAACCAAACAACCCACAATAACCTCTTGCCACTATAAATACTTACAAAAGAAACCTACCTTTAATGTTGCTTCATCCAGAACTCTCACTTCCTCAATGAGTTTTTTTAATTCTTCTGAACTGAGCAGGGAGATGACTGACTGACCAGACTGAGAGGAACAATGGTCCCTGTCATCGGCTTCCTTGGGCTCAGTGAGACCTTCTGTATATTCTCTCAGCTCTGAAAGGCTGAAGAAAGAAAGAGCACAGTGCATGAATAGCAATATTATGAAGAGCTAATATTTGTTGCATAATTACTCTATTTCAGGCATGATGCTAAATACTTTGGGGCATTTTAAAATTTGATGTAGCATAAGAACAATAAATAACACAAACAAATGCAGAACTGCACTGGTTAAAGAGGGAGGACCAAGCTCCAGCTCTGAAGAAGCCCCCAAAATACTTCTGCCCAATTCACATTTCTGTGAAGCAGGTCTTCTCCTTCGCCTCTCAATTTCAGCTGAAGTGGAAACTAAGGATAAGCGTTGAAGGAACCTGCTCATGGTCAGGGAGTCAGTACCTGAACTGGGGCCAGAACCCAGGCGTCCTAACTTCCTGTCCAAGGGTCTGAGCCCAGGAGTAGAGTACAAGTGAATTCCTTTTGGGGAGCAGCAGGAACTCCCAAGGGATAATCTCTTAGCTTCATCTGAGTTAAGAATGGGACCTTTCAGATGTGTGCCTACCTTCCAAAATCATGGATAATCTGCCAGGGAGCCATTCTTGTGCTCCACTTTCTGAGGCTAGGTGTTGTGAAACCTTCTCCTTAATATGGAAGGGAGAGGTATGGCACGCACATGTGCACATGTGAGCACATGCACACAAAGAGGAACTGGAGAATGAAAAAGGCTGAATTATATCATATTCATGTACAAATATGTAACAAGGAATCCCACTATTATATTTAATTATAATGTACCAACTTAAATTTTCAAAGAAGGAGGAGGAAGAGGCAGAGGCAGAGGAGGAACAGCAGCAGAAGAGGAGGAACAATTTTAAACTAATACATCTGATAGTAAATATGAGAAATTTTTTTGAAGTGGTATAGGCCAGGAGGCTGGCACATGCATGTAATACCAGCAACTCAGGAGGTTGAGGCAGTAGGCCTGCAAGTTCAAGACCAGCCTCAACAATTGAGACCTTGTCTCAAAATAAAAAAAATAAAAGGACTAGGGATAGTGCTTAGTGAGACAGCACCCCTGGGTTCAATCTTTGGTATCATAAAAATAAAACTAAGTAGTAAATAGAACTTTAAAAGAAAGAAAAATAAGAAAGGAAAGAAAGGTGATGACAATGAGAAAAACCCCGGTGTAGACACTCACTTGAGAGAAAACCCCAGGTCTGAGGAGGCTGGCTCGGAACTATTTGTAGCTGCATCTTCACTGGACGATGACTTTGGAGATGCCCCTTCCTTGGGGACGCAGCTGGTCTGGCCACAGGAGATTGAAGATGGAAGGCACAGCAAGGACTTCATGACAGCCGAGGACACCTGGCTGCTGATGGAGTAGAGCTTACTGGTCCTTTCATCAAATGGCTTAGTCTCACAAGATTGGGTCCTGGTCAGGGGGAAGCTGCGTGCCCGCTGGCTTGGCATCTTGAGGACTGGGCCTTGAGAGTCCTTAATTTGTGTGGACAGCAGCCTCGAGAGCGGGTCAGGGTCAGGGGAGAAGGTTTTCTGATGGGGCCGCTGCCCTGGGGGAGGAGACTCCGACACACCTGCATCACTGACCTTGGAGGCGGCAGGGACACCTGAGGGCAGCTGCTCCTGCTCTGGATACCTGTGCTCCACAGAGAATGGAGCCCCTCGCCCCGAGAGGCCAGGAAGCCGTCCTCCCTCTTGCTTTGCAGGAGGTTTGGAGGCTTCCCCAGAGGAGGGCTGAAGGCTTAGTCTCTGGGCTCCTCTGTCAGGCAGTTGAGAGGAGCCAAAGGTTTCAAAGGAGCTAATTCTCTGCTTAATGGAGGAGGAGGTGGCCCTTGGGTGTGGCCCCAGGGGCTCCCTGGAAGCAGGTGTTGGCTGCAGGGATGAAGCCGGATCAGGCAGCCTTCTTGGGTCTGGAGCTCGATTCCTCAGACCTTTTAAACTCTGACGAAACCAGGCTGGCTTAGGGGCCACAGGGGGCCCTTTCTTCACAGTGCTGCTGTCCGCTGACTTGTAAACTTTGTGAGCACCATTGGCAGTGTCCAGCTTTGGTGAGGCCCCATCTGGGTGTCCCTGTGCCCCGTCTTCTTCACCCAGACTGACACTGGGCTGCAGTGGTATGTGGCCATGGTTCTCACTCATAATGGGGCTAAATAAGTTTTTGATGCAGTCAGAAATTCTGACCCAAGGGTCTTCAGCTGTGGTATCAAAGCTATAGTCCATCCGAGCCTGCCTCTTAAGCAGCGGGTGTTTAATTGGGGATGCTCGGGTCACTAGGGAGGAGAAACAAAGCCAGAGCTGGGCATTAATCTTATTATGACTTTTCTAGTTTGAAATTCTAGTTTCAAAGCTGAGCAGCAAAAGAGCTCTGGAGAAGATGAGCAGAAGTGGTGGACACCGAGATGGGCCAGCTCCAGTTGCTGTCACTTGACTGAGGTGCAGGACAGGAGAACCAGAAAGGGGAGTTAACTTCCTGGCATCCTAATGTTCCAGCATTGAAGATATTCTCAAGAAATATCTGGTCTAATCTCTGGCATTTTGCACTTGAGGACTGCAGCGTTCAAGAAGAGCAAGGGACCATCCAGTGGCAGAGCAAGGACAAGACCCCTCCCCTCCTGTCTCCTCACTCACATACCCTTTCCACTGCCCAAAGTAACTCATTTCCCAGATAACCCATTAAAGTAAAGGCCAAACTAATTTTCTTCCCTTTTGAACTTTTAGGCCAAATTGACTCCCATATTTGGTTTGGACTGCTTATGTCCAGTGTGAATGTGTACACCTTTAAGAGCTGATCACAATGTTCCAGGTAGACAAAAACTCAGTGACACTGATTCTCAACCTTGGCTACATGTTCAGATCTAAGAGTCCACCTCTAAGTTCTGAGTTAATACAGCTGGGATGCACCCTGGGTGTTGGGGACGCAATAAACCCTACTGGGGATTTCAGAGTAACACCTGCCCTGTGCCAACAGGGACCTCAGGCATGCCCTGACATGGTCAGCCCTTTGATCTAGGAGGCAGTGAGAATGGCACTGGCATCCCATCTACATGGGCACAGAAGACTTTGCCCCTGGCTGTCTTTCCCAGGGATAGGAGAAAGTTGGCCCCTGAGTTCTGATGGCAGGAAGTAAGTCGATATGTGACCCTGCCATGTCTCCCACACATGCTAGATTTCTGTGATTAAGCACATGATGCTTTGGCTGTGTGCTTCCAAGGGAGATGTTTGATGCCAGAATGCAAACCAGCTTAAGAAACACTGCCCTACCCTATCCCTTGTCTTAATGCCAGATCATAAGAGCAATAATCTATGTAGAGGGCAGAACTTTGATGATATCAAGGAGAAGCTCTGCTCAATTCGGACAATCTGGGTGGGAATGAATGACCCCAGGGCTTGGGCAAGTGAGTATAGCTCTCTTGTTCTGTTTCTGCATTTATAAATTGTTCAGCAGTTAGGGGCTCTTGTGTTGAGATGTGGCAGTCAGAGGTTCTCGAGGCAAGCTCTCTTCAAGCTGGGCAGGACTAACAGTCCCCTGGTGTGTTCCTCAATTGGGATGACTAAGGGAAGGGAGGTGGACGGGTGAAGCCTCCATGGGCTGGGCACCTGTCTGAGATGTGCTGGATCTTTCCACTCATAATGTTCCTTAACTCTCCAGGAGCCTGTCATCTGTTTTTTTTTGCAGTGTTTCTCAACCAGGCATATGGTTTATAGCCTACATGTTTATTTCTCTGTCATAACTGGCAGCTCCTTATGGCAGGAACTGGCCTGTTTCATCCTTTTCCCTATCTCTCCTCCAGCACCAAATATTGGGCCTTTGAATCCAGCACTTAGTGTGTGCTTGCTGAATTGAATCATGTATTGGGGTTCTCTGAGATCTTCCATTCCTTGTTGATGAGCCAATTGAAGCTCTCAAAGGCAAACAAGGCTATCCAGAATCACAGATAATGATGGATGATTCAGTATTTCCCAACACCAAATCCTAAGTTCTTTCTAGCAAGTCACTGAGTACTAAAGTCATGTCTTAGTACTGCTCAATGTACCACGGGGGACACAAACTTGCTATCTACCTCATGGATGTGGTGACCACCAGCAAAATGATACTTATGCTTCCCTGACACTACATTCTCAGATTTGGAAAGACTGAATGCAGTATGCTAGATGTTAGCATCCCACAGGCAGTTACTCCCATGATAGTTGAGTGAGTGTGCCTTTGGACTGCTTCCCAAGGACCCCATTCTCCTGTTGCCTTCCTGGATTGGCCTGCATTCCCACCACAATCACTACAGCATCACTGATACAATCTGGAGATTTCCTAGCCTGGACAGCACCCACTGTTCTGCTGTCCCAGAGCCCCAGACTTCTGATGGCTCATCAGCCTGAGCCACCAGACACATCAATGCAGAACACTGATCCTCAGACTAAACTCGGGCTCTTACCTTATCACTGGACCTTTCTCTACGGGGCCCTTTCACCTTCTAGAAGATTTCCATGAAAGCTTACCTGGGCTGGCTCTTCTCCTCCCTGGCTCGCCCTCTGTGGAGGTCGTGGTCGGAGGGTTGACTCCGGGTCCTGAGCAGCAGGCACCAGCACCCTGGGTTCTCCCCGCTGCGTCTTCCTGTGGAGGCAGTGGTGGCAGCAGCTCTCTGACTTCCTGTGGTGTAAACAGGAAGCAAGACTGTGTCAAAACGGTAGCCTTCAGCTGTGAGAAGGCAAGGCGCACTTTGATTAGGACAGGAGAGCGGATATTGAGACGCCTTTAATGGAAAATTCATCAGCAGCCTTGTAAAGAGAGTTCTTTCCTCCAAGGTGCCATCATGGCAAAAACAGCACTGCCTGGAGGCCCCAGACAACCCTTGACTTCCAATAACCTGGTGTCCAGAACATGGCTGTGGAAGCAGGGGTCACCAACTCCCTTCTACAGGGGAGGAGGCTGTGCCAGAGAGGTGCTTTTAGTCTCATTCTTGAAAAAAGAGTAAAATTTTACAGAGAAGCCAAATAAGAGTGTTCTGTAGAAAAAGGCCAACCCAGGAAGGCAAAGTCTCACTAAGTTGCTTAGAGCCAGAAAAAAAAAAAAAAGAATGAGAAGGCAGACATCATCAGAATGATTCTCCTTATATTGGTTGGTGGTGACCTCTGCATTGTACTGGTTCCAGAGTCATGTAACAGTGGGCCATTTGACAAGGCTCCAGGCCTCCCTACAGAGAGGAAGGAAGGAAGCAGGAGCACATGCATGCATCCTTTGGGACCATAGGTGGCCCCCCATCTGAGATGTAGTATCCACATACAAAAGAAACATTTTGGGGGAAGGAAAGTGGTACAGAAGTTACAAACGTGTTCACAAGTTATTGCATCAATGCAAGTTCCTACTGTAAAACCGAGCTTAAAGGGAGCATTTTGGAAACATCAAGTGATTAACCAATCTAAAGGAATTGTTGGGCTTCTTAAACTAGTCATCTAAAAAAGCACGGCTTGGCCATGGCATTAAACATTTAAAATATTAACCTGAAGGTCTCTAAGACTTTTATTACTCAGGATATTTTATCCCACCCCATTCCAAGTTCTGTAAAGTGACATCTCTCCATATCCATGAATTGTTGGCACTTGTATAGGCAGATATGGTTTCTAGCAAGTACAGTCATCAAAGTAGCTTTATTTATTTATTTATTTGTGGTACTGGGGATTGAACCCAGGGGTGCTTTACCACTGAGTCACATCCCCAGTCTTTTTTATTTTTTATTTTAAGACAAAGTCTCACTAAGTTGCTTAGAGCCTGAGTTGTTGAGGCTGACCTTCAACTTGTGATCGCCACCCTCAGCCTGGGATTACAAGTGGCTGGGATTATAGGCGTGCATCACCTTGCCTGGCTCATCAAAGTAGCTTGACATCTTGGAATAGACACAGATGTGTTTTGTTTGATGTTGCATCCTCTTCATGGGAGGTTTTTCAAATTAGTTTAATTTTACACAAAATATTTTTCTGACAAAAGTTTTCTGGTACAGTGCTTGGTGGATGAGGGAGGGAGAAGGAAAAGAAAGAAAAAGGTCTAGAGAGATAGAGATGGATTTAAGAAAGAAAGTAATTGTTGTTGTTGTTTTAACACATATTATAATTTGTGTTGATTTTCTAAAAAGAGAAGAATTGATGTTTTTTTGAGGAAAAGATCCTGATGATCATTTTGGTTGTGGAAGTTAAGTCCCCTTGAGTTATAGTAGAAAAGAAAGATTTGGAGGATATCCACAGGTACTTGAGAAGGGCCTTGGGACTATGAATAAAAAAGTCTACAAAGGGGAGTAAGGAAAGGAGGGATGGAAAAAGAAGTAGAAGGGAGAGGAAGGGAGGGAGGGAGAGATATTGTACACTGGAGCCACAGAATAACATCCAATGAGGAGTGACCAGGATTCGTCACGACAATTTTAAGAGGATCCAAGTCAAGTAGATTGTTTCCTGTATCCTGTTGGGCTATAGTCCTTTCTTTATTAACCCCAATACCCAGCACAAGCTTGTTGTGCATGGTGGAACAGATTACAGGAGAAGACCCGGTGGGAAAACACCGAGGGGACAGAGAAGAGCAGCTACAGAATTGTATCTGTGCTGCCGGGGACGGTGCTGCTGACGGAGGTTTCAGGAAGGTGTGGTATACTGACCAAAGATGAGGGAACCTGCTTGTGAGAAAGCTCCTTGTGTCAGCTCTTTGCCCAGAAACCCTGCCTTCTCCTCCTGCCATCTTACTTGGGGCTAATCCCTGCCCTGTATATGGTCCCACCTGAGAAGGTGGCCCATGGGCATCACCAGGGCCACTACCCTCCTTCATTGCAGGAAGAGGATAAAATCATGGCCTCTCAGCCAGTCTGTTTCCAATCTGTCCTTCTCAGGCCCAAAGGAATATGAGTTATTTGCTGAAAGGATGAACAGATCCACACTGACAACTCCATCATGTGTTGGTAGCTAGCCACATCCTCCTGCTGTCTGCAAAAGAACGCTTCCTCTTTAGCAACCCAGCCTCATTCTACCCTTCTCCACTGACTCTCTCCATCTAGACCATCCGCCTCCACCTCTACCACTAATTGGGATTCCTTATACCCTGATGTTCATCAACCCTCATTATAGCTCATTGTAGGGACCTTCTGAGGCTTCCTTCTACCTGCCCAGGGGAGCAACTACCTGGAGAAGACTTGTGGCACAGTGGTTAACAGGGACCCACTGGCAATATGAACTTGAGCAAGTTTCTCATTTCTGTCTTTACATAACTGGGACCCTCACCCTCAGGGTGTTACAAGCAAGAGCTGAGACAATATACATGAAAGTATTTAGCATACTACCTGCACATAAAAATGATTCCCGATATAGCTGCTTCCTGTCTGTCCGTTAGTCTTCCTTTAAGGAGGTGGGTGGGACTATGAGGAAGAAGGTCTCTAGGGGTATGATGGGGGAATGATCACAACAAGGAGCTCACTGTGTCTGAGACTGTGCTAGACACTTCACTTCACTGGTAACATTGAATCCTAACAGTAGCTCTTTGAGAAAGAAACACTAAATGCAATCTCAAGCGGCAGATACGGAAACCTAGGCTTAGAGAAGTTGAGATTTCTCCAAGGATCTCCACCTTGGAAGTCTAAGTTAATTGGGGGCGAAATAGAAGCCAATTTCTCATAATCACATCTATCTACTTACTTAAAAAAAAAAAAAGAGGGTAATTAACTCTTGTCCCCTTTTAGCTATTTAGGCAACTACTACTATCCTTGCAAGCAGAGCACCTGAGAATTTCTGTGCAGTGACCTCTGCCTCCCGCATCAGGGAGTGGCCCTCCTGAACATCTGCTTTTTGTCCATCACAAAGGGTGTAACCAATGACCCACACACAGGGAACTCAAATTCCACTGGGTTATGGATGGGAAGCCAAGAACCAGTGCACAGGACTGGGGCTTCCAGTTTGGGTCAGCCAAGCTTCAAACTTATCTTCGCACAGTGAGACTTCACTTGACTCCTGAGCATCAGCCTTTCACTGCTGGAGCAGGAAACTGTATTGTGCCATGGTTGCTGCTTCTGCTGATACTCAGGAATTCCTGTGTATGACATCAACCAGAGGACATTCAGCCCATCCCCAGGTCCTCTTACCTGACTGCAGCTGGGCAAGGTGTGCCCAGAAGGGCATAAGGAGCTCTCTTTCCCTTCCAGACTCTGCTGAGGCTCACTGTCACTTTTAAAGTACTTTCTGGGCGGAGGCTTGGGCTTGGAGGACGTAGGTTTTCTCACCAAGATCTCAAAGGATTTCTTCAGTCTCAGAGGTGGATGGCCATCCAAGCTCTCCGGGAGGGGCGGGCTCTCCTGGGGTGGCCTGGATGAGGCCATTGGAAGCACCCCTGACTCCCTCCCCAGGGGCAGGCTGGGGCTGTGGGTGCAGCTTTCTCGGTCAGAGGGCTGCTTCTCAGCACTGCCACTGCAGGGACTGCCCCCTGGGGACCCAGACATGTAGCTGCTGTCACTGCTGGATCGGACCATGACCTTCTGAGCCCTGCGATGTGGGGGCGCTGAGTTCTTCTCTCTCTCTTTCTCCAAGGTAGGCCGCCCGTGCCAGCTGCTCTCCAGCCTTTTGACTCCTGTAAGGGAAGCACAAGGGAACCTCCACAGCTGAGCTTTGGAAGTCAGCCATCACTCCAGCCTTGCCCTGACCTCTCCAGACAGCACGCGGGACTCCAGACGTCCACTGCTCAGCCAAGACCACCTTTGTACTTAGAGCCCAGCAGCCTCTGGTTTGGTCCCCAAAGAGCTGTATGCCTTTGGGTTGAGGAAATTCTGAACTGGTGATGGATACAAAGTTGTGCTGCTCAGATTACCTATCAAAAAGGACTCGGTATCCCTCTTGTGCGGTGACTGGTGGCAGGTGGCTTTCAAACATCTGTTCCTCCGGGAACTGCCTCAGCTTCAGAGAGCTGCCTTGCCAAGGGGGTGGCCTAGTTCCAGTGACTGATGGAGATGGGTGAGAATAGTCCTGCCATTGCTGCCAACACAGGCCCACCTTATTTTAGCTCTAGATTTCCAGGGGTTGGTCCATCTCAGCTCCTCTCTCCCTCTGCCCAACCCCACTTTCTCTCCTCCCTTCCATAGGTTTCAATCCTAGGAAACCCTACTAAAAATATCTTGCATGCTAAATTCTATCTCAGCTGATCAGCTTCCTGGGGAAACTCAGCCCACCACACTCAATTTCTCCATCTGTAAAATAGGGATGATAATTGCAAGGTTGCTAGGCTTCTTTTGAGGTTCACTATCAAAGAAAGAGAATGCAAGGAAGGCACTTTGAAACTTATATCAACAGATTACAAAATTTTTTTTCCAGCTAAAGAAGTTAGCTCAGAAAACCAGTTTCTTGCTGTGGTCCTCTCTTCCTTGCCCTTTTCAGCCCAGCTCCTCCTTCTAGTCCTCAAACGGCACCCCTGCCACCATAGTTTCCCGCACTAGAGCCACCCACACATCCTTGAGAGGCCCTTCTCTCTAGTGGTGAGCTGTCAAAGAGGCTACTTTCCTAGAATCACAGCTAAAGCAGGTAGATTGAAGCCTGGTTTCTTGCTCAAACCCCCACCCATTCTGTGAGGCTAAGAGAGCCAAGTTAGCCCCATGGGAAGGTACTTGAGGCTTTAGGAGAGAACCAACACCAGCCAAGCTCATAATTCAAATCCTTTTTTTAAGTTTTCTTTTTCTTTCTTTCTTCCTTCCTTCCTTCCTTCCTTCCTTCCTTCCTTCCTTCCTTCCTTCCTTCCTTCCTTTCCTTCTTCTTGTATACAAAGTAATGCATCCTCACTTAAGAAAAACCAGCCACAAAAAGAGTAAAAGATGGAAGAAAGTAAACACTCTCTTGTGTTCCAATCATCCAGAGATTACCATGGCTAAAACATTGGTGAATTTTTCAGGCACCTTCCCCATAGCATATATGTATCTGGGGTGGATGGAAATATTAGAACACAGTTGAAATGCAATTCTGTGTCCTGTTCTTTTCTCTCAATGTTTCTTGTACCATTTATTCCCTTTCTCAACATCAGTGCTGCACATGAATGTTCCATGATGAGCTCCCTAATGTTCAACAGCTGGGCTTGGGAGTCAGCCAGCTGGGTCACTGACCCAGATCCTCTGCACAATAGCACTATGTCTTTGGGTAAGGGAGCCCCTCAGGGCCTCACTTGTTTTCTGTAAAATGTGCACAAAATTTAGATATGAAGATTCAGTAAAATAATGCATGAATTAGCACAGTGTCTGATATTATAAGAATCCAATAAGTGCTAGATATTGTATTATTAGATATTACAGTTTCTCAAGATTTCATTATTAAAGAATAGTGGCTGCAAAATTCAATGTGTATGGGGAAACGTGTGAGAAAAGCAAACTGGCAGAACAAAACGGAAATGGTGGGGACCACAGAGAACTGGAGAGTGCCTGCCACATTTAAAATAATTCAAATTCAGATGCTTACAAAATCTTGCACTTTCCAAACAAAGCAAAAGTGTGAGCTATGTTTAGCAAGTGGAATCCTGACTTTCAATGCTTTCCTGTGCATCACGCCTTTCTGTAATGACTGTTCTTACATATTCTTATGATAGAGGGCCATACCCTGAATTTCAAAGGAGAAGATATTTTAAATCAAAGTCCACTATTTTCCTTACCTTCCAAGCTCCACTGATGCCTCTCTTTTCCAAACTTGATGTTTTCCATAGCCTGAGTCACAGCTTCTTTGAGTTGCTGCTCAGAGACCTAGAAAAAAACATTGGTCCCATTCTCAAACAGTGGAAACCCCTGCCCTAGGCTCCAAGTGCTGAACCAGCTGTGCCCCTGTATTCTAGCATCTTTCCTTCTAGTCCAATCTGCAAACAGTTGACAATCCCACTTCCAGAAATATCCTGGGGGTTAGTGATTCTCCAGAATCTCCCAGATTATGTCCAAAGTCTGCCGATAAAGGAGTTGGGTGGGCCCTCTTGTCACTCCAAACTTCTGCCCACTTCTTGCTGTTAAACTTAAAGCAAAGTCACTATTTCACAGTCTACCCCTGCAAGCAACTCCCTTCTTGGAGATGCTGTCATGACATTACTATCATCATTATCACCAACAACAACATTATCACCATCACCACCATCATCATCATCATTGTCACCACCACCATCACCACCACATCATCACCACTACTATCATAATCACCATCACCACGATCATCATTATCATCACCACCAACATCATCACCATCACCACCATCACTCTCCCCATCATCATCACCATCCCACCATAATTGTACTCTCTGTTGTTGCCTCACAGGTCACTAATCACTTTACAGTAAAGTTAAGAATATGAATTTTGGAGTCAAACAGACTTTTTTTCCATACAAGCTGAGTCTCAATTTCTTCTTCTGTAAAGTAATAACTATAATAGAACCTGCTTCACAGTATGGACAGAGATATTTAAGAAACCATTTGAAAGAAAAAGTATAGCAAACAAAAGGAAAGATAAGTTGGAGTATTTATCTAATTTTAGTATTATCTATTTTTAGTATTTTTATAAAGTAAAAATTTAAAACTTCTGAGCATCACAGACACAGATCAAGAAAATGAAAAGACAATTCACAGAATAGGAGAAATACTTGAAAATTATATATTTGATAAAGGGCTAAAATCCAGAAAATATACAAACACACACACACACACACACACACACACAAAACACACGCAATTTAACAATGGTCAAATATGATTCAATTTGAAAATGGGCAAAGAAAAAGAAACAGACACTTCTCTAAAGATCTACAAATGGCCAACAAACACCTTAAAAATGTGCTAATCATTTGGAAAATGCAAATTATAACTATGATGTATTATCACTTCATACTTATTAGGTTGGCTACTATAAAAAAAATAGAAAATAACAAGTCTTGGCAAAGATGTGGAGAAACTGGGACCTTTATACAATGTTGATGGGAATATAAAATAGTGCAGCCTCTATAGAAAACAGTATGAAGTTCCTTTAAAAACTTAAAAATAGAATTGCCACATGATCCAGCAACTCCACTTCTGGGAACATATCCAAAAGAATTAAAATCAGTGTCTCAAAGCTATATCTAAGTTCAAATCCATTGCAGAATTATCAGAGTAGTTGAAAGGTACAAGTGACCTAATTATCCATCAACAGATGAATGAATAAACACCATGTAGTACACACATAAAATGGAATCTTATTTAACCTTCAAAAAGGAAGAAAATTTTGACACAGGCTACAACATGGATGCACCTTGAAGACATCATGCTAAATGTCGTGAAAGGACAAACACTGTGTGGTTCCATTTACATGAGGAATGCAGAATTGTCAAAATCATGGAAACGAAAGTAGAAGGGTGGCTACCAAGGGAGGGGAAGTAGGGATTTCTTGTTTCTAGGGTACCGAGCTTCAGTTTTGCAAGATGAAACTTGGTGGTGATGTTTGCACAACAATATTGAATGTACTTAATGTCACTAAACTGTGCGCTTAAAATGTAAGTTTTGCATCGTGTGGATGACTTCCTCACTACCAAGGCCCTCACCTCCTGTGAGATCTTGAGTGTTTGCCCCAGGTCTCCAGCCATATCTCTCAGCTTCCCTCAACCAGGGCCACAGCATCAGCCCCACATCCTGGCCCTGTCCCACAGTTCTTCCTTCACAGTCCTCAGGCAGCAAGAGGCATCATAAACTAATTGAGACTCCTTTCTTTTCTTTTATGTCCCAAAGATTTAGGTCAATTATTTGTTTATTAAGTAAGAAGTCTGATTTTCCCTGGTATGCAGTGGTAGCTTTGGTATGCAATGGTCAAAGGGGACCAAGTTTGAACCTGCTCTATACTGTGTATGTTGATTTTCCCCATTATACCACTACCTGTCCTATTTTCACTGAGTTTGGGGATCAATTAATTAAGAGCATGGGCTTTGGTGAGTTTAAATCCTAGCTCCTCTACTTAGTAGCTCCACCATTGGGCCAGTCCCTTTTCCTTGCAGTGAGTTGGGGTGGGGGAAGCATACCAACTGCAGAGGGTGGTACAACTAAATGCAGTTGTGTGTGTCACATCTTCGACCATTGAGACTGGCACACAATAAGGATTAAATAAAAGGTGTCAGTGATCATTACCAGGTTCCCCAAAGTGATCTCACCAGGGCCATGGCTTCAACTAACTTCAACCTGAATCTCATTTACTGCCACTGTCAGCCCCAGATTTGATGTCTACTGGGCATCTCCCTCTGAACATCCCCCAGGCAACTCAACCTCAATATGTCCCGCCCTGAAGTCATTTTCTTCTCTCCCAAGCCCACTCCCCAGCCAATCGATATCATTGATTGTTCCCAAGCTTTGCCACTTGTTGCCCCCTTTACTCTAATCTCTTCCCATGTCTACTGTTCCATTCGGGCCCTCAACATCTGTGTCCACCCTCCTAAAAATTTCACACACAACCCACTTTATACTGAAAAAAAATCTGAACATGTTACATCTATAGCTATCTAGCTTCTATAGCATCTCACTACACATGGGATAAAATACAGACTCTTTGGCAATCTAATGACTTTACAAGGTAACCCTAGTGCCTCACCAGCCACCCATGGTTCTTAATCACTCATGCCTAGCACACTACGTCCCAGCCCCACCAAAACTGCCTACTATATTGTTTCCATGATAAGTTCTTTTATGACTCTGAACTTTGCATTCCTACTACCTGGAATGATCTCCTTCAAATTTTTTGGAGAAAACTAGCTTCTAGGATTTCTTGCTTCACAAACCCTTCTCTTCAACTTAGTACTTACCCCTCTGTATCGCACTTATTTCTCTATCAGTCTCTTTATTGAAACTGTGGGCTTCTGCGGGACTATGTACTGTGAACTTGTACATAGTTCTGTCCTTGGTGCTGGGCTCCAGACACTCTCATAATGGGTACCTACTAGATGCATGAGGAAATGAATCTCTTGCATATACTAGCTGGGACCCCAGGTCTCTATCTTCTTGCCTCACAGCTTGTAACTCAGTTGCAAGACGTTTCCTATGTTGAAGCTCCTGATGTCTAGGATGTTATTAATGGACCTCTGATAAAACTATTTGGTTTATCACAAAAAGTTGGGATGGATTCTTGAAGATTCAGTTCAAAACATAGCCAGTAATGTTCTGTTTTCATTTATTTCTTGTTCCAACTTGGTACTGGAAGAGTGAGCGTGAGAAGAAGAACATAACCCAGTGGGATGTTACCTGTGGGTCTGGATGTCGGCTAACGATGATGGGCACTGGACCAGGATTACAGTGACTCAGGATCGCATAGACTTCATTGAGTGTCATGCAGTGCACAGGGGAATCATTGATTTCTACGATCTCATCACCACACCTGCAAAAGCAACACCATGAAACCATCAGAAAGCTAATGAATATTGACATCTGGAAGGTCGCTTCTCTGGGAGACCTAAACATCGTATCAATAAATAGACCTCCCTGACTGCTTGACCAAATATCAGAACAAGGTAGACCAAAGCACAACCACAGAGTACCCAATATTCCATACCCAGAGAGCTCCAACATGAACAAAGTTTCATCTGTAACTTTGTTCCTTCTTTTCCCATTTAATCACACTCAATCAGGATGAGGGCAGGGGTTATCTGAACTAACTGATGGACTGGTCAACCATGATGTAACCCATTGCATCTCCTCCTTGGACCTTAGTGTTCTCACACATAGAATGATTTCAAGGAAAGATTGGACAGGATGTGCTGAAGAGCAAAGAAGAAATAACTGGGTAGGAGATCAGTCAAAGTTCTTGCAAAAAAAAAAGTCTAAAAAGCAGCTGCTGGAACTCATTTTAGCTTTAAGGTGGGACAGGAGTTACCAGCAACTGCTCTGGTTTAGATATGTGTTCCCCAAATGTCCTTATGGTAAAGTCTTGATCCTCGGCCTGGTGATATTGGGAGGTGATAGAACCCTTCAGAAGTGGGACCAAGTGAGAGGCCTTCTGGTTACAGGGAAGGGAATTGCCTTCCCTTCCCTGTAACCAGATGACACCCTCCCATTCCTTTCTCTCTTTTTCAAATCTCCATCCTGAGGTGAACGGTTTGCTCCACCTCATGGTCCCTGCCATGATGTGCTGCCTCACTACAGGCCCAAAAGCAATGGGGCCAATCAGACATGAACTGGAACCTCCAAACTATGAGCCAAAATAAACCTTTGCTCTTATAAATCGATTATCTCAGGCATTAGTTATAGTAACAAAAAGCTGACTAATGCAGCTACCTAAACAGAAAAAGAAATGAGGTAGGAAAGATAGGGGTCATTGATTCATGGAAGATTTGTGCAATCTACCTTCTTTCCCCATCATAGATGACACAGAATGTGAAATAGTCTCTGATACATCCTAGCTGGGAAATTGATACTTTATTTTTTAAATAAAGCAGCAAAGAGTGAATCCTTTAGGCATCACAGGCCCTTCCATCTGTGTTACAGTGACACAGCTGCGCTATTGTAGGATGATAGCTGCAGCTATAGACAATTTGTAAACATATGTTTATGGCTTTGTTTCAATAAAACTTTATTTAAAAATCAAGAGGTCTGCAATTTGCATTCTCCTGGCCTCATTCCTGGACCAGGATGAGAATACAGGTTCCTGTGCTGATTTTCCTATTCCCTCTGTTGTGGTCTGCTGCTTCCTTCTCCTATATTTCTGCTGAGCAGGTGTGCTTTCACCCTTGCTAAGAAAGCACACAATTTATTTATGTGACTAAAAATTACTGTCATCAAGCCCCAAATGCCAAGGAAAATAGAAGTTTCCTGAATAATTCCACTGTAGGCCTAGGAGGGAGATACTCTCTGTTAGAGGGTATTAGGACAAAGGCTATCACCCTGACTCTGCTATTATGCCCCGTGCACCAGCACAGAGGCTCAGCAAATCAGCTGTCACCCTCCAACAGTAGCAGTGTGTCTCTAATTAGAAATTCCATCAAGGACTTGCCTGTATACTGCAATTCTAAGAAAACTTTAAAAATAGGGCAGAAATCTCTTGATTTAGCAAAATGCAAATGCAATGAAAGAAAATGTACTATATACAAATATTAGAGTGTGTATGAAGTATTATAACAAGTTGAATGGAGATCAAATATTTTGAGAAAAATCAGGTTACTTATTGAAAAGAAAATTTAGATTTATATTTCTCTTAGAATTTATCTGTTAAAAAAATATGCCTGGAGTGCCTGAAAATATTTTGTTTATGCCAGCAAGAAACCATATTTATGCAACTGATTTGCTCAGAGAACTGCTTTTTCTATATAGAGCTCACGGGCAAACCTTGGAAGCTCCTATTTATGACACTATGATTTCTATGCTAGTTGAATCTGAGTTAAAGTGTGCTTAGTTCACTTTCTGTTGCAGACTGATATTCTCTGAGGTTGGCTTCTTAAACTGTCACATGCATACAAATCCCAAGGGGTCTTGTTAAATGTAGATTGAGTCAGCTGGTTCTCTCTCTCTCTCTCTCTGTCTCTCTCTCTCTCTGTCTCTGTCTCTCTCTCTCTCATGCTGAGGATTGAGCCCAGGGCCCAGATGATGTTATGTCATGCTGCTGGTCCAGCCACTTTGAGAGCCATCTCTGGGCCATGCCTATGTCATTCTAAGCATCAATCTCCAAATCAATCTCCTGACATTCCTAAGTAGTTCTTCCCTCTGCTCTAAGTCAGGGAGCTATTCAAAACCATAAGTGAGGACATACCGCAGTCGTCCATCCAGATGTGCCACAGATCCTGGCGAGAGAGTATGAACAAAAATGCCCGAGATGCACTGGAAGTAGGGGACACTGCACAGGCCGATGCCCAGGCCAACGCCAGCCTCTGCAAGGCAGAACAGGGTGAGAGGCGGGAGACTGTGAGCTTCCCCAGGTGTGCACTAGTCTGTTAGGGGCCACCAGCACTGTCTATCAGGGTCCCTTATTTATCATGACATTCATTCCACCCACATTTGTGGTGCATCCACTATGTATAGGTACTGCTTAAGGTTCTAAAGTGACCAACAGCAATTTCAAGTGGGGAAACTCTAAACAGAAAGGAGGGAATGAAAAAGAAAGGGAGAAGGAAGGAAAGGAGGGAGGGAGGTATCCAATAGTGAGGAGTATTATGCAGAGAATCAATGGGGAATGTGCTATAAGGTATCAGGATGGTTACTATGGGCCTCAGAGGAGACAATGTCGTTTAGGCTAAAATGTGGATGACAAGAAAGAGCTAGGAATGAGGAGACAGAGCAGAGCATTCCAGCAAGAGAAACAGCCAATGCAAAGAGCAAAGGGTGAGAAAAAGCATGCCGTGTTGCAAGTTCAGGAAGGGCATGGTCAGTCACAGGAGCGAGGCATGAGATGACGAATGACAGGATCAAGAACTGGATTAAACAAGGCTTTGTAAGCAAGGGCATCACTGAAATGATGCTACTCCATACTGCAAAGACACGCCATGGGAGAGCTGTGAGCAAGGAAGTGTCGTGACCTAACGTCTTTTGTTGCAAATGTTGGAGAAAGAACTATGGTGTTCAAGAGGGGGAAACATGGAGGCCAATGGAGTGGCACTGCTGAGCAAGACAACAGTGGCTTTGACTTCACCACTAATGAAGAAACAGAAATCTATGTGTGTGAAATATCTGTTGAAGACCAGACTTGCTGAGGGATGAAATATAGGGGTTTCATAAATAAAAATCAAAATAACTGAATAGATGATGATGCTGTTTACCACAACAGAAGTCCAGGGAGGACAGCAATGATGAGGATGAGGACCCAGTGTTCAGTTACACCCAAGTTGCACTTGTGATGCCAGGAGGTATCTGAGCCAATCTGTGCAGCAGAGAGTGGCCCAAAAACCATGCAGAAAGAGGGACTAAAGTTAAAAGTTTGTAGCAACATATAGGTGGTATTAGGGCTATGAGGATCCTACAGAATACAGAAGGGGAAAAACGAGGGGGTTGCTGGAAGGTGACAGGATGGCCACTTCAGGTCTCACAGCAAAGACCTGGAGAATGAGAAGCAGTCAGCAGGAAGGACTAGATGGAGTGGTCACAGAGTGGAAGGAAGACCTCCTCAGTGGTTTTTCTCATGTTTTACAAAGCACTTTCATGAATACTTTTACCTTTTTGATTCTGGTTCTCCCAAAAAGCCACCTGAAGGATGTCATGGGCCATTGTTAGTGACCCTATTCTACAGGTAAAGAATTTGGGCTGTGACATGAGCCACCAACACAGGTCAGAACCCTAGATGAGCTTCCTGACTCCAGCAAGAGTTCTTCAGCTTAATGGGCATCAGAATCACCTGGAGTCCTTATTTAAAATATAGATTCCTGAGCCTCAGCCCAAACATGGCTGCAGCAAAATCTGTTGAGGTAGAGTCTAAGAATAAGAGGCGGCTTATTTAAATCAAGAAGGCAAAGACCCTCCATACAGGTGCTTCTGATACCAATAATCAGAGGAAACACCACTCTGAAGCCATGCCTACTCAGAAAACTCCCTGCATGAACCCTATTCACAGCACATCTGCACTCACCCATATGCACCTTGCACTTCTCTACAACACGGCGCCAGGCCTTGGCACACAGAGATGTCTGAGTCTTCCAGGAGCTCCCAGTACAGCAGGGGAGCTAAGACATACATCAGGCAAACTCCTGTGCAATGAATTAATTCCACACCCTCTTCTCCTCTCTCTACAATTCATCTCAATCCATCTACTTCTCTCCAAAGCAATATTCCTATGCTCAGACCCAAATGGCTGGATGCCAAGTACTCTAATGTCATCACTCACTCTGTTCACCTTGCTTTGGCCATGCAGACCCTCTCTCTGTTCCTAGAACACATGACCCCTCTGCTGGAGCTCAACTCTGTGACTAGCTGCCTCCTCTCCATCATTCTGGTCTCAGCACAGTTGAACTTTGGTAGAAAGGGCTTCGTGGGCCCTCTGGGGTTTGCTAGCCATGGGCCTGTGGTGACACAATGAATGGCTGTGACTCTCAAATGTCAGAACTTCAATTCTCTTGTCTGGGTAAGAAAACAGGGGCCCAGAGAGATTAAGTGACCTGCCCAAGGACACTGAAGATATTAGCTGCAAGGCTACAAAGCCTGGTCCCTTATATCCATTTCCTTCCCACCACTTATCTATGTTTGTTTTATTTTCTTTCCACCACTGTAGGACATATTGACTGGAGTTGGACAGTTTGTCTTGAGCTTCTAGAAGCAGATAACTCAGCCTCCTACTCAGCCCAGCCCAGCAACAGCCATGGGGTCTTCTAGTTGAGAACATCCTGCCCACCCTGAGCTGATTCCAACAGGGAAGCCTGAAACTCAGCCAGGTATGGAAACCTGGAAGGAGGCTGGGCGACGCTGGCAGAGCCTCCAGTGGGCTGCACTCCTACCTTTCTTCAGGGAAACCTCTACCATGACTCTGTAATTGGGTTTGGCAATGCTGGCAGGAGACGCAGGGCTTTCCAGGGCAAAGAGGCTGCTGTCCTTGGCGACACACGTGCTGGAGCTCAGGGAGCGGCACAAGGGTGGAGACAGGTGGCTGCCCAGGGCAGGGGGCGCTGTCAGGCGGGTCCTCACAGTTAGGGTGAGGAGCCCTTTCTTGGCTTGCTGAAAGAAAAGGGAGAGTGTGACAATACCCAGCAGCAATGCCGGGGCGGGTGAGGCAAACTGTCCTTCATGAGTGACAGTAATAAAATACTTTATAAAGGAAATGCAGCTCAATGTGTGTGTCATATATAAACATGTGTATTATTCATATATGTGACATATATGACACACAGAAAAGTACTGTATCACGTACCATACATTATAGGCTACATATAATATAAAACATCATGTATGATATTGCATTATAGCATTGTATATAATATTTATGACACATCCAGTATTATATATTATATGTAGTATATAATAAATGTCATATACCAGATATACATGCATGAGTACTACATATTATATATTATGTCCAGTGTTTATTATGCTATATATTACATAGCATATAAGCAGACACATAAGTACTATATGTGTGTGTGTATATATATATATATATATATTCACACATAGATATGTGTATACAAAGTAGTCTTAAGTTGAACCAACTAGATAGAGACTCAAAAATATCTTTAAGTGATGTTTTAAAACCCCCAAACATATTTTTAAATATATGAGTCTAAATACATAGAGTATTATGCATACTGTTTTAACAAAGCTTTCTACATTTTAATTAGTTCAAATATTCCCCCAAAACAATCCTGATTATATTCTTATTTTCTGAGTAATGACATTTTAACACTGTGCTCAAGAGCAGCATCAGCTGGGGACCCTTCATGTAAAGTGGGGAGCAGATGATGCGGTTGCCTGAAGGCCCGGGGGTTTGACCAGATGTTAATTAGAAACAATTACCTTGAACTTCTGCAAAGCATCCTGATGTGTTAATCCAGCCATTGATTCGCCATTGAGCTCCAGAATTTCATCACCTGTTGAGATAAGCAGAATAATTTTGTCAATTACAGTTCAAAGTTCTTACTTTAAACTCTGGTCTTACCACTGCCGAACCTTTTGTACAGGGAAGAACAATTTTGAGAGGCAAGATCAGCAGTGGCCTAATCAGGTCTCCTTGCTTCATATTCACCCTCCCTGCCTCCCTGACTCTCACACCTTTGCTCCCATGTATCATTTTCAATATGATCTTAATTTTCACAATGGTCTATGCAGTTAAATGCCTGGCCTATGCCATTTTCTCAACTAAAATGTACTTTTCTTACCTTCTGCACCCAACTCTCTTTTAACCTTTCAGCCCCTGTCACCTTTATCCTTTTTTTGTATTTTGATTTTTGTTTTTGTTTTCGTAAGGCTCATGGCACCCTGTACCTACCACATCATAGCACTTGTCACCCTGTGTGGTAATCAGTAACCTGCAAAAATCATTCCCTGGCCAGGGTGACAGATCTTGAGGAGAGGGACTTCTTCATATTAGATGATAACCCAGAGCCAATTGTGGGTAAGGTCAACAAAATGCTCAATAGATATGGGTTAGATGTGGTATTTCCAGAATGCAGTGTGGGCCCCACTTACAGAGGAAAAAACAGCTCAGAGAAATCCCAAGTCACAAAGTAAAGAGAATTAGGACTTGGATCTTTCAACTTCAAGGATTTTCTTCCTAACAGTATACCCCTAGGATAATATTTTTTTCTCTATCCAGAAGTCTATTTTTATGTGAATGAAAACCACTTACTCCCTTTCATTCAATTTATTCGACATACAAACAAGGAACACTTTCTCTTAATTCCACACTGTGCTGAGCAATTCAAATGCAAAGGCTATTTTACACTGACTTTGCTTATCACCAATTATGGTTCCAGTGTATATAATCTATACATTTGCTCTCATTGTTTTAAAGATTTTTTTCCTTTGTCTTTGATATTCTGCAGTTTCACTATGATGTTCTAGGGCAGAAGAAAATCCTCTTCTTCCTCAAGCTATAGTTTCATGATTAAATAAATTCTGGAAAATTTACTCTCTTTGGGTATTATTCTTCTCTTTTCACTGTTTTTTTCTAAAATTTCTATTGGATATATTTTAGACATTTTGCTGTGTTCTCCCTGTCTCTTTAATGCTCTTCTTTGTTGCTCTGTGTAGTCTCCTGGATAATTTCTACTTCACTAATTTTTCTTACAGATGCATTGAATCTGTTGCCTCACCAATCAATTGATACTTTATTGAAATTATGCTTTAAAAAAGAAATCCAGAAACCACTTTTTTCACATTAATTTATTTTTATTTGTGTTCTGTTTATTCCTTCCAGTTTATATTGCTTCTTTTATCACTTAAAATCCTTTAAACAAAGTAATTCTATTGCCTCTTTTATATTATTATATTTTTGAGGGCCAATATTCCTCTGTGTTATTTCTTCTGACCCTTCTGATGAAATATGTAATCCTTATTGTAAATTTATTTTTCAGAGTGTTTCTGTTGTCCTGTGGGATTCCCATATACCTCAGGTCACCCAGTTTTTCCTTTATTTCTACTAGGAACCCCTAGGGAAAACAATTTAATATTGATTTCCCAGATTGGGGATTTATGTTCTCCACAGAGACTATAAATATGATCTTTGAGACCACATATGATACAGGCATTGATGTTTATTTCCTTGTGAGAGATGTTTTCCCCACTCAAGTGTCATGGGCAACCAGATGTGGTGGTGGATACCAGAGACTCAGAAGGCTGAGGCAGGAAGCTCATAAGTTTTAGGCCAGTCTGAGCAACTCAGTGAGACTGTCTCAAAATAAAAAATAGAAGAGGCTGGGGATGTAGCTCAGTGGTTGAGCACCCATGGGTTCAATGCCCAGTACCATTTTAAAAAAAAATCATGAGCAAAGTCAAGTTTCCTTATTGCTTCCCTGGGGCCTGTTGGCCTTTCATGAGTCATATCTCTTTTAGTCTCAGGGCTTTGTGCAGATTCTCAGAGCTCACATGGACCCAAGGACTCAAATGGGAACAGAGGACACATCCCTTAGGGTCTGTAACAGTCCAGCAGCCCTCTGGGCCACCACATCATCAACTCTTGAGTTTGCCTTGTTTGGATCTAAAGCTGCTCTTTGCCTTCTGGCAGCTTGTCATTCCCATCTCTTTCCTTTGAGTTCAGATGTATTATTTCATCCAACATATCTATGTGTGGCCATAGAGGGTGGAGGCACAGTGGAAAGTATTGGTTTGGGGGGATTGGCTTATTTCGTTTAGCATAATATTATCCAACTCCATCCATCAGCTCAGCATGGCAGGTCATTGGAACCAGAGTAAAAAAAAATAGAATGACCCAGCCCTTGTCCTTGTGAGTCTTCAAATCCAGGAGTGACAACAGACACATTAAAAAAAATGTTGAAAAGTAATTGTGTGCTGAAAAAAAGTTAGACAAAGAAAAAACTGCAGCATGTCCATTCTTAATTATGTAAGGAGCTGAACCCAACACGGTCATGTAGCCCAGTTCTGTACTCTTCTGTCCTTTCCTTATTGGGACATGTCCAGTGAGAATTGATCTGCCTTGATTTTGCCAAATACATCTTACACAATAATTTTTTGGAGCGGGCATAAGGGCTGTTGTACAGCCTTGATCTTTACAACAAACTTTTGTCCCCACCAGTGTATCCCCCCATGGACTCAAGAGTAGATTTGGAAACTTCACTGCTGGAAAAAAAGATCACAAAAGGCAATTTGGCCAATTACTTGAGGCTTGAACCAGGGACTACACACTATCAGAATGTCTCGGCTCATTGAAATTCTTCATTTTTTTTATCATTGCCATTAACTATGGGAGACAAATACCCAGGAAAATACAAGGACCTTGGATTTGGGCAGGCTTGCACTCAGGGAAGAAAAGAAAATACAAAACCATCTTTTCTTGTGACGTCAACTTCTCCCTGGTACTATGCTTAAACCCAAACAAGTAAGAAAATGAAACAAATAAGGCCATCCCCTCCAGATTCTGATTCCACTTTTCTTACTTTCTCTCATTGGCTCCTATTGTCTGCCTACTCTTTTTTTAATGTTAATTATATATTTATTTTAATTAGGTATATATGGCATCAGGATGCATTTTGATTCATTGTATGCAATTGCAACACAACTTTTCATTTCTCTGGTTGTACACGATGTAGTGTCACACCATATGTGCAATCACACATGTACCTAGGGTAATGATGTCCATCTCATTCCACCATCTTTCCTGCCCCCATGTCCCTTCCCATCCCTTCTCTTCCTTTTGCCCAATCACAGTTCCTCCATTTTCCTCATGTTCCCTGCCCCATTATGGATCAGTATCCACTTATCAGAGAGAACATTTGGCCTTTGGTATTAAGGGATTGGTTTACTTCACTTAGCACGATATTATCCAACTCCATCCATTTACCTGCAAATGCCATAATTTTATTCTCTTTTAATGCTGAGTAATATTCCATTGTGTATATATACCACAGTTTCTTTATCCAGTCATCTATTGGGGGCATCTAGGTTGCTTCCACAGTTTAGCTATTGTGAATTGAGCTGCTATAAACATGGTTGTGGCTGTGTTACTATAGTTATGCTGTTTTAAAGTCCTTTGGGTATAGACCCAGGAGTGGGATAGCTGGATCAAATGGTGGTTACATTCCAAGTTTTCTAAGGAATCTCCATACTGCTTTCCAGATTGGCTGCACCAATTTGCAGTCCTACCAGCAATGTATGAGTGTACCTTTCCCCCACATCCCCAACAACACATTTTGTTGTTTGTATCTTCATAACTACCATTCTGACTGGCATGAGATGAAAGCTCAGTGTAGTTTTATTTGCATTTCTCTAATTACTAAAGATGTTGAACGTTTTTTCATATATTTATTGATTGATTGTATATCTTCTTCTGAGACATGTCTATTCAGCTCCTTAGCCCATTTATTAATTGGGTTTTGGGGGTTTTTAGCATTAAGTTTTTTGAGTTCTTTATATATCCTGGAGATTAGTGCTCTATCTGATGTGTGTGTGGCAAAAATTTGGTCCCCCAAAATGTATGGTCTCTCTTTACCTCATTGATTGTTTCTTTTGCTGAGAAGAGGCTTTTTAGTTTGAATCCATTGCATTTATTGATTCTTGATTTTATTTCTTGCACTTTAGGAGTCTTGTTAAGGAAGTCGGAGCCTAATCAGATGTGATGAAGATTTGGGCCTACTTTTTCCTCTATTAGGCACAGAGTCTCTGGTCTAATTCTTAGGTCCTTGATCCACTTTGAGTTGAGTTTTGTGCATGGTGAGAGAGAGGGGTTTTGTTTCATTTTGCTGTATATGACTTTCCAAGATTTTAATTGGAATTGCATTGAATCTGTATAGTACTTTGGGTAGTATGGCCATTTTGACAATATTAATTTTGCCTACCCAAGAGCATGGGAGATCTTTCCATCTTTTAAGTTCTTCTTCAATTTCTTTCTGTAGTGTTCTGTAGTTTTCATTTTAGAGGTCTTTCACCTATTTTGTTAAATTGATCCCCAACTATTTTATTTTATTTTTAGACTACTGTGAATCTCTTTCAGAGGATTCATCACTGATACATAGAAATGAATTTGATTTAGGGGTATTGATTTTATATCCTACTACTTTGCTGAATTCATTTATTAATTCTAGATGTTTTCTGGTGGAGTTTTTTTGGATCCTCTAAGCATAGAATCATATTGTCAGCAAATAATAATAGTTTTGAGTTCTTGTTTTCCTATCCATATCCCTTTAATTTCTTTCATCTGTCTAATTACTCTGGCTAGAGTTTCAAGGACTATGTTGAATAGAAGTGGTGAAAGAGGAAATCCCTGTCTTGTTCCAGTTTTTAGAGGGAATGCTTCCAGTTTTTCTACATTTAAATGATGTTGGCCTTAGGTTTAGCATGGATAGCTTGTGTTAGGTTTAGCATGGATAGCTTGTGTTGAGGTATGTTCCTACTATCCCTAATTTTTCTAGTGTTTTGAACATGAAAGGGTGTTGTATTTTGTTAAATGCTTTCTCTGAATCAATGGATATAATTATATGATTCTTATCCTTAAGTCTATTGATGTGATGAATTACATTTATTGATTTCCATATGTTGAACCAACCTTGCACCCTAAAATGAACACCACTTGATCATGCTGCACTATTTTTTAAATAAGTTTTTGTATTCTATTTGCTGGAATTTTATTGAGAATTTTTACATCTACGTTCACCAGGGATATTGGTCTGAAATTTTCTTTCTTTGATATGTCTCTGCCTAGTTTTGGTATGCGGATGATACTAGCTTCATAGAATGTGTTTGGAAGGGTTCCTTCCTTTTCTATTTCATGGAATAATTTGAGAAATATTGGTATTAATTCTTCTTTGTAGGTCTTGTAGAACTCAGCTGTGAATCTGTCTGGTTCTCAGCTTTTCTTGGTTGGTAGGCATTTGATGACATCTTTTATTTCCTTGCTTGAAATTGATATGTTTAAATTGCGTATGATCTCTTGACTCAGTTTGGGGTGATCATATGCCTCTAAAACTTATCAATGTCTTCAAGGTTTTCTATTTTACTGGAGTATACATTTTCAAAGTAGTTTCTAATTGTCTTCTGTATTTCAATAGTGTTTGTCATGATACTTTCTTTATCATCATGAATTTTAGTAATTTGAGATTTTTTTCTTTCCTTCTTCTCATTAGGGTGGCTAAGGGTTTGTCAATTTAGTTATTTTTTTTTAAAGAGAGGAGAGAGAGAGAGAGAGAGAATTTTTAATATTTATTTTTTAGTTTTCTGTGGACACAACATCTTTATTTTATTTTTATGTGATGCTGAGGATCAAACCCAGCGCTCCGCGCATGCCAGGCGAGCACACTACCGCTTGAGCCACATCCCCAGCCCATCAATTTCTTAAATTGTTTATTTTATTTCAATTTTGTTGATTTTTGCCCTGATTTTAATTATTTCCTGTCTTCTTCTACTTTTGGTGTTGGCTTGTTCTCTTTTTTCTAGGGCTTTGAGATGTAATGTCAGGCCTTTTATTTGTTGACTTTTTCTTCTTTTAATGAATGAGCATTAATGAATTCATTAATGCAATGAATCTTTCTCTTAGCACTGCCTTCATAGGATCCCAGAGATTTTTATAAGTTGTATCAGAGTTCTCATTGACCCCTAAAATTTTTTTTTATCTCCTCCGTGATGTCTTTGTTATTCACGCAGCATTCAATAGTATATTATTTAGTCTCCAGGTACTGGAGTAGCTTCTATTTTTCATTTTACCATTGATTTCTAATTTTATTCCATTATGGTCAGATAAAATGCAGGGTAGTATCTCTACTTTTTTGTATTTGCTAAGAATTGCTTTAAGTCATATGGTATATTTTGGAGAAGGATTCATGTGTTGCTGAGAAGAAATTGTGTTTGTTCATTGATGGATGGAATATTCTATATATGTATGTTAAGTATAAATTATTGATTGTTTATAGAGTTCTATAGTTTCTTTATTTAGTTTTTGTTTGGAAGATCTATCCAGTGGTGAGAGAGGTGTATTAAAGTCACCCAGTATTAGTGTGTTGTGGTCTATTTGATTCTTGTAGTTAAGATGGGTTTGTTTGATATACATAGGTGCTCAGTTGTTTGGGGCATAGATATTTATGATTGTTATGTCTTGTTGATGTATGAAATGTCCTTCTTTATCCTTTTTCACTAACTTTGGTTTGAAGTTCACTTTATCTAATATGAGGATGGAAACCCCTGCTTGTTTATGCAGTCCATGTGAATAGTATGCTTTTTCCCACCCTTTAACCTTCAGTCTGTGGATGTCTTTTCCTGTGAAATGAGTCTCTTGAAGGCAGAATATTGTTGGGTCTTTTTTTTTAAAAAAAAAAAATCCAATCTGCCAGTCTATGTCTTTTAATTGATGAGTTTAGGCCATTCACATTCAGGGTTATTACTATAATATGATTTGTATTCCTGGTCATTTGGGTTTATTTTTGGCTTTTAACTTGACTTGGTTTCTCTTCTGATTAGCCTTTCTTTTAGTGTAGTTCCTCCCTTTGCTGATTTTCGTTGTTGTTTTTCATTTCATCCTCCTGGAATATTTTGCTGAGAATGCTCTGTATACTGGCTTTCTTGCTGTAAATTCTTCTAACTTTTGTTTAGCATGAAAGATTTTTATTTTGTCATTAAATCTAAAACTTAATTTTGCTGGATATTAGACTCTTAGTTGGCATTCCATTTTCTTTCAGAGCTTGGTATATGTTGTTCCAGGATTTCCTGCCTTTGAAAGTTTGGGTTTTAAAATCGGCTTAGATCCAAATTGGTCTCCTCCTTTATGTAATTTGATTCCTCTCTCATGGCTTTTAAGATTCTATCCTTATTCTGTAAGCTAGGCATTTTCCTTATAATGTGCCTTGGTGTAGATCTGTTGTAATTTTGAACATTTGGTGTCCTATAAGCCTCTTATATTTGAATTTCCAATTCATTCTTCATGTTTGGGAAATTTTCTGATATTATTTCATTGAAGAGATTGTGCATTCCTTTGGTTTGAATCTCGGTGCCTTCATCCAACCCAATAAATTTTCAGGATTGTATATTTTGTCTTCATTATCTGACATTCTGTCTTCCAAGTGATCTAGTCTACTGGTGATGATTTCTTTTGAAGTTTTTATTTGGTTTATTGTTTCCTTCATTTCAAGGATTTCTGGTTGTTTTTTTTCCCAAAATCTCTCTTTCTTGAAGTAATCTTTTGCCACCTGTATTTGCTCCCTTTACCCTTTGTTGGTGTGATCAATGAATGCCTGCATTTGCTCTTTATTTCTTTGTCAGAGTAATTAAATTTTGCCTGTCTTTTCTCTTTTATGTCATTCTTTAATTCACAGATCATTTTAATTATGTACATTCTGAACTCCTTCTCTGACATTTCATCAACTCTTCTGTCAATGGATTCTACTGTTGTAGTATCCTGGTTTGTTTGGGGAACTTTCTTCCTTTGTTTTTTTTTTTTTTCATGTTGTCTATGTGTCATCCTTTCTTGCAGTGCAGATCTGAGATATTACAGTTTCTAACCTACAATCTGGTAGTGTCCATGCAGATTACCTGTACCTCACTTTGGTATTGTGCTTCCAGTCCCCAGCCCATGTCCCCAGATGGATGCTACTGAAACTAAAGGTGGTGGCAGCAATAGCAGTGGTAACTCAAGATGGCAGTGGGGGTGTCCCAAGATGGATGCAACCACTTCCAGAGATGGGGCCTAGGCTCCTGAGTGATTTGGCTGGTGGGTGGTCCTGGACCTGGGCTCCCTCACAGGTCCATAGGGACAGTCCTAGGCCAGGGCCTGGGCTCCAACATGGGTTTCTGTCTGTGAGGGTGGTCCTGGGCCTGACCTGGGCCTGGGCTCCTGTCTACCTACTCTTGATGTAGCTATTTCTCTAGAATTGTGACATGTCTGTATCTCCTCTCTCTTTTCCACTCAGTTTTTGCTGCTTTCACTCACTGTGTAACTTCAGTTATTTCCAAAATTTTGATGACCCTCAAATTCAAATTCAATTCGAATCCTTCCTGAGCAGTAGCCCAAATTTTCATTGGCCTAATAGACAGCACCACCTTGTGGTCACCTGGGCACATCAGTCTTCTCTCTGCAGTTTGGACCTAAACATCTTCCCACTGTCTCCTCTTCCTCTTCCTCTTTCTTCAGTTGACTGAGACCAGAAACCTTCAAGTTTCCCCTAACCCATCCTTCACTTATTGCCTCTCTTGTCAGGCGCTGTCACTTCTCTCATCTGTCCCTGCCTCTTCACAGGGTTACTGCCTTTGGGCAGCCCGTAGGAGCTGAGCCTGGCTCCCCCACTGGCCTCTTGGCTGCTCTTCCCACTTCTGGTCTCCTGCCAGTGCACTGCATCCTACAGTCTGAGAAGTGAATCATCCAAAACCTCTGTAGCTGATCCCTCTCAAATGATAAAAAGCCTTCAAAGGCTTCCACTGCCCACACAATGAAACCCATATGCCTAATGCTGCATCATGTTGGGGTTGGCAAACATTTTCTGTACAGAGAGAAACAGTAAATATTTTCGTCTTTGTGAACCATACAGTCCCTGTTACAGCTACTCCATGCTGCCCTTATAGCACAGTGGAAGCCAGAAACGGTAGGTAACTGAAGGGACATGACTGTGATAAATGAAATTTATATTTTATATTATCCTGAAATTTATATTTCATTTCATTTTCATAGGTCACAAAAGGATTAAAAGCAGTTTTGAATTTTTTAACCATTTAGAAATGTGGAAATATTCTTTGCTCGTGGTGTTTTGGCCAATGGGCTACATCACACTACAGTGTGCATGCCCTGCTTTAAACAAGTCAGGCTATTCAAGATGGTTAGGCTGCCAACATAGCCTGCAGACATTGACCTTACAGGGAAAAGTGATTCTGTGAGGTCACTTCTCTTCAGATCCCCAATAGGTAAACCAGTCCCTGGCTTGCAGTGGCTCAGTCTGCTCCATGGCTTCATACGTTGAACTTTGCCTCCTAGTGAGATCCAGAGAGCTCCTTCGGTCAAGCCTATTGCCTAATAATCCAAATATGACTGTGGGTAGAGGTGGAATGCTATTTCTGCCCTCTGGGACAAGAAGACAGACAGCTTTGTTCCCCAGGTTGCTCACTCTGGGATGGCTGAGAGCTTTTGTTCCATGGAGATAAGTAGGAGTTGGGAGGAGACAGTTGCGGGGCATAAGGGTGGTCAGAGGGGGTGGTTGCCACATGGTAGACTATGAGCCCTTCAAAAGAGGGGCCATGTTTATTACTTTTATGTATTCTTAGACCCCAGTACTCTGGAAGCTCTCAGAGAATATTTACCCAACTCATCTGTTAGAAGAATCGAACCTGGTTTTTCCATACTCATAGGTTAGGGAATAAGAAGGGAAGGAAGGGGATGGCAGTGAATCCCAGCAATTAAGAAAGAACCTTGGAAAGACAGGGAAGGCAGCACAGAGCAAGGTAAGGAAGGGGAGGGAGAAGACCAGCCTTCAGTCCCAAGCTGGCAACAGGACTAGCTGGGAGATGATGGTGCCAGGCTGATGGGCCATCATGATGGAGTTCTTGGGGGAGAGTCCCCACTACCAGCAGAACCTGGCATCCACAGAAGCTGGGTTCTGAGTGCTCAAGACACGTTTTGCATCTCCAGTGTCCTCTGTAACTTTAACAATTCTGGATTCTGCTTTTGATTTCTCAACCAGGGTCTCATAAGGGATAGGAAATCTACCTTCCTGTAGCCTTCCATCAGCCGCTGCAGCTCCCCCTGCAAAGATGGTTTTGACATAAATCCCAATGGGGCCATAAATGCTGTCCTTTCCCCCAACGATGCTGAAGCCGAGGCCCTGGGGAAAGAAGAGGAGAAGGTGGGATTCAGGAGGGTTTATGCTGCTCCCTGGGCAGATGTTTCTAGAGAGCATGCCTTGGCCTCAACCAAGGAGTCAGAAAGGGAGGAGGCACCTTTAGTCTCATATGTCTTTGGGATTAACAAAGGAATGGGAGGCTCAGTAGCATGCCATCCATCTGGCCTGAACGGTGTCTGAAGTTCTCACATAAATCTGATGCTTCTGACACTAAAGGAGGCTGGGTGGGGATTAGACCCTAGCTCTCTACCTTTCCATTTGGTGACTGAAGTCATATCACTTCCTGCTTGTCAGTCTCAATTTCCTTTTCTTTTTTAAATTTTATATTAGAGCATTATAATTATACATAATAGTGGAATTTGTTGTGGCATTCATCCATGCACACAACATACTTTGGTCAATTTCAGAACCTTCCTTTTCCTCCTATCCTCCCTACTCCTGTTCCTTTCTCTTCTACTGGTCTCCCCATCTTTTTTCATGAAATTCCTTCCTCTCCTCCTTTTTTTCTCCTCCTGCTTTCACATAAGAAAAAAAAATGTGTCCCTTGACTTTCTGAGTCTGGTTTGTTTTGTTTAAACACAATGCTTTCAAGTTCCATCCATTTTCCTGCAAATGACATAATTTCATTCTTCTTTATTGAACCTGAAGTTCCCTGTTGTAAAATGATGATGATGTTACCTAACCCACAGGTAGGTAATTCAAGCACAATGTGCTTCAAACAACATGCCTGGAAACAACATTGAGGACATCAAGGACAACAGCAATAGCAGCAACTTACGATGGGAAAATTGTCCCTTCTCCTACCAAAGGCCCCCTTGTCCCCTTTCTGTTCTGCCTCCCACCCCTCTGCCTCTCAAGGACATCACTTCAGTCATGTGATCTCCTGCCTGAAACTATACTACTGTCTGCAGGTCATTCCCACAAGTTGACAAACACATCCTGGAATGTGCAGGTGGCTCTGGGAAGAACCTGGGGCCTAGCAGACATCTTCAGTGCAGAGAAGATCAGGTGTAGGAGAAAGAAGGAGGGAATGAGGCCTACAGGAGGAAGAGAAAGGAGAGAAGGTTTGGCTTCCCCTACAGACCCACCAGGGAGGTAACCAAAAGACTAAGACAGACCCAGGGAGCAGCAAAGGAAATTCAAGCACAATGTGCTTCACTTTGCTAAAGAAAACTTCTTGGGCAGGCTTAGCTGATCCTCGAGGTACTTGTTTCCAGACTATGAACAATCTGAAGGCATAAAGTGAAGCTTATTTGTCAGTGTCTGGCTTCTGGCAAGTGATCGAAACACACATCTTGAGGAATAAAGCCAGGTCTTTGGGTTCAACTCACCAGGGTACCAGGTCATGGCCAGTAGCTTGGCTCCTAGACACACTCAAAGTGAATGGAATAGCAGCACTGCTATTGGCAATTTATCTCTGTCCAGCAGCTGCTTGGAACTGATTAGTAGCATTCCTCCTGGACCATGGTGACGATGGCCTGTTAACCATCTTCAAGATGCCACAGGCCATGAGGTGAGCCTGTACTTTCCAGGAAGGCCATTGGTCAGGGTGCTGTTCGAAGCTTCTGGTGAAGGTGATATGTGTTTCAGGATGACAGGGATAAATATTACCTAGAGTAGCACAGCTGACCCGGCTTGATCCTGGTTGAAATTATTGCTCTGGACAGGATAATGGTGAGAATGGGACCCAGGGGTCAGGGAGTCCAGGGCCATTGTCTGGGTCAGTTGCTTGCTAACCATGTGACCCTTGGACAGGCCCCACAACCTACCAGACCCTTAGTCTCCACTTCTATAAAAGGGAGATGCTAATGGGGTTGTTGTGGGGAGTCATGGGGTTCCCTCACAAAGCACTGAGCACAAGGCCTGGGTTTGGGTAGCTGGTTTTATTGTCTGACTTGATTCTGTCTCTGCCTCCATCACCTACCTGTCTTTCTAGCTCTGATTCCTCCTCTCCTGATCTCAACTCCAGCCTCACCCCTACCTGTCATCCTTGCTATTGATGAGGTCATAGGTGTGTAGACTGTATAGCTGGACATGGTAGGTCTCCCTCATTTCTGAATGTATTTCCTCTGCTTTGTTTTCCAGGCGTCTGACACCAAATAACATATCTTATTTCATCCTGGGGCTCCATAAAGATCATTTATTGAATGTTATTATACACCAGGATCATCTAAACCACTTTTGGTCATCTTTTAATGAGTTTAAATGCCCTTTTCCATTTTGCTTTCTTTTGAGCATTACAAAAAACAAATTAAAAATCAACTTTTCAAAAAGTACTTCTCTCTAAATTCAAGGAGAGAAAGTGTTGTGATCGACTAATCAGAAGGTGAGGCTGTTCAGAGTAAACCACAGAGGAGACGGTTACTCCCTGGTGATCTGAGGGGCACTCATTCCAGCATTCCTCACATCTGGACCTTTTTGTTATTCTCTAAGCTCCCAGGAGTGAGAAGAAACTGGAGACAGAGGGAAAGAGGAGTCAGGTGCGTGGTGGAACCCTGCCCTTGAAAAACCATAAGCACTGCTTAAATCCCTTCCTCCCACCACACACCAAAACCATATTAGATGGACTAAAGAAACCAGGCTTTCATTAGATCAGCACCTGGGCATCTTGGGTTAGTCCAAGAACTTTTATGCCTCTTCTAGATATTTTAGAAACATGTCAACCCCATGCATGAGTATGTTTGGGGTCAGCACAAAGGAACATTTAGGATGCTCCTCCACCACCAATACTTCTTTTTCCCCTTTGGTATTCCTCAATTATAGGGCAGAAATCAGCATGATGTCTCAGCATTGATGGAGAGCTAAAGTCATTTTGATACTCAGGAAGCTCCCACTAATAGCAAAAAGCAGTATAGACCGTGGAATTACCCACACATAGCTGGTGGTATACATATTTTTAAACTTGTATATGAGCCCAACTTTCTTCTTCCAACATCTGAATTGTAGAGGTGAAATTAGGACCCATAAATCTATGTAAAGGATTTGGGTTTATGCAACAGATAAAAAGAGGCCTGAAAAATATCATGCCAGGAATGAATTAGGGAATAAGCGTTGAAAGTGATAAGGCAGTGGGTGGAGAATGGTGTCCTCAATGAGAAAAAAATGATCACTTCGTCTAATGAGAAGAATGTGTGTTGCTTGAAACTCAGCTGGCTCTGAGTCCAAAAGACAATTTTTCTGACTCATGGGGATGCCTGATTAGCCTGTTCCCATCCTTCCCTCGATGTAGGAGGTGCTGCTCCAGGACTCCCTGTTGGTAGTGGTCGTTGCTCACCTTGGCCTGGCCCTTCATCAGCACGATGTTGGAGATGACCGAAGCCTGGAGGCCCCCAGATGGCTGCCCAAGCTGAGCTGTGCTCAGTGATCGTGTTGGTCTTGAAGCGCTCTGCAACAAGGAACCAGGGCAGGCAGAGATGAACCATGTGGAACAACAGTACACACCTCCCAGGGAAGGCAGAAGACCCAGCCAGGGACAGGAGCCAAATCCCCTCTCTCCCCAGAGCCCACTGCACAAGAACTAGAACATGGTTAATGGAATCTGGCACTCTGGTGGGCGGGGGCTGGTTCCAGGAGCCCGAGGAGCCAGCTGTGCTCAGCCTGTCTCCCAGCAGCAAAGGCTTAAGGTCACAGATCACACTGCCCCAGGACAAGTCCCCAAAGCCAAGGTCCAATTGTCAGGGATGAGCTCTACAAATGGTATTCAATTCAAGAAACATTTACAGTAGGTACTGGGTAGTGGCCCAGAATGCAGAAACCCAAAGATTTATAAAGTTGGAATTTAAATTCTTGGGGAGGAAGACAGGTGGTTAGCTACGTGCACAGAAGCAAAGGATGCTACATAGAGGCATATTGTGCTCCAGGGAGCTGCCCCAGAGAAGGCAGTACAGCTCGGTGATTAAGAGGGTGCTCTGGAACCTCCTTGCCTGGATTCTTTTCACTGCTCAGTCAGTTATCAGCTGGTGACCCTAGGGAAGTAGCTTAGGCAACTGTCCCTCAGTTTCCTCCACTGTAAGATCATGGTTCTAACAGGGCCTGCCTAAAGGTGTTGTTTTGGAGACTAGTTCTAGGAAAGTGCTTAGAACATGCTTCATAGATGCTTCTTATTGCTACTGGCTTCTTTTAACCTTCTATGACCTAGAAAGACTCTCTGGGGCTTCCTGTATGTCAACCAAAGTGAACACAAGTTGCAAATATACCAGGCAGTTAAATGGTTCCTACTCGCTGAGCTCTGGGATGCTGCAAGGTAGGACCAGGAGCCTAGGCTGCTGTTTCCTGGGCAGACTCTGACCCCAGAGTACCTGGGCAGAGGAGGCAGGAGAGCCATGGAGGAGAGCATGGGCTCTGAATCTGCTTGTCTTCACATCCTGCTGCTCCCCACCCACTGATTAGGTCACCTAGGAACACCACTTAATTTCTCTGAGCCTTGGTTTTGTCACCTATAAATGATGGATATTAAAAGTACTGACCGGGGCTGGGGTTGTTGCTCTGTGCTAGAGCACTTGCCTGGTATGTGTGAGGTCCTGAGTTTAATCTTCAGTACCACATATAAACAAACAAATAAATAAAAATAAAAGTTCTTTGACAAGGAAAAAAATATTTTAAAAAAACTGCTGACCTGTTTGAGTCATACTCTCTTGGTTTTATATCTCTCTGGATGACAATTAAATAAAAGAATCTACATAAAACATGACTGACAGGTAGAAAACCTAGGATGCAGGTTTGCTCATTACTGTCACTGCCTGGACAACCAGCTCATCTTCTCTCAGTGCTCTTCCTCTTGCTGACTTGCAGCTGCCCACATCTAGTTGGGTGAACTCCCAAAAGGTACCCACCAAATAAGTCCTGTAGCCCTAAGCCCCTCCCAAGGCTGTGGGCCCCACTTTCCCTCCCTCCTTTCTAGAAGCAGCTCCTCTCCTCTCCATTGCCCTTGCAGTGCTGGTTTGAAGACAAATGAACTGCATGTGGGCATCTGTAATAGCTAATTTTATGTGCTAACTTAACAAGGCCATGAGGTTCCCAGATATTTAGTCAAACATTCTTTTTTTTTTTTTTTCAGTGCTGTGGATCAAACCCAGGGCCTCACACATGCTAAACATGTATTCTACAATGACGCTACATCCCCAGCCCTTTTAAATCTTATTTTGAACCAGAGTCTCAATAAGTTGCTGAGCTAATCTCAAACTTAAAATCCTCCTGCCTCAGTCTTTCAAGTAGCTGGGATTTCAGGTCTATGCCACCATATCTGGATTGTTCTGTATGTTTTCAAGAGTGTTTTTGAATGAGATTAACATTTAAATCAGCAGACAAAGTAAATTACCTTTCCTGATGTGGATGGGCCTCAGTCAGTTAGTTGAAAGCCTGAAGAGAACAGAAGCCTGACACTCCCTTAAGTAAGAGAATCCATCCTGCCTGAACACCTACAATCTGTGGCAGCTCTCCTCCTGCCCTTGGACTCCAGCTGAAATATTGGTTCTTCCTGGGTCTTAAACCTCCAGAACTTCAGTCAGAAACTATACCATGAGCCCTCCTGGGTCTCAGACCTCTGAACTTGGACTTGAACTAAACCTTTAGCTCTTCTAGTCCCCATAATGCCTTCTGGGTCTCCAGCTTGCTAATCCATCCTTTAGATCTTGAGATTCACCCACCTCCATACTTACATGGCCCATTTCTTATGATAGATAGATAGATACATAGATAGATGTATGATAGGGCCCCTTGATGCTTTGGATTAAACATTAAGGGGTTGGATGTGGCCCTTTTGATGCTCTTCAACAAATCTTTCCAGACAGCTTCTACCAACTGACCTGTAGCCCATCCATACTGGCCAGATGAGCCTCCTGTTTCCAGAGGCTGGAACCCTAAAGTATGAGCCATCAAAGATAAGAGGCCAACTTCTCAGGAAGTGCCTCCCTATCAGTATCCTAAGCCTTAAGGATGAGTACTGGTTGCAGATGTTAGATTTTAGATGGCTCCAATGGGCTTCCAGAAACCCAGAGGTTGAGAGAGATCTCAGCTCAGGGAGTCACTTTGAAAGCTATCTTCTTCTGACACTGGGACACCAACATGGCCAGTTTGCAAGTGAAAAATAATGATCTAAGGAAGGGAAGGGAAAATAGAAATAAAATGTACTGAGCATCTACCATGTACCATGCAAGGAATCAAACAAATTGGACTTTGGAGCCCATCTTTGGAGAGCCCATGGTCAGCTGGAAGGTCAGGCACTAAAACAAATGGCACTAACAAGCCAAGCTGGTAAACACTGTGAGAGAGATACAGGCACCTCTTGATGAGCATTTAAAAAGATCATGAGGCCCATGCAGCTGGGGGTACCTGGAATGCTTCCAGGCAGGGGAGGTGTTGGGAAGGTTTGGGGGCACTATTTCTAGTAACAGAGATGAGAGAAGGGACAAGACACTACAGACAGAGGACACTGTGTGATATGAGTGGCAGCATGAGTCACTGAGAAAATGCTCAGGGAAAGGACAGGAGGGGGCGTCACAGGCAGGAAGGAGTGACATGTGCAGAGGACACTGTGCTTTGTGTCTGTTCAGCTCCCAATCTGCAAGCTGATGTCATGTAGATGAGAAGGACATGGACTGCCACACCTGTTTGCACACTGTGAAATGGGTCTAATCATGTGTTCCTTTCTCAGCTTGTTTTAAGAATAGTGACAATGTTTATAAGGTAATCCTAATCATAGGATGCATAGGCTTTGGAGTCATAAAGCTGACTTCAATCCCAGTCCTGTTACTTATTAGCAATGTGAACTTGCATAAATTCCTTAACCTGTCCAAGATGCAGTTCCCTGGCCTACCGCTGCGGATTATTGTGCAGATGAAACAAAGGGGTCCACATAATGCCTTATGAGCCTGCACATAAGGAATTTTACTACCTATTGCTTCCTAATTGCATAGAAGTGGCTGCAGTTACAAGTTCTTGGCACGAGAGGGAGCTCAATAGATGTCCATTCCTAGTGTGGTTCTTTGCTTAATGTGATTGAAGACCCTCTTCTGGGCAGGACACAGGACGCAGGACTACTGGGAAAATTTCTTCAGCCACTACTAACATTGGCCCCTCCCTTTCCTCCCAATTCCCCAGCTTCCCCTCCCTTTCTTCTTACCGCAGCCTTTCCTGCTGGACAGTCCAGTTGTTGAGAGAGGGATTTCCGGTTACTACACAGAGAATAAGGCTGTCTGTCAGTGGAAGCTGCAGATTTCTTGGTCATTGGAAAATCAATTTCTCCTGTGCAATAGGGATTAACACCTAAACCAAGAGAGGAAAAGCAGGCAGAGATCATTTGTGTTCTCAAGATGAAAAGCTCCATAAGGAACAAAATCAGCCCCCACTGAACCCTCATTAGCCAGGGCTGATACAAACATAAACCCTTTAGCATCCAGTAACAGGTGCACGATGGGGAGAGATGGCTGTTGAAGACCTGGGTGGCATTTTTATTCTCTCTGTTCATGCATCCCTTATTGCAGGGTGCAATGAAAGATCAACTCAGCAAGAGTTCACATGCATCTCCTGCATGTCAAGCAGCAAGGAGAGAGAGGGAAAAGGCCCCAAGTGTCCCCAGGACAGGTGGATCTGAACCAAGGGTGACAAAGGGGAAGACCAGGCAGGGACGGGGAGGATTAGGGGATCCTCCAACCTCCCAAACAAGTCATCTACTTCTGTACACGAATTCACACACAGGCATGTGCACACCTCCCACAAAGAGATGACTCAAATCTTTGAGATCTAAAAAAATGCAAAGAATTCCGCTTCCTCTTCTTCGTGGGAATTCCAGACTTCATTTCGCCCAACCAGGAACTCACTGCATACAACTGCATACAGTTGGAAAACCCTCACAGACTATCTGATTTAACTCACACTTGTCTGAAGCAGCATGTCCCAGCTGAAATACAATTGGAATTTTTCTAGCAGCCATATTTTTAAAAGTTAACAGAAACAGGTGATGCTAGGCACAGTGACACACTCCTGTAATCATAACAATTTGGGAGGCTGAGGCAGGAGGATTGCAAGTTTGAGGTCACCTTCAGCAACTCAAAATTTGAACAATTTTTAAAAAGGGCTTAAAAAAAAGTCAGCGGACAGGCCTATGTGGAAAATTCCCCCAAGGAAAAAATGAGATAAAATGGTAGTTCAGAGAAAATAAAGAATGGACCAAGGTTTGGGGTTTTCTTTTATTTTTAGGATAGGAAAGACTTTAGGTTGCTTATAAGCTGAAGAGAGGAAGCCACTAGCCAGGGTAGGTTGAGAAAAAAAGAGGAGAGAATGAGTGTGACAGAATGTGAGATGCCAAAAGGGAAGTGACAAAAGAGACGGAGGAGTGATGGAAAAGGGAGAGTCTTGGTCCATCGGGGCTCCAAGAGTGACGGAGGAAACATTTCCCAGCCAGGACAGCTGCTCCCAGCAGCGGCTTCAGTACAGGTAGGTGGTCCTCTCCAACAAGGACCAGTGTATCCCAGTGGACCGAGAGAGAAGAAGCCAGAGGATTTAGAAAATCACACTCTGGAAAGGGGGACACATCGTTATGGGTCAGAGTTGGGAGGAGAGCCTGGGGATCTAATCCAAATCTTCCTGCGCGTCATATTTTTCTGGGTGTTTAATAAGAAGGCAGATTTCAGTTCCCTACTCAACCTACTGAGTCCATTCTCCACACTGCCATGGTCAGGGGCAACCTGTATGTTTGTCAGGCTCTCCAGATGAGGTGGACAGCCATCATTAGTTTTGGGGGGAACCTGGTGGAGTTTCCTCTCTTATGCATCAGTGAGGAAATGGAAGCTCAGAGGGCTTCAGAGGAGGAAACAAAGAAGTCTGGACCATAACCCAGGCCTCCAGGATCCCAGTCACTCCATTTCCTGATCATGGCCATGCAATGTTGACCTGCAGTTTGAAGAAGGACAGCACTGCACAGTTTGGGTTCAGAGGAAATAAGGACATGCAAACAGGCTGCAACTTTGGAATGGCTCACAGAGTCAGTCAACTGCAGAGTGATGGGCAAATCTAGCACCAAGATGTCAGGCCACACCTACCTCTGCTTAGGCCCTCTATGATTTAGGCAACCCTCATGCATGGGGGGTGGGGGCTCCTGTTCCTGCTATGGGTTCAGATATGCAGAGAAGCTTTCACATCAAAACAAAAAAAAAAAGATTAAAAAATTTGATGATATAAAGGTTAAGATATCTTAGGTTAAAAAATTAAAATACCAAATTTGAAAAAGTATTTTAAGAAATATTACTTGAAATATTAATTTAACCAAGAGGCTCTTTTAAATAAATGAATGACAATAGAAAACTAGGCAAGCTCAGCAAAAACATATGGTATATATGTTATAAATATATGAAGAAGGTTTTGACCCCACCTGTGTGTGGAGGACCTCTTTTTTGGTTTACTTTATAAAGCAGTGCATCAGTCATGGTTTGAGCAAGATGCAAAAGTCACACTGGGCTTGGATTTTGAGAATTGAACAGAGGGGCAATTTACAGGGGTGGGCAGAGTTAGGAGACTAGCAAGGCCTCCTTAGGTACTGGAAGCTGTCAAGCCAGAGGACAGGAAAGAAATACCCCAGCAGCTCTCTTCCACCACCAGTATACTGTGGAAGTCTCCCAGTGACTGAACTCAACCAGAAATCAGAGGGTGACTCTGTAGGAAGGGGTCAGGTCCCAGGGTACAAGCAGAGCTGGCTTCTCATGGGCATGTAGCCTATGAGGCCACCAGGGTAGTAATTGGAAAAGTCCCAGCTTGGTTTAACACCAGGCTGCTGACATTTGGAAATTCTTAATCGTTCTGAACAGGGCTCCCACATTATCTTTTTATACAGAGTCCCACAAATTATATAACTGGTCCTGGGTGCAAAGCAAGACAGACAGAAACCCAAAATCGGTGGGGAGAAATGGGGACTAGAGAAGAATCTGCATTACAATTATTTTCAAAAATTACACTCCAGTGTGGCCTGTGATTGAAGAAATAGGTATTCACATATATTGCTGAAGGAATATTAGTCACTAAAATTTGGCCATACAGATCTCAAGCTTAAAACTACACCTGTCTTTTGACCCTAAATTTCATTTCTAGGAAATTATACTAAAGGAGGGGGAAAAGTTAAAGTTTATAACTTAAAAAGTTTAAAATAGGATGTTATTAATTTAAGAATGTTGCACCCTACTGCAGAACAATATGAGATATGTTAGTCAGCTTCTCATTGTACATTGCTATTTCATTCAGTAATCAAAGTGCCTGAGAAGAACAACTTAGAGGAGGCCTCACAGTTCAGAGGTTCAGTCCATGGCTGCTCACTCCAGGGCTCTGGGCCTGAAGTGGTGAAGGAGCATCATGGCAGAGGGCATGGTAGGGGAAAGCTGCTGAGATCATGGCAGCCAGGACACAGTAGAGAAAGCCCAAGGAAACAGGGACAAAAGACAAACCCCAAAGGATGAAATATAAACCCCAGGGACCTTCTTCCTCCAGTTATGTTTCTCCTGTCTATAATTATTTTTTTGTTTTAATTAGTTACACATGACCGTACAATGACCTTGACATATCATACATTTGAATCACATGGGATACAATATCTCATTTTTCTGAGTGTACAGGTTACAGAATCACATTGGTCATGCAGTCACATATATACACACAGTAAAAATAAAAATGTCTGCTTCATTCTACTATCCTTCCTAACTCCCCAACCTCTCCCCTCCCATCACTTCTCTCTACCTAATCTAAGGTACTGCTATTCTTTTTGTTCTCCTCACATCTTCTTACGTGTATTTTGTATAACAATGAGGATCTCCTTCCACCATCCATGCAATTCCCTTTCTCCCTTCCCTTTCCCTCCCAACCCTCTTCCCTATGTAGAGGTAATCTTCTTCCCATGCTCTTCCTGTCTTCCCAATTTTGAGTCACCCCCCTTATATCAGAGAAGACATTCAGCAATTGTTTTTTGGGGATTGGCTAACTTCACTTAGCATAATCTGCTCTAATGCCATCCATTTCCCTGCAAATGCCATGATCTTATTATTTTTAGTGCTGAGTAATATTCCATTGTGTATATATGCCACATTTTTTTTATCCATTCATCCATTGAAAGGAATCTAGGTTGGCTCCACAGTCTAGCTATTGTGATTTGTGCTACTATAAATATTGATGTGGCTGTATCCCTGTAGTGTGCTGTTTTTAGGTCTTTTGGGTATAGATCGAGAAGAGGAACAGCTGGGTCAAATGGTGGCTCCATTCCCAGCTTTCCAAGGAATCTCCATACTGCTTTCCAAATTGGCTGCACCAGTTTGCAGTCCCACCAGCAATGTATGAGTGTACTTTTTCCCCCGCCTCCTCACCAGCACTTGTTGTTGTTTGACTTCATAATGGCTGCCATTCTTACTGGAGTGAGAAGATATCTTAGAGTAGTTTTAATTTGTATTTCTCTGATTGCTAAAGATGATGAACATTTTTTCGTATATTTGTTGATTGATTGTATATCCTCTTCTGAGAAGTATATGTTCAGGGGCTGGGGATGTGGCTCAAGTGGTAGCGCGCTTGTCTGGTGTACGTGCGGCCCGGGTTCGATCCTCAGCACCATATACAAACAACGATGTTGTGCCCGCCAATAATTAAAAAATAAATATTAAAAAAATTCTCTCTCTCTCTCTCTCTCTCTCCCTCTATCACTCTCTCTTTAAAAAAAAAAGTGTATGTTCAGGTCCTTGGCCCATTTGTTGATTGGGTTATTTGGTTTTTTTGGTGTTTAGCTTTTTGAGTTCTTTGTATACCCTAGAGATTAGAGCTCTATCTGATTTGTGAGGAGTGAAAATTTGTTCCCAGGATGTAGGCTCCCTATTCACCTCACAGATTATTTCTCTTGCTGAGAAAAAAAACTTTTTAGTTTGAATTCATCCCATTTGTTGATTCTTGGTTTTAATTCTTGTGCTGTAGGTGTCTTATTAAGGAAATTGAGGCCTAGCCCCATGTGATGGATATTAAGGCCTATTTTTTCTTCTATTAGACACAGAGTCTCTGGTTTGATTCCTAGATCCTTGATCCATTTGAGTTAACTTTTGTGCATGGTGAGAGATAGGGATTCAATTTCATTTTGTTGATATGGATTTCCAGTTTTCCCAGCACCATTTATTGAAGATGTTATCCTTTCTCCAGTGCATGTTTTTAGCACCTTTGTCTAATATAAGGTAGTTGTAGTTTTGTGGTTAGTTTCTGTGTCCTCTATCCTGTACCATTGGTCCACCAGCCTGTTTTGGTGCCAATACCATGGTGTTTTTGTTACTATTGCTCTGTAGTACAGTTTAAGATGTGGTATAGTGATGCCACCTGTTTCACTCTTCCTTCTTAGAATTGCTTTAGCTATTCTGGGTCTCTTATTTTTTCAGATGAATTTCATAATTGCTTTTTCTATTTCTGTGAGGAATTCCATTGGGATTTTGATTGGAATTGCATTGAATCTGTATAGTGCTTTTGGTAATATGGTCATTTTAATAATATTAATTTTGCCAATCCATGAGCAAAGTAGATCTTTCCATCTTCTAAGGTCTTCTTCTATTTCTCTCTTTAGGGTTCTATAGTTTTCATTATATAGATCTTTCGCCTCTTTTGTTAAGTTGATTCACAAGTTTTTTTTTTTTTGAGGATATTGTGAATGGGGTAGTTTCCTTATTTCCTTTTCAGAGGATTTTTTTCTGATATACAGGAATGCCTTTGATTTATGGGTGTTGGTTTTATATCCTGCCACTTTGCTGAATTCATTTAATAGTTCTAGAAGTTTCTTGGTAGAGTTTTTTGGGTCTTCTATATATAGAATCATATCATTAGCAAATAGTGCTAGTTTAAGTTCTTCTTTTCCTATATGGACCCTTTAATTTCTTTCATCTGTGTAATTGCTCCAGCCAGTGTTTCAAGAACTATGTTAAATAGCAGTGGTGAAAGAGGGCATCCCTGTCTTGTTCCAGATTTTAGAAGGAATGCTTTCAATTTTTCTCCATTTAGAATGATGCTGGCCTGAGGCTTAGCATAGATAGCTTTTATAATGTTGAGGTAAGTTCCTGTTATCCCTAGTTTTCCTAGTGTTTTTGAACATAAAGGGATGCTGTATTTTGTCAAATGCTTTTTCTGCATCTATGATCATATGGTTCTTATCTTTAAGTCTATTGATGTGATGAATTACATTTATTGATTTCCATATATTGAACCAAACTTGTATCCTGGGGATGAATCCCACTTGATTATGGTGCACGATCTTTTTGATATGTTTTTGTATCCAATTTGCCAGAATTTTATTGAAGATTTCTCTATATTCATTAGAGATATTGGTCTGAAGTTTTCTTTCTTTAAAGTATCTTTGTCTGGTTTTGGAATCAGGGTGATATTGGCCTTGTAGAATGAATTTGGAAATACTCCCTCTTTTTCTATTTCCTGAAATAGATTGAAGAGTATTGGTATTAGTTCTTCTCTAAAGATCTTGTAAAGCTCGGCTGTATATCCTTCTGATCCTGGGCTTTTCTTGGTTGGTAATCTTTTGATGGCTTCTTCTATTTCCTCACTTGGTATTGGTCTAAGTTGTGTGTATCATCCTGACTCAATCTGGGCAGATCATATGACTTAAGGAATTTATCGATGCCTTCACTATCTTCTATTTTATTGGAGTATAAGGTTTCAAAATAATTTCTAATTATCTTCTGTGTTTCTGTAGTGTCTGCTGAGAGCCACAGCCTCGTCGGAATGGCTCCTGGCATTTTGCCAACAGTATTGGTTGATAGATGAGGCATTACTATCCGCCTCAGCTGCTACTTCGGAGTTCTCCTGGGGATTCCCGGGGATTCCCCGAGAGTTCCCATTGGTTGGGGAAGTGCAGGAGGAGGGATTTCCGGAGGAGATATTTCTGGTTGCTGGTTCCTGGACGAGTCACGTGGTTCGGGAGAGTTCCTGGGGAGTGTGTGTGGAGTGTGCTGGTGGAGTTCAGAAATAAAGTTTGTTCCTGCTTCAGTGGCTTGTGATTTGTGCCCAGCCAGACTACAGCAAGTGTCTGTTGTGATATTGCCTTTTTTATCCCATATGCTAGTAATTTGGGTTTTCCCTCTCTCCTTCTCTTCATTGGCATGGCTAAAGGTCTGTCAATCTTATTTATTTTTTCAAAGAACCAACTTTTGGTTTTGTCAATTGTTTCTTTTGTTTCAATTTCATTGATTTCAGCTCTCACTTTAATTATTTCTTGCCTTCTACTGCATTTGATGTTGATTTGTTCTCTTTTTCTAGGGATTTAAGATGTAGGGTGAGGTCATTTATTTGTTGGCTTTTTCTTCTTTTAAGGAATGAACTCCATGCAATGAATTTTCCTCTTAGTACTGCTTTCATAGTGTCCTAGAGATTTTAATATGTTGTGTCTGTGTTTTCATTTACTTCTAAGAATTTTTTAATCTCCTCCTTGATGTCTTCTGTAACCCAAAATTCATTCAGTAGCATATTGTTCATTCTCCAAGGGATGTAGGAATTTTTCTTCCTTATATTATTGTTGATTTCCAATTTCATTCCATTATGATTGGTTAAAATGCATGGTAATATCTCTATTCCTTTGTATTTACTAAGAGTTGCCCTATGGCATAATATATGGTCTATTTTTGAGAAGCATCCTTGTGCTGCTGAGAAAAAAGTATATCCGCTTGATGTTGGTTGATATGTTCTATATATGTCAATTAAGTCTAAGTTATTAATTGAGTTTTTGTGTTCTATAGTTTCTTTATTCAACTTTTGTTTGGAAGATCTGTCCAGTGGTGAGAGAGGTGTGTTAAAATCACCCATGATTATTGTGTTGTGGTCTATTTGTCTCTTGAACTTGAGAAGAGTTTGTTTGATGAACATAGCTGCACCATTGTTTGGGGCATATATATTAATGATTGTTATGTCTTGGTGAATGGTTCCCTTTAGCAGTATGTAGTGTCCTTCTTTATCCCTTTTGATTAACTTTGGCTTGAAATCTATTTTATTTGATATGAGTATGGACACCCCTGTTTGCTTTCGAGGTCCATGTGAGTGGTATGATTTTTCCCAACCTTTCACCTTCAGTCTGTGTATGTTTTTTCTTATCAGATGAGTCTCCTGTAGGCAGCATATTGTTGGATCTTTTTTTTAATCCCATCTTCTAGCCTATGTCTTTGATTGGTGAGTTTAAGTCATTAACAGTTAGGGTTACTATTGAGATATGGTTTATACTTTCAGCCATGTTTGTTTATTTTTAATATTTAACTTGATTTGTTTTTCCTCTATGATTAGTTTTTCCTTTACTGTATTACCTCTCACTGTTATTTTCTTTGTTATTTTTCATTTCCTCTTCATATAATGTTTTGCCAATGATGCTTTGAAACGCTGGTTTTCTAACTGCAAATTCTTTTAATTTCTATTTATCATGGAAGGTTTTTATTTCATCTTCAAACCCGAAGCTTAATTTTGCTGGATACAAGATTCTTGGTTGGAACCCATTATCTTTCAGCAATCTGTTCCAGGATCTTCTAGCTTTCAGAGTCTGTGTTGAAAAATCCACCGTTAACTTCATTGGTTTACCCCAAATGTAATCTGCTTCTTTTCTCTTGTGGATTTTAAAATTCTCTCCTTGTTCTGTATGTTGGGAATTTTCATTATAATGTATCTTGGTGTGGGTCTCTTGTGGTTTTGTACATTTGTCATCCTGTAGGCTTCTAGGATTTGGGTTTCCATTTCATTCTTCATGTCTGGAGAATTTTCTAAAATTATTTCATTGAAGAGGTTGCTCATTCCTTTGGTTTGGACCTCTATACCTTCCTGTATCCCAATAACTCTTAAATTTGGTCTCTTTATGTTATCTCTTTATTTCTTGGATGTTCTGCTCGTGGTTTTTTATCATCCTTTCTGAGCTGTCTACGATCTTTTCTAGATAATGTACTCTGTCTTCGTTCTGGTGTTCTGACTTCTAAGTGTTCTACCCTGCTGGTAATACTCTCATTTGAGTTTTTAATTTGGTTTATTATTTCCTTCATTTCCAGGATTTCTGTTTGTTTGTTTGTTTGTTTGTTTTGTTTTGTTTTTGTATAACCTCTATCTCCCTGTAGAGTTGATCTTTTGCTTCTTGGATTTGTTTATGTAATTCACTGTCAAAGTGATCTTTCATTGTATGCATTTGCTGTCTAAAGTCCTCCCTAAGACTCCAGATCATCTGACCATGTATATCTTGAAATCTTTATCTGATATTTTTTCTGCTGAAGCTATTATCTCCTCTATTTTTTAGTTGTCCTGCATTGTTTGTGGCCCTTTATTTCCTTGTTTTTTCATGTCTCTCACATTTCTTTCCAGCTGTATGTGACTGTTTTGTTATTATTTTTCTCCTATAAATTAGTATTGCTCTTGTATAGTTCCAAGATCTTTCCTTTGTGATGGGAGACAATGTCTAGAGATTTGGATTTAATTATAGTTTAAAATATATTCATTAGCTTCATCAAAGACATACAGATTCTGGTGTCATACAGAGAACTGAGGTTCCGGTGTAGGACTTTATGTTTAGGGAGAAAGATGTGGGGTATGGGGGTTAATATATCAGCTACTTTGGAGGAGAACTCTAATGAAGGGGGTTATTAACAGGAGATAGACAGGAGTTATTTTAGGGTGGCTAAATGCAAGAGAGGACAATAAGAAGCATAGAAAGAACTACCTATTTGCATTTAGTAATTTACACGTAGTAGAAATAGTAACACTTGGGAGGTTGGGAGAGGAAGAGAAGGAGGGAGAAAAGTAAAAAGAAAAGAAGAAGAAAAAAGAGAGGAGAAGAGATAGAGAAAAGGGAATGAAAAAAGAGAGAGGAAAAGAGAGAAGAGAAAGATAAAAAGAAAAAAGGAAAGAAGGAAAAAAAATACACTCTTAGAATTCTATTTTCTTCTCTTCCATTAGGTGGCGTTGTGTATTCCAGGTTGAGTCACTACCCTCAGGGTGGGGGAAGCAATCAGTGTGAGGCAGCTCTCCCTCCCCTGCCGGGTGCCTCTCCAATCCCAGTCTCTTTGGGTTGCTCCCAGTCTCTATGTCCCTCACTTCTCCTGCCCATCAGGCCCCAATTGCTGGGACTCTTCTCCACAGCCCCGGGTTCACTCTGGGCATGCAGCGCCCTGGCCACCCTGCACTCCTGATCAACTGAGCGCTACCTCTGTGTTGGGTAGTCACCAGGTCATCACAGCTGTGGAGAGGGGCAATTGGAAACCAGCAACCTGTTCTGTCTGTATTCCTTCTGATAGCCACACCCACAGAGAGAGCTGGCAAGAAAGGTTTTGGGTTATCACAGCTGGGGGAGTGGGAGTTGGAGATCAGACACCTTTTTAGTTTCACTCGGCTCTGCTATTCACGCCCACCAAAAGCTGGTGTGAAAGGTTTTGAGTTATCACAGCTGGGTGGGGGGGCTGGGACTCACACACCTGTTCTAGTGCCAATCTCACTGTCTGCTACATCCGCCAAAAGCGGATGTGGTAGATTTTCCAAGATGGCGGCCACCCGATTCCGCACCCGCGTGTCTGGTGAGGTGGAGGGGGCTAGGCTGTTCGTCCACTGTGTCCCGAGTGTGGTCCTCGGTCTAGTGCCCTGCAGTGACGTGGGTCTAGTCTGGCACGCTCTAATCTTAGAGGATCTGTAAGCCTGCATCTCTATGCTGCCAGATCTCCGTGGTGCTCAACTCCACTTATCTGCAGCGGGTTCCCAGGCTCTATTTTGACATTTCTTGTGCAGTGTTCAGAGCTTGGTTTGGTGACCCACAAGTAAGGCCTGTGCGTTCTGCGCTGCCTTCTGACTGCGACGACTAGGCCGCAAGTGGGGACCACCTTCCATCTGCGCCAACCGGGCTGCAAGTGGGGACCCCACCTGTCTACAATTAACACTTAGTGCTGTAGTCCATTCAAATTATTAGTCCATCAAATGGATTAACCCACTGATTAGATTGCAGCTCTCATAATCTAATTTCACCTCTGAACGCTTCTTGATTGTCTCACACACAAGCTCTTCAGGACACCTTGTTTTCAAGCCATAGCAAGAGGTTCAGAGATTTTAAAGGACTTGTCCAAAGTCACATCAATACTTAGTTCTAGGAGCAGGATTCAAATTTAAGTGCATTGTTTCTCAGATGAGAGCCCTTAACTACCATACACCAGTCCACTATCTCGTTTATAGTTATTCTAGATCCATATGGATTGGTCCCAGAATCCCCATGGATACCAAAATCTATTAATGTGTTTCTATCCTTTGCATAAAATAGGGTAGTATCTCCATATAACCTGCACAATCTTTCTGTAAACTTTAAATAATCTCTAGATTATTCATAATACAATGTAAATGCTATGTCAATCCTTTTTAGGGAATAATAACAAGAAAAAATTCTACATATTTCAGTGCAGATGTAACTTTTCTTCAAATAATTTCTATCTACGAATATGGTGGCACACTGTATTTCCTTTAAGATGTTACAACTTCAAACAAAATTTCACTTACAAACTCAGCAATGTGGATTATGTTAGCAAAACACTGAGAATAACTTAAATATCTAGTAAGAGTAGATTGTGCATGTTCATACAATGAAATGACATACGTCTACTAAAAATAGTGTTTACAACAGATTTCCCAATGACATGAGAAATAGATATAGATGCATGTGCCTAATTTTCCTATAGGCATATATAGGAATAACTGAGAAATAATTGAAAGTGTCAGTATAGATTATTTCTAATATTATAATTTGATGTGATTTTAACTTCTTCAAACTTTCATGCATTCTTCACATTTTCCTGACTTTTATATAAATGCTATTCTATTTGCAGCAACGAAGAATCATGAAGTCTTCAAGCCTCAACCCCCATCATGTTACAGATGGGGTGACAGAAGCCCTGGGAGACAGAGTGGCTTACTCAGGATTAAGGAAATGTCAGAAATCAGAATAAGAGTAACCCTTTTTCTCTTATCCTCCAGGCCCAATCTTTTCAGCAAGGCAGTAGGAGCCTAGCTAGAAGACGAGTTTACCACAGAAAACTCAAAAAGCCAATGCAGAGCCCTCTAGCTGACCAGGACCTGCACAAGCCAAAAAGAATGCTCTCAGAGAGGCAAGCAGGCTGCCATCTTGGTTTGGTCCAACTGGATCAGAAGAGATCCACCCATCCCAAATCTCCCCTCATCATTGATATTCAAAAGCACTTAGGCCCTGTTCCTGAAGATGTTTTGATGAGACACTTACTGGTGGAGTTGCTTCGTGTCCTTTGGTGGCAGGCTTTAGGAAACAGGAAGTTACTACTTTGTGCTTCTACTTTTCCAGGCTTTTCTTTAGAGGAAGTTGTGGAAGATTCCTGCAAAACAATACCTGTCTTTTATTCAGCAGGTTAAAATTAAAAATGTTGATTAGCAAAATAGGGTTTCACTATTAATCATGGAAGTACTGGTTGGGTGGTCTGTCTCCCTTTCTAAATTACAGGCAATACAAGGGTAGGGATTCAGGATTACTGTCATCCTTCCATTCATAGAAATGCACTCATTCATTTAACAGGTGATATTGAATGAATAGATATTACATAAATATTTAATTAATGCAATAAATATTGAGTAAATTTGTCACCCATTAGGTGACAACTTCTTTGTTAGACGTGGGAGATGTTCAGAGAGCTGAATGAAGGCTCATTTGCCTGCCATCTACTAAATAGCAAGGAAAAGCCTGGCCATGAACAAGAGAGACAAGAACATTGACCTTAGAGAAATGGCATTTTAGCAAAGGAAGACAGACAGTAAATAAGGAAACAACTAAAGGTGAAAAATAATTGTAGAAAATGATAATTGCAATAAGAAAAGAACTAGAGAGTTACATGAACAAGGTGACTGGGATCTATGGATTAGAAATGATGAGGAGTATGTTAGATTATTCTGAGATTTAGTAATAGTCATTCACAAAATACTTGCTAACTGAATGTTATAGAAATAGACTTTAAAATATTGAATGTCCAAGTATACTTATGAGTATTATGATTTTACTATATTGCTAATTTATATCTGCAAGGATTTAATCTGTTGTTTAAAATTTATTTATTTATGCATTACAATTCTTAATACACCATTATATCATAATTTATCATGTCTCTGATTATATATAAGGAAAGATTTAATTTAAAACTTTAAAAAAAAAAATCAATGTTCCTAGCCTGGCATGCTGGTGCTCATTTGTAACCCCAGCAACATGGGAGGACAAGGTGGGAGGATTGCAAGGTGGAGGCCAGTCTTAGCAATTTAGCAAGGCCCTAAGCAAATTACTGAGACCCTGTATCAGAAAGAAAACTAAAAATGGGCTGGGGATGTATCTCAATGGTAAAGCACCTCGGAGTTCAAACCCCAGTATCATTTTTTTTTTAAAAAAATGTAATTAGATTAAATTTGCTGTTTCTCTTATACTTTTTTCACCATATCAAATTGAACAAATTTTCTTCACTTCTTTCTTTCTATACTAATAATCCTGTACTAATAAGTGATTAAGCAATATATTTAACAACATTATGGGACTCATTTCTGTACTGTGGTCAATAACCAAATAGAAAACATCCCTTTTCCTTCTGCAAGATGAGAACCTGAGACAATGTCACTCTCTTCCCTCTCCTCCTCCCAGGATTTTAGGAACAGAGAGTAATATGGATAAAGGTTGATACTGAGGGCAGTGGTATTAATTTTCTTCTCTTCATGGTGCGGTTATTCTAATATATCTTTACTAGGTACAAAGACAGCCTAATTTTTGAGTTATATTGGTTTCATTACTTGCTGCCACAATCCTTAAACGCTGGATGTGTTTTCTTTGGGGAAAGCTACATGGATGGAAAGCTCTCCGAATATTTGCACGTCTGAGAATGTCTTTCTGTGGTTGTCACATTTGAATGATTGGCTGAATTTAGAATCTTCAGGGATTAATTATTGGGTTTGGAAACAGTCGATGGCTCAAATGCTTTCTGATATTTAGTGGTCCAGTGGGAAGTCTGTTGGGGGTACATGACTTCACTTTCTAACTTACCGGACCCCTTTCTTGGAAGGCAGGCATAACAGGCCTGAATTTCATGTGCCAAGTGAATGCAGTTGCCAACATCTGGTGCAGTTTCCAAAGCAGAGGGAAGATCCACTTTCACCTCTCCCTAAGTGACCCATAACCCATCCTCACCTCCACCTCCTGCCACTGTGAGCTGGTAGGTATTGGGGTCTGCCAACATCCGCCTCACTCCTTTCCCATGCTTTCCCTTCCTGTGTAGTAGATGAGCCTTTCTTCAGTCTCACCTGCACTAGGTCAGACAGAAAATTTCAGAATGTGGCCCCTTTATATCGTTTCCTGTTCTGATAAGCATTTCTCCCTATTTGTGTATTCCTTTTGAATTTTGATAGGAATTTCTAATAGATGGTTGAGTTAATCAAGCGTATGCTATAGCAATCTGGAGTTAGAAGTCAGCTAAAGCTTTTCCCCAGTTCTGACACCAGGGAATCCTGCAAGAAACCACATATCAATTCCCTTTCATCTCTTATAGAAGTCAGCATTTAAAATCAGAGAAGTCATCCTAGCCTACATGCTCATTTTTCCTTTTAGCACCAGATGGCGCTGTATTAACCTGAACAAAAATCACATCTTTATAAACTGAACATTAAACCAGGGAATTGTTGAAAAGGAGAGAAAACTGGGATTACATATAAGAAAATGCTTTAATTGAATTGAATTCTCAAGACTCTGTATTTCCAGAATTTAACATAATAGCTACTTCTTTGAGTTAATTTCTTCATACAAGATATTCAAAAGCTATTTTTTAATTATAAGAGTCTGATGAGGTCATGTCCTGATTCTAATTTCAAGACTTCCCTCTGGCATTATTTCCTCATGCACTCCAGTGTGAGACTCTGGAACTAAATAATAGAATGTGATTTCAGGAACTTTTTAGGTTCCACTGAACATGGCTGGGCCTAGTACAGCAGCCAATTGATCTACTTATCTAAAGGCAAGCCTTATTCACAAAGTACTTTTTTAAAATTAAGTTATTTATTTATTCTAATTTCTTATTCACATTGGCAGAATTCAATTAATTTCACAAAGTACTTTTGAAATGTATATTTCCACAAAATATTTAGTAATATAAAAGTAAATAAGTAAATGAGGTTCATACAAGATAAAGATACTAAGTATCTTTAAGAATGGTATTTATAAAGAACTTTTATGGCATCAGCATATCTGTGTTATCATGGTAAGTTAAAAAAGATATGTTATTAATAGGGTCTACTATAATCATGTAAAACAGAGATTTAAAAAGACTGGAAATCAGAGACTCTGCGTCTGATAGAAGAAAAAGTTGGCTCCGATCTACATATTATGGGGTCGGGCTCCAAATTCCTTAATAGGACACCCATAGCACAAGAGTTAATAACAAGAATCAACAAATGGGACTTACTTAAACTGAAAAGTTTTTTCTCAGCAAGAAAAACAATAAGAGAGGTAAATAGGGAGCCTACATCATGGGAACAAATTTTTACTCCTCACACTTCAGATAGAGCCCTAATATCCAGAGTATACAAAGAACTCAAAAAATTAGACAATAAGAAAACAAATAACCCAATCAACAAATGGGCCAAGGACCTGAACAGACACTTCACAGAGGAGGACATACAATCAATCAACAAGTACATGAAAAAATGCTCACCATCTCTAGCAGTCAGAGAAATGCAAATCAAAACCACCCTAAGATACCATCTCACCCCAGTAAGATTGGCAGCCATTATGAAGTCAAACAACAACAAGTGCTGGCGAGGATGTGGAGAAAAGGGTACTCTTGTACATTGCTGGTGGGACTGCAAACTGGTGCCGCCAATTTGGAAAGCAGTATGGAGATTCCTGGGAAAGCTGGGAATGGAACCACCATTTGACCCAGCTATTGCCCTTCTCGGACTATTCCCTGAAGACCTTAAAAGAGCACACTACAGGGATACTGCCACATTGATGTTCATAGCAGCACAATTCACAATTGCTAGACTGTGGAATCAACCCAGATGCCCTTCAATAGATGAATGGATTAAAAATGTGGCATTTATACACCATGGGTATTACGCAGCACTAAAAAATGTCAAAATCATGGAATTTGCAGGGAAATGGATGGCACTAGAGCAGATTATGCTTAGTGAAGCTAGCCAATCCCTAAAAAACAAATACCAAATGTCTTCTTTGATATAATGAGAGCAACTAAGAACAGAGCAGGGAGGAAGAGCAGGAAGAAAAGATTAACATTAAACAGAGACATGAGGTGGGAGGGAAAGGGAGAAAAAAGGGAAATTGCATGGAAATGGAGGGAGACCCTCATTGTTATACAAAATTACATATAAGAGGTTGTGAGGGGAATGGGATAATAAACATGGAGAGAAATGAATTACAGTAGATGGGGTAGAGAGAGAAGATGGGACGGGAGGGGAGGGGGGATAGTAGAGGATAGGAAAGGTAGCAGAATACAACAGTCACTAATATGGCAGTATGTAAAAATGTGGATGTGTAACCGATGTGATTCTGCAATCTGTATTTGGGGTAAAAATGGGAGTTCATAACCCACTTGATTCTAATGTATGAAATATGATATGTCAAGAGCTTTGTAATGTTGTGAACAACCAATAAAAAAAATAAAAATAAAAATAAAAAGACTGGAAATAAATGCACCAAAGTATTAGCAAATGTTTATTAAGCACTTACTAAATTCTAAGCAAGATTCAGTCAACAAATATTTATTAAGCACTTACTACATACTAAGCATGATTCCTACTACTAAGGATATGGCAGTAAGCAAGAAACACAGGATTCTGCTTTCTTGAATTAGCAAGAGTGTGTTTGGGTGATGAGATTATGGCTGCTTTTTAAAAACACCTTTCTGTATTTCCCATGTTTTCTATGGTGAGCATGTATGAATTTTACATTTGTTTCTATTGTCTCATTTGTAGACATAATATTATTTATTGTTAAATTTCTTTCTTTTCCTCATTACAGAGTCCCATGTCCAAAACATAATTTAGAAATTGCTTGATGAGTAAAAACTAATTGATGTCAAGAGAATCGTAGGAAAAAGAGTCCCTCCCCCAGCCCATCTTCCCCCAAAATAAAGTGGAAAAGTTTAATCCCACTTTCAGAGGAGGAAGTCTTTCTTTGGGGGGTTTTAATGTTGACCGAAGAAGGCCTTGCCCAAAAGAAACTGAGTCAACTGGACTCACCATGGGGCCCCATATCCTCTTCTTGCCCTGCTGGACAGGAGCAGCGGCTTCGTCCCACGTGCAGAGCTGGGGTGCTCTTGTGTGCACACAGGCTGCATAGAGGAGCCCTGCTCCTTCCCCAGACATGCATCCTCTCACCAAAGCGGCCTCTGACAGAGATCACGCAGCAGCTGGTCCTTTCACTCTGTCATGGAGCCAGTCTCTGAACTAGCTAGGGGCTCCAGTAAGTTAGGTCTAGCCAGTCTGCTCTCTCAAGCTCTTGGACAGTTGTGTGAAGTTGACATGCATGACACAGACATGCAGTTGTGTGGACTGGCTCACTAGATGACTACTACAGGGAAGAATGGAAATGTGCTAGCATGGCACAGGATGAGAGAGCTGAGGAGCAATTTTCTATCAGACATGAAATACCACATGATTCCTAAGCGTCCCTGACATAGAGACAATGCACAAGGGTTTGGAACCTTCTTTCTATTTCCAGGGCACCAACAAGGGGTCAGGTACTTATCCATGCTTTGGTACCATCTCAGGGTATTGTTCATTCTTAAAATATCAAGCTTAATGATTTCTTCACCAGAAATTAACAGTGGGAAGAAAGAGAGAGTCATGAGACCAGCACCAATGAATCCCTCATGACTTACTTTGAACCTTACAGTGGTTGGTCTTAGTTTCCTGTTCTGTAAGCTGAGGGGGCACATTAAACAGTCTTTATAACCACATCCAGCTCTATGCTTTTGAATATAACTGATGTTTAAAGGGCCACAGGGCTACGGTTCACTCTGAAATGGTCACATGTCAGAGGATCATTCACAAGGAAAAAAAATAACTTTCCTTGGCTCCCAGGGGAGCCTGGTCACTCTCGGGCAAGTCTGTCCTGGGTGGAGTGGTTTTTCATCAAAGGCATCTCTGTGGAGCCGGTGGACGTCTGCACACTAGGACTCCCTCCCCAGCTCACGGAACAGAGCTCTTCTGTTCTTGCTCCTAAGGTGGGGCTGCTCTCGAAGCTGGGAATGTGACTGAGGTCAGGGGGCTGGCAAAGTCACTTCTGAACACATTTCTCTTATTCCCCACAGAGACTGCGGCCCTGGGCAGCCGTTCTGTGGGTCACGTACCCCATCATTACCTGGTCGCAGTCCACATTTACCAGTCCCAATGGGGGCCAAGTGGCGTTTGGGGTCAACTGTCCAGAGAGCTCTTCAAAGCATTTTTCCTGAAGTCAGGATTAATCATACAGCTCTCAGGGCTGAATAGCTTAACCCAAGAAATGGAAAACCCACAATCCCCATAAAACAGGGAACGAATCCAGAATGAAGATGTAGAATTCTGGGGCATCGTGTCCTACACACAAGATAATTCTGGATCTTAAACTTTTCCCCAAGAATTAGAAGATCCCTGTTAGAGGTGCTCCTCTTGTACATGGATCCCTGGCTGTCATTACAGACAGAAGCTGGATTCTTCTGGAGTTTGCTGACTACGTTTCTATCTGATACAAACCTTTCCATTTTCTCTTTGAACTGAGATACTGTATCTGCTCTAATCTGAAAGAACCACAAAATATAATTCAGCTTTCCTGAGTGAGGCTTATTTCCTGTGTTTGAACTGCTCGTGCAGTAATAGGCTTTGATCTTCAAATCATGAGCACAAACAAGCAGATAGGTTCTGAAATGGCCACATGATCATGTGGGATGATGAAGCCATGTACTCTCTGGTATGAAGGACAAGGCAGGGACCAGAACCTAGGACTCAAGTCCTTCCTGCTTCTCACCCACTGCAAGATCACAGTCCCCAAATTCTTATAATCCCACCTCCCAAACTTCCCCAGCAACCCAGTCTCATTGCCTGAGCCACTGTTCAAGATAGCCCTTCTTTGTTGGACTATGACACTGAACCAGGGGATCCAAACATGTTTCAAAGATTAATTTTCAATAACTGATGCAGAGACAATCAGATATTCACATGCAAAAGGATGAAGTTGAAGGGCTGGGGTTGTGGCTCAGTGTGAGAGTACTTTCCTAGCACATGTGAGGCACTGGGTTCAATCCTCAGCACCACATAAAAAAATATAATCAAATAAAGTTTAAAAAATCATTTTTAAAAAAAGGGATGAAGTTAGACTCCTTTCTTTCTCACACTATACATAAAAAGTAACTTACAGGGGGTCATGTACTGATAGGTAAGAGCTAAAATTTTAGAAGAAAATACAGTAAATCATCATGACCTTGGGTTAGAGAAAGCCACCTTCCATATAGTAATAAAAGCATGAGTGACAAAATAACAAATAGATAAATGGGATTCATCAAAATTTAAAACTTTTGCACTGCAAACAACAGCATAAGAAAAGTGAAAAAGCAACCTACACTATTGAAAGAAATATTCACAAATCATATATCTGAAAATGGGTTTGCATATCTAGAACATATAAAGAACTCTTAAAAATCAATAACAAAATGCCAGTAGTCTGATTTTTTATTGGCACTTTATAGTTATACATAGTAGTTAGGTTCATCCTGATAAACTCATAGTAATCTGATTTTTTAGCTCAATTTTTTTAATTGACAAAAGATTTAACTATAGAAATTTTTCCCAAGAAGATGTACAAGAAGCCTGGAGGAACGTGACAAAATAAAACAACATCATGAGTCATCAAAGAAATGGAAATTAAAACTACAGTGAGATTCCACTTCACATCAAGTAGGATGGTTATGATTACACCTACTCCAGACTCGCCGGCATAGGGAAGACAGACTAGAACAACCCTACACTTATAGCTGAAACATACATCCACATGAAAACTTATATGAAAATGTTCAAAATGTTCATAGCTGTCAAAAAGTAGAAACAAACTCAAATGCCCATCAACTGATAAAGGGAAGATACGATGTGTTATTCCATACAGTGGAATGCCATTCGGCAACCAGAAGGGGTGAAGTAGTAATCCATGTGACCAAACAGTTACGGTAATTTATATTAAAGTTACACTAAGTGAAAGATGCCAGTTACAGAAGGCCATGTATTGCATGACCCCAACTATATGAGACATGCAGAGCAGGGGATATACAGAAACAGAAAGTGGGTAAGTGTGGGGCTTAGGGAGTGACTGCTACAGGGGACCAGGTTTCTTTTGGAGGTGATGAAAATGTTCTAAGATTCTAAAATTGATAGTTGTGGAACTATGGAAATATACTAAAACCATTTTATATTGAACTTTAAGTGGTTGAATTGTATGATATGTGAGCTGTGTCTTAATAAAACCATTAAAAATGGACTGTTCATCCATCCATTCCTAATGTCCCTGTCTCCAGTCTTTTCTCCTTTAAATCCTTCTGAACCCTGCTGCCAATATGATTTTATGAAAATGAAAAGGAAACCCAGCAAATTGCTTAGTTAAATCCCTGATGGATCCATTTCCAAAGAATTCAAAAACAAACCCAAATGTCCTGGCATGTCATGCAAGGTCCTTTCTCCTCTGACACTACCCAGATAGACCCAAGCCTCCCTTGTTCCCAGTCACACTTCCTATGAGTGGATCCTTATGTGATCTGTCCTGTGTGGTAACCTGTCCTGGATCCTTTTATCCTTCAGAATAATGTAGGTGTCAGCACCTCGGGAGTGATGGTCCCAGGCAGTAGCCGCCTCCTGAGCAAACCATGGACTCTCTCCACCAAATAGGCCAAGGAAGCCTTAAAATATCATTGGCTGTCTACAGTTGTTTTAATATCTGATAGGATCAGATTCTCATTGTTCTTCTTCCTGGTTATTTTTATAGACTATTTTATTCAAACAATCATAGGATTATGTTATCTGTTTGTTTTTAAAATTATTTCTCTTAATAATTTTGGAGACCCTCTCCTAAATTTAAAAACAATTCTAGATAATATTACTTAAAACATATAGGCTCTCTTTCTCCCAAAATGTGCCTGTGTTTCTATTTATTTAATAGAAATGCCTTTCAGTGGGGTTTTTAATCACGTTAGGACCAGTGGAACATTTGGAAGAGTAAATGAAAGATACCAAGAATACAAACAATCCAATTGGTCTACAAGCAGTGCCAACCTATCCCCCAAATATTCTCAACTCTGTCTCATTTTATATTCTAAACATTGATTGTGAGAAATAACTGGGCAAAATTCATCAAGTTGTTTGTGCAAAGATGTTCATCATCATACTGTAGCAGGAAACACAGTGGGATGCAGACCACTCTGATAGGGGAGCAGTAACAGGAGATCCTCTTTCTGGACGTATGATGCTAATTACATTGATCCTTCTGCTAAAAACAAGTACCTGTGTTGGATGGGATAAAACTCTATTAATGAAATAACACATGAGTAAGGAAAATGGAGAGGCCCCCAAATAAATATATAAAAGACTGTACCACATCTTTCCCAAGGGGGAACAAAAATGCAAAGCTCAAAAGCAGACTAATGCTCTGAGATGATGGATGACCTGGCTGAATTTGAATTCTGCCTCCCACAGACTCAACAGGAGCAAAAGAGAAGTCTCAGCTCCTTCCTAAGATGGGAAGTTGAATAGGATGTTTTTGCACAAAGAGGAAGCCCCACAGGACTATATCCTCATTTTAAGTGTGAACTGGAAATAAATGCATGCCACCCCTCAGGAAATGAATGAAAATTATCAGTCTGGCAATGGCCCTGAATAGAAAGGGGAACCCCCCCCAAGAATTAATAATTACCAGCTGACTCTCACAAGAGTGGGCAACCCTAATTCATACCACATGGAAGTCTTAAAAAACATCTAGACAAGAATTCAGCTGAAATGGCTCCAGGCTGGTGGTGCCCCTACTACCTGGCAGAGGCATACTGAATCTCCTGTGGAAAAGCCAGCTTTGACTTGGGTCATGAAGATTCCCACAGAGGCAGTGACAGGACGTGTGAGTTATCAGAGAAAAAGCAACCACATTGAAACAGGCACCATAGGAGCCAGAAACCACAAGGAATCACACATACCAAAATCAGACCTGCAGAGATTGCAACTGCAGAGCAGATGCAAAATACAAAATTCAAATAATATTTGAAAGAGTGATTGCAAAATTGTAGGAGAAGCTACAAAGTTTTCCCGGCAGACCTAGAAAAAGAACCAAGACATTTTAAAATGTAATTATTAATATTCAGAAGTAAATAAATTGAAGAAAGTATTAGATGAGACTGAAGATACAAGAATTAGAATGGAGATCTGGGGAAAAAAAAACCCAGATGGCAACACAAACAGATGAGAAATAGGAAAGAGAGGTTAAGAAACATGTTAGAGACACAAAGCCTAACATCTAATCAGAATTCCAGAAAGGGGATAGAAATAATGAGGAAGAGACATATATCATGTACAATTTCTGAGAAATTTCCAGTCCTGGAACTATAAATCAATCCTAAAATTCACCAAGCTCAACAAATCCTAAGTAAGATAAATATGAAGTAAAGCTTACTTAGAAAGTTCCTAGTGAAACTTCAAAACACCAAGACATACCTGCAGCCAGAGAGAAATGAAAGGTGGCCTTTAAATGGGAACAAATAACTTAGTCACTTCGCAACAGAAAGCCAAACAGTATGTTAAATTAATAACTAATTATTTGAAATAATTAAAAATAACGTATATGTATGTGTGATTGAGAATGAAAGAATAAAAAGTAGAAGATATGGGGGCTGGGGCTCGGTGGTAGCGCCCTTGCCTGGCATGTGTGAGGCATTGGGTTCGATTCTCAGCACCACATACAAATAAATAAAATAAATCATATCAACAACTAAATATTTTTAAAAATAAAAAGATATGAGTGAATCTGACAGATGCTATTCAAAATGGTGGTATGCTTTATAGACAAAGTAGATTAAACAAAAAATGCATAAAGATTATGTGACTGTATAATAACTGCTTTAAATCATGAAGGAGATACAACAATCCTAAACCTGCTACACTTTGTAATGTAGCTTCATGAAGCAATGACATAACTAAAAAGAAACTGGAGCATGAGATATTTTAAAATTCGCTCCTATAAGAAATTGACAGATCCAATGGACAAAAGTCAGTAAGTATAAGAGCAAAATATAATGTTTTTTCAAACATAAACAAAATACTTATAAAGCTGAGCATGGTGGCACATGCCTGTAATCCCAGTGGCTCGGGAGGCTGAGGCAGGAGGATCATGGGTTCAAAGCCAGCTTCAGCAATTTAGCTAGGTGCTAAGCAACTCAGTAAGACCCTGTCTCTAATAAAATACAAAAAGGGCTAGGATGTAGATCAGTGGTCAAGGGCCCCTGAGTTCAATCCCCAATACCCCAAAAAAAGAAAAATAAATAAAATTAAAAATCACGTATATGTATGTGTGATTGAGAATGAAAGAATAAAAAATAGAAAATATGGAGGCTGTGGCTGGGTCATCAAACAATTCTGAACAATTACAAACAACTGTAGTGACACACACCACATTTTATGACAAAACATAATTTACTCTAAAGCACTGAAAAAGTTTACAGGAGAGATAGATAACAGATGATGTTGCTAGGGACTAGGGATGGTGGGTGGAGGTTGGCTGTGCCTGTGCAGGGAGAGCAGGAGGAGACCTCGTGGGGATGGTGCACTTCTGTGTCTTGGTCCAGGTGGAGCATGCGCCTGATAAACAGCACAGAACCATTGTAGTAATATCAAGTTTATGGTTTTGATGTTGCCCACGGGGTAAAACTAAGCAAAGTGTATATGTGTCCTGTCTGTATTATCTTTGGAACTTCTTATGGATCTATAGTTATCTCAAAATAAAAAGGTAATTTTAAAGATAACTCATATATACCTGAAAATGTAGAAATAAAATATGCTTCCAAATAACTCCTGAGTCGAAGAAGAAATCATGTTAAAAATTTAAAGGCATTTAGTACTGAATGATAATGAACATCTATATACTAAATCTGTGAAATGCAGCTAAGATAATGCAGTATTTATAGGAAAAGTTAAACTCTTAAGTTAATATATTAACAAAGAAGAGAAAGTGGGTTAGAGATATAGCTTAGTGGTAGAACACTTGCCTCGCATGCTCAAGATCCAGGGTTCAATCCCCAGCACCAAAAGAAGAATGAGGAGGAGGTGAAAGAGAAGAGGAGTTGAAAATAACTAATGAGATAATCATCAAAGAAAACAGAGAAAATAATGAAAGAACAAAACAAAATTTATGAAATAAAAATGAACATATAATGGGGAATTGACAAAATTAAAACTTGGAGTTGGTTGCAGTGGAACACATCTGCAATCCCAGTGGCTCAGGAGACTGAAGCAAGAGGATTGCAAGTTCAAGGCCAATCTCAGCAACTTTGTAAGACCCTGTCTCAAAACAATAAAAAATATAAAATAAAATGGTCTGGAGATGTGGCTTAATGATGAAGTGCCTCTGAGTTCAATACCCAGTACCAAAAATGTGTATGTATGTATGTGTGTGTGTGTGTGTGTGTGTGTGTGTGTGTGTTTATACATAAATAACTTGCTCTGTAGAGAAGTTTTTAAATGCTGATGTTTAAGATTATTCAGGATAAAAAGAAAACAGAAATAATATAAGGTATAAAAAGTAAACACAATTACAGATGCAGTTAAGATTTTAAAATTGATAAGGAGACATTTTAAACCACTTTATAGAATATATTTAAGCAATTACATAAAATAAGAAAACTCAGAGGAAAATAGACGTTATCAACATCAATTCAAAAAAAAAAAAGACTGGAAACCTTTCTATGCCTATACAAATTAAAGAAACTGAGTGGTTTTGTCTTTCCACAAGGAAAACATTAGTGCCAGACTGTTGTAAACAGAGAGTTCTACAAATCATTCAAAACATAAATAATTTCCTGCCAAGCATGGTGGTGCATGCCTGTAATTCCAGCAACTCAGGAGGATGAGACAGGAGGATTGTGAGTTCAAGGGCAGACTCAGCAACTTAATATGATTCTGTCTTGAAATAAAAAATAAAAAGCACTGAATATATGGCTTTGTGGTAGAGTACCCGGGGTTCAAACTCTAGAACAAACAAACAATCGACCCCTAAAAAGATAAACCATTCCAAAGTGTAAGCACACATCTCACACATTTTTTAAGACCAGAAAGATTTAGAGACCTGATGAGGAGAAGACCTCAAGGCCAGTGAAAGAGATGAGCAAAGAAATTCTGCTACCAGCATGAGGTTGGCCCAATCTTGAAACCAGTGTAGGAAATACAATTACAGAACAATCACACACACAAAAATAAAAATCATCAAACACTAGTCAACTGCATCCAGGGATCAAAAGAATGTTTTATCATTGGAAAAATAAATAATCAAATAATCTACCACTTTAACAAACTAAAGAAAAAAAAATACTTGGAAAGATTGGATAGTGTTTGGATTCACTGTATATGCCATTCTGGAAATAGTAGGACTGTAAGGACAGAGAGGAGATCCATGGTTGCCAGGAACTCAGGGTGGAGTAAAGACTCTACTACAGAAGGGGCGTATAGAACTCTTCTGTGTCCTGTTGTGGTGGTGACTTCATGAAACACACATCTGTGGAAACCTTCCACAGTGACTGCACCAATTTACAGTCCTGGTTGTGGTGATGACTTCATATAAACATACATTAAGACTCATAGAACTCTATACCAAAAAAACTAAGTAATTTTTTTCAGTATGTTAACTTAAACTTTAAAACAAACAACAACACAACAAAAAGGAGAAACAAAGCAAACAAATCATTATTCATAGATGATATTATCATCTATATGGAAAAAAAACCAAAATATACGAATAAAATATTTTACTCTTAAGAAAGAGAAGTAGAATATAAGATCAATGTACAAAAATACATTGCCATTCCACTCTAGGAAAATGAAGCAGGCCTGATTTTTCCTAATTCTCCCACTAAGTACAATGAAAAATTCTGGAAATTTCATATAAAACAAGTGCAAGAAGATTTTGTTCTTTTAGAGAAAAGAATATAGACCAAATAGAAATTTTGGCCCAAGAAATGACAAGAAGGGGAGTTCCCTGAAAATTCTTTTTGTCTCATACATCTCAGAATTGCAGCTGGCAACCTGAAATTTCTAGCAGGTACAGATGTCGGGGGGGGGGGGGGAAAGCCACAACACAAGTCTGATCTTTCAATTCAAAAAACTTAACACCAGGGGCTGGGGTTGTGGCTCAGTGGTAGAGTACTTGCCTGGTATGTGTGAGGCACTGGGTTTGATCCTAAGCACCACATTAAAATAAATAAAATAAAGGTATTGTGTCCATCTACAACTAAAAAATAAAGATAAAACTTAACACCAAAAAAAAAAACAAAAACCCAATCAACAAATGGGCAAAGGAACTGAACAGACACTTCCCAGAAGAAGAAATACAAGTGATTAACAAATACATGAAAAAATGTTCGACATTCCTAGTAATTAGTAAAATGCAAAACTACACTGAGATTTCATCTCACTACCATCAGAATGGCAATCATCAAGAATACAAGCAACAATAAATTTTAGCAAGGATGTGGGGCGGGGGGAAGGTACACTCCTACATTGCTGGTTGGACTGTAAATTGGTGCAATCACTGTGGAAAGCAATATGGAGAATCTTCAGAAAACTTGGAATGGAATCACCATTTGACCCAGTCATCCCACTCCTAGGTTTATACCAAAGGACTTAAAATCAGCATACTACAGTGACACAGACATCAATGTTTATAGCAGCTCAATTCACAATAGCTAAACTATAAAGCCAACCTAGGTGGCCTTCAACACATGAATGAATAAAGAAAATATGATATATATATACACAATGGAATATTACTCAGCCTTAAAGAAGAATGAAATCATGGCATTTGCCAGTATGTAAATGGATGGAACTGAAAAATATTATGCTAAGTGAAATAAGCCAATCCCAAAGAACCAAAGGCTGATTGTTTTCTCTGATATGCAGATACTAATTCACAATAAGGGCAGTGGTGAATAGAGGTATTTTGGACTGGACTAGACAGAGGTTGAGTGGAGGGAGTGGAGGGGGCATAGGGGTAGGAAGGATAGTAGAATGAATCAGACACTGTCACCCTATGTAGCTACATGACCTGTCTACGTCACGTACAACCAGATAACTGAGAAGCTAGACTCCATTTATGTATGATGTGTCAAAATGCATTCTGATGTCATGTGTAACTAATTAGAAAAAAAAATTTTTTTTAAATTTAAAAGTCTGATCTTTCTAGTCAAAGGACCAGGAAAGGGAATGGTCCTCAGGGTAGGAAACTTCAGATGAAAACTACTTTTCATCAAAGAAATTCGGCACACCCATCCCATCCCTGGTGGCAATGGCTAAGTGGGAAATCTGAAATTCCACCCTTGCTGGGCTGTAAAGGAAGTCTCTGAACTCACTGCCAGGAAGGCAACCGAGAGAGCTAAGTGAAACGCTGGGAACTTCCACCTGCCGTCTGGGAAGGGGACCTCTTCACCCACAGTCTATCCCTCACTCCTCTTCCAGCAGTGATGAGAAGCCCCTCACCCTGAATGTCATGGAGGCCAAGTGGGGAACCTGGACTTCTACCTTTACCTGTAGTAACAAGGTGGTGACTCCTCTGCCTTCCCCTGCAAGAACAGTCAAAGAAAGAGAGTTCAAACAGAAAGTTTAAATGAGATCCAGGAGCTCATAACATAGAGTAAAAACGTCCAGGATTCAATTGAAAATTATTCATCGTATCAAAAACCAGAAGGATTTCAGACTCTATAGTGACACGGCCACATCAATGTTTATAGCAGCTCAATTTACAATAGCTAAGCTATGGAATCAACCTAGGTGCCCTTCAACAGATGAACGGATAAAGAAAGTGTGATGTATATACACAATGGAATATTACTCAACCATAAAGAAGAGTGAAATTCAGGCATTTCCCTGTAAATGGATGGAACTGGAGAATATCATGCTACATGAAAAATCAATCCCAAAAAAACCAAAGGCCAAATGTTTTTTTTCTGATATATGGATGCTAACACCAAAAAATGGGGATGATGGAAGAAATTAATTGGATTAGACAAAAGAGAATAAAGGTAAGGGATGAAAGATAAGAATAAAAAATACAATAGAATGAATTAGACATAAATTTCCCATGTCCATATATGAATATACAACCAGTGCAACTCTACATCATATATAGCCACAAGAATAGGAAGTTGTACTCTATGTATATATAATATGTCAAAATACATTATAGTGTCATACATAACTAAAATGGAGCAAGAAAAAAAGAAAAGAAAAAAAGATTTCAAACTAGGTAGGAAAAACAATAATCAACAGAATGCAAAACTGAGGTAACAGAATATTAGAGTTAACTGTCAAAGATTTTAAAGTAGTAATTATAAAACGTTTCAATAAATAATCATGAACATGCTTAAAACAAATGAAAAACAGGAAGTTTCAGCAAAGGTATAGAAGAAATAAAACATCAAATACAAATCTTAGAACTAAAAACCAAAAAAAAAAAAAAAAAAAAACTTTAGGGTATGGGCTCAGGAGACAGAGGAAAGAATCAATAAATTAGAAGATGGAACAACAAAAATTACCCATTCTGTGCAAGAGAAAAATAAACTGGAATAAAAATGAATAAAGCCTCAGGAATCTGTGGGACTATAATAAAAGATCTAACATTCACGTCAGCAGTGTTGAGGAAGAAGAAAGAGAATGAGGTTAAAAAAAGCAATTGAAAAAATAATGGCCGAACACATTGAAAAAATAATGGCCGAACAATTTATCAAAAGACATCAAAGATTGAAGACACTGAGAGAAACTGAAACAGGATAAACCCAAAGACACCAACACAGAGACACATCATAATTAAATATTAAATGTTTAATTAGACAGATCAAACAAATAATACTACCAATATTTGATGGTCAAAGCAAAAATTGTAATCCTGTGATGTGCTTCCAAATGCGTGTAGAAGAAATATCTAAGACAATTATAAGCAAGAGAGGTAAAGGGAGATAAACCTTTATGCTTCACCTGAACTGTTAAAATGATTGCTAATAGACTATAATAAGTTATGTATACATAATGGCCTTCATGCAATTAAAAACTGAGATACACTTGAAAAAATTCTAAATAAATCACATTGGAATTCTAAAAAATATTCAAGTAACTCACTAGAATGCAGAAGAAAATGGAAAAAAAGAACAACCGAAATCAAATATAAAAATGACATATCTAGTTCTTAATATATAATAATTACAATAAATAATAATTATCAAAATACACCAATTAAAAGAGATTGACAGAGTATATTTTAAAACATGATCCATCTATATTCTGTCTATAAGAAATTCATGGAAAATATAACGACATAGGCAGATAGTAAAAGGAGAAAAAACATATTTAATAATAAATATTAATCACAAAGGAGCAGAAGTTGTAACTATATCAGCATCAGATGAATTAGACTTCAAAACAAAGAAAATGAACTGAGCTGCAGGGTCATAAAGAAACAATCCTAAACCATGCAGGTACCAAACAGCAGAGTTATAAGGTAGGTGAAGGAAAAACTGAGAGAATGGAAAAGAGAAGTAAATAAATCCAGAGTTACAGCTGGAGGCTTCAGAATCCCTGCCTCAGTAATTGATAGAATAAATAGAAAATCAGCATGGATATAGAGGAAAGCAGTGTGCTTATCAACCAACAGAATCTAATCAACATTTATAGAACCACTAGCGGGCATGAATTCTTATCAAGTGCCCGAAAACACATTTTGAGATAGACTATATCCTGGGCCAGAAAACAAGCCTTAACAAATTCAAAATCATTTAGAGTGGGTCCTTCTACTATAATGAAATTAACCTGGAAATCAATAACAGAACATACCAGGAAAATCTTCAAACACTTGGAAATGAAACAACACACTTCTAAATAATTCAGAGGGCAAAAAAGAAGCCTTCGGGGAAATAAGTGCATTGAACTGAATAAAGATAAAAAAATAAAATATACTTAAATTTATGAGACATAACTAATGCAGTAGTGAGAGGATAATTTATAATGCAGACATTAGAGAAATCAATAATACAAGTTCACAGCTCAAAAACCTAGAAAAAGAAGAATGCAATAAAGCCAACGCAGAAGGAAATAATAAAATTAGAGCAGAGATCAATAAAATTAAAGACATAAAAAAAATTAATGAATCAAACCTTTGTCTAGCAAAACTGATGAAATAAAAAAGACACAAATTACCACTGTCTGTAATGAAACAGAGGATAGCACTACAAATGATAAAGATGTCAAAAGGACAATAAGGGACTATGACAAACAGCTCTACACACATAAATATGACTATTAGATGAAATTGACCAATTTGTCCTCAAAAAGCACAAACTACCACAATTCAATTTTAATAGTCCTGTAACTATTAGGGACATTGAATTTATAACTTTAAAACTCCCAAGAAATCTCTCTAAGGCCAGAGAGATTGCATATACTGGAGAATTCTGCCAATTTAAAGAAGAATTGATATCAATTGTACACAATATTTTCCAGAAAACAGGAAAGAAGACATTCTAATTTATTTTATGAAATCTGTACTACTCTGACACCAAAATCATACAAAGGCAGTACAAAGAACAACAACAAAAAAAAAAACTACCCACCAATATCCTTCATGAATAATAGATACAAAAATCCTATAAAAATATTATGGAGTAGGTCTCAGCAATATATAAAAAGAATCAGATATGACAACCAAATGGGATTCCAGGTATTCACAAATGATTAAATATTCAAAACTCAATTGATGTTATCTACCCTAATAACACAGTAAAGAAAAATCACATGATAAATCAATGAAGAAAGACATCTTACAAAATTAAACACTCAACATGATTAAAAATTCCCAGTACACTAGAGCCAGAGGAAAACATCCTCAACTTCATTTTTAAAATCTCCAAAAATCTGTAGCAACATAATTAATTAGGAAAAATGAATGCTTTCCTGCTAAGATTGGGAATAAGGAAAGAATGCCCCAATCTCAACACTCTTACGCAACATGGTAGTGGAAATTCTACCTATTGCAATAAAGACACAAAACTGTTCTTGTTTATAGAAGTGGTTGTCGACATAGAAATTTCCAGTTCCTAGAACTAAAAAGTTTCAACAATTCACGATATACAACATAAATATGTAAAAATCAAACATCTTTCCATCTACCAGCAGTGAATACACAGACAGCCTTCTTAAAATGCATATAATTTATACTCATCAAAGAAAAGGAGAAATGTTGGGGTTGGGGATTTAGCTCAGTGGAAAAGCACTTGTCAATATGCTCAAGGCCCTAGGGTTGATCCTTAGCACGGGGCAAGGTGGGGGGAGGAATTAAAAAAAGAGAGAGAACTATTTATGCATAAATGTAGCAAAAATATACAAGATTAATATGCTACAAACTGTGAAAATGCTACTGAAAGAAATCAAAAATTTGTCCAAATATAGACACATATACATGTCATGTTCATAGATTGAAAAAAATTAGCATAGTAAATATCAATTCTCCCCAATGTAATGTATTTCCTACTAAAATCTCTTTAAGAATCTTTGTAAATATAGATGGTTATACTAAAATTTACATGGAAATACAAAAGGCCTACTATAGCTAAAATGACTTTTTAAAAGTGGGTGGAATCACCCTCCCCAATTTCAAGACTCATTACTCAGCTAGAATAATCCACACTGTGGTATTGAAAGATGGATAGACACACAGAATAGAGAACCCAGAACTAAGCCCACACGAATATGCCCAGCAACAGTGCAAGAGCATTTCAGGGAAGAAAAGATAGCCTTTCATTATATGCTGCTAAATAATTGGACATTCACAGGGGAGAAAAGGAAGCTTGGCCTAAACCTCACCTCACACAAAAAAATTAACTTAAATGGACTTACATATACAATTTAAAACTACAACACTTTTAGAAAAAATAAGAAAAGAGGTAGAGGTGAGGGTCAAAGGGAAGTGAAAGAGCAACCTGAGGGATCCTGATGATGGAAATATTTTCTCTCTTGACTGCATTGACTTGAACAAATTAACTGAAGTATTATGCTACAGTATTGTTACTTTATTATAACTTTATGAGAATTAATGTAAAAATAAAAGCACTGAGTGAGATTGATCAAACTATGTTATGCTGCATCTGTGAATATGGCATAATGAATTCCACTATTATGTGTAATTATAACATACAGATTTAAAAAGATTTATTCAATAAAAAGAGCAATTCTGGAAAAGTTAAAATTAAAAGTTAAAAACAATTTTAAAATTGTATATCAGCATATAGCAGTGAGAAAATAAAATATTAAAAAGTCAACATGTAATTAAATCAGACAGTAAAGAATGTCTAGGAACATACCTAAGCAAAAGTTATGTAAGTTCTTTCTGGGAAAAATTGTAAATCTTACTAAAAGACATTCTGTTATGAATAATGGAGATTTTTATGTACTATGTTTGTGAAAACGGAAGACTGTCAATTCTCCTCCCAATTTATCTATAAATTTCATGTTGTACTAAACAAAATTTCAAGTGTTTTTTAGAGCATCACATGCCTATCCTTAATTTTTATAAAAACTCAAATGGCCTCAAATTAAAAAAAGCATACCTAAATAAGCACAGAAGTGACAAATCTTCATACAAGAGAATAATAGTTATTTTTTAAATATAGCAATTAAGACAGTAGCATTTTGGCATAAGGGCCAAAAATTGACCCATAGAATACAACAATCTGTAATCTCAATGCAGTCAAGAACATGTCTAAAAGAAATTTTAAATTCTGACAGAATTGACACTTTGGCTACATGGAAAAGGATTAAAAGTTCAATAGAGAGCACTGGGACAACTGGTCTATCATGAGGAAAAAATGACCACACACAACTATTCCTCAAAATCTTCAATTCCAGGTGTATTAAAAACATAATGCAAGTGGCAAAATTATCAGGTGTCCAGAATACAACAAAATAGATAGTATAATGGAATATGTTTATAACTTTAGAAAAGGATAACATTTAAAAATAAGATGCAAAAAGTACAAACTATAAAGGAAATCATCAATAGTTTTACATTAAAATTAAGTACTTCTATTCATCAACTAGAAATGACAAGTTAAAAGCTGGGAGAAGAAAGAAAAAAGTTAGCACTCCAAAAAGATAAGTACAAAAATATTTGAATGGGCATAACATATAGGAGGAAATTAAAACATCCCATAAACATATGAAAATCTGTGCAACCTTATCAACAATCAGGGAAATGCAAGTTAAAAACAAAATAAGAAACCAGGTAATAGCCCCCAGACTAGAAAATGTTTTAAATATGATGGTATCAAGAACTGAGGAGGATGTAGAGAAAGGAAGAATTTTATACCTGCTGATGGAAGGATAGATTGGCACTTCAGAAAATAGTTTGGTAATTTCTAACATAATAGAAGATACCCGTACCCTATGACTCACCAATTCCCCACCTAGATTTACAGCCCTTAAAACTTGTACTGAGGCATGCACAGGAATTTGAGTGGCAGTATAGTCTCTAATTTAAACGAGAAAAAAGGGAGATGTTCCAAATGTCCATCAAGAGCAGAATGGATAAATAAACTGTGTGGAGGATTCCATGGAACAGTGAAAATCAATGAAGCACAATAAAATGAAATAACATGAAAGGATTTCTGGGATATACTGTTGAGTAACAGAAGCAAATCCAGCAAAGAGGAATTGTTGTGCAAAAGTGTTTATGTCACATTCAAAACTTCAAGGAACTGAACTTTCCAGGTCAAAGACAAAATAGCATGGGCTTACTCCCCCTCCGCCCTGACAAAATACCCTGGAAATTATTAGACAATGATAAAAGGATTCTAAAAGTCAGAAAGAAGTGGATAGGGACCTCAGGATGTAAGGAACAAATTGGTGAGTTCCCTGGGTTGTTTTTCTGTTTAGTCTATCTCCCAGAGTAGGAACTGGAGAGTCCGCAACCCAGAACTGTCAACAGGCAAAGACAAGAAAAGCAAGCAAGCAAATAAATTAGAAACACCTGTTCCCTCTGGCCTGGCTAAAACACCAGGAAAGAGGAACGTTCAGCAGAGACCTAGTGGAGAGCCATGGCCTCAGCTCCATGGTCATGGCACTAACTTGTGGTCTAATATGTTGTATTGGCACCAACAAATCCAAGAATAATGCAGCCCCCACTTTATCACTGGGACATATGCAGGTGTCCCAGCCCATCTGAAGAGAGAGTATCTACTAAGTGCTTCCTTTCTTACCCTCCACCTAAAAGGGTGGCATAAAAGCCCCGGCCCTCCAGCTTCTCCCAACCTCCACCCAGAGCAACACATGGTCACCTGGTGATACCAGGGAGCCCAGAAAAGCCCTTTGCATCTCTAAACAGAACTGCACATGTTGAGCAAGTGCTCCATAGTGCCAGAAAAAAAAATGAAATGAACCAGAATAGCATTGCAAGGGCTCTGAAAACTACAATGCCATTTCAACAAAGGACTACAGGAGTAGCTGAAAACTGCACGCTACACCTACACACAGTGGCTGCCTGCTCAAACAGAAGATTAAAATCAGATCAAGAGTCTCCTAACATAATAATCAAAATATCCAAGAGGCAATTGAAAACCACTTACAATACCAAGAACTAGGAATCCATAATTCAAATGAGAAAAGATAATCAACTGGTGCTAATGTTGAGAAGAGTTGGATATTGGAATTATCTGACAAGGATCTTAAAGAAGGCATCATAAAATGCTTCATTAATCATTCACAAATTCTCTAGAAGCAAATGAAAAATTAGAAAATACCAACAAATAGAAGTGTTTAAAAATAAACAATTGAAGGTGATAGAACCAAATACAACAAGCCCAAATAAGTCAATATCCAGATACCTCATAACCAAAGAAAGAAAGAAAAAAATTCTTCAAAACTTTAACCAGAGAGAAATGATGTATTACCTACAATGAAACACCTATTCAAATGTCAGTACATTTCACATCATGGAAGGCAGGGGGAAAAAAAGCATATTTTTCAAGTGCAGAAAAATTTGTGTCAATGATAAATTCTACATCTGCTAAAACTACCTTTAGGCAAAATAAAAATATTCTCAGATGAATGAAAATTAATGGAATGTGTTGCCAGATGATCTACCCTTAAAAGGTGGCTAAAGAAAGCCATCTAAATAGAAAGAAAATGATAAACAGCTAGAACCTTCAGAAAGGGAAACAGGACCAGTAGAAGGGGTGAAAATAGAAGTAAACATAATATATCATCTTCCAGTGAGTTTCTTTAATTAATTTTTATGGTTAAAAATTATCTTATATTTTCTTATTATCTTAAGTATTGCTTAATAGATACAAATAAATAAATAAATACTTAAGACAATGCTGTCTAAGAAATGAGGAGGGCAAAGGGACCTAAGTTTAAGCTGGGTTTCTACACATTACTCAAAATGATAGAATGTGAGTACCAATAGTTGACATGGTAAGATGTGTGTGTGTGTGTGTGTGTAGTAATACATGCAGCAGGCACTAGGAAAACTGTAGACATGGTATAATAGAAGCATTACAAATAACTGAAGTGAACTCTTTAAAATAAAATTTCAAGTAATCTACAGAATGTCAAGGGAAAATAAATGGAGGGTTAAAAACCAGAAAAAAAATAATAAAATGAAAAACACAAGCCCTAACATACCATTTATCACTTTAAATGTAACTGGTCAAAATACATCAATCCAGAGATTGGCAGAGATGTGGTCATTTTAAATGATCTAACCAGGCTCTTCGTAAGCAATTCATGTGAAACTTAATAACACAGACAGGATGAAAGTAAAAGGATAAAAACATTCCCTGAAAACATGAAATCAGAAATAAAGAGACCTGGGCTGGGCTTGTGGCTCAGCAGTAGAGTGCTCGCCTAGCACAGGCGGGACCCGGGTTCAGTCCTCAGCACCACATAAAAATAAAGGCATTAGGTTGTGTCCATCTACACCTAAAAAATAAATATTGAAATAAAGAGAACTAAACAAATATCATCAGGGTATACAAACAGATACAGTAAACTATACAGGAAAGCAAAGGAACGATACACTCAAAATGAGAGGAGTGAGAATGGATGGCATCATGTAAGGACACACAAGGACCTCAAAGTTAGTTACCACTGACGTTTCAAGGTTTGTTTCTTAAACTTCATGACTAATATGAAAGTAAATGAGACACTTATATTTTAGAGTATGTTTACATTTTATAACCTTATTTTTATATGCTCTATATTTAAGAAAATAGTTTTGAAGATTTTAAAACAATATTGTGATGCATCCATGTGATAGAGTCTCATGGAGACTTAAGCATTTTTTTGAGACATTCTCCTATACTGGTAGTGTAATCGCAGATTGATAGAGTCAATTCTTCCTGCCTACAGATGGCACCCAGAATATTCTTTGGTGGGAAGATGTAAAGTTTTTTTTAATATTTAATTTTTAGTTACAGGTGGACATAATATCTTTATTTTACTTTTATGTGGTGCTGAGGATTGAGCCCAGTGCCTCATGCACGGGAGGTGAGCATTCTACCTCCGAGCTCCACACATAGTTTTTTGTTTGCTGTTTCAAGTAGGAATCATAGGAAACCAGCGGCATAGGATAAGGGAGGAGGTCAGATAAAACTTTATGACATCTGTTCTATTGAAAAGGATGACTAAGATTTGGGATGATTCAGAGAGTGAGAAAAGTATTTCAGCCAGAGGCAGCAGCAAGAGCTGCTCTGGTCTTGCTGTCTTCGAGACCGTCTAAGGGGTTATGTGCAAAGATAGTGTTTATTTGTCAGCTTTTCATCACTATGACCAATACCTGAGGAAAGATTTATTTTGGATCATGGTTTCAGTCCAGGGTCAGCTTGTTCCAAAACAGAACCAGCATGGTGAAAGAAAGCTATCGGCTCATGGCAACTGGAGGAAGGGACCAGAGATAAACTATAGTCCCCAAGGACAGGAACCAAGGACCCTCTCCTTCACCTAGGCCCCACCTCTCACCACCTCCACCATCTCTCAGTAGTCCATTCAGTTATCAATGGATTAATTTATCAGAGCCCTTGTGATATGATCACTTCCCAAAAGCCTCACCTCTGAATATTGCTGCACTGTGGACCAAGGATTCAACACATGGGTCTTTAGGGGACATACACATTCAAACCATAACTGACAGGGAGAAACCTAGCTAGGATGTAATGTATATATGAAGGGCAAGATTGAGAAATAGAGTTGGGAAGGTATGGTTTACAACTCTTCCCAATTTCCTTTATTCTTCTTCTTTCCATCAAACTCCTCTTCACTAAACAAATGGTATCGTGCCAGAACCAATGAGATTCAAATACCAATCAATCAAATTAGCTTCTAGGAAAATAGCTCCAAATGTCTTCTGGCATTGGAAAAAGTGACTAGAAATAACATGGAATTTGGGAGTCATAAAGAAGTGAACATTAATCATACCTGGGTGCAGCCCCTCCCTGCTTCCTGTACATGGACCACCCTTGCCTCCTTCCCCACCCTCCAGCACATTCAGGGATGTGGCCAGCTCCGTGGGAGTCCTGAATGCCCAAGCTTCCCTCCCAGTGGCTGCTCTCAGCATCCACAAGCTGCTCTTCTGTGGCAGAAAAAGGCAAGCAGCCAAAGGATTGGGTTTCCCACTTGCCAAGGAAGCCTGGGCCTCAAAGCCACAGGCCGAGCTGCTCACAAGCAGCAAAATGAAGGGACTCGTCTGTTCTGGTGGGGCCTTGACCATCCTCTGTCCACCCACAGCATAAGCCAGAGGTTCAGACGGCTGATCTGACTTCATCGCATCCTGAGTCACACTGCATGAGTGGTGACTTGGCCTAACCAATATTTTGAATTTTTAAAGAAAAGCAGCATTTTCCATGCTAGGGAGGCCATTCCCATGTGGATCAAAGCATTTTATATCCTTTCAGATGGGCATCTCCAGAGGAGAGGACCTCCCACATGTCTGGTCTCATCTGTTGCTGTCCTTCTTCCAGATCAATACCCAGTGACTCCAGATCCCAGTTGATAGAAATGCATAAAGCCATGTCCAATATAAACCTATGTGTTGGCTCAAAAAGAACTGATGCAAATCCAGACCATGTATAGACTTTCTGACCTTAAGAGTGGCCTAATTATACCCATTTATGCAACCATCCTTTCCACAAATATTTATATTTATATTGGCAATTACTATTTGTCAGTTCCCAGTCTCATTGAGTTCTACATCCCACAGTATTTAAGAGTTCCAGCTCCAGAGTAGGTAAACATAGAACTACAGGCTGTTTGGTGACCTGCTAACAGTCAGCTTGAGAGAAACTGAAAAACAATATAGGTGGGAGGCATCAGATTCCATCAGAAGAGCTCATGCTTCAACTTCTGGTTCTATACCATCAAGAGCAAATCACAACACTGGTGTGTGTAACTCTAGGCTGCAAGGGTGACAAGGTGGCTGTTTGCTAAGGGAAAGCAGTGACTAGAGAATTGCAGGCCTCCACATGTTCACATGTAAGGCTCCTCATGGTGATGAACAGTGCTGAGAGTGGTTAAGAGAAAAAAGGGCATGGTGAACAGATAAAAGCCATGGTCAACAGCTAAGAACCAGGAAAGGGATCTTCTTGTGCCACCATCTTCCAGGGCATATCTCTGATGAGTCCAAGAATCTAATTGGACTTGGCCATACAAGTCCTTAGGAAGGTATGTTTGTCAATCATGGAGGATAGGACACATATTTTAAGCATCCTTTTACCTTGATTTATAACTTTTAAATATTCAGACATTTGGCATGTAGAGCTCATTGCACTCTCAGCCCAGGTCCTGCCCAGGTTGGAAGCAAGTTTGCTTTAGGCAAAAGGAAACAATCTCAGTAAGAAAGACAGAAATGCAAGAAGAAATGAAGAATGATGGAAAGGTTAAACATATGAATTAATATAGATGAATACTGACTGCATTGAATAATAAAGATATATTTTGGAGTTTTAAACATAGGTTGAATTAAAATTAATGACAGAAAAGTGGAAAAAAGATGGACTATTGTAAACAGAGTTGTGTGTTCTAACTTCTTAGCACTGTCTGAGAACTGACACAAAATACTAATGTACATGAGACTAATCTGTTCAGTGTATTTTTATATTTTAATAAAAATCATCATAGAAAAATTAGAATGAATAAGGAAATCAAAAGGGAAATGGAATAAAATTATTAATTCAAAAGGTGGCAGAAAGAGAGAGAAAATAGATTATAAAACAGTTTGGACAATTATAAAACAGGTAATAGAGTAGCCATTTGATCAAAACATATCTGAAATTGCATAAAATATAAATAGTGTCAAAAGCCACAAAATAAGACAAAGATTACAAGATGGAAGAAAAACAACTTCAATATGTGCTGCTTACATAAAAGGAACCTTAAATACATAAACACAGATTGAAAGCAAAAAGACGAAAAAGGATATACCAGGCAAATATTAGCCAAAAATTAGTAGGCAAAACTATGCCAATATCAGATAATTTTTCAGCAAAAAAATAATCCCTAGGCAAAAGAGAGACCTTTCAAAACTGTAGGAGTATTAATCCACCAGAAAAATATTTAAAAAGTTATAAAAGTCTATACATATAAAAATAAAGTTTCAAAATAAATAAAGCAAAAATTAACAGAACTAAAAGAATTAAATAAAATCTACAATCATAATGGGAAATATTAATTTACTTCTTTCAGTAAGTAATAGAGATGGGATTGAGAAAGATAAAAAAAATCTGGAAAAAAATGACTATCAAACTTGACCTAAAGACAAATATGGACTACTGCATCCAACAACACCTATACACATATATATTTTGCCTCACAAATTCTCAATGATTGGGATCATTTATAATATATTCTCTTCTTTTTTATAAATTACTCATACAGAATAATTAATCTCAGAATTAATCAAGACACATAGAAGAATATATGCTAGAAAATTTTCAACTTCCTGAAATTTAAACAAGGCATTTCTAAATAAACCATGAATCATACAATAAATCACAATAGATAAAAATTTATCTATATCTGTCTATATAAAATATGACACATCAAAATTTGTGGATCAAACTACAAAACATAGGATATTTATACCCCTAAGTGCATTCATTAGAAAGTAAGAAAATCTATTATCCAACTTTCCATCTCAAAAAGTTAGATTAAAAACAGAAAATTAGACTTAGAGAATACAGAAGAAAGAAGATAATGAAAAGAGTAAAGATTGATTAGGTAGAGGACACAGGACAGGGAAAATTCAATAAACTCACAAAAAAATTATTTGAGAAAACAAAATTTCTCTATCTAATGACAGATTAAGAAAGAAATAAAAGCAAGACATCAAATACCAACGTTGGGAATGAAAATTTGGCCTCAAGACAGTTCCTATCCATATCTAAAAGGTAATACACACACACACACACACACACACACACAGTACATACAAATGTGTATGAGTTAAGCTTGGAAAATCCAATAAGATCAGAGAACTGTATCACCATCATTATGCTGGCTTAGCTATTATATCAGAGTTTTGTGAAATATTACCTATTACCTATGGAGGACATTGGGAAAGGGTACAGAGGATTGTAACTTCAGGTAAGTATGCAATAATCTCATCAAAATTTCAATAAAATATAATAAGAATTTATAAACTTTATTCTAATAAGTATGAAAATTCAGAAAACTTCCAGGAACAAAAATGCATCCTATAAAAACTGATAACAGATGTGATTCTGCAATCTGTATACGGGGTAAAAATGGGAGTTCATAACCCACTTGAATCAAACTGTGAAATATGATATATCAAGAACTATGTAATGTTTTGAACAACTAACAATTTAAAAAAATACAAAAAAAAACTGATAACAGAAGACTGAAAATCTGAATAACCTTGTATTTATTAAATACGTTTAACCAATTTTCTTTTTTTCTTTCTTTCTTTTTTTTAGGTACCAGGGATTGAACTCAGGGGCACTTGACCATTGAACCCATCTCCAGCCCTATTTTGTATTTTATAGAGACAGGGTCTCAATGAGTTGCTTAGCACCTCACTTTTGCTGAGGCTGGCTTTGAACTTGTGATCCTTCTGCCTCAGCCTCCTGAGCCACTGGGATTACAGGAGTGCACCACCATGCTGGCTTAATGAAAATTTAAAACACTTCTACAAAATAATCTCTAGGTCCAGATGGCTCATAGGAGAATTAGTCCAACCATTTTTAAAAGTAAAACACCAATATTAGCTAAGATAACCCAGAGAATAGAAAGATGAATATACCCATATTATGAGAAATCACACAGGGCATTACCAGAAAAGAAAATTTTAGGTTAATCTTTCTCACAAATACAAAAGGCAGCAATCAAAATATTAGCATATCAAATCTAGAGTTATATTGGATGAATAAGTTGAGTTTTTTCCAGGAATGCAAAAATGTTTTAACATTCAAAACAGTCATCTGACATAATTTACAAATTAACAAGAATAAAGTAGAAAAATCTATATGATCATATCAATAAATGCAGAAAATAATTTCATAAAATTTAACAACAATTCATACTGAGCAGAGGGGAAGAAAACCTGTCTGCCAACTGTGAATAGAGGGAAATTTCTTTAATCCAATAACAAAATAAAATAGTAAGTTTTTAAAATCATACCTAGTGACATAGTAAAAACTGAAATTTTGCCCTTGAGATCAATGAGAAAACAAAGAGTCCTGCTCTCTCCACTTCTACTCAACATTGTGCTATAGGCTATAGACAACGAAACAAAAGGAGGAAAAGCATAAAATTTGGCAAGGGAGAAATAGAACTATAATTATTCAAAAATGTCAGATAAGGAATTTAAAAAAAAATTTTAGTTGTTGATAGACCTTATTTTATTCATTTATTTATGTGCGGTGCTGAGAATCAAACCCAGTACCTTACACAGGTGAGGCAAGTGCTCTACCACTGAGCCACAGCCCCAGCCTAGATAAGGATTTGGCTTGCTGAAAACAAACCAAAAGTATCTATAGCAAATTTTTGAAGGAAAAAACAAAACAAAACAAATCACGTACATGGATTTAAATTGATCCATCGAGTCGGTGCAATTCCAATAAAGTTCCCAACAGAATAACCAAGTTCAGTTTGAAGAACTGAAGATTCACATGGCCAGATATCAAAAAACCTTACTATAAAGCTCCAATAATTAAAACTATGTGCTCTTAGTGTAAGGATAGAACAAAGAAAAGATGAATGGATAAGAATGGAGAAACTGGAGACTAACCCATGTACCGGGGGTCCTTGATTTTTGAGACAAGGCTGCCGTACAATGGTGGCAGACAGCTTTCCCAACACTGGGCCTGGGCAGCGGGCTACCCACACAGGATAAAAGCCCCTACCCCTCAACATGTGCACAATTTGATTTCATGTGAATTAAAGGTCCAAATGTGGAAGATAAAACAGCAATTCTTCAAGAAGCACAAGAAAATGTCTTTCTGAAAACTCCTTTCAAAAGGATCCTTTGAGATCTGGGGCAGGCTTGATTTGTGTGCAGGGCATAGATGAGCCCCCCTCTCACTCCTGCAGCCCCATTGTCTCCCCTCCTCTGACCTTAACCCTCTCTATCTGCACCTCCGTCCTGCCTGGTATTCCACTGCCCTGGCTCTCTCCTACCTCTGTAGGGACACACTCCCTCTGTCCTTCCTCCATGCACACTGAGCTTCCTGGAGATGTGAACAGGAAATTTTCATCTGGACCTCAGTTATTGGCTTGTTTCTGAGATTGCCTAGCTTTCACAGAAAGTTAACTGGACTTTCATTTTCCTTTGAGGAAATTCCATAATGAGGGGCATACTGTTCAGTGCCTTAGTGAAATTAATGGTAAATGCTATGGTCTGAACGCGTCCCCCAAAAGTTGATGAACTAGAACCTTAATTCCCAATGCAGTGGTGTTAGGAGGTGGGACCTAGCCAGAGGGTTTTGGGCCACTGGGCTGAGGCCGCCATGAGTGGATTAATGTTATCACTAGAAGCGTGTTGGTTATTTGCCACCAGAGGAGGTCATTCTAAGGTGAGTTTGCTCTTTTGCAGACACTTGCTTCTTCACTTTATGCCTTGTTATCATGCAGCACGAAAGCCCTTGCCTAATGTAGATGCCACATCCTTGGAACTCCCAGGCTCCAGAACAGGCAGCAAAACTTCTTTCTTTATAAATCACCCAGTCTGTAGCATTTTGTTCTAGTACCAGAAAGCAAACTAGTTGGAGGCCTAGCAATCTCATTTTAGGATGTGATTTCCCTACCACTCAGCCTCTGTATAAGATCTGTCATTAAGAAAACTGAATGAGCAAAGCTCTAGGTTGAAGGAGGAGACGGAGACAGGATTAATCATGCTTACACACAAGTTCCCTGAGGGTGCAGCATCAAATTGTTTATTTATCCCTAGAGGGCAGCTCAAAACAGGTGCTTTACAATGTTTGAAGAGACTGGGGGTGGGGGGGGGAAGGAATAAAAGATAAAGGGGAAGAAAGAGAGGAAAGAGAACAGAGAGGCAGAGTATGGGGAGCTTCAGTTCAACCTGGCTGAGTTTCTCTCTTTGGCCTCGACATTCTGCTTAAAGGGCATTTGAAAATACTCTTTCCACTTGAAAAAAAAGAAAGTGGGTTTGGTGTAGCCAGTGAGTCTGCTATTCCCTCCTTTCAAAGGACTAGGCTTAATCGATTGAATTTGTGTGTGTTAGTTAATTAGAAAATCTGGTATTTAACATTCTGCCATGTGAATCCATGGGGGAAGGGGAGGGTCTAGAAGCTCCCCAGGGACAAGCCCATCAGTATCTTAATACATAACACAGGCTCGAATGCTTGCTCTGAATTCCTCTCGTCTGTGCCAGCCTTGGCATGCCCCCGGGGCAGTAATCTGCTCGGCCCTGGCTGTGCCAAACACAAGCCATCCAAAAAGGACTTTTCCCCCAAGTTGGCTGTTTATACAACTTCCTCTTCTTTAATTTTCATCTTAGGCGTTTCTAGAGGAGAAGCTGATGTCACGGGGTCTCATTCCAGATGTTGTTTTGAAGTCACTGTAACCATGGCACTGCTGGAAGCTGGGGAGGGCATCTGGGCCAACTGAGTCACCCCGAGCGCTGGGCTGCTCTGGTGAGGGGACGCAGGGAGGGAGGCCGCTGGGGCAGGGACACTAGAAGGGAGCGAGTGGCTGTGAGTTACTTTGTGATACCCTCAGAAAGGATATGGGGACCAGCTGTCACCTCTCACCTTTCTGACCTGCCACCTGTGATTATGACACCTGCTCAGATGACGGGACTCTCACTTGCTTAGAATTCGTTAGTAGATCCTTAAGAATCCTCTGCGTTCCTTTAAAATGAGCAGGAGGTCTCAGGCTCCAAGATGGACCATACCCCTCCCTCCTGACCCTGTTCCTCCTTACCTCAACCTCCACTCTACCCTGCAGGGCCCCTCCACCACCCCAGTCAACTCTTTCTGGCCTCTGAGCCCAGCTCATGTTTCTTTGCACAGATTTTCTCCTATACATAAATACCTCTAGCTTTATATTCATTAGACCCATATGAGTTACAGACTATCAGCAACTTCAATGTGATTAAGGCACACAGGTAAAGTGAATTGTAATTGAGACACAGAGAGGTCAAGTGAATTGTCCAGTATCACACAGACAGTAAGTGGCAAGTTAGATTCCCGCCTGATCCCAGTGCCATACTGTTTCCAAGAAATAATACTACTATAAGATTGCTGTGACCACCATCTTCCCAAGGTTTTGGAGAATAAAGACAATGACCCCAGAGCAGTGAATTGCTTTGTAAACAAAAATATGCAGCACGTGAGAATTACAAAAAGCCGAAAAAGGTGAGGTCCCCAGTCCCCTCCCCTTGGCCTCTCCTACCGCTTGTCGATCACTTTCCCTAGGTGTGCAACCTCCTGCTGCTGAGCAAGGGCAAGAACTGAGCCCCAGACACAGCACTCAGCCTTCCTCTCTACCTCTTTGCTTCTGCAATTTCCTCTCCCACCCACCCTTGCTTAGTAAAATCGATGTCTTTCAAGGAACAACTCTTCATTTCTTTGTCATTTTTCCAGCCCCCACTGTTTTTCCCCCACTTTAGGACAGGGCACCTCTTTTCTCCCACCCCGAGTTTCTCGGACCTCAGTTCACAGCCAAGGTTGATCCCTCTCATTCTTTCATGCTCTGTGTTCTTCCAACAACAAATCCTGTTGCCTCTGCATAGAAAATGAATCCCTACCTGGACCATTCTCAGTGCCTCTGCTACTGGCAAGCTAGGTCATCCCTGGCCTGGGTCCTTACTATCTGTCCCCCAACAGGTCCTCCTCCACACCACTCTCAGTCAGACATGTCACTCCCCTGGTGTCCATCCTTCTTAGGATAAAAGTCCAAACCCTTGCCATCTGCTCAGGCCCCTGTTCCACCTCAACTCCATTTCCTGCCTTCTCCCCTTTCTCTCTATCTTCCGTGTTCTGCTCCTTGGTGCTGCTTGAGTACATGCCTTCTTCCTGCCTGCACTGGCTGTCCCCTCTTGGTGCCCCTCCTCCCACAGTCACTGGACTCTCTCCTCCACTTCAGAAACTTAACCGAAAGTCATGTAGTTAGGAAAGGCTTTGCCACTACCTTTTTCAAAAGGACAGCAATACCTCTCATTCTCTAACCCCTTATCTTCCTTACTACGTCTTCATAACCTTCATTATTTAATAATATACACCTATATTTAAGTAACTGATTGTCCCCTGCATCAGGGTAGGGACCGAGTCTGTCTCACTCACTCCCTACAACAGTGCCTGGCCCAGACAGCTAGCTGCTCCTTAAATATTTACTGAAAGAAGGAACGACAGATGCCTCCTTGGAGCTGTGGTCCCTTCTTCCTTTGAGACTTTAACAGGCCCCCTGTGTCTCCTGCAGTGTAAATTTTACTCAAAGCAAGTTCTTGGAGGTCAGAGTATGAATCCCCACAGTGCCGGGGGCACTTAGTAGGTGCTCAGTAAATGCCTATGCAATTAATCAGAAGCAAGCGAATAATCTATTCTAGGTGTCTTCAGGGATCTTGAAATGATTTTTCGAGTTGGGTTTACCTGAGCTCTCCTCTGGATTCTCTCATATCATCATTAGTAAATATGGCATTTGGTTGGTGGGCTGTATATTTTTCTCATCATTTATGACAAACTGGAAGGTTCTCCTTCTCCCCATCAGGTGAGTTCAGGACATGTCAACGGAAGTCATGAGTGATGGCACGGCCTGGACCGGGGGCTCTTTGTGTCTGGAGGTCATCAGGGCTGTGCCTGCTGCATACTGTGGAACGTAACCTGAGGTCATTTGTCATATAAGTGTTAAGCAGTCACTTCCCTCCTGAGGGAGGTTAACTGAGCTGTATGAAAGTGCTAGACCCTTCCCAGGCACTTCCTTTTGTGGCTCACAGGTTGGTGACTCCTTAGGGTTTCTGCCGGGAAGCTCCCTGGGGCAGGCCTGTCACTGAGCGAGCAGCACTGACTCCAAGGTCCAGGCCACTTGGACCCTTGAGAAATCCCTCCATCAACAGAAGGCACGAAGGCCCAGTACTCGAGAGGGGACAACAGGACAAAATCCAATCAGCCCAGATCCCATGGTACCCTGCAATTCCCACCTCATTATGATGGCAAATCACTGAAATGTGCTCTAACAGAAAACATTATGAATTTTGGCCAAGTCCCCAAACACTACTTAAGCACCCCTCCCCAATTTATAGCTTCATTTGTCACCGTCAGCGCTCCACCGAGGTTGAAACTGGCAGAGCACCCTGGAAAATGTTCACAGTCAGCATTTGGGGAGCTGACTTCCTCACCTGAGCTCCTTCCTCTGCTTGCCCACGGCCTCCTCCTGTGTCCAAGTCCTCAGCCTCTCCTCTGCGTGCCTACATGACGGTGTGATCTGACATGCCTATGATCGGCCCCAAAGAGACTGCAGATGACAACTTAGCAGAGTACTGACTGTCACACCTGCCACTTTCCATCAGGGATCTAGGCCCTGATCTTGGACTGACAGAGGTCTCACTGAACCTCTGAAGCGGGAGTGTCAGCTGGGCCTGATTCACACCACGCTCATGGCTGCACTTCCAGGGGGCCCGGCCTCAACTTTTTTCTTGCTTTTGCTCACGATTAGAACTCTGAAAAATGAATCCCAAGACTTTATTCTAGCCCCCACGCTACCGAGGCTCCACCAGCACCCAGCCCTGGGCATACCTTCATGAAGAACATCCTCCTGTAGTTCTTGCTGCGATCACTCCCAGCTGCTTGAAGTTGAGCGGCCTCTGAGGCCAACGCCAGATCAGGAATGCTGCTGAGCCTGGCCTCCGACGTGTCTGCCAGCTGGACGGACGAGTGGGAAATGCCCTCCTTGCCCTGACCCAGCGGACTCTCGAAGGGATCCGGGTACTTCTCATCAGGGCTGGATCCATCATCGCTAGTCTTGGCATTGCAGAGGATCAGGGATCGGGAGAGGGACCGGAATTTCATGGACTTTCGGCTCTTTGCAGAACAGCTGTGTGGCTCCATCCTCAGAGAGGACGGAAAGCTGCCTTTCTTCCTTTCCTGGTCTCTGGCCCTCGGTTGATGGGTGGCAACTGAACTGGGCTTAGCCACCACTTCATGAGTCCCTGGAGGAAAGAGGAAATGGGAAGAAGCCACGTGACTACTGCTGACAAGTGGAGATGGACATGTGTCCTGGAACCAAGCCACGGTGCCCAGTGCCCGGGACACAGGGCAGATGGGCAGGTCATCCTTCAGGGTCACTGGCCCTTCCCTTTGCCAGCCAAATGGGGCTCAGTTAGCCCAGTGGTTAACACCCCTTCACTAGCAGACTCACAGAGACCTTATCCCAGAGCTTGTCTTGTGCACAGCCTCATCCAACAGGCAGAGAAACTGAGGCAAAGACAGGAAAAGTGCAAACCCAAGGTCCCGGGAGAGAGTTTAGGTATCATAGAGACCAGCACTTTTAAACTTGGAAACCAAAAAATAAACAAACTTGGAAACCAATCTTCAAAATAAAAGTTTATAAGGGAACTCCAGTCTTTAGAGCAGACTGACTAGAGAACCAGGGAGGACTAAGCCCACCTGCTGGTCCCTTTTGACTATCCTTGGGGACCCCCATAGCATCTTTAAGGAAGCCCCGGAATCCAGGGAGCTCAAATCCAAGACCATTAATGTGTCACCGGGTGTGGTGGCATATGCCTGTAATCCCAGTTACTCAGGGGGCTGAGGCAGGAGGATCCCAAGTTTGAGGTCAGCCTCAGCAATTTAGCGAGAACTTGTCTCAAAATTAAAAGGACTGGAGATGTCACTCAGTAGTGAAAATTCTTGGGTTCAATACCCAGTACCAAAATAAAAATGAAAAAGGAAGGGCTCGTGACTAAGAGGGTCGGGAGCCCCACCCAACACTGTGCAGCCAGGCCAACATGCGTAAACAAAGGTGAGGCTCAGGCAGCGTCTGCCAAAGGGCTCAGCACATGACCGGCTCTTGGCGAACATGTATGCCTTCTCCTGGGCCCAGGTCACACGCTGGTGGCAATCAAGCAGACACCATAGTTCCTGCTCCGTCACCTGTCACCCCTAGGTCAAGGACCAGAGACCAGTTCCCCACCCCAGGCCCACAGGGTGGCCCTTAAGCAAGTCACACCTCCCCTAGGTTGAGGCTCCATGAGGCAGGTGGCCAAGGGGGCCCTGGGGCTCATCCAAGGAGCCCTGACTCGGGCCCAGCCACAGACCTGCTGTAGAACGGCACAGGGTGGGAGGTGCTTGGCCCCCTGGGACTGCTGTTCACATTCCTCCCAGGCAGAATAAGGGAAAGCAGCAACCTCCCAGCATTTCATCACGTCAAAACCCTTTTGCATTCCCCCCACGTCAAAGGGAATTCCTTCTTGAAAGAAGACTGTGTGTGCAGCACCTACTTCACACAAGTTTATTCTTCTCTATGTTCACCCTTTACATTTTTTTTTTCTTGGTGGTGAGGATCAAACCCAGGGGCCCTCAGCCACTGAGCTACATCTCCAGGACTTTAACATTTTAATTTGAGGCAGGTCTTGCTAAGTTGCCCAGGCTGGCCTTCAACTTGCCATCCTCCCACCTCAGCCTCCTGAGTGGCTGGGATTGCATGGGTGTCTGGCAAACCTTTGCTTTTACCAGTTTATTCACCAGCCATCAACAGCAACTAGAAGCAGTGAATTCAAATGAATGAATGAATACATGGAAGCCCACTTTGCAGAAGGCCCGGATGCTTCAGGGTGAGGCACCTCAGTGCTGGCCCATTTCACCAATCACTCTCTTTCCAGCCTCCCAAAGTCCCACTATCTCTGTTCTTCCATCTTAATTGAGAGAAACCCCAAACACAGGTGGGTCCACCATGCCTGGTCACAGATTTCTTGCTCACACCCTCTTGAGCAAATTGGTACCAGGAAACGTTCACGGCCACCCAGTGGGACCTCCAGATTTGGTCAACAATGGTGCCGTGTTTCCATGATCACCTTGATCACACATTCACAATGACTGTTTCAAAACCTCCCTCTCCTGGACCAGTGTCCCACACAGTGTTCTACGCTGTCCTCATGAAACCTACTGTAGGCTCCTCAATATCCTCATTTTGAAGAAGTGAGGTCTAAAACACAGAGAGGTAAAGTGACTGTGAAGACCACACAGCTAGGAGGCAACCAAAGCAGGAATTGAGCCATGCCGTCTGATCCTGGAGCCTGATTATCTCCTCTCTCACCGTCAGCCTCGGTCCCTCCCTCTGTGCCACGTCCCTATCATCACAGGTGGACACACTCACGGCTCCTCTTTCTTTTAGAAGCTGTGACTCCACACCTTCCCCTTGTCACGTGCCCTTCCTTTTATGCTCTTCATAGCTTCTCGGTAAACGCCCTGCATCCGGGACCTGCTCTCCCCACACCAAGGCTTCTTCCAGCCTCCACCCAAGAGTCGGCTTCCTTCCCCTCAAGCCACAGGAACTCTGGGGTACCAGTTCTGCATTTGATGTGTCCCAGAGCCGTGAACCCAGAGTCCAGAGGGCATGAGCTCTTTGGAGAGTTCCTACAGCTAGAGTCGGTTTTCCTTTCTTCCATCTCATTCTCCTGTCATTGCCCTCCCTTGGCCGCCATCTTCCAACACAGGATGGATTGCACTCTGCCCACTCAAAACCCCAGAATCTAGCTGGGTGTGGTGGCACATGCCTGTAATCTCAGTGATTTGGGAGGCTCAGTCAGGAGTATCACAAATTCAAGGCCAGCCTCAGCAACTTAATGAGACCCTTGCCTCAAAATAAAAAAAAAACTGGGCATATAGCTCTGTGGTAAAGTGCCCCTGGGGTCAATCCCCAGCACCAAAAACATAAATAAATCAATCTCAAACTAGTGACTCTCAAAAACAATGTCAGTACACATATTAATATACCCAGAGTTCTGTCCATTTTGATTAACCTCATTCGGACTCCCCATGATGGCCCTGGAACTTCTGGGAAAGGAGTGTGTGTGTGTGTGTGTGTGTGTGTGTGTGTGAGAGAGAGAGAGAGAGAGAGAGAGAGAGAGAGAGAGAGTTAACAATAGTTTATTCATCATTCAAAAATTTGAAAGATCATCATTTTTGCATTAAAATCCTTCTAGAATATTCCTGGCATTAAACAGGGTGGATATACATGAGTTACTAAAAGTCTCCATATGTAAAGGGTTGCCTAAGAGTGAATTCAACACAGAAAGTACAGAACTCACAGAGGTGGAGAGAAAGAAAAGAGGACACAGAGAAAATGAGAGGGACTGAATCTGGATATCATCCCATAAGCACCTAGATCCAGCCATGCCTGAAGCTATCACCATCAATTTAATTATTTAATTCAATAGCAAATCCTCCTGGAACAATGGTTCTTCACTCCACTGGCTTAAGGCATGAAAAACAATTACGTACAAAGGCCAAGAGAGCTTTTTAATCTGCTTTCTTATCCTACTCCAAGTCCCAGTCAAAGCTGAATTCTTCTCCTCCCTGTCCCCATTCTAGTGCCAGGCTCTAGTATTCTTGTTCCACCAAACATTGCCACAGTCTCCATGGAATCCTGGAATGCAAACCCAGTTCCTTTCCCCTCCATATTCTCTCCTGACCAACAGCAACGCTCCCAGAGGTGACAAGTCCCTCACTGACCATTTTCCATGACAAAAACCTCTGTGGGACCTTCGGGGCCAGGTGCCATGCTATGTGCTTCCCTCAAAGAGTAAGGGTTGGCTGCCAGCAGGATCTCGGAAAACAGAAGGGTCGAATTCCTTGGTGGAAACTGCTAATCCCAGGTGGGGTGGGGACATTCTCAGGAGCGTTTCATGAGTTCTGTCTTTTTTTTTTTTTTTAATAAGCTTTTCCAGAAGGATCCACCACTTCGGCTCTTGGACAAGGCAGGCGGGTGGGGCGGTGGGCGGGGGGGGGGGGCCTGAATGGGAGTGTGCCGATGCCTGGGGAAGAAGGGGCGGTATTAACCCCCAACCAAAGTTAGCAGAGACAGTCTTCAAAATAAGCCTTGTCATTACAGAAAATGAAAAGAGGGTAAAGAACAATTGCCATGGGGCTGTGGTAGAGAAGCAGCGTCGGACTTCTGTGGGGACCGCTTTCCCTCCAGGCCTGGCGCAGGGAGGGAGAGGAGGAGGAATAATTGAAAACACAGCGCTGTGGTCACAGGGTTCAGCTTAGCTTTGGTAATTGTGCTCAGGACAGTGGGACCAGCTATTGCTCCCTCATGGAACCAAACGTCAGCGGAGCTGGGGGCAGGCCCATGCCACCCTCCCCGCCGGCTCCCTTTCAAAGGTCACAACTAATGAGCTTTCCCTTATTTGGCCTCAAGCTCCATAAACACTTGCCAAATTCTTGCCAGATTTTCTCCATCCCTGGTGCATCCTCCACCAGACAGCTTTGGGATTGGGACCTTCTCTCCCTCCTCCCTCCCTCTGTGCCTCCTCTTCCTCCTCCAATGGTCATTTCTTCTCACTCAGCAAGGACCGCTTGAGAAACAGCGTCCTACTGTCATCGTGCTGGACAAAGCCAACAACTGGGGGAAGGCCACAGTCTTTCCGTCTGGATCAAACATGTTTCATTCCCTGGAGAACTTTGGGAGGGTCGATAACCCTATGGAGAAAAGGGGAGCTAGTGGATCAGATGTGTGTTAGATGGCTGAATTCTCTGACAGTGCCCTATATCAAAGGCGATTTTTAAAGTTTGGTTATTCTAGTCCAGGGGGTCTTTATTTGTCTTGAAGTGAAGCGTGACTCAGTGATAAGAAAATGAAGGGAAGAACTGTACGGCTCCTTCTCCTCCTAAAGGCATAGCTTTCGTAGGGCCCTGTGGGCCTGTGGCTGGGACTGGTGCTATGTTCGCCTCTGGGCATGGAGCAGAGGACTGGGGAGACAGCCTTGGGCACCTCTGGGCCTCAGTGTCCCAGCTGGCCAAGTGAGCGGTTGTGTCAGAGTTCATTTTATACCTGTCCTGGAGGGGAGAGATTCTGTCTTATGAACTAGGCTGGGACTTGGCTCAGCACAGGGACATCTGCTTGTTCAGTAAATGAATGGCGCTGAGTGTCTCAGAGACCCCCTTCTAACTGGCTGTCCCTGCACCATCATCATGTGAAATATTCCCACAGAAGCCACCTCATCTAGGGCCACAGAATGAAGGGCTCCAAGTTCCGGACTGACACCCGTCAGAGTGTGCTGACCTCAGCAGAAGACAATTCAGAGCCTTCAGGAAAGACATTCTGGAAGCTGCTGCTGGGGAGAGTCCCTAAGAACTGAGGTACCTTCGGCAAGTGTGGTATCTAGAAGGGGCTCCCGGCCTGTTGACACATGGCCATGGACAAGACCCTGGGACACAGGGTGAATCAGAATGGATTTTCCCTGCAGCACTTGCTACTTCCAAGATGGTGGAAGTGGACTATATAATTGATCTTAAGGAGAATCTAGATCAATTCAAACAGGGCCTGTCTCTCCATCATTGTTCTGAAGGGGCTGTCCAGGGCTCGCCCCTCATGGAAACCCAGGGCCTAGAGCAGGGCTTCACATGTAAAAGACCCTCAGTAACTGCCACGGAGAGGGGAATGAGTGATCGTCCACACAGAACCACACATGGGGGTTCCACACAGTGCCATCTGTAAGTGGGAGAAACGAGAACTAGGAATGCAGACGCAAGCCTACGGGCTGAGAGTCGGCCTTAGACTGAATGTCAGACTTGCCACTTCTTATCTGAGAACGTGAAGCAAATTACTTCACGCCTTTATGGCTTAGCGGTCCATAAGATGGAGACGGCAATGCTAACCACTGTGAAGATGAGAAAGAAAGAGGTTCCTAGACTGTTTGCCTGGCACATAGCATGCACCAAAAAAAAAAAAAAAAGTGGACTAAAAAAGTAGTATATTTGAAAAGCTTAGCTCATGGTGGCCCAACTTCCTTGGATATGTGACTGAATGAGAAAGAATGGGAGAAATTTTTAAAAGAAAACACTAAAAGAGTATAAACAAACTAAATGTACATCAGTGAGAGGTTTTAACTCTATCATGATATTTTCATACAATGGAGTATATATAGCCAATAACATGGAAATATAGGGAAAAGATATACACAATACATTGTAAGGATGAGAAATACCATAACATAGTTGTATTGATTTAGTTTCACTTATAAAATGGACTTATACAAATAAACACCAAACAATTAAGATTTCTGAAAGGCACCAGAAGGTGGTATTCACAAGGAGTCTTTCCTTTCCATGTAATAATTTCTTGTACTTGCTTTATTTTTATAGTGGTCAAATATTACAGTTACCATCAGAAAAACAAAGGTTGTCTATGTGGGGGAACAAAAGTAAAATCCATGACTAATTTCTATCAGTTAATAATTCTGAAATAATTTTCTCAAGTTCTATAATATCTGGATAGAATTTTGATTGGAATTGTCTCAGATTTATGGACAAGTTGTAGAGAAAAGTTTTCCCATCTGGAGACATTTTTAAAATCATTTTTTGTTTTTATATTTGTTCAAATTTTCTTTTCGAGCCTTCAACCAAATTTTATATTCTTCTTTATTTAAGCTTTAAAAATCTCTACTTGCATGTATTTCTCAACATTTTAATTTATATACTAAACTGAATCATTGGTAAAATGTATCATCTATTTGGTTATTTTTCATATGTAAGTAATTTATGACTTTTTAATATTTATTTCATAACTGAAAACCTTAGAGATCTCTTATTGGTTCTGTCATTATTCAATAGCTTGTATTGAGTTTCCAATTGTGTGATCTCTGAAAGTTAATAAACTTGTTTCATTTAATAAAGTTTGTACCATTCATCTGACTTTATATATTTTTTAATTTTACTGACCAGATTTCTAAAAAAAACTCATAAGTGATGATGACAATACAGATTTTCCATGTCTTTTTCCAGACATTAATGGAAATTCCTCTAACATTCTCTGGTAAGTAGGACCATGACTAATATAGTGAGATGAAATTAATTTTTATCATATAAGGAAGTATCTTTTACTAATTTTACCAGGAAGTATCTTTTACTAATTTTACCTTGGAAAGTTTTTTCAAAATCAAGTAGTTTATTTAATATTCTCCGGCTCATTGGCACTAGTATGGACCTTTCCTCTCGTGATTTGCTGAAGTGAAGAAATATGTGAATGGCTTGCCTAAGCTTCAGCCCCCTGCATTTCATTCTTATTTTAAGTCTCACTAGATCACAGCAGGTACTTTTTTTAATATTTATTTTTTAGTTGTAGTTGGACACAATATCTTTATTCCATTCAATCATTTTTATGTGGTGCTGAGGATCGAACCCAGGGCCCCACACGTGCTAGGCGAGTGCTCTGCCACTGAGCCACAACCCCAGCTCCATGTACTTTTTAACTGAGAACTAGATTGTAGCTTGCTCATATTTTGTAGGATTTTTGTATCTACATCTGCTAATAAAAGTGATCCTTCATGAATGAATTTTTTTAAATCATGCTATGTGTATAATATACCACAAGGTATTTCACCTTTGTAAATAAGTAGAAGGAACCAATCAAAAATAGATGAGTGAAGGGAAGATTAGTAGAGAAAGGGAAATGGAAGGGGGAGGGGGGAGGGGGAGGGGGAGGGAAAAGGAATGTGAACTGAAATTTAATTCCCTGCACGTAGGATTCTTTCAGGATCAACTACAACTCTGTGTAACTACAATGCTCTAATAAAAAAAAAAATTAAAAAAAGAAGGAGGAGGAGGAAGAAGAGGAGGAAGAGGAGAAAGAGGAGGAGGAGGAGGAGGAGGAGGGAGGAGAAGAAAAGAAAGAAGTGGTCCATCCTCTCATCTTGTGTAGGCTGGATGTCTCTTCCCACTTTCTGAAACCACTTAATAGATTAAAATATATCTGATGTAAACAGGCTTAAATTAATTTTTCCATAAAATCTTTTGGTTCTGGCATCACTTTTAGGTAGTTCTTTGAAATTTCTTCAGTGACTTCCCTGAATGTGGGTCTATTCAACTTTTAAAAATATTTTTCTTTGTTAATTTTGATCACTTACCTTGTCCTGAAATTGCCCTTCTACTCAGATTTTCTATAGTGTAGGGTTCTTCATCCCAGACTCATGACTGTAAAAACTTTCTGAGACGCTTTGCACCTGCTGTGGGTCGTGTCACCAGGGCTACGTATTTCTGACACTGCCCCTCTTTTTGGCTTTGCCTTGTCTTTACCAAAGTCCACCTGTTCTGTTGACAGGCTACCTGTTCTGTTGGTCCCCTCCAAGGACCTGTTCTTAGAAGTAATGAAAAAACAACGACTGCTCTTTTTGATTTGCTTCCTAATAGATTTTATTGCTGTTTTACTTACTTTTCCCCTTCTTATTCCTTTTGTATTTTCTTTGCTCTTTTTTTATATCCTCTAGCGTTTGTGACTTATTTCCTCAGACCTAGTCACTCTACTTTAGAAACAGAAGCACCTCGTGTGGTAGTGATGTGCTTGGCCTCAGAGCCAGGTCAACCTGGGTACCAGTCTCAGTCCAATCATTCACTGTGTCTGACCCTAAAAGTTTGTCTGACTCAATCACCTATAAAATGGAGATGCCTCCAGGAGAACCTCACTGCAACTTTATGATAACAAAGTGAAATACAAGGTCTCTTGGCCCAGTTTGTTGGGTGGCTATTATTGCCACTATGATCACCATTGTCACTATTATTTAAAGTTCAGAGGCTTCTCCTCTGAATGTCCCTTTGGCCACAACCCACGAATTTTGAAAGATAATGTTCTAACTGTTGTTACTTTATTCTATAATTGTAGTTGACTTCCAGTTTAAACTCAATTCTTCAGAAAACTGCTATCACTCATTTCATTCTTCCATGGAGTTAAATTTTCAAGTTTGTCTTCTTGAATTTCTTATTAGGAAATTCCAATTTGATTGGCGGTGTCTTGAGCACATTTTAGTTGTGGGCATGTATTGGGGTTGACTTTGTAAGCTAGTATATAATGTGGCAGTGTTTTCTTTTAAATATATTTTTATTTGTTTTAATCAGTTATACAGTGTTTTAAGTGTTCTTTGAACCATCGGTACAGGCAGTCTGACATTGAATGACATTGATCAAAATGTCATTGTGTGGCATATGACTGTATGTGTGTGTAAAATTTCATATGAATACACACACACACACACACACACACACACACACACACACCACTACACCACTTTTATTATCTGTTTTTAGCAATTAGCTCAATGCAGGGGAAACACATTGCCTAGACTTCGCCTTAGTTAATGTGATCAGTCCCCTGCCTAGGTTAGCAGCTGCTGTGGTGTCCCCCAGCCCCATCAGTTTGGCTGGAACTAGCCTCAACCATCCTTGGAGGGAAGGAGAAGAAAGGAGGAGAGGGCAGGCACAGGAGACTGGACCAGCTGCCCGCCCTCTCCAGCCCTTGCCACTGCTCACGGTTCTACTAAGCCATTTATGAAGAGGGAAAAGAGAGAGATGTGCCCATGGCTGACTTTGCTGGGGATCCCTGCCTAGGAAAATGACAGGATGGACATCTTGTCAAAAAAGAAAGTCAAGAACACTTGGATGTAAAGTGCTTTTCTTACACATCTCCACTATTCTAAATCCTACTCGATGTTCCACAGTACTATTTCGTAAGCTTTTAAAATCTTGACTTACAGTGAGAATTTATATCTTTACACCATAGTATATATCACATAAACACACATAAGATTCATATGTATATAAATGCTTACAAATATTTACATATATATGTGTGTGTGTGTGTGTGTGTGTGTGTGTGTGTATTAAACTAAAGCACTATAGCATACATTTCATGGAGCAATACCCTCACTATGGCATAATAAAGTAAAAACACAAAAAAATCATATAAAGTATAATTTTGCCAAGACCTTGATGCTTTCTGATATATCCCATTCATATATAAATATATATACATATGAATATATGTATATATTTTTATGTAAATATATATATACATATATATTTATATAAAGTTGGTCACAACCCACTAAATGCATTTTCACTCCACTCCAGGATCATGTTTGAAAACTACCACTTGTAAGTTTTCTCTGATTTCTCACAGCAGCTTCATATGGGATATTTGCTTTGATTCTTCTCCTAGTTCCCTTCCCTGACCTCTTCATATATAAATGACTTTTGCTGCATTTGCCCAACCTTCTTCAGGAAACTTACAATTTTCCAGATGTGGGAGCTAGAATGGGCTCTGAAGTTCCTGTTGGAACTTTTCAGACACAGATGAAAGACTGAGGAAAGGGCTCAGATTTAACTCTAACTTTGCTTTGTCACATGAGATACTATGAGTCCTTTCCCAGAATCCCAGCAGTAGGGAGTTGAAGATGATGTTGGTGGTGATCACCTCCAGGTGGCTGAGCAGGACAGCCACATCCCAGTCTCTGTACCTGTCCATCATGCTTTGCATGCCAAACCTAAGCCACAGGCAAGACCTATGTGGATATTTATTCTGGGTAGTCCCCAGCATCTAGGTCATCATGCAGAGCCACTACCAGTCCTGCAAGCTGCTTCTAGCCAACACAAACAACACAAACTTCTCCAGCATCTCCAAGTGTGACAAGCACCATAGTTCCCGAGGATTCTGCCGTGCCACCAAGGTGGCCTGCTCATCTACAAGCTATGCTCAGCACCCCCATCTGCTCCATTGCTGTTTCTGGCAGAGATGCCTCCATGTTTTTGGCATACACTGAGCCACCTTGCCTAGTCTACAAAACTGACATCCATTTATCCTGATTTTAATAGAAATGCAAAAGACAACGTCAAAGTGAATACCTGATTTCAAGCTGCCTTCCCTAACCCAAACTCCAAGCTTTTGGAGCTATTTTTAAATTTTGCTTCCATGGCTATTTTTTTCCCCTATGCACAGGAGTATGTGGTTATTTACACAGAGTGGTGTTTTAATGTAAAAAGTTATATATAAATGCATTGCTATACCAAATGGACAATGCAATTATAAATATAAATGCATTGCTATACCAAATGGACAATGCAAATATAAGGTATGCTTGCACTTGTTAAAGTTGTTGTTCTCGATGTTGTTGATTTCTGCAATCATTGTTTTCTAAGATTCACTATATATCAGACACTATATCAAAGATGAAGACACAGTCTTTTATAGACTCTTGAGGGTGGCAGATGTGTAAACAGATAATATTCCTCCTGTGGGGAGTCACACATTAAAGGTTGGAATAATCTGCCATAGCCTGAAGTGGCAATTCAGTGTAAATTGCCACATACCCCCGCATATGGGGAGAAAAATATCCACAGAGGCAAAATAAACAAATGGCTCCAAGCGTTTGGAGCTTTGGTTAGGAAAGGCAGTTCAAGGAGCTAAACCATGAGCTGAGGCTTGAGAGCAGAATAAGGGAATGAGCCTTCTGTATCCAGGTCAGAGCAAATCTCTTGGTGACTGCAGAGCCCAGGGATATGGCAGAGAGGAGAGGGACCCAAAAGCCAAATCAGGATGATGAGCAATCATGGAGAACCAAGAAGCCCCTTCAGGAATGAGGACCCTCTGTGCTGGAGAGTGGATTTCAATGCAAAGAGCACATCCCCCCACCAACTTCCCAAGCTTTGAGCCAGGCTGGGATCCAGAAAGGAGGGAAAGCCTTGACAAGAGGGCCAGTCTCAAGCTTTTGGCCTGCCTTCTGCCAAAACAGTTCTGCCTTAGCCATTTATATGTGACTATTCATGAACGATTTTAATTCTAAAATGGTTTGTGGATAAGAAGAATTTGAAAATAACTGCTTTGGGTAATTGTAATCCAACAGTTATTTTTTTTTTTAACTCTGTGCATATAATGACAATTTGGTGTTTGGAGAATATAAACATTGTTGAGGCATGTCACAGAGCATGGAATTGGGGTCACATCAGCTGGGGGCTCAGGTCCTGGGTACACTTCTCTTTAGCTGAGTGATCCTTACTCTTCAGTTTGGAGGCACCCTAATCAGCTGTAAGGCTGGGGCAAAGTGATGAACGTGAAGATTTTAGCACAGTGCCTGGAGCTTGGAGAGTTTTCAGGAAATTGTTGGAGCATTAAATATTAATAATAAACCTCATTGCATTGAACAAGTGAATAGCAACAAGAGACTGACCCACCCTGACAGCTCACAGGAAGGGGAGGTGCCCTCTACTGTTCTCATAAGCGTTGATCAACACTAACTGAACAGCGCACAATAAGGGCTGTTAGGAAGAAAGGGGAGAAGAGTCTTCTCTCTTCTAGGGAGCTTGGTGACAGAGGAAGGAGAGCCACAGAGAGCAGCTTCCTAGGGGTGCTTTGGGGAGTCCTGCATGGCTTGCACTAGGTTCCTGGGATAATGATGGAGCTCTGTCTGAAAAAGAGACCATTTTACCGGATACGGGTGGGAGAAACCAATGCTTCCCCTTGGCTTTGGGGAACCCCATTCTGCTCATGCCTCATTCCCCAACAACAAAAAACAAACACGCTCATGAACCAAAGGAAAGCCAGCACTGGGACAGAACCAATGTGACATGCAGTCACAGGACGGTCCTGTGGAGTGGAGTGGCTGACAAGCAGAGAGAACACTCTTGTTTTGGTGAGTCGTGCCCACCTGGAAGAGGAAGAGCCTCACAGGCACCTTCACGAGTCCCCTACCTTTCTGCCTTCCTCTGCTTCCTTTCTCCCGACTCCTTCCACATTCTTAGTACCAAGGATAAGACGAGAAATCCCAGGATCAGCTCAGCACTGCAGAGCCAGAACAAGTGGCATCCTTCTGCCCACCCCCAGACCCCCGAGCCTCCTCCCCAGCCCACTGTGCACAGGGGTTCTCCCTCCTGCTCCTGTCCTGACCCCAGTGTGACTTTAAAATATGAAACTGAGACCCAGCAACCAAGAACCGCCCCATGGAGGCCAGGGAAACCAGCTCTTTACCTCAGGGAACAGCCCCCTGGTGCAGGTGGCTGCAGGATCACTCACCTGGTGCCCATCGACTTTCCTTTGTATAGCCACCCAGGGCTGCCACCTTCCTTATTTTTCTCTTCAACTGCCCAGTAGGGACCGCAGCACCATCTATCTCTGAACGGCCTGGGGTCCAAGGCCAAGTGGGATCAGTCAAAGAGTGAGCAATGGATGTTCCCTCCTCACACAGAGGCCAGCTTCTGAGTCACATTTCAGCTCCAATGGAAGGGACTCTGAGTCAGATACTGTTGATGCCACCTGCTCTGACAGGTGACTGTGGGCAAATGTGTCCATCCTGGCACAGATTTGCTCAAAGACTCCCCACTGTAGCCATCTGACATCTCCATGGGAAAAGACTTGGTCCAAAAAGGGGTCTGCCAGGGCCGAGAAGCTCAGCTTCGGAACAAAGTCCACCATCTGCTGGGCTGGCAGGGAACACGTGGGAGGCAGGCCCCTTCCAGAGCTGCAGAACCCAAGCGAGAGGCTCCTTGTTCCAGGCCCAGTTTTCTCCTGCCTTCCCTGGATAGCACAGAAGTGACCAGAAGGAGGGCAGGGAAGTAACAGGCACCACTCAGGGTCTATGATGTGACTGGCACATGACAGGAGCTTTCCATAAACTTTATCTCTCGCCCTCCTACCAGAAAATCCAGTGAATATTATCATACCCATTTTACAGGCAGAGAAAAATCACTGTCCCAAAGTTCATTGAGTTCCTACTTACTTCGCTCTATGCTTGGTGACCTTGAGTCAACACTAATCACTGGCTCAACAAAGTCAAGAAACTTCTCCAATGTCACACAGCCCACCAAATACCACACCAGGAGTCTGACTCCAAAGCCCAGGCTCTATCCCATTGCCTCTCTGTGCCAGACTTATCTTAAATCAAACTGGCTCTCAGTAGCACATGCAATGTCCTCAAGTCTGGTGTTCCACCACCAGCAGCAGCAATACCTGCTAAAAAGGTAAATTCTCAGGCCCCAGTCCTGAGGGTGAGACCAACATTCCAGGCAACTCCCAAGCCCCCCAGGTGATTCTGGTGCATGCCCAAGTGCAAGGGCCAATGGCCTCACTTAGATAAAGCATGTTGGAAACCACAACCTAAAGGGACATGACACCTCTGTGTGTCCTGTAGAGTTTGGCTGCACATGATCAGAATGCCTTTCCCTCGCATGTCCCCTCAGATGGTCTAATCTCAGGGTGACATTTAACCCCGCTGCCCCCAGAGAGCATCCCACACATCTCTCCCAAGCATGGGCCTCTGTGAGTTGTTCCCATGTGACCAACTGGGACCTTTGTGTGGCCCTCTCTTCTGAAAAATAGAATGTTTTGTGACGCTCACCACTAAATGCTGCAGGGCTCCTGGGGGCTTTAATGAGGGTGTAGGTGCAAACTGTAGGAAGCTCTTGAAATTCCAGGCATGGCTGTGGAGGTGCAGCCACTGCTGGGGAAACCAGGCTACGGTCACACAGGAGCACCGGGAGGGCATGCTGGACATAGGGGTGCCTTTGTTGGCAGGCTCTGGGGACAGTGCCACATTGTAGGGCTGAGTCTGGCGTGCAGGGGAAGAATTTCAGAAGTGCAGGAATGGGGGGCATCGGTCAGTGCTGCCTGCTCTGTACCACCCACAGACTCTCTTGAAATTCCTCAGCCCAGGGCATCTGGGATCAGAATAGGCATCGCCTACCATGGCTCTGTCTGGCAAGGGGCATGTGATTCTGTAGCCCAGGCCTTTGGAGGCCAGCCTCATTCTTCCTGGATCCTGTGGCCTGCAGAGGCCCCACAGCCTCTCTCCTATTCCAGCATTAAGCCATCTCTGACTCCTGTGTTTGAGTCCAGCTCCTGCCTCTCCCTCTGTCTTTGAACCACCCATTCTTCCCCATCATCAGAGGTGAATTTTCTCAACAGTGCAGCTGGGACCCTTCCCTGACCCTTACACATACAGGGTGGCCTATACCTCAAACTGTGCCCTTCATGAAGGTCCTCCTGCAGAAAAAAAAAAAAAAAGAGGAGACTCCCACCTGCCCAGCACTCCACAGGCCAGCTCACTGTGCCCAGAGAAAGGGGGGAAACACAGCAGGAACAGCCCCACCTCGCTTAGAGCCATGAGCCTAGCCCTCCAGAGCAGTCTTGGTCACATCTCAGCTTTAGTTTTCACATTGGCCAAATGAAATTAGAAACTCCTACCACAGAGTGTTATTGAGAGAATGTGACAATCTAGGAGGCTCCCTGCTAAGAGCTCTGCAGACATGTCATGTTGGAAAGAACCACTGCTCCTTTCATTATTATTTTAATTTTTCCTTAGCATGAAAACTAATCAAAATTTGCTTCCATGGGATCTTCCCTGTTGTCCCTATTGTACACACCTGCACACAAGCATGTGCATGAACATGCACACAAACACACACATACATACCAGATGACAGATGACTTTTTATGTGTTATATACTCCAAAGAGCACTCTGTCCTCTCGGCAACTACATGAAGTAGGTTCTGTTTGTACCCATTTTACAGGTGGAAAGACCAAAGCTTAGAGAACCACTTGCCTTTCTTGGGCACACTGATGCTATGAAATGATGTTTGTGTGCCTTGAAGCCTTTCAACTTTGCCCCAGGCGATGCTTCCTGCAAGTGAGGAAACCCCATATGTCCCAGGGGGAAACTGGCTCACCTCATTCCACAGAGCTCAGAAATCTATTTAATTTAATTTGATGCTTGCTAAAGTTTCATCACCAACAACCTATATATTCTTCTGATATTCCCCCCTCCTCTTTTTTTAAATTACTCTTTATTTAAATAAAGGTAATGCATGTTTGTGGTGGCAAAATACTCAGAAGGCAAATGGAAAACTGCAACAGGGTCACCTAATCAGATCAAACAGAAGAATAAAAAGGCTTTTGAGTCAAAGCAGTATTAAATCCACAGCTCCTACATTAACCAACACTGTGAACAGTGGCAAGTCTTTTCACCTCCCTGAGCCTCAGCTTCCACATCCATACAATGGGAACAATAATCCAACAATCTGAGAGGGCTGCTTAGAGTTTTAAGCAAACAATTATTTAGTATTCTTTAAAAATCCTCAAGAAATCTTTATGCTGTGAAAATTAGGTCATCAAACTATATTATCATGACATAGAATATAATTTTAAAATTCCAACTAGAAATGTTAACACCATGATATAATAATAACAAGTTCTCTGCCCAATTGGCATTTACAGACAAGGTTGAAGCCAGGACTTCCGATTTAATAGTAAGAACATGTTTGTGGATATAGATCTGAAGGCCCAGAGAAGACCCTAGGACCAAGAAATGTGTTTCCTGTGGGAGGTTATAATATTTTGGTCCCTTGAGTCCCACTTAGGGCTGGTCCTTCCTTCACCAACCCACAACATTCATATTCAAACCAAGGCCTTACACTTAACTTTGTATGAAAATTCTAGTTAATTTCTGTATTAACCATGGGTGTTCTCTCTGGCTTTTCCTTCTTTCAACTTACCCTTTCTGGGCTTGCATCCTTTCAAAGTAATATTCCATCACTAATACACTATGCAGTTATAACAAATCTCGGGGACTGGTTCTGTTGATGCAGGTGCATGAGCATGTGCGCGTGCAAGTGTGTCAACTCCCAGACTCATGTCTGCATCCCTGGACTTGCCCTTGGCTTCTAATGTTTTCCCCACCATTCACTTTCCTAGAAACTAAATATATTTCAAAAGTAATATTGCCCAGTAGAGATTTTGATTTCTCCTCAACAAAACCTGCTTCTTCCCCAGACTTCCATAATTTCGTTTTTAGCTTTTGTTTTTCTGGGTTTTTATTTTTTCAGTACTGGGAATTGAACCCAGGGATGCTCTACCACTGAGCTACACCGTCTGCCCCACATATATCCTTTTTTTTTTTTTTTTTTTTTGAGACAGGGACCTGCTAAGTTGCTAAGGCTGGCTTTGAACTTGAACTCCACAAAACCCCATTAAGAACAAGGGCTCTGAAGCTAGAATTCCTGGATTCATTTGGTACCATCTATCCCTGGAAAGTGATGCATAGTTGTAGGCAGGTTAAGAACCACCTCTCGGTGGCCTGCTCTTCTCATCTATTGGGTGGTTACTGTGCTGCTATCTACCTCTCAAGGATTGTTAGAGGACTGAATGTGATCATACTTGTAAAGGCCTTAGAAAATTGCCTGCCAGAATAAACCTTCTTAGAATGCTGACTTCCCTCCCGTCTGACTTTCTTCATCATATCCAGTGTATTGGTGATTCCTGTTGGTTCCATCCCCAGAAGACAGACCAAACCCATCCACTTCTCTCCATTTTCACTGCTACCTTCTTAATCCATCCTTGATTCCTACATCACCTTCTAAATGGCTTCTTGCTCCTACATGGACTTCTATAACCCATTTTCTTCACAATGCTAGCTAGATTTTTTCAAATATAAATTGGATCATAGTACTCACCTACATAAAATAGTCAAGGACTTTGCATTGCTTTTTAAGACTTTTCAAAAATTTTAATAGACTTCATTTCTTCAGGGCAGTTTTAGGTTTACAGAAAAATTATGCAGAAAGTACAGAGTTCCCACATGCCCTCTTTATTTACACACATATGGAGTTTCTCCTACTATTAACGTCCTGCATTAGCATGTTACATTTTTACAACTGATCAACCGTGTAGACATATGATTATTCACTAAAGTTCATGGTTGACATTAGGATTCATTCTTTGTATTATTATTCTATCGGTTTTGACAATTGCATAGGGTCACTTATCCACCATTATAGTATCAAATAAAATAATGCATTTATTGACTTAAAATTGCCCTGTGCTCTACCTATTCCCTCCTAACACTTTGCATCACTTTTTCAAAGTAATATCCAAGTTCCTTACCATGGCCCAAAGCAGTTATATGATCTCCTTGCTGACTGTCCTCCCAACTTTAGCTCCCACTTCTTGCCCTCTTTCTTATTGCATTTCACAGTCACCTCGGAATTCTAGCTTGTTCTTGAACAGGCCAAACTCACATTGCACGAAGGCTTTTTCCCTAGCTGTTCCCCCTTCCCAAAGCTTCCTCTTCCAGATCTTTGTGTGGCTGACTTCTTCCTGCCTCAACATCCTAAATATGGCCTTTCCTGTCCACTCAATCTAAATGAGCCCTCAGTACTGTCTGTTACATCTTCCTTGTTGGTTTTTTTCTTCATCGAGCTCGCCACCATTGAAAGGCATCCTCAGAGTCTATTTAGGTACTTGGGCATCATCCATCTGCTCCATCTGGAGCATGAGCCCCGATCAGGGACCACATCAGCCTTGTTCCCTGCAGGGGCCCCAAGACTAGAACATGCCTGGCCCATAAGGGCTCAATAAACATTTACTGACTGAATTAATGCATAACTGAATGAATAAATAAATGACTAATGCCACATAATGAGTTTCTACATTTGTTTGTACTTGAGAGTTTACAAAGAGTTCTTACAGACATTGCCTTCATCCAACTCATGTGATTAGACTCAGTTTCAAATGGCACTTTAATACATACCCTCTTCTATCCTAGCTCATCAAGGCCACAGACTAGGAAATAGTAAGAATGTTCTCTCCAAGGGAAGAGAGGTTAGTTTCCAAGAGCACTAATAACCCCTTGGATTGGACCAGCAGAATCACTTGGTTTCATTCACAGTTCCAGGGCAAAGAAAAACGCTTGAGGATGCAGAGCCCTGGTGGATTAATTGGTAACAGTAACAACAACCATTTGTGCAACCCTTGCTGTGGGTCAGAGGATGCCAAGCATGGTCGATCACCACAGTCCCTACTTCCACAATTAGCCTGTAGGCTTAGTACCAAATTATCCCCCACGTCCTTGTGAGGAAGGGACAGAGAAATGTCATAGGACTGTGCAACAACTTTCTCAAGGCACAGAGCCAGGATGTGAACCTGGCTTTATTATCTGACAACAAAGTCCAGGCAGTCCCTGACCTTGTAACAAATGCAGAGTAAATCAACATCAACAAGCTGAGCATCTGGAGATCCCTGCCTACCCCGTTATCCCCCATCACGTGGACAGGCTTAGAAAAGATAAGACACCAGAACTAGAGGGAGCAGTAGGAGCTTGGGTGGTGCTTTTTAAGGTCAAGATTAAGATAGTTTACAAAGCACCAGCATCCTGCCTCTCCACCTGGCAGAAGGAAAAGGCTGGGTCCCAATGAAGCACACTCCTGGGGGCTGAGGGGAAGGACAGGACAGTTCCACTGAGCAAGGCTTTGGCAAGAGCCATGTATTCAGTGGGGTCTTAACATTTCCAGAGGCAGCTGGGTCCCTCACCTTTTGTGGCTCTTACAGAGAGCCAGAGATGCCCCAACAGAAGGACAGGCCCCTCCCATGTGTTTTTACACTGGGTAAGGGTGGAGTCAGAGGTGGACCGTGCTTGGCCGTGCCAGGCGGTTTTTCATCCCAAACTTTTTCAATCTCTCTGCCCACACAATCATCTGAAGAACGGCTGCTTCCTGCCTTGCACTGGAAAGCAACATTTTAAAAGATGAAGAAATCCCTTTTTTCTTTATTTGTTATTGTCCTAACATGACTGACTCAATATGTAAAAATTTTAAATCCCTGCCCAAGGTCTCAGGCTTGTCCCCCCACCCTCAGTTTGAAGTTCTTCCAGATGTTCCCTGCTTCCTCCACCTCGGCATGTTGCACCCTCCGTGCAACAAACTCACGACATGTTTCTTAAGGTTTGGCTCAAAGTCACCTCTTCCAGGAAGCCTTCCCCAACCCTGTCTCCCAACTCACCCAGTAAATTACCAGCTGCCCTTTGGCACTCTCTAAGCATTCCATGCTGATCTCGCTCATCTCTGTCTGCCTTATCCAGTAACTGTCAGTTCCTTGGTGCCAGGAACAAGGTCTTATGTTTCCCCCTGTAGCTCTGGCATCTAATACAGTACCTGGCACAAAGCGAATACTAAATAGCTGTTAGAGGAAGGGATTGGGAGTGCAATGGAAAGCAGAAGAGAGGAGTCACTGTGGTCAACACATAGACACAGATGCAAAATAAACGAATGGACCAATGGACAAGCTCACTGCAAGCCCACACATGCATAAGCACACGCTAGGCACAGGAGACAGGCAAGCATTGGAAAGAGCACTGGTCCAAGAGGGCAGCAGCTGAGTTTTTTTCCCCCAGACTGCTGCTAGCTGGCTGTTTGACCTGGAATGAGACATTCCCCCTTCTGAGCATCAGATTTCTCATTTGTAAAATGGGAGTTATCATGAGACTGAAATAAGGATGTCTCATTGCCTGACACATGGTGGTGGTTTAACATGTACTGGCTCTGCCTTTCCTCAACCCCATCCCACCTGCAATGTCCCTACACCCTTTGAAATGGGGAGGAAAGAGTGGAAAGGTGTGGAAGGCAGAAATCCCTGCATTTGGGCCCTCTCCATCTATGTTTCATAACACCACAGAAATTCAGACAGTTGAAGGTCCATCCACCTTACACTGCCTACAACCATTTTGGGTTGCTTCTGTGTTCATCTTGCCAATAAATATACACTTGTTGCTCCCAGTGCTGAAGCCATGATGGACTAGGGCAGGAAGCACAAGGACAGCCTAGTGATGACAGCTTGGCACCCCTCACCTGTCTCAAGATCCTGGGGCCCCATAAGAGAGCATAGGATGTACCAATATTGACAGAGCCATAATACAGTTCTCACCATCTCTGCATCAGGTTTCCATGATGAGGCCCCCTGCTCCATCTTCCCTGCCTGGTCCATTCCTAACCCCACTATCAGTACCCAAAACAACAACCTTAACCTCATCCTAGTGACAGCCTGGGACACTCTCTGTACATTTCTTCCCTAGGCCCTTTAGCTGAGGATAACCTACTGCCTGGCATGCTACCTTGTCCCACAACCCCAACTAGTGTCTGCACTTCAACACATCATAAGGCCTGTCCGCCACAGCTGGTGCCAGGAACAAGGTCTTATGTTTCCCCCTGTAGCTCTGGCATCTAATACAGTACCTGGCACAAAGCGAATACTAAACAGCTGTTAGAGGAAGGGATTGGGAGTGCAATGGAAAACAGGAGAGAGGAGTCACTGCTGTCAACACATAGACACAGATGCAAAATAAACAAATGGACCAATGGACAAGCTCACTGTAAGCCTGCACATGCATGAGCGCACACTTTTTCTTGCAGCACCTTTTTTAAAAAAAATAAACAGACAGCTACTTAGGAGGCTGAGGCAGGAAAATCACGAGTTCAAGGCCAGTCTGGGCAACTTAGTGAGACGGTTACAGCTGAGGTCTCTACAAGCAAGGACTCTGCCCCCACGGCTCATGGAGGACAAAAGAGATACCATACTGTATTTAACTAAGCCTTTAAATGTAATGATATGTTATATTATATAATATCTGTAAAAACAAAGCAACTGAGAAGGGGCATGAGAGAGTTTTCTAGGGTGGTGGTAATGTTTTATATCTTGATAGGAGTATGTGCAGCTTACACAGGTGTATATACTTGTCAAAGCTAACTGAATGGTGCACTTATGATATGTGTGTTTCATATACAAATCATCATCAGTGAAAATCCACATCATGTACACCCATAAGAATGGGATCCTAATTAGAATAAGTTATACCGCACGTATGCATAATATGTCAAAATACACTATACTGTTATGTATATCTAGGAAGAACAAATAATTTTTTTAAAAAGACTCTAATGGACTCAGCCATCAGTACTGCAAAGGGAGCAAAACTGGATGCTGGAGGCAAGACAGGAACTTAACAAATTTCTTACTTCAGACCCCTGACCAGTCTTACCTCACCAAAGCAAATATTTTTTTATTCGGGACATTTTGTTGAAGATCAAATATACCTAAATTAGCTCATGAATTACTTACTTTACAGATAATTGCATTTTGCTGGTCATCATAAAAAGAAGTCAGTGACACTGATGATCTGCAGGTGAAGTCACACTGTGAGGATATCTATCAGCCAAGTTCTCCTTGATTGGGGTCATTCACTCTGAAGAAGTAACATCTTAGAAACAGACTTTGTAGCAGCTAAGTAACATGGGAGGTTATCATTGTTTCTTGTTAAGTAAACTTGGATAAACCATGGGGTTGAGAATGCCTTGAAATTACATTTTCCCTAAGTAGCCCAGTCATAGCTCATTGCTACCACACAAAATGTCCTGATGTGTGTCTTTAGAATCAGGTGTGCAAATTATTCTCCTCTCCACTCCTCCACTTTTCTTCTTTATGTAAATACTAATGTAACAATAAACTGCATTTATCTTTTAAAATAAAAGATATGTGTTTCACTGTATGTAAATTTTACCTCTAAAAGGAGAATAGCCAAGAAATATTGTTCACATTTGAGTTAATTTTATGATGGATTTTATAGTGATGGCTGACATGCATGGAAACACATCTAAGAAAATATGGATGCTTGGATAGACAGAAGGACAGAGAGATGGCTACACATGATAAAGGAAATATAGTAAGAATGTTCTTTGTAGAAACTAGCTGGTGGTTATTAACTACAATTCTTTCCACTCTTCTACATGTTTAAAAATCTTTATAATCATGTTTTGGAAAAAATAAAATTGAAATCAAACCAAAAAGTCAATAATGTGGGAAATAATAAAATAAACCATGGCACAGGCATCTGAAGAGGTTATCTAAGGCCATTAAAGGTGGTGATTCTAACATCTATGCAGGAAAATGTGAAGTTATAACCCAACATCAAGTGGGAACATGAGCATGGGAAAAACTACCTGGGTGTAAAAGATCACTGTTACTTTTGAGCATCAATGTAGCGTGCAAAGAACATAAACTTTTGAATGGAATGCACCTGCCTGGGTTCAAATTTCAGTCCTGTCACTCACTGTCCAGGGAAAGCCACTGTGCTCTGTGTTGGTTCACAGTTCCAAAGGTCTCAGTCTGTAGTTAGCCAAGTCCATTGCTCTGGACCAAAGGTAAGGCAGCACTTCAGAGCAGAAGGGATTGGTGGAGGAAAACCACTCAAGTCATGATAGTCTGGAAGCAGACAGAGGGTAGGGAAGGGGCCACAGGGATATTAACCCTTTCAAGGCGCACCAGCAGGGAGCAACCTCCTCCAGCTACACTCCCCCGCATATGGTAACCACCCAGTCCATCCATTCCAACTAGGATGGACTAATGAGGTTACAGCCCTCACAATGCAATAGTTTCACCTCAATATTTCTCCATTAACACAGGAGCTTGGGGGGCACCCCATAATCAAACCATAAAAAAATGTGTTGCCCCTTCATCTAAGGCTGGCTTCTCTAACTCTGTCCCCAACAGATGACCCTATGCCAGATCTGCCCACACTGTTTCCCCTGATCAGATTCATGTTCAGGAACAACCCAGACTGATGCTGTGGCCTCCTCAATGCTCCATCTCCCCCTCCACTGGTGAAATAAATTGATAACCGACTGAAATTTTGGCCAGGTTTCATCACAAACATTTTTTTCCTCTTTAGAATGTGTGATTTTATTATTATTATTATTATTATTATTTGTACCAGGGATTAAACCCAGGGGCACTTAGCCACTAAGCCACAGTGGTTAACAACAGGGTGTCACTAAATTGCTTAGGGCCTTGCTAAATTGCTGAGGTTTCGAGTTTGCCATCTTCCTGCTTCAGCCTCTCCAGCCACTGGGATTACAGATGATTGCCATGGCACCTGGCTTGGAATGTGTGGATTTTTATTAGGAGATACTAAAAGATCATATCAGAATCTTCTTCCCCATCCCACATACCCTGCAGAAAACAGCTCAAACGAAACCTCCTCTGATCAGCAAGGCTAGGTCAGTTCTCCCACTACAGCCTAGCCTTCTTTTCCTTTATATTGTTGTATGTACATATTCGTTTAATGTGTCCCAATAATCCCCAGATCCCAGCACAGTGCCAGGAGCATACAAAGCTCTAAACAAATAATTTGTTGAAAATGAATTCCAAGTGTTTGGAAAAGTGAGTTCACTCTTTGTATATTGAAAAATAAATAGAAAATTGGGAAGTAGTCAAGGAAGGATGGTAATAAAAAAAAATCCAGCTACATCTATGTTTGTCCCAGGCAACATTAGATACTCTTAACTATTGAAGATATATGGTTACATTTTTACCCCCTGGGGAAAATGTTGGGGTGGGGGAGGTAGACAGCAGAATTCTCCAGCCCCACTCCCCACCTAGCTCCAGGACTAGGCAGAACTTTCCTCTGTTTTTCAAGTTGAACATCTCCCCACTGATGGCTGGTCTTATAACAAGGATCCCCAGAGATCTTGATTCCTATTTTCTAGCAGAAGGAATTGAGACATCTGTAGTCACATGAGAGGACTACACCTGGAGACACAACCAACCACCATAATCACAAGCTCAAAGTCTGCACTCGCGAAGTAATAGAGCCAGAAAGGTTCCTAGAAGTCATCCATAGCCCAATACCCTTCTGTCCACTTTATAGGCAAGGACTCTGAGTTCTGGCTATGAAGAGCTCTTATCCAATATCATGTGAGAGTTGAAGAGGACAGGTGTCCATGTATTTCAGGCCCAATCTTCTAAACAGCTGAACTCAGCAAAAAGAAAGCACACGATCAAGTTTACTGAGTGGCTGTTGTGGGCTCACCCCAGAACCAAGGTGTTCATTCCCACAGCTAACACAGGGTTGCTTGTCACCACTCGTTGCTGAGTTGCCAGGCATTGCCTCCAACCTACTTTGCCCAGGATGATTCCCTAGTTCCAAGCACAGCTCCTAGGATATGACTGGTCATTACAGGGGTACAAAACCCCCTGGGATCAGCCAGTGCTGCAACTGTATCACAGCCCACTCCTCCATCTGTCCAGTTCTGCCTCCCTCGCCCTCGCAGGTGTCCTTCCCAGAGCACTCAGCAATGAACTTCCTACACACAAATCCCTGCCTCAGAGTCTGTTGCCAGGGAAACCTAACCAAAGGCAAAGCAGCCAGGGACAGGAAGTGGTAAGACTTCCCTGTGAATAAATGTGGAAATGATGTTTCTTTAGATACTGAGCACCTATTGAATACCGGATCAGATACACTCACGTGGTATATCTCCAAAGAGGGGCACTTCAAGTGCTTTTAGCAAGAGAGAAGCCACAGCTGCTTTTCATCCACAAGCCCTGAACATTTGGGATGGTTGTGTGACAGAATAGGGGAGCAGCCTGCTTCTGAGAGTTGGTATGTTCACTGTATTGTGCACAAACTGCCCAGGGCACTTCACAAGCTTTATCTCATTTATTGCTTCTCCCATCCTGTATGATAAGAATTTATGATTGCTGTTTTGCAAAGGAAGAAACTGAGCCATAGCAAAGTGAAATACCTTTTCCAAGATCAAGTAGGATTCCTCTCAGAACCAAGATTTCAGCCCAGGTGGCCAGACACTACAGCCCCAGTTCTCAGTTCCTACCACCCACAGCCTTTCTTCAGGAAAGGCTTGAATGGAACCTAAGCAGAAGATCCCAAGGGCTTTAGCCATATCTTCCTGGAGCTGGAAAAGCCAGAATATGACTTTGACTTGCTTCATTCTCCTTTTTAAAGAAAACCATGTGTTTATTCTTTTATGCCAAAGTTAAAACAGAACTGAAGTTTCGCCAGCACTGACTTTAAAAGCTGGGCAGAAGGGTTAAAATCCTTTACCCTGATGCCTCATTGTTTATTTTTCTGGAGCAAAGAAGGTTATTATAAGAAATGATCTCATCTAATGGGCTGTACCTGCAGGAAGGTAGGGTCCAGCCAGGATACCAGAGGTCCCTCCCAGTTCTAAGATTTACCAGGCAAGGCTCAAGTCTCCAGTCTTGGGGGTCCCTGTGCTCCAGAGACTTGTGCTCTATTCTCCTCTAGGAGCTGAGCAGCTCCCTCTTCTGTTCTGCTTCTGCTGAAACCGGAGCCCAGCTGATGGGGATCCTGACAGCTATAGCATTCAGACGTGAATGCCCCTGCCTCAGCATTGCCTGCAACACTCACGGAAGGGAGGGCACTTAGCTCTATGCTAGCCAGGGCTCACTTTTATCCCCTCAGGGGTCCTATGATATGTCCCTTTACCCCTCTGCCAAGCACATGGTATAGCTCAGCCAGTCTCTGCAAGGATAGAAAGTCAGGGACTGTTACTGCACACACATGGGCATACATACACACATGTGCACACAAACATGTGCACACAGTCTCACACACACACACACTGCATAGTGTAACAAAAACTGCTCTTCCACCCTTCCCAGAAGATGTCAGAAATGATCAGCCCCTCCAATTCATCTCCCCATAAATCCCCTGAGACAGATGAAGAAGCTCCACTTACCGGTCTCCCTTCTGGGGAAGACTCTCTTCTGCAAACTCATGACCACGGGGGCTCGGAGGATGAGGGAAAGCCGGGAAAACTCCCTCCAAACCCGGATCAAGATGCTGTGGGGGGGCGATCAACCACAGCCTCCAGGGCTGGGAGTATTTGAATGGGAGTTAAAACTACAAAGTAACTCCTCGTTAGAACTGTTTTTCCTCGGCAGGGAGGGAGGAGGAAAAAAATCCCTTTCCCTCTGCCAGAAAATCTTTATAATGTTTCACAACGGTCGCTTCCAACTCCTGCACTTCTTGCGAAGCAAATGTGTATAAAAGCAATGTTATTTCACTGACTCAAGCCCTCAGATCATAAGCCTTTTCCTGTACCGCAAACAGAAATGTAAAACCTCAAACTTTCCTTTGGATCCAGAAGATGTTGTGAGAGGGCAGAGCCCAGTTCTTTCTGAGGTCTAATGTATGGAAAATGTGCTCCACTGTTCACATCGTCCCGATGCTGAGTCTCCGACCCCGCCCCCAGTGTTTCTAATGAGTTCTGATGTGTTTATGTACTTGAGTGGGACAAACACAACACCTAAATCTTTACCCCAAATTGAAGTGATTCATTTTCTCCCTCACACACCACACACAGACACAGTGCCCATTTAATCCAAGTGAAAACGCCTTTCATAAAAGTTGCAAGAGGCTTGGGCAGAGCTGCTCAGGGTGAATGCAGTCTGTGTCCCCAGAAGGGCAGGCAGGCTCCGGGGAAGGTGGAGGCTGGCTTTAATCAAGACAAACAGAAGGCACTCGAACTCCTGCCTGTGTCAGAACAAGGAAGGATCAAAGGAAAGGGGACCCAGCTCTGGGTAACCCTGCTGTAAAATGTGTTCAGCCTCCTCTACTCAATTTCCCCTGCTTGTCTTCTCATACCAAGAAGCTTTATTTTCCGACTTAGACAAGTTGTACCTATTATTTTAAATGACTGATTTGACTGCTGGGCTAAATAATCCTTAGGCCCCCATTGAAAAAAGCAAAATATGTAACAAGTGAGCAAATAAAACTGAAATTTCCTGTAATGACTGAAGAGCAGTTCATGTCTCTGGACAGAGCAGTGTGACTGGATGGAAGGGAAAGCCTGCTCTGCTTGGTAGAGAGACAAAAACCTACCAGGGACACCACAACATAGACCCTGTCCAGTTCCCAAGTTAACTCGTGGCCTGCCAGGTGCCCAAGTCTTCCTGGCATGGTCCTTGATGGGGCTGTCTGGAGCCCATTGACCAATATTACCACTTGGGACCTCCAAGAATCACCATAAGTCTGCTTAATCCACCTCAAAATCAAGGTGATCTCCCCCCCACACACACTTGCCCCCACAAACATACCTTGAAGGCTGGGTATGGTGGTACACACCTGAAATCCCACTGACCTGGGAGGCTGAGGCAAGAGGATTGCTAGCGCAAGGCCAGCTTCAGAAGCTTAGAGAAGCCCTATTTTAGCCTGAGACCCAGTGCCGGCTTCATGAACGAAGGTTCGAGATGTGAGAAACCTCTAGGGAGTTTTGAATTAAAGAGTCAAGACTCTAATTACCTTTAAACCAGCTTCAGGACAGCTCCTCCTAGCCCCAGCCTCCAGCCACCTATTGTGGTAGCGAGGTTTACTGAAGAGGCTAGTGAGAGAGAGAGAACACGCCAGGGAGTGGGCTTTTATTGGGGAACAAAAAATTCTAGGGAAAATCTCATCCAATGAAGATTAAGGGGGGCAGCATCCCAAGGTCAGGGGCAACGATTGGGTCTTCGTCGGGGTAGTGGCCAGACACGCCTCCGCATGGATAAGCCCTCAGACCTGAGAAGGGTGGGGAAAGCTCTGACACAGCTGTGTCTAAGTGCCTCTAGCCCAGCCAGGGAGGTAACTCAAATCACACCCAGTCTCAAAATTAAAAAAAAAAATAAAAAAGGAGGGGAGATACTGCTCTCTCAGTAGTATAGCAGCCCTGGGTTCAATCCTTAGTAATTAAGAAAAAAAAAAACTTAATCATTTCTCAAAGGAGTATTACAGATTGAAAAATCTCTGTTATCAGCACTTGGAATCAGAACAGCTCCCCCAGAGTCATCCTTACCCATGGTGAGGGCAGGGATCAGAGCTGCCACCTCACTACTGTCAGTCCTATCTTACTCTGGCTAACCTATTAATCTCCTAGGCCCTGGGGTTGTAGGATGCCACCACTATGGCATGAGCACCAGGAGATACACAATGTCTCGAATTTCAATAGTGCCCAACCTCAACAGCAATAGGAATGACCTAGATGCATGGCATGAATAGTGATAAATTAGCTTTTATGGTCACAGAAAGATGTCATTTATTTATTTATTTGGTACTGGGGATTGAACCTAGGGGCATTTTATCACTGGGCTACAACCCCAGACCTTTTTTTATTTCTTTATTTTTGAGAGAGGATCTTACTAAGTTGCTGAGAGTGGCTTTGAACTTGTGATCCTCTGGCCTTAGACTCCTGAGTTGCTGGGATTACAGGTGTGCGCCAGTGCACCTGGCTTCACAGAAACATCTCTGATGTTGTGGCTAAATAAGTAAAATAGTTTAAAAAATAGGGTATACTGTTGATCCACATACAGGAAACAAGATTAAATACAAACAAGTAAAATTGAATTGGTGTTTTTATTTTCACCAATATCCCATTGAACTTCCAACTATTCACTATATTTACCCCACAATTGAGGAAGGAGCAATGGCTTTCAATGTCTACCACCTATAGGATGATAAAATTTTTTTAACTAAAAACTATTTTAAGTCCAATCATTATCTTTGAAAAACCTAAGCTGACTTTGCTCAATCAATTTCAAAGCTATAATATTATAAGCTATAGCTTTTACCAATAGAATAGAGAAAGGGAACAAGTGGGAGGTGAGGAGGGAAAGATGAGGTAGTGGACAATGAGACTGACCAAATTATGTAGTTATATTGTGTGCATGTACAAATGTGTAACAACGAATTCCAATATTACATATAATTATAACACACTAAGTAAAAAACAAATAAATTAAATTTAAAAATAGTACAGAAACATCAAAAAAGCAGCTTTGGCTTTTGATCATATGAATCAAGCCTTTGACCAAGGAATTATTCTTTGATATGATGGGCAGAATAATGGCTCCACCAAAGAAGTCCATGCCTGATGCCAGGAACCTGTGAATATTTAATGTTACATGGTAAGGGGGAAGGAAGATCGCAGGCAGAATTGAGGTTGCTAATCAGTGAAAGGGATTGCCAGGGTTCTCAGACAAGCCCAGCATAATCACTAGAATCCTTACAAGTGGAAGAGGGAGGCAGAAGAGGAGGTGAGAGCCAGGAAAAGAATTGAAGAAGACACATGGCTGGCCTCAAAGATGGAAGAAGGAGCCACAAGCCAAGAATGCAGGTGGTCTCCAGAGGCTGGAAAAGAAAGGAAATAGATTCTCCCCTCCAGCCTCCAAGAGAGAAATGCAATCCTGCCAACACTTTGATTTTAGCCTAGCGAGGCCCATTTTGGGCTTCTGACTTTCAGAACTGTAAGATGATATTTTGTCTTACAAACTTTGTATGGAAATGACTAGATTTGCATTTGTGTTTTATTTCATTTGTTTCTTTGATGTCAAAAGCTTGGCTTTACTATGAAGAAAGAAGCCTGGAGAACTCTAAGCAAAGCACAAAATTTATATCATAGACCATCTGAGAAGACAGGGGATGATACCAGGGCAGTATTTTTCATATCCAAAAGGAGATAAAAGTCTACCTAGCACTAGGGAGGGTAAGGTTCCAAGTCACAGGTTGGACCAAAAAAGGACTTTGCCCCTTCCAAAAGCTGGCATTAAGCATTGGAATGCAATAGAGAAGAGCTCACACACCATGCCCACTTCCTGCCTGAAATTCTGGGAGAAAAGAGCCTCATTTGAGTAACCTGAACCTATCTGGAGTAGAAACATCCATCCAGAGTATTAGGACAAAGATTCTGGAATATTCTTCTGGGTCTCACAGAGGGGCTGTGAGTGCATTTGAATGTTCCTGTGGGGCCCTAATAGAGATATCTAGAGTTATCTGGATATGCCAGCTGCTCCAGGGAATCCTTGACCATTGAATGTGGAGGAAGCAGGTCAACTTTCATAGATCAAAGAACCAGATGACTCCCCATTTTAATATAGTGAGGATGGAGGCTCCCCAGACAAGCTGGAGATGCTGATGACTACATCCACAGAGAATTCCAGCAGAGAAGCAACAGTGGGATGTGCACACCTGCCCAACACCACGATATTACACAGCAAACACACAAGGAGGGAACCCAGAACTAATCAGTTACCCAGAAGGGGCTAAATTTTAAATCAGAAGTGAGTAAAATTACTTTAAATTGAAAAAGATTAATTTCCCATCATCTGCCCAAAAGGTGTCTTAAGAGTTACATTCAGTTACAGAAGAATAAGGGAGACTATGTGTTTATATATGATTGTTTTTTTCTGTGATTATGCCAAGGTATGAACAGAGGTTATTTCTGGCTAGTGGGATTGGGAGTGCTTTTGATTTCTTTTTCTCTGTATTTTGTAAATGGTTTTTTCCAAACAAAAGCAGATTTTGTTCCCTGAAAAGAAAAAATAGATATACTTTTTCTGTATTATTTGCTTTTTTCCCCAAGAGGAACAAGTTTTGTTCCCAGGGAGGGAGGTATGCATAGATATAGAGATTGCATTCTCAATAAGGAAGACATCTTTATTTTGTTCATTGATTTATCCCAAGTGCTTGGAACAGTCCTTGGCACATAATAGATAAATGTTTGTTGACTGATTTTCTCAACCAAATTGTGTGGTTTAAATCTAGGTTTCTGCATTGGTGAAGTTTTTGACTTATTCTTTGTGCTGCGGGAGGTTTGGTGGGAAGTTCAGGAGGCTGCATTGGAAAGCACTAGTCAGACACCATGTCTTCTGATGTTAACATTTCCCAAATTTACAGCAGTGGTCAAATGAAGCACATCATTTCCAGCTGGTTGGCTTGAGGATCCCAAGCACAAGTGCCTGAGATGGAAGGCCACTGACATTGACTTCTTAGTTTCAGGCCACCACCAGCTCTAGGCAGAAGATTTTTAAATCACCAAGCTTCTTTGTACAATCCCGTTCTTTCAGAATATACCCCACAGTGAGGGATACTGGAGAGGTGTCAATCAGCAAACCTCATTTATAATCACAGATTATAGAGAAAAGCTAGAATGCGGGGGAGGGGATTTCCACATGTGGGAAGTTTTTCTATTTCTTTCATCCTTATATGTGACTCTTCCATACACGAATCTAAATCCTAAATCCTTGCCATCTTTCCCCTGTACAAAGAAGACTAAGCAAGCATCTTTTGGTTACATCCAAAGGTCTACAACAACAACAACAACAACAACAACAAAAAGAAAGGTCCCAATTCTCACTGAACCACCTGGGGAGAAATGTAATCTCAACCAACCACTTTCCACTCTGTCCTCCCCTTGACCTTGCCGTACCTCCAGCCGCAGCACCCCCTCACCAGCTCAGGCTACTTCCCCAGGGCAGACAGCCCAAATCCAGTCCAACTCCACCACTCCCTGTTATATAATGAATCTGTTGTCTAGGGGCCAGGCCCATGGCAGCCCCAGGACCAGTTCCCACAGCCTGCTTCCTCCCATTTCCCATTGCCTGGGCCTCTGAATTCCCTGCTGACATTAACAAGTCACATTTAACTCAGAAGAGGGCTGAGCCACCCCAAGCTCACAAACCTTGAAGACTTTGTTCTTTATTCTCCACCAGGGTACTATGTAGCAAGTGGCCTGCAGTGTCCCCCAAGCTTTGTCATCAGAAGAGGTCAGCATTGTCTCTCCAACTGCTGGCCACTTCCCACACATTCTCACAGATAGAGCTGCCACATCATGTGGAGGGACAGTGACAGCCTACATGTCAGTGACCCCAAGGGAGGCAGGGTGACTCAGTGAAAGCCAGAAAACTATATTTTAGCTTAAAATGTAATCATTAACCCAGTTGCCTTCAACTTTGTGAGTAATAAATACATTTAAAAATCTTTTCTTGTTCAGTAAACCCGTTAGCCTTAACATGTTCATTGCTTTCATCATTTATCTTTTTTGATTTTTTAATTTTTTTAATTTATTCTAGTTAGTTATACATGACAGTAGAATTCATTTTGATACATTGATCATTTATTTTTGCACTCAGAAAATTATAGAAAACTCTATTATACTGACTTACAGCATTTTAAATTTTATATATATGTGTTAACATATATATATATATATATATATATATATATATATGTTAGTTATATATGTATTAACTAACAGGAATTGAATCCAGAGCACTTAACCACTGAGCCACATCCCCAGCCCCTCTTTTTTGTTTTTTTTTTAATTTTGAAACAAGGTCTTGCTAAGTTGCTTAGGACCCTTCCTAAGTTTCTAAAACTGCCTTTGAACTTGTAATCCTATTGCCTCAGCCTCCTGAGTCACTTGAATTACAGGAGTGTGCCATCATGCACAGTAAAATGCTTTATAATTTTTAAACATTTATGTTAAGTATGAATTGAGTCCCACACAATAGTTCAAAGAAGAGCATAAGCGCAGATTGCTTCCCTAACCTGGAAGATTTGATAACCCCAGATCTCAGAGAAAAGTCCTGAAATTCCATCAGGCATCTAGCACTGTAAACATCAAAATCTGATTAACTATCAAACACCCAATAATGATGGTGGATCCTTATACACCTCACACGATACAAAGAACTATCCTACCACATATATTATTTACTCTTTATCATTTCCCCATTTTGTAATGTAGAAATAGAGGTCCACAGAGGTCAGGGACTTGCCAGGGATCACAAAACTAAGAAATGATGGAGGTGGGATTAACACCCAGTATTCTTACATTCTTACCTAAGGACCATAAAAGTGACAATTATAGTTTCTCAATCAAGAACTAAATAGCTGCATCAGCAAAAAAGACTTACAAGACCTGTTCCCAGAGAGGCCTGAAATGAACTTTGGCACCCAGTCTAAGCCTTGGGCAAGCATCATCATGGACCTAGTGAAGTCAGAGCTGAAAGGATAATAGATGATCTAATTCATGTAATTTGAGAGGAACAGATCTCTTTCTTCAAACAATGTCCTGCATGGAACAGTAATAGCTAACACAGATAAATGTGAAGTTTCTCTGGCTGAAAGTGGGGTGACAAGTCTATGGTCCTTGCCCCCTTACCCTGCCTAGCAGTCCCCTAGAACTTTGTTGAACACATCAGGGAAACTCATGTCCAGAAGCAGCCCTCTCACTGCAACCCTCTCACATGGGAATACTGAAGTCTGGAAGGAAAATGATTTTTTCAAGAACAAATAATCATAGAAATAGGAAAAACCCCAGGGACTACTCACTCATGCCAACCACTCTCGCACCATCAGAATCCATCTCAGCCACCTATGCTTGCTACATTGTCCTGTTGTAACCAGTGTTGTAACCAGTGCACTGCAAAAGAGGAGCCCAGAGGTGTCCTGGTCAAGGTCTTCTTTGCTCACAGGGACTCCCAAGCAGAAAGACAACTCAGTAAATTATAAAGACCAGTAATCTTACTTTATCAGTATTTCATGTGCTTTGAACTTGTGAAAGTACATTCCTGAAAACCTTCTGGCCTTTTTATTTAATTTATCATAAAATACATTCTACAGACCCAGAAATATAAAGTCTTATTTCGTTCTGGAAGACTTTTATTGTTTTAATGTAAAAGTTTTAGGTTATGTGCATATGTTTTACATTATGTGTGTATATATATATATGTGTGTGTGTGTGTGTGTGTGTGTGTGTGTGTGTGTATAGGCACACATATATTTGCATATGTATATTTGCATATGTATACACACATGCATACTTATTATTATTTATCTATGGCCAATATAAAAAAAAATTCTTAAAATACTGTATTAACTATATATAAGTCCCCAAAGCAATTATAGTTCATGGGAAGAAGCTCACCATATTATCTGTCAGTAGGAAGTCAGCTCAATGCAACAAGGACTCCTGGGCACCTGAGCTAGGAGTGGTGCTGCAAACATATCAGCATGGCTGACTCAAATGCCTGCCCTCTAACTACGTTCTTTTCTGTCCTCACAAATCTGACTCAAGTCAACTCTTGATAGAACAGGATCCTTGCAATGGGTGTCAACATTTATGAGGCCACTTCTGAGCAATCCTTTGCCTGCTCCAGCTCCTAGCCCTTTTTCATGAACTCTGTCCCCTCTGGTTCCAAACTTGCTATTTTTCTCTAGCCTCTTTCCAATTTGAGACTGACCTTTGAAGGACTAAACCCAGAGACTACCAGAATTCAAGGCCTGCAGCTTTCCTCCCTGGACCATGGCTTGTCTTTTTTCCATAGAGATGAAACATGCTCATTGGTACACTGACGCCTTCAATTTTGAACACAATATGCCAGCTTCCCTGAGTTCTGTGTGATACTTTCAAGTGGGTTTTCACACTAATAGTTGGAGAGATTATGTCCTTGTTAAAAAAAAAATGTTAATGGCGATGGTGGGGATTTTGGCAATGCTGCTGATGGTGGTAGTGGTGATCATGGTGGTGACAATGATGATGGTGGTGATGATGATGGTATCATAGTACAAAAAATGAGAAGTAAAAGAATTCCACTGCTAGTTTAGACAGGGGCCCAGGAAACAATAAATAACAAAGAGTGACAGATGGGACCCAAGAATTACTTGGGAACCAAAATCAACACAAAAGTCTCAGGCTAAGTCCTGGGGCATCATGTTTTTGTTCTCCCTTGTGGGGAATAGGTAGATAATGCACCCACAATTTGAAGGTTTAAGAAAGTTTTGTTCTTCCTACCTTAAGTAAGTTTAGTCCCAGATTACTCAATGGATCCACCTAGGGAAAGTTGGAAGAGGCACTATTTGACAGAATGCTGGGATGAAGGCTGACAGAGAACAAAAGTCCATTGTCTGAATCCTACTTCTCCATGGAGAACTGAATGTGCTTGGATAGAGGTCAATCAAAAAAAAAGAGGCCAATGGTCCATTCAAGGCCATGTCTCCTATCTGAGGCAGACTGAAGTGCAGGGAGTTGACAAAAGAGGTTCAAGGGAGGTTCAAGGCTCAGTTCTCAAGGGAGGCCCAAGAGTCAAATTATAAAGACCAGATCTCAGCCCAAAGTCCAAAGGGTAGAATAAAAGAACATCAAAGTGCTAGTAAGCACAGAGGTGGGGTTGGACTGGAAGATGTACAGGTCAAGAGTGGGCTCATGGAGAGAGAGGAGCTCCAACAATGAGAATGCAGACAAGACTCCATGGAAAGAAAGTCATGAAGCTTCCCATTCTCTGCAGAACAAGTTCCTTCCAACTCCTCCCAGAGCTATTTTACAGTCTCTTCTTTGCACTGGCCATGGAGATAACAGAGGTCACCAATAAGGCTGCCAGACCATGAAACCTTCATGAGAACCACATTGAAGGCCTGAAATCCGCTTGGGTTGCTGTCCCACATTGTCTGCATTGGACACAATGCTCCTGTTGTCTTGGAGCACTTCTGAATTACTGTTTCCATACATGTACTATCTGTAGGGGACACAGCCCCAATGATCCTTTTGCTTCTACTGTTATAGTCTCAGCCTTGGGCTTCTGCCCCTGGAATCTTTGTTCTCCTCTTTGCCCTTTTCAAGCATCCCATTGTGTCTGGTTCTTATCCTGCAGTGCTGAGGAACCAAGCGAGAGTACTGCCTAAAGCCTCACAACTGAGCTCTTAGTGCAGCCTCCTGTTGCCATCTTGCTGATCCTTCCATTGCTATTACTTTTCCTCCAGCCATTCTTTTCCCACCGTGGTTCCTGAATGACCTCGGCCCATACTTGATTGCCTCTATGCTTTGCCTCCAAATGTACTCACACAGAAGAAACTTTCCACTCTCCTAATAGGCAGAGAAGTTACTACAGCCCCAAATCACACCATTAGATGGTCACATACTACACTCCTCACGATTCCTCCTCTTTCCCTGAAACCACACTGATAACAACTGTCACAATGTCAAAACTTCAGTTTTCCTCGCTTCCCAGGTGCCTTGGATTTTAACTACGTAGCCAGAAAGAACCCTCAGCTCTTCCCAAGATGAGTTCAGCAGTCTGCAAACAGCAACTGAATGGCTCCAGCCTTCTGTCCTTGTCTAATGGAGAGTGATGGAAGGGACAGAGAAAACGCACTGGAATAGAATTATCTGGGAATAAGTACAGCCTGAGCTCTGGGTGATGTGGAAGAAACCCAAAAGATGGCACAGACCCCACTGAGCCAAGTCAGAAAGGTTCTACTCCAGTGAGTTCCCTCTGAAGGTTTGATGGGTGAGCCAGATGAGAAAGGACAGTGAGCATGTTTGAGCCACAGGAACCACTGTGTACCTTGGTTCAGAAACATGAGACACAGAATGAGTTCAAGGGACCACTATCTAAATGTGGAGACTGTTTCTGAGACCTCTTTTGTCTTCTGTCCTTACTCATTACTGTGTTCCCATCATCCAGGCCAATGTCTACAAACCACCTTGACTCCTTCTTTTCCTTATCTCAACTTCCTGACGGTTACACATCCTAACCATCTCTCAAACCCACTAACCTCTCCCTGTTGCCCTGCCTCTTCCTTCTTGAGATTCTCATGCTCTACAGCCAAGGTGACCCTCATATTCCCTAACTTCTGTACCCATTCACCAGTCTCACACTCCTCAACTTCACCCTCTCCCACAGCCATAGCAATCTGACCTTTTCATTTCTACTTATCATTCCTCTGAGAGGCGATATAAACTCTCTGTATCTCTACTGGTTTTGGCACAATTATTTGCGCAAAAGGTTTTACAAGCCTTTTGAACAAGGAATATAAGCTTTTCATCAACTGTCCCCTGTCTGCTTCTGCAGCCACATCAAATTCATACTGACATTGAATTGATAGTTCCCACCTTTCTCATCTCCCTGCTTTTGCATATGTTCCCTCCTGCTTCTTTATCTTGCCTTTTGATTCTCAGCTCAGGGATCACCCTTGTGAACCCTCCTTCAAAGATCCCAGTGCCAATATGAGTCAAACCTCCTTCCCATGCTATCACATCCTCTGCATATTGCTGATGCTGCGTTCTTCCTATTCATTTATATGTCCATTCTCTTCCCTAGGTTGTGAGTACATTCTGAGCAAAGCCTAGATCTTATTCATCTTTATGTTTCCTTACCTAACTCAGGTTCTGACATATAGTGAGAACTCAAATTTTTTTAAACTTGTTAAACAATGGCATGGGTGGCTGAATGATTGACACTTTCAGTTACTAAAATAGTAAATGCAGGGAGAACAGCTGGAAGGAGGAGGAATCACAATGAGTTCAGTCTGGACATAGGGAGTTTTGAGCATCTGTGGGCTATAGAGAGTGGAGATTCCTAGTGGGCATATGAATGCAGAAATTGGAGATCAGGAGAAAGATCCAGATAGGGTTAGAAATTTGAGCATCATCTGCATATAGAAAGTAGAAAGTCAAGGGTTCAGATTTAAAATAAACCAAGAAGTACAGTAGGAACAATGGGATTTAGAAAAACCCCAATATTGGGGGGATAATCAATGGAAGAGACATGCAATATCAAGACAAAGATGATACTAAAGAGGGATGGAAATTAAGGAAGTTCCAATACAGAAGCCAAGGAGAAAGGAGGAACCATTTTGCATGTTGTTTAGTCTCCACTGGCTTTGGGACAAAACAAATAAATCTCAAGAACCTTTGGCAAATTCATCTGGCCTCCCAACTCTCTTGGAGAAAAAACTAGCTCTCAGCATCCCCTTGATTTAAATAGCTTCCATTTCTAGGGTGCTAAGGAGAAATATTTTGGGGAAGAGCAGATGGACATAACAAAACCAAGGATCTGTTCTGTGATTGCACCGGTTTCTCCAACACAGTTCTAATTTGTACAACCTAGAGTCCATTTCCCATAATTTGAAATCCCTGTGTATTTGAACGGAAATATAATCCACGTGTTCATGATTCATTTGCACTTTATGTAACCAAATGTTGGGCTGTAGTTGTTTGATGTCCAAGAGACCATCTGAAGAGTCTTTGCAGCCAGAAGTCGTGAGCTGCCAAGGAAATTAAGAGAAGAAAAACCTTGGCCAGCCCCATCCATAATCCGAGGCAGTCAGCAGGGAATGAATAGATACAGTGTGAAAGGCAGAGGCATCCAATCTGCCAACTGTTAGATCAGATCCACATTCTGTGTCTCAAGTTCCAGACACTCCATGCTAAACAAGCCACATCAACAAACAGGCGATGCCTGGAAACACGTTGTCATTTATGTAACTGATTTGTTACTGTGAACATTTAGAATATTTCCAATTTTGACATTATAAATAAAGCTAACACAAAATCCTCATCGATAAATTTTACTCATAATTTCCTAAGGGTAAATTTTTTTCCTTTTTTTTTAATTGTAGATGAACAAAATACCTTTATTTTATTTATTTATTTTTATGTGGTGCTGAGGATTAAAGCCAGAGCCTCACACAAGCGAGGCAAGTGCTCTACCACTGAGCTACAACTCCAGCCCCTCCTAAGGGTAAATTTTCAATGAGTAAATTTTCAAAACTGGGGAGAAATGCATTATTAAATTGCATTTCAGAAAAATTGCATAAAGCTGTTCTCTTCCAAGCATTGAATGAGTTTACCTTTCTTACCATTCCTTCCCAAGCATGGAGCATTAGCAATGAAACAATTCAATGGAATATTATGAAGTTACTAAAAAAAAAATCACGTCCTCAAAGACTATTTTATGTAGTTTGGGAAACTATTAGTAATATAAATATAAAATTATACTACTGAATATAAATTTTATGAAAGTATAAATTTAATTATATTGAAATTATGACATAGGTGTAATTCTATTAGTCCTTCCAAGAGGTGACTCAGAGATCAGGCTGTCTCCACCTTGTGTCTTCACCTTCTCAACATGATGATTCAGAGTTCCATGGCAGGGGATAAGACAGCATGGAGAAATATACATGGGCTTTCAATGCTCAGGCCAAAAGTGACACATGTCACTTTCACTCATGACCTGTCTCCTAGAACTCAATCTTTTGACTGTATCTAACTGCAAAGCAATTAGAATGGGCACATGGATATTGAGTGAGCATTCAATGTGTCAGCCACAATCTGATCACCAACTATTCCTTTTCTCTCTCCTCCCCCTACAAAAAATTTTAAAAAATCACCCTGCAAATTCCAAAGTCCTATCAAGTCAAAGGGCATCTAAATCAGAAAACCAGATCTCCAACAGATGAGTAGCCATCTCTGCTTCAGGTCAGATGTAGCTCTTCTTGGTCCAGAGGACTATTATTCTAGAACAGGGATCAGCAAACATTTTCTTAATGGGCCAGAAAATAAATATGATAATCTAGCTAACCACTTGAAGCACTAAACGCAGTCACAGATAACACATAATCAAACTTCACTTACAAAAACAGGCAACAGGTGGTATTTAGCCATGGGGAGCAGTTTGCCAACCACTGACCTAAAGGTCAAGTTATCTGCCTTCTATATACCTAGGATTCAGTGGTGGAGCAGGGATAGGGCAGAAGTCATTGAGGAGCTAAATGGAAGAACCAGCCTTCACAGACCCATAAAAACTCAAATCTTACTGGACACCTTTATAAAGCCCTCTGATTCCAGAGTGTTAGTCTCTGATAATCCTTCATTCTGCTCTCCAGAGGGCAACCCCTTATCTTTTTTTGTTTTGCAGGGGGCAGTGACTGGGATTGAACTCAAGGGCACTCGACCACTGAGCCACATCCCCAGCCCTATTTGTGTTTTATTTAGAGACAGGGTCTCACTGAGTTGCTTAGCATCTCAGTTTTGCTGAGGCTGGCCTTGAACTCATGATCTTCCTGCTTCACCTCCTGAGCCCCTGGAATTATGCTCCATAGATCCATTCTAGAAGGTCCTTCCTCTTCCATTGCCTCCTTGGCCACATCTGAAATGGGCTTTGGAAAATGTGTCCTCCTTGAGACTTTCATAGCTTTGTCAGACTTCTTGTTACCTATAGATGCTTTCTACAGCCAAAATCATGTGGTGGTGGTTGGGGGGAATGGTGTCTTGCTTTTTGTTTTTTGTTTGTTTGTTTGTTTGTTTTTTTATTAGGAAAGGATTTTTGTTTGCTTCCTTTTGTTTTTTGTTTCTTCTACTCTGAGGATTGAATCCAGGGCCTCACACATATGCCAAGCAAGCACTCTGCCACTGACCTCTTGTTTTGTTTTGTTGGCAGTGTACCTCTCAGAAATTAGTAGTCAGTTCCTCATCCAGGAGCCACACCCACTGTTCCTTGGAGACTTGATTCCCAGATATGCTTTGCTTCCTCGCCTGTTTCCTCAAGCTTCTTTCACACAATTGCAATGGGGGCTACCTTGAAACAACCTGGAGTACTGGGTGTGAAAGCTTAATCTAATTTTTCTCTAAGATATCATAGCCAGAGGGAAGTTTTAATGATAGGTGTGAAAGCCACACTCTTAATTTCATTTTTTCCCAGATTGCACCTGGGTAGCAAATTCTCAATCTGATATTTGCCTTTGACCTCCCAAAGCCTTTCATAATCGCATATTTTACCGTTCGTCATCTAGAGGCAAATAGTTTTCAACCTTAGTTTCTGGCCATTCTCCATTCCTTTTTATTACTCTTGAAACTAGTCAATTATTTGGAAACTAGTAAAATTTTTGTACTTGCTTCTTCCTTCTCACATTTTGTTAAATATGGTCAATAGCAACCAGCGTGTAGTGCCAACACTTCATTTCTAAACTCTCCACCGTAGCTTCAAGTTCATTAGGAAGCAATATGCCTTCCAAGTCATCCCAGGCTATTCTTATAAATATTTTACCACTTTGTAACAGGGGCTTCTGGTTTTTTAGTCTCTGGTCCAGTTTCCTTATTGCTGTTGCCTAACCAAAATGTCAGTGCCACATATTTTAGTTATTGGTTACAGCAGCATCCCACTTCTACTTCCAATTTCTAAATTAGTCAGAAAAAGCCAGGTTATATTATGGTCTGTGTCTGAGTCCATTTTATGTTGCTAAGACCGAATACCTAAGACTTACTAATTTTTAGAGAATAGAGTTTTGTTTTGACTAATGGTTCTGGAGGCTGGAAAGTCCAAACACATGAGGTGAAAGTCCAACGCGTGCTGCTTTGACTCATGGAGGAAAGCAGAAGGGCAATTGGGCACACATGAAAGAGACAAAATAAAACAGACAGGCTTGTTCTACAACAACACACTCTCATGGTAATGAGTCCAGTCCCTTGGAAGCAAGAACTCACTCATTCCTGCAAGAATTAGCCCAGTCCTGTGAGAGTACCATTAATGAGCCAGACAGTTCTTAAAAATTTCATCACATCTCTTTTTTATTTTAATTTTTATTAGTGCATTATAATTACACATAATAGTGGAATTCATTATGCCATATTTGTACAAACAAACACACTGTACAAACAAACATACCTTCCCTTTGTACCAGTACCTTCCCTTTCTTCCTGATCTGCTTGCTTTAGTTTTCCAATTTTCTTCTCTAGCTGTTGCTGTTTGATATATATAAATAATACACATAAATGATTCATTGTAGTATGTTGATGAATACTACATAGCATAATTTGGTAGATTTGATTCCCCAATACTTCCCCATGTCCTTCACTCCCTCCTCCCCTCTTGGTCCCCTTCCTCTACTCTATTAGTCTTCTATTTTTGTGAGGTCATTTGTCTTATTCCTGCACGCGCTCTCTTGCTCTTTCTCCCATATATGAGGGAAAACATTCAAAGTTCCCATCACTTGTCAACACCTTTAGGAATCAAATTTCAACATGAGTTTCAGAGAAAACAAATCATATTCAAACCATAGCAGAAACAAATTAATCTCAACATTCAGTGTTTTAACACAAGCCACTTGCTTTTACATATAAAGTCTTAAGTGTGGCAATGTAACAAGGATTCAGAGGCTGGAAAAGCAAAAGTCCAGTGGGTAACTCAAAGCAAAAAAAAAAAAAAAAAAAAAACTTGGCGTCTCTGCCTCCATCTTGCATATGTCTCCTGTGCTCTGAGTCACCTTGGATTCCAGAACCAACAGTTCGGATAAACTTCTTGTTATACCTCCCACCCCAGTATACCCTCCTTATCACAGGCAAGTTCCCACTTGATGAAACCTGAGACAATAATCAACCAGAGCACATTTTGACAAAGACTGAGCGATGGTGAACATTTCTGGTCCTCTTGTCTATATAATATGGAAGTTCACATCAGTACCCCTGAAGACAAGATGGATGTGAGTCACTTTGTCTTCCTGGTGTAGCTATACTAATTGAAGATTTTTTTCTGCTTTTCACCAGTATTTTTTTTCATTTGGGGGGTTGGAGTGGAGATGGGGGCAGTAGTCAGACTTGATTTATTGAGATCTATAATCATGTCTCTGGCCTAGGTCTCTAGTAATAGCTTCTGGTGGTGGCATATACAATACATGTTAAAGAGATACACTGAAAATTATCAATATTTATCTCATTTTCCTCCATTTCCCACAGTGAACATTTATTACTTTTTAATCAGGATAGAACTAAAAATTCTGAAGTCAACAGGTAATTCAGTTGCTTGGGGTTAGGAGAATATATGGTCCTTAAACATTTCATTGGACTCACCTTTGAAATCTACATTTCCTAAATAGACCTTCACAGTTGCAAGGTAGGCTCTTCTCACTATTGGAATGGCTTTCACTCTGTGAAGTCTTCCTAATTCCAAAAGCATCTCCCTGGGATGTTCTCCCTCCTCCTATTTGTTTATCTTAGCATAGGTGTATTATTATTTGTTGGTAGATTATTGTTCAATATATTAATGTGCTTTTCTCCTTTGTGTTTTGGTTTTCATTCTTTGCCTGGGCACCCTCTGGGTGGTGGGAGAAGCTGGCAGATAGAGACCACTTAAGTAAGAAGGTAAAGCAAGTCATCTGGCTATTCATACATTCATAGCATTTTTTTTTAATCTCCAGCCACAAGTTTCCTATAAACTAGATTTATTGCCAGAAAGGGATTTTCCAACTGATTTTCATACCAAGCTTATCAAAATACAGGCCTAGATGATGAATTTCATAATTTATTCCATAATATAAAGAAAATGCCTTTGGCCTACGAGGGAAATCTTAGTCTAAGATGCCTCCCTAAATGGGAGGCTATGACAGAGGAGATATGGAGATGGAAGTTCACACTTCTGATCCCAAAGGATAATGAACAGGAAGTAAAAGAGGTGAGGAAAGGAAAAGAGGGCTGCAACACATGGATCCTGGTGTTTAATGAAGTTCAGGAAATACTTTTGCCTAATTCAAGCTGAACCCACATGTGATAGCGAGAACACAGACTGCACAGCCTGGAGGGAAACCCACAAAGCAAACTCAAGGTGCGCAGGAGAGAGGGAGATGGAGCCCACATCCCTGAGGGGAGCACGCATGAGCTGCTTCCATTCCTGTGTGCTGTGCCAATTACAGGGACAAAGTGGCAGCAGGGCCACCTCAGCACCATTGAGGACCAAGGTGTGGATGGGTCAACCAAGGAACACTGAGAAGGAAGTACCTAACTCTACTTGATGAGGCCAAAAGATGCCTCCCAGAGGACAGGGAAATCAGGCTGAGTCTTGGTGGATCAATCTTCTGGATGGGCAAGAACTGGAGGGACAGAGGAATTCAGCAGTCCTCTGAGAGTCTGATGTTCCAGGTACTATAATAAAGCAAAAGGAATTCTGTAATGGCATAAGTTTGGGGAACTATGTATTATGGCTCTCTCTTGGAAACATTTGCAAATAAAGTAACCAATCACTCCTCCTGCTGCTATTAGAGAGGTTTACAAGACTCAAACACAACAGGAGGTATTTGAGAGAAGATTGATGGCTTGTGTGTCTTCACTCCACCCCCAAGAAAGAAGTATAGAATGTTTCTCCCTTCACCCCAAACTCGATGAAAGGAGCTTCAAAGAGACCATTTGGTGATGTTGATTAGCATGCTCAGAAGGGAGAAAGACATCCAGGTGCTGACCCCACCTGGAAAGGCTAAGGAGAGAAAGAAATATTGAGCTGCTGTTTTGATGGCGAAGAAGAAGAAGAAGAAGAAGAAGAAGAAGAAGAAGAAGAAGAAGAAGAAGAAGAAGAAGAAGAAGAAAGAAGGAAGAAGGAAGAAGGAAGAAGGAAGAAGGAAGAAGGAAGAAGGAAGAAGGAAGAAGGAAGAAGGAAGAAGGAAGAAGGAAGAAGGAAGAAGAAGAAGCAGTTGTATTGGGATAGATATACACTCCCAGAATTTGGGAGGGCTCAAAGAATTCATGGCTAGTTTCTGTGGGCACATTAAAGAAAAAAAAATGTAGGCTCATTTAGGGTCACACTTAGCTGGGAAGAGTAGAAAGACCTCAGCAGAAAGAATACAAAGGTGCAGGGGACACCCAGAGGCTGAAATAAGCAACAGATTGGACAAGAAACACAAACCCCAGGTAAGATGCTTGGAGCAGGTGATATCCCAGTGAACTCCCCTGGGTATATCAAGAAAGTCATAGAGGCTGACCTTGGCCATCTGCCAAGACCAGAGATCACAGAACACAGAACAGGGTCTCCTGCAAGTGCTGCCAGGAAAGAAATTTCCTGATGTCCTACTCTCTTCTCTCAAACTCCAACTCCAAGAGGGTCAGAAACTGCAATGGGCAAAACTGAGGAGCAGACCAGCAGGGGTCTCCAGCCAAGAGCAAGCCAGATGGAAGGAGGCAGGAGGCGCAAATGTACCTCAAGTTCAAAAGATAATCATTACGTGGAAAGAGAGCATTTTAATAACTACACTAGTAGGTGTTGAAGTGTTTAGGAACATCAAGTGGCCAAAGGAAATAGCTCAGTGTCCATCCAGGGGATAGGAAGGAATTGACCCCAAATAATGGGACTGAAGGATTCCTCCTCAAGAGGTAGGAAGATAAGGTGAAAGAAATAATTGTCCTTTTTTTTTTTTTTTGGTACTACGGATTGAATCTAGGGGTGCTTTACAACTGAACTGCATCTCTAAGCACTTTCTATTTCTTTCTATATTTTTACTTTGAGGCAGGATCTCACAAAGTTGCCCAGGCTGGCCTCAGACTTGAAATTTTCTCACCTCAGCCTCCCAAGTTGCTGGGTTTATAGGTGTGCACAACTACACCTGGCTAAAATCGCCTTATGAATTCATCTCTTAAACAAGGGATGTTTGGGCTATATAAGGAACACAGAGAGGAGGAAAGGAAAGAGAGGGGGAGAGTAAAAGAAATGAGAGAGGGATATGAGAGAAGATGACAGAAGAGAGAGGGAAAGAGGTGGGTAAGGAACAATAATAGGAGAAGAGAGAGTAAAGGATGGGAGAAGGAAGAGAAAGAGAAATATCCAATAGGACTATGCCCCCAACTACTCTCCATCATTAATCTTTATTTGCCACTTTCAAACAGGGCTGTCCAACCAATGCTGTGACTCACACCTGTAATCTCAACTGCGATTCAGGAGGTCAGCCTGGGCAATTTAGTAAGACCCTGTCTCAAAATCCTACAACTCAGTTCCCCCAGTGGAATGAAGTCCCAGCCTCACTGCCCCCCCCCACCCCATGTTACCTACTTGATCAGACACCTGTTCCTGAGGTTGCTTTCTTCCCTGTTTCCTATTACCTCCCAAATAAGCTGTTCACCTTCATCCTTGTCTCCTTCCCACATCCATTCCAGGAGTAATGGCCACTTCCTCCCCTCTTTGTCTCTCAGGGACTTTGAACTTCTCCTGTTACCTCTCCAGTCATCTCTGGCAGGTCTCTCTCTTCTGTTGAATGCCCCTAACCCACAGCACTGCCCCTTCTGGGAAAGAAAGGGAAGGATGCAGAACCCAGAGGCCTCTCCCACCTCTAAAGTAAGAGACCAGATCTCAGCTCAGGGTTTCCCCCTCCTTCCCCACAAGCAAACCAGGCAATGTCCTGGAGTGGCAGGCCCAGGCCCTGGCAGCTCAGTTCAAGGGTGGAGCTGCTTCCTGCCCGTCTGGTTGGGAGCACATTCAGGAGACATGAGCAGATGTTTGGCAGATGTTCAACCTTGTTCCCATCATCCAACAACAACACAGTGCAGAGACGATGGATGCAGGGACAAGGAAGAAAGAGAATTGCTGGGCAGTGGAGATGGCCACAGGAGGCACCGCCTCTGTCCCTCTGGATGGGAGGGAGTCAGGGTGCTCAAGTGTCTGCACTTAGTGAGCTAGAACATGGTACGTACAGTGCCAAGAATCTGGTGTGGAGCTCTGGGTGGGTCAGCCTGTGTCACTCAGCTCCCTAGACAGAGCCCACAGCCCCAATGCCAGGTAGCCTGGGAGGCCAGGAGAAGCTGCAGGAATCTGGATCTATCAGAAAGGGAAGAACTGGAGCTAGGCAAGCTAAAACATAGCCCATGGTCTGCTCCTGGACACATGTGGGGCACCTCAAATTCATTCTACACTGAAACTGCATGTTTTCCAAATACTGGTTAGCACAGAGCTCCAGAGAACCTATTCTCATTGTCAGAGTTGGTATGTGAGACTAACCCCAGGTTCCATCTATCAGATTGGAAGAGGAACTGAGAAACTCAGAAACCAGTGAGCCAAGGCAGTCTGTGTATTCTTTTTAAAAATTTCAAAGATTTAACTGACAATAGTTGCATAAATTCTATGTGTATGATGTGATGATTTCATAGACATATGCATCATGTAATGATTATTCCAATCAAATTAATTAACACATTCATCATTGCCCAGGTTTTACATTAGGTCCCCAAAACTTGATCAATTTTTCACTGTATTTTTTTTAATTTCAGGGAGTTCAAGTCTTTTCATCATAATTGGAGGAATTGCATGATAGATTAAATATTGTCAGCATTATTTTCCAAAATTTCTCATTAATGTTTTTCAACTCAGTCATAAAGACTCACTAATACTTATGTTTCTTTGGTAGAATCTGAGGTGAATGGTAGCAAAATCAGTAACAAGATTATTTGGAGTTTATGATAAACTAGTCTGCTGAGCTGTGAATTTCATGTATCTTTGAGTGTTTTTTTAATAAAATGAAAAATTCTACATTGCACTAACCTGCTTTTGCCTTTAGGAAATGGCTATAAAGAGTTTATTAGATGTGATTACAAAAGGATGATATCCTATCATGCACCTACCATGAAGCATAAAATGATAGTTTACAAATAACTGTTGAACAACTAAGGGAATCTTGGTTTCCCTTTCACCATGAACCTTCCAAATCATAGATGTCTTTCAAAACTATGGAAACTTCACAAGCATGCATGTTGTCTTTGCACAAGAGCTAAGCTAATCTTCTCTGAATCCTTCCAACTTAATAAGTGCTGCTGAAGCAAGCACAGAACTTGTTCATCTTTTAATTGAAAGTTTTTACCTGTCAAACATCTCCCCACCACCATTACCAGCTTCTGGTACCCACCTATCTACTCTCTGCTTCTACAAATTCAACTTTTTCAGATTCCACAAATAGGTGAGATCATGCCCTATTTGTCTTTCTGTGCCTGGTTTATTTCACTTAACATAATGCCCTCTAGGTTTATCCATGTTGTCACAAATGACTGTGGTCCCACCATGTATTCATGGCATGGATGAGGGGTGCCAGCTCCTAATCCTCCACAGCAGCCACTTCTGCTCTCGGCTGTCCCAGAGTGGACCTGAGATGAGAATTTCCTTACAGCTCCCTCCAGTGCCTCCTTCACTTCCTCCCCTTCAGTCACAGCCTGAGGCATGGTCCTTCCTGTGTGTGTCTCAGATGACACCTTTAAAGCAGGTCTCAACATAGAATTTGAATGCATGTCCAAGGTCACTCCCTATAATACATTATAACATTGCTCAATTCCCATTCTTACTGACTAAATTCAATCCAACAAAAATCATGAAGGATTGCTGCCAGAGAGGCAGCACCACTTGATGGTTAAGTCCTCTGGGCCTGGTTTTAGACTTCCTGGCTCCTTCCTTGCAAGTTGTGCAACACTGGGTAATTAACCTCTCCCAGTCTGTTTCCTATTCTGTAAAATTTAGAAAATGATAGAACTTATTTCACAGGTTGTATGTGAGAATTAAGTTGGTTAAGACATGCCAAAAGTGCTTGGAAAAGGGCCTGGCACATAGTGAAGTCCTGCTGGTGGTGATGATGATGATCCTCTAACACAAACCCAGAATGAATTTCTCTGTCCTCCGGGAGCCTATTGTTGGGCACAATAGACAATGCAGAACGAAAGTGCCGTGATAGAGAAAGTGCTAGTTCATGTGCAATGCTGGGCAAGTCACGCCCCCTCTCCAAGCTTCCCCTTACTTACCTTTAGAATTAGAAAGTTACATGCAAAATAAGCAGAGATCAGCATGAAGACCCATGTAGTAACGAGAATTGGTATTGAAGTAGAGCTGGAGAGGATGTAGAATGTTTAACACATGTAACCTTACTTAATCTGCACAGCAAGTCTATGGTAAGAGTTAATATTTTAGTCCTTTATTTTTTTCCAGTAATAGGGAATGAACCCAGGATGCTTTACCACTGAGCTCCCTCTGCAGCTCTTTTTACTTTTTATTTTGAGACAAGGTCTCACTAAGTTGCTTAGGCTGGCCTCAAACTTGCAATACTCCTGCTGCAGACTCCCAAGTCACTGAGATTATAGGCATGTGCCACTGTGCCCATCTTATTTTAGCCCTTTTGATAATCTAAGGATGAAAGGAGGTTCAGAAAAGTGCCATGATCTGCCAAGGCTACACAGTGAGGAAGTAACACATGTCTACACTGAGTCATCTGAGTCTACACCGGAGCTTGGACCCATTGTATCCTCCTGCCTCTCTAAAATACATTGCCTCATTTAATTTGTTCTTTTAAATTTAAATGACTCTGAGAGGAAGATAGTTTCCAGTTTAGAAAACTGATGCTTGCTGAGGACAAAGGATTCAGCCAAGGCTGATAAACAATAGAGAGGACTGTGGAGTCGCCACTCCACACGTCAAGCTGGACCTGTGGGCCCAGAGTTCAGGGCACAATTTCCTGGAGAACTCCAGACTCCCTGATGGAATGTCCATAAAAAATCCCAAAGGAGCTGTATCCTAACCTGGACTCCCCTTGGCACAAGCCCCCGGAATGCTGTTTAAACCAGCTTTTACAGAGACTCATACACCATTTCTTTTATAAAGAAAAAAAATGAACAGATACCCTGACCACAGTGTTTTTATGGTTTTTCCCCTCTTAAAATGTACATTTTGAAAACTGGAAACTCCCCCGTACTTTGAAATCAGTTCAACAGTTGAGCAATTTCAAGTGTTGACTTGTAATGTTATTAACATTGACATCTTGTGGCCACTTTGGGAAACAGCAAGGCCAAATCAATGGGTGAGAACCTAGGATCTCCCTGGCTTCAAAGCACTCCAGATCCTAACCCAGGCCCTCTCTCCAAGGTGCTTGGGGTCATGAAGTTGATCCTCCCCATCACTCACTCACTATTCTTCCCAGACCCTGCCTCTGTCTTTCCCAAGGCTTCAAGTGTATCCTTTCCCTTCCCAGGGTTTCTTTCCCCATCTGCAAATAACCAGCCACATGAGCACTGGTCTCTGCAGATTCTGACATACTATGGCTCTGTTGCTGGTGTCTGACTAGATGGCAGAAAATTGGCATTGCATTGAGCTGACTGTAATAAGTTCTGAAATGCTTCTTAGACAGTTGAATTATTTATAATTGCCACTTCAAGCCTTTTGCCTTATTTCTCTAAAGGGATGTTTGTTATTTTTGTTTTCACTTGTAAGAGTTTATCTACTAATCAATTGTCTTCCTTACAACATGTTTTCCCCTTGGGAATCGAACACTTTAACCCAATCAGGCTCTTCACAACATTTTGGGGTTACTGAATTTATACTGGATTATTATTGAAGGGAAAGCAAGAAATGAGAGAAGGGTAAGCAAGAAGTGAAAGACCGAGAGCAGGCTGAGATACACATGAGAGTTTGTCAGAGCGACAAATAAAAGCCATCTCTCTATAGGAGAGTTCTGGGACTCTTATGGAGGAGGGTCAGGACTCAGAGCTGGGTGGGTCCTAATGGGGCTGGTTAAGGGTTGTGTTGGTCTGAGGGAGTAGTCAGTCTTTCTCAGAAACGCCCTTGGGCAGGAAAGTGAAACTGTTTCCTTACAATGGCCATCCAGATGCTAAGCAAAGACCTTATAATTAATAAGAACCTTATAAGTGGTTCTGAATGGTTATTCCCCAAAAATAAAGCAATTAAAAAAAAAAAGCTCCAGATGAAATCAGGAGATACTGAGTGAATTTACCAATGGAAAAAAGTTGTTTCTACTATTTTTGCTTTGGTGAAGAGATAGTAGAAAAATAAAATACTCTGCTCAGACCCATCAATCTGCATTGCCAGCTCTGCTCTCCCTAATCTCCTGGCTTTGGAGTCTTTCACCAGCTGTGATTCCAAACTCAGAAACAACCTCTTTCAATGCGCCTTGTACCCCTCAGTCCCAGACTGACCTTCTTTCTTTTTCCTATCCCTGTCCTGCTCAGAAATATGTGACTCTCTGCTGGCTACCTTTTAAATGCCACATCCTTGCCCCTTCACCTTTTCCACACTCTTGCCCCCCACCTTTTCAATGTCTTTAACTTCCTTCTGATGCTCCCTCCCTCCAAGTTCCAGGCAAACTAAACTTATCTACTTCAAGGAACATCCTGCATTTCCCCTTGTCAATGGCTTTGCCTTATCATGATATTTATTATCATTTCTCCCCAATAGGAAGAGCCTTTCTTTACTTCCCAAACATCATTTCCCCACTAGAGGCCATAAAGGTGGGAACACATTCATTTCCCTTGGGATCCCAGTGTCTAGCTCAATGCCTGGTATAAAACTGTCTATGATGTCTACTGGATTTCATTGAATATAAAAAAGTCTGTTATATAAAGGAAAGAAGAGGAGTCCATCCCCAGGCAGTGGGGAGCCAAGTGTGTTGATAGAGATGAACTCACTTTCTGAACTTGCTTAGGAAGGCAGAAGGAAGCAGGGGCAGCCCTTGCACACACAGAGCACCTGGTCCCCCTACTGACCCAGGCAATTCTTCTTGTAGCCTTCCAAGATGAAGTTCTCAGAGCAAGGAGGTAGGCCACCAATTCCCTGTTCTTGCTAGATTTCTCCATGTACCTACTGGCAGAAAGTTAAGGTACTTACCCTGAGATTGGATTTGGATGGGGACAAACAGCCCAGCAGATGACAGCACTGTAGCTGGATTGCAGCTACAGCCACAGAAAATAGCCTCTACTCAGGGTCTCTAGGCAACTATTTTGGATGTCCTACACCTACCTTCCTCTGATGCTTGAATCTTGGGGAAGAATGTCCACCTTCTCCTCCTCCCCTGACCTTACATCCACCAAGTTATTGAGTCCTGTCTCTCCCCCTAATCCCCATGACTTCTCCGTATTCTGACACAGCCTGCACTCAAAATCTCATCATCTCATTCTCCCTGATGACTCCATAATAATCTTTCTAGCTCAAAATCATGCCATTCGGCTGGATGTGGTGGTACACTCTTATAATCCCAGGATGCTAAGGCAAGTTCAAGATCAGAATCAGCAACTTAGTGAGACCCTGTTTCAAGATAAAAAATCAAAAGGGTTGGGGATGTAGCTCAGTGGTAGATCACCCATAGGTTCAATCCCTAGTACCAAAATTTAAAAAAAAAAAAAATGCCACTCTTCTCCTTGAAAACTTTCAAAGGTTGGCTATCGTTTTGAGATAAAATTCAAATTCGATAATCGGACACATGCATCTAAGAATAATGTTAAAAATATTAAACAACCTGTATGACTTTCTGAAAATCACTGGACACCAATCTAACAAAAAGAACTCTGGTAACAATGTTAGGCAGGGACCTAAAGGCCCCCTGTTGTCGAGACATTAACTCCTCAATTATGTTATAGGGAAGTCCAGGAGGGTATCAAACTCCCAGGGGCATCTCAGGGGTTAGGTTCAGTAGCTACTTACAATAAGGATTGAGGTATTGCAGTATTTTAAGAACCCACACAGGGCCACACTGGGTATTACCTGTACACAGTCTATTCTAAACTGGCTTATTCCTAGTTTCCACCTCTCCCTGCTATTCCAGATGTCACACTTCAGGGATATAGAGATGGCCTCTGCAAATGAAATGTGGCCTCACTGCCTGGAAAGTGCTTCCCAGTGTCCTTTCTAGCTCTAGTGTCATCTGAGGGCAGCCTTCCTGGCCTCCAGGTATGAGTAACCTCCTTGTGCTTCCACTGGGATCTTAGAGCAGCCTGGGCACACTCACACTGAGGCCTCTTTTTCCCTGTCTGCCCCATTCAGAGGCTCTTTACCTCATTCTTCTCTGTCTTGGCCACCCTAAGTAGAACACTGGCCCTCAATTGAATTAAAGTCAACCATAGATCTTGGAGGAGACTGTATCCACAACTCAAGGCAGAGCTTTGTGTGCATCGTCATAGCAATAGTGACTTGGTGCTGTATAACATTTGAGCACGCACAGCATGTAGGATGGTTTCCACACTTTGTGATTATGCACCTTTCCCCACAAATTTTGAACATTTGCTACGAAACTCACTTAAGTATACTTCTTCTATTTATCAGTTTTATTCATGCCTACTAAGTTAAAATATTATGCACATTAAAAACTTTTTGAACAGTGTAAAGCACACACGTGAATGCATTTTGAAGGATAAAATAATGATATAGAAGCCTGAAGTCTTCTTTTCACATCTCAAGGGCCATCTTGTGTGGTCCACACTGGAGGCCACTGCTGAGGCACATGTACATTCAGGTCTCTGCATAGCATTTGCTCCTGGAGGGCCAGTTTGCATCTGCCAGAATTCTAGGTTTGCATTAAAGCCCAGCTCAGATGTTCAAAGCAGGTTATGAAGATCCCTAGAACGCATCTCATAGACCACATATTCTGATCTCTACAGGAAAGCTGGGAGGGGAGGAGGAGGGGAGGAGGAAGGGGGAAGGGAAGAAAGAGGAGGGAAAGGAAGGGAAAGAAAGGGAAGGAAAGGGAAGGGAAGGGAAGAAGAAAGAAAAGAGGAGAGGGAATGAACCTTTTATGCCATCCTCTGAAAATGGCAAATAAACATGGAGAAGAATGTCTAGGATGGTGACCCTTGAATGACAGATTTTCCCCTAGGGGACATTTTCCCTCAGGGGACATTTAGCAATGTCTAGAGATGTTTTCGTTTCTCATAACTACAGGAGTGCAACTACTGCAGAATCTAGGCATGTTGCCAAACATCATATAATGCAGAGGACAGTCCACAAGAAAAAAATTATTTGGGGAAAATAAGTATAAAATAATAAGATAAAGTAAATAAGAGTGCTGAGATTGGGAAACTTTGGTCTAGAAGAAGAGCGAGCATGCTTAGTTCTGCCAGAGTTCTGCTGCTTCTGAGCTCTGTGGCCTTGAGCAGGGTATTTCACTCCTCCATGCTTGGTGCCTCCTCTATAAATGGATTCATCATTTATTAACTCATTCATTCCCTTAACAGACACTTCCCAGGAAGTGGAGATGAGTAGTGATCAAGACCCAAGGGACTGTGGGAACTAAATAAACCAAGTGTCAAAAGCCCTTCATAATTGTGTAAGATGCTCAAGGGACCAGGGCAGCAGATTGATGTGTAGATGGCACAGTTGGTGCATGTAGGATGTGGGCTCCCTTCAGAAGTCCTCACTTTCTAGTTGCTATCTTCCCTCTTTGAGACACCAAAGGTTTTATCATGTTTGAGCCTCTCTAGATGCAACGTGTATATTAAAATGATGCGGTTTGTAATGACAGTCAGCTGGGAAGCAGTCATGCCATTAGCTGTCATTGACTGTGGGTCTGAAAACTTGGTCAGTGGTCCAGATTCCTGTCGGGTGGGGCTGAACCTGGGTGGTTCAGTCAAGAAACCACTGAAGGATGGTTCAAGGAAAGCCTGGAATCCCAATGTTGTATGAGAACTTTCCTCCTATGATGGATTCAAGAATGACTTTATCATAGGAATGATCAGGTTTTGATGCTTGAAGATGGTTACAGAATGTCTTTCTCCAGATGGACAGGTAACCCAGATCTACCTACCTGTTGCTTTTTGGAGACACAAGGGCAATCAAATCTTGCTCTAAGCTAAGCCAGTGATTCTTAGCCCAGGCTGCACATTAAAATTAATTAGTGAGTGGGGCCAGCTGAGATGCACATGCCTGTAACCCCAGAAACTTCAGAGGCTGAGATAGGAGGATCACAAGTTTGAGGCCAGCCCCAGCAGTTTAGTGAGGCCCCAAGGAACTTAGCAAGACCTTGGGGATGTAGCTCAGTGGTAAAGCATCCCTGTTTTACAATCCCCAGTACAAAAACAAATTAAAAATTAGTGGGTTTTTTAAAATACTGATACCTGGACTCTACTCCTAAGAACTAAGGATCTCTAGAGATGAAACCAAGCATCTGAATTTTTAAAAAGCCTTACCTGATTGAAAGGTGCAAAGAATAGCCTGGGCAGTGGATGTTTTCAAATTCTCCAGGTGGTCCTAAATGTTCAGCCAGGCTGAGACCCACTGACAAAAGCCCTCTCTGATCACCTCTAGGAACTGCTACTTCATCCTCCACCTCCTGACACAGCAGGACTCCCCTTGACTGCACATGGGAGCCATCTGAAGAACACTGACAAAGCCCAATGTCCAGGCTGCACCCAGACCATTAAATTGAAATTTCTGGCTAGGACCCCACATGAGAACTAATAAAGTTTCCAAGGTAAATCCAGCTCACAGCCAGGGTGGAATCTTGCCCTAAATCCCACATGCTTGATGGCAAAGCCAGCTCCCTGCAGAAGGCCAATCTGCACGGCCAACACTGCATCTATTTAAAACACCACTGGGGCCTACTTTGTGCCTCACAGCATATTTATTTGTGACTAGTCTTGCAGTTTACCTGTACCTACAAGGCTGGGCAACATTTTATAATACCTTACACATCATAGGCACTGAATGAAGTTTGAAAAATTGAACAAATAAATGGAAGGAGATATATATATATTTTTTGTCATATATTTTTTCAAATCATATGGGTGCCTCCATTAATGTGCTAGTTTTGAAGATAAGATAGAGATAAAAGTTCTCTTCGGTTTGAAGATCACCATAAAATAATAGATAACTGGTCAGGTAGAGAACTTGACCTTCTAAGCCAGAGGTCAAGGCAAAAATATTAATGTTTTACAAGAGGGAGAATTTTAAATTCCAAGATAAAGCTATGGCTCACAGCTATGTATTGATGTACATCACACAGGGCCAAGAAGGGCACAATATTACCAAAAATCCAGTGGTGTTCTATTATTAAATAGCATGTTATAAAGACTAACACACAGTCCTTGTAGGAGACGCTACTAGGGAGGATCTTCTGGGTTCTTCAGAATTTGGTTATCAACAAAGGACTAGCACTTGTCATATCCAAATGCCACTCATTTTTCAGAGCTAGTTTTTAAATGTCCTAGACCCCTACCACTAATTCAATAATCCTTACATAGTCTTTATTTTAATATAGTATTCAGAGAGTTCTGTTTCTAAAATCAGTTTGAGGCATGACAAAGATTGCCAATTTATTTTAAAGCTACACTGGATAAGCACAGGGTCCAAGAGAGCAGGTGTATGCCTGACATGTCACTGGGTGTCAAGGCCCATGGCCTGCTCCATGGCTTGGGTGTCCTTTGCTGGTGGTTTGGGCAGGTCCAGCATGGTGGAAAAGTCATTCCTGGGATTCCCAGTAACCAAAATCCAATGGTTCTTTGGTTTTTCAACCTTGTGTGAATCCAGATGTGTGTGAGCTGCAACTTCAACTTCTTTTCCAAAATAGGTCCTAAAGCAAGAAAAGATTAATTCTGGTTGGAAATCAAGTAACTCCTTTCAATAGGATTTCATTTCATCTCAAAGCACCAAATAAAGCAGACTACTACACACAAAGCCCTTGGGATCTCTAAGATGTGGCCTGTTTGAAGGAAGTTTTCACCCTGTTTAGGTGAGGATTAGACAGATCATGTCTGTTATAGCTAAAATCCGGCAGGAAAGGATTTAAATAAAAGGGGCTCCAATAAGATTTTCACACCATCAGAGTTCTGTGTGGCAACATTTCATCATCAAAGGACTTTTTTTGTGTATCTTTATTTGTATTCACGAGCCCCTTATGTGGCATTTGCTGTACCCTGCAATACAATACCTTAAGAAAAGATGGCGGTGGACTGCCAGTGCCCGATTCGTGTAATGGTGATAGATGACGATTTTTTCATTTGCCTTTAGATAAAAAATTAAAAAAATAAATTGTGCTATTAGCATCCTGAATTAAGGTCTCCATTTTTCTATATGCAAAAATTTAGATTGTATATATTTCAATTTAGTATATGTCTATAATAAATATGTATGGAATAACTAAGAAGCCAAGCATTTGATTACATACATTATGGTAGATATCCATATGACGGAATAATTATTCAAAATCATAATATGGATCTTTGACAACCTGAGATATGGCCAATGGTATTATTAAATGTAAAAAAAAATATTCATGATGTTCTATCTTGTAAAAAAATTTACCTATACCTATGTACAGAAAAATAAATAGTAAACAACAGTAATCATCTGTGGAAAATGGAACTATTACTAGTAATTTGCATATCTTAGTGTGCTTTTCTGACTTCATAAGTGAACATATATTGTCTTTATAATGAGAAAAAATAAATATTACTTTAAAAGCCTAACTCATGTAAGCTAAATGTGTCAGAAAGAGAAAAGCAGCTCCTGGAATCCAGAAGCTGACCCTCCTCTCAACTGTGGTTGGTGTTCTCCTAGATAACAGACTGATTTTAAGGAATGTCCACATTAGACAAGGCAACTCTGTGACCATGCTGGGTCAAGACAAGATCAAAACCATTCTGTAGTCATGACTGAAGACAGGCAAAAACAAGAGCATTGTCCAGATCACAAAATCCCAAACATCCCGCCCTCCTTTACCAATGCCAGTTTTAGTTTTGCCTTTGTCTTCCCTTCTAGAGGTTAGAGATGCTGATGGGCCAATCATGGGGTCCCTTTGCTTCCTGACAGCCTCCAATCCAGTGCAAAGTCTCACTTCGTGGAACTCTCCCCAAAATACCCAACCGAAGCCCCATTCTATATGCATCTTTCCCAACACCTCCTTACAGCCCACTTTCCCCAAGGTGTGCATTCTCCCTCATCCCAACAAGCAATATACCCAATTTGCTCAACTACAGGTGCTCCTGATGGCCTCTGGCCAGAGGGTGGTGGCCTGTGCAAGGTAGCCTGGAGAGGTCTGGGGTTCCTGTTTTGCAGATGTGTAACCATGACTAAGTGAGGTTAAGAGACCTGCCTCAGGCCATAAGGTGAGTTATCAGTGGTGCGAAGAGCTCCTGTGCTGGGGCCACTGCTCCTTCTAGAACATAACAACCATCAAGGCCACAGTGAATACTTGCCAGTGCATTCTGTAAGCCAGGCACTTTTCATGCAAATAGATCTCTTAGAAGCCTTCACAAAACCTCCTAAGGTGAAAGTCATTAATGTGGCTATGTACAGATAAGGAACTGAGGCACTGACAGCTTAAATGATGGACATGAAACACAATTCCTAGGAAAGCAAAACTTGGCAAAGAATGACTGAGGATGAGAAATTTGTCAAGCCTGCTTCACTGTGAATCCTGGGAGGAGGACACTTGTGAAGCTGGGTCCACACAGCAAAGCTCCAGAGAGACAGGCACTCTGTGTGGAACAGATTCCAAGTAACGTCTACCTGTGGCCACTTCCTGGACAGGGAGCAGCAGCCACGGATGGCCAGTCTGTAAATTCTTTCTGCTAAGGCCATACTCTCCCAGTGATTCTTAACAAGCCTATGAGTAGCAAAGCCAAACGTGAGGTCTGTGCCACTAACACCTGCTGCCCAACAGCACCTTACCTCGGGCTCCAGTCCCACAGAGTCCAAGTCTTATAAAATGTCCCCCACTGTCAAGAAGAATGATACTCTTTGCAGGATACTGTGTTGCCCATGTGGTTGCCCTGCTCTCTCCTTTAACTCCCTGAGACTTCCCAGTCTCTTTAGCAATGAGAATGCAACCAAATATTGTAAAGGAAGCAGGGTCATAATTCTTGTGATCTCACTCTGGACTTCTCAGTCTATCTTGAGAACAGGGCCTTGGATTCAGCATTTTTGTTTTTTGTTGGCTGGTTGGTTGGTTTTGTTTTTGGCACTGGGATTGCTTTACCACTAAGCTCCAGCCCCAGTCCTTTTTGTTTTATTTTGAGTCAGGGTCTCACTAAGTTGCTGAGGCTGGCCTTGAACTTGTGATCCTCCAGGCTTAGCCTCCTAAGTCACAGGGATGACTGGTGTACATCACTCTGCCTGGCTAATCTTTACTGTTTTGTAAAAAGTTCTTTAGAGATGCTATCCTGCAGTCAGGGTTGAGAAACACTAATGCAGGATGCTGCCACAGAAAAACACTAGTGCCCTCTAACTTTGAACTAAAATTAAAGAAAAAGAGAGAGCAAGTTTTTTAAGCTAGGGGAAAATCTCTGTTCTACAGACAGGAGCAAGTGGCGGCATTGTTGCACTCATGCTGTAGCCTCGCAGCCTGGAAATCTGTGCCCTCCCTACCATGCACTCACCCGGATGGGGAAGCCTTCAAACTCCAGGCGCAGCTGTGGGTCCAGGAAAGAAGCCTGCCAGCAGTTCAGGTGGGAGACCTCATCTGTCAGGTATACCTCCTGGAGCCAAGATTTCTTAGATGACTTCAGAAGGGTCCTGTGGTCACTGGATAAATATAACTGGAAAAGACAGCAGACATGAAACAAAGTCATTGCTCCTGAAAAAGCATTCAGCAGGCTGGATGGCAAGAATGTTCCAAAGTAGTTTTATTATTGTTATTTGTTTAGAAATTTGTTTTTTGTTTGTCTGGAATTTGGTGTGTGTGTGTGTGTGTGTGTGTGTGTGTGTGTGTGTGTGTGTGTGTTTGTTTGTTTATACTGGCAATGGAACCCAGGACATTCCACCACTGAGTTACATCCCCAGCCCTTTTAATTTTATTTATTTATTTATTTATTTTGAGAAAGGGTCTTACAAAATTACCCAGGCTACCCTTGAACTTGCAATCCTCTAACCTCAACCTCCGGAGGAACTGGGAATATAAGAGTGTACTACTGTGCTGAGCTTCAAAAGCGGTTTTTAAAACTGCTCATGCCATAAGCAGTTCTGCTCTGCCTGTTCTATCTGATTATATGAGAAAGCATGATTTTACTCTTCTTTGGACATGCCATCTTGGAATGTGGAAACCAACACACACACACACACACACACACACACACACACACAGTCAACTCAAACTACTTCTCATTTCTTTGAATACCAAACTCAGTCTCCCTGTCTTTCCCACTCCCTGCCTCTGCTCCCCTCCTCTGTTTCAAAGGATAGGACCTGGGTCAATTATTTATTATAAATAATGCTGCATCAAACTTGATGCATGAAGTACTCTATAGGCCAACATCATCACAGCTGATATCCATTTGGGAGTTTTCAACATGCCCTGTGCCCTTCTGGAATTTGTGTTAGTGCTGAGAATTTGTGTCAGCTTACTGGCAGACAGCAACCTTGCCAGAAACCACTCATCCTGCTGAAATGTCCAAAATGTTAGTTCCATGTGAGCTCTTTACTGGTTTACCTTCGGCCTGGATGTGGAGTTAGTTTCTGCCTCTTTGATGGGATTTTAATAGGGCTTTCTACATAAAATCCCGTACAGTGGGGCCTTATGGGGAAGGTAGAAATGAGTTATCATCTTCAATGATTTCTCTACGTAGCAAGAGAAGGAAAAGCAATATAGATAAGGGATGCGGCTTGCTGTGGTTTGGGTGTTAAAGACACCTCTAAGGCCCATGTGTTAAAGGCATGTTTCCCAGGGTGGTTCTTTTGGGAAATGGTGGAGCCTTTGAAAGGAGGGGCTTGAGGGAGTTCCTTAGCTCATTGGGGATGTTCTGAAAAGAGGATTGTGGAACCCTAACTCCTGTCTGTCCTTCTTTGCTACCTGGCTCATGCCATAAGCAGTTCTGCTCTGCCATGAGTTGCCACCACGATGTGCTACCTCACCACAGACCCAAAGCAATGATGGGTCCAACTGATCATGGACTGGAAAAGCCTAAATGGAGCTTTACTCTTTCTACATTGATTATCTCCAGGATTTTGTTACAGTGATGTGAAGCTAACACAACTAACAGTAAGGAAGGAGTTATCTAGCAGAGCTGCAGGCAATGTACTGTGTGAGGACAGAGGAAGCACAGTGCTCTCCTGGGGGCTGCAGAAAGGCTCTGAGGAGTAGCAGAGTGCTGGGGAGCCAGAGATGGGGAACACAAACAGGGAGGGCAGGGGCATCTCATTGGGAACTTCAGATGCCATAATGAGCACCTGGAACCTCCTTCTGAGGGCAGTGGGGAGCCTTGCTGGCCTTTCAATGAGGTGACCAGACATGATGAGCTTTTAAAGTATTTTCATCTGACTGCACCCTACCTACAACGGTCTGAGTCAAGATGGACTGAAGCGGGCAAACACTGTAGGCTTGGATGGAGGTTCAAAGTGGGAATGAGAGGACAGGCCAAAGAAAAAGCAGTGGAATGTGACACTTAGCAGGACATAGGTGGAAAAGGGACATGAACCCAAAACACACCACAAACTTGAGCCCTAGAAAACAGAACAGTGGTGCCGTTCAGAGCAGCACAAAACCATAACCTGAAATGGGGAAGAATATCTGTCTCAAACCACAAGCTGTTGTATTTGCGTAAAGAAAAACAGCAATAAAATCAGGAACCAACCTACAAGGCCATCATTGTTAGATATTTTTTATGGACGCCCTGGAAATGCTTGCTAATTCAAAGATAGAAAACAGAAATTGGAGGTCTGAGAATTTGGGAAGAGAAAAAATTGTCACATTTTGTGGCTGAAATTGTTGTCTACCTAAAAATATATACCAGAATCAACTGAAAAACCATTTGAATGAATGAGTAATTTCATCAAAGGTGAATATAAAAATTGATGGTTTTCTTATATTTTATAAGAAAAAATATTTTTCATGCTATCAAATGTTATTTCCTTATATTATCAAAAGGACCTTCTTAGAATACTATCCAAAAGTTAAAATGACAAGGAGAACCTTTAAGATCTGTGTCAAACCCATGTGAAAAAAGCCATAAAACCTTACTGAGAGACAGAAAATTTTACTAAGAGAATAAATGGAGAGACCCCTCAGAAGAGCTACTGAATATGTAAATGTTCTGATATTACAGTGTCAGTCAAAACATGAGGTAAGTTATTCCTGCAAGGGCTAACAGCCTTGATTAAAATAATTATTACATTTAACTGAAAGAATAATTTCTAATGTAATTTGGACAAAGAAATGTAATCAGAGATAGTTATGAGCTGTCAAAGTATATTATAAAACTGTAGTAATTAAGATACTCTAGTCCTAGAACAAAAATAGACAACTAGAGTCCAATGGATCAAAATAGAAAGCTCAGAAACAATGTGTAGTACACATACTAATTTAGTATGTGCTAAGGGAAGCATCATGTGTTGATAGAGAAAGGAATAATCAAGAGATAACAGATATGATCGTATGAATAGTCACAGGGGGAAATTTAGATACTCCCATAAAACCTTTTATCAATATAAATCTCAAGTGGATCAAAGAGTAAATTTAAACAAGATTCAAACTATAAACATCTAGAATTCAATTTTTTTTTTTTTTTTTTGTCGTGCAAGGAATTGAACCAGGGCCTTGCACATGCTAGACAAGTGCTACACCACTGAGCTACACCCACAGCCCCAGATTCTTTCTATAGAATCTCTAAACAGACTAAACCTTAAAAGCAATGGGAAAGGGCTAGGGATGTGGCTCAAGCGGTGGCGTGCTCGCCTGCATGCGTGCGGCCTGGGTTCGATCCTCAGCACCACATACCAACAAAGATGTTGTGTCCGCCGAGAACTAAAAAATAAATATTAAAAAAAAATTCTCTCTCTCTCTCCTCTCTCACTGTCTCTTTTAAAAAAAAAAGCAATGGGAAAAAATTTCAATGGAAAACATTGATTGATTTTACTCAAAAACATAGTATTAGAACAACTACTACTTAAAAGCCAAGCAGCACATGGGAGAAAATATTAGCAAGAAATATGAAAAATATATGAAGAAGCAGATATATGAACCCAAATCAATATATAGGCAAAGAACACATAATTCAAAAAAGAGAGAAAGGAAAGAAGAAAGGAATGAAAAGTAGGAAGATATAAATGGAAGGGGAAGGAGAGAAAACAAAACTGAAAACATAGGGAAATTAAAGCACTGCAATATTTACATATCATTTTTCTTCTCATTTTGTTTGGTCATCAAAGTAGTAAAGATTATAATTATGATATTTGTTATGACTTGGATATGGGGCATCCCCCAAAAGCTCCTGATACTACAGGAATGTTCTGAGGTGAAATGATTACATTGTGAGAGCCTGGCCTAATCAGTCCATCCTAGTTTGAATGGAATGACTGGAGTGTTAACTGTGAGTAGGTGGGGCATGGCTGGAGGGGGCGTGGGTCTCTGGGGGCACGTTCTGGAAGAGTGCATCTTCCTTCAACCCTTCACCCCAATCCCTTCTCCCCTCTCTGTCTGCTTCCTGGCCACCATGAGGTGAAGAGTGTTCCTCCATCATGCCCTTCCACCATGATGTTCTGCCTCACTTTCGACCCAACACACTTTGGACCCAGCCCACAATGGACTAAAACTCTGAAACCATGAACCAAAATAAACTTTTCCTCTTCCAAATTGGTCTTGTCAAGTATTTTGGACACAACAACACAAAGCTAACACAGTATTTAATGCAATTAATAGCTTTCTTATTTACTGCTTTTGAGAATACAAATTGGTAGAACCCATTACAAAAATAAATTATTATATGTATTCATAATTTTGAAATTATTCATATTTGTTTTCTCAGTAACTCCATGTCTCTCCCCGCAAAATATCTAAACAAAAAAGAGAATTCCTGATTTGGGATTGGGTGAAAGAAGTTTTAAGCATTTATACACAGATATACACTGAAACTTTACATATAATAGGAAAATAGGAACACCAAACTCAACTGCCCAGAAGTAGAATAAAAAATAGCAAACTTTGATGTTACCACACAATTATATATCCTGCACTCATTCAATATGATTGTCATGAAGAGCTTTGAGAAATATTCCTTTTAGTTATACATGGGCACAATGTCTTTATTTTGTTTACTTATTTTTATGTGGTGCTGAGGATCGAACCCAGTGCCTCACATGCGCGAGGCAAGCGCTCTGCCATTAAGCCACAACTCCAGCCCTGAGAAATGTTTTTTAAAAAATAATCTAGCTATGTATTCATTATGGTCACATCTAACTTTTATAAAAGAATATATAACCAGGCACAGAAATGCTGCCTACAATCCCAACAACTTGGGAGACTGAAGCAGGAGTATTGAAAGTTAGAGGCCCGCCTGGGAAACTTAGTGAGATCATGTCTCAAAAAATAAAGAGCTGTGGTGGAGCTCATGACAGAACACCACTGAATTCAATCCCCAATACTAGGGGAAAAAAAGTAAATAAATTCAAATAAGTAAATAAATAATATTTAGAAAATTACAAATAAAATAAGTCAGATGTTAGGAATGATAATCTCTATATAGATAATGGTGATTTAATCTTCTCTCTTAATTTAATTTCTACATTTAAAATCATGCTTCATGGGACTAGGGGAACAGCTCAGTGGTAAAGTACTTGACTAACATTACCAAGGCCCTGGGTTTGATCCCCAATACCACACAAAATTGAAAAAATAAAAATAAAATCAAGCTGCACCTTGCTATCTATGGTGCACAACATCTTGACAGTTTTTTCCTTAATAATATCTAATAATAATAATAATAATAACAAAACAACAACAATGCTATATCACACAATAATGGAATCTTCAAATTTTAATGAGAAATTTTATATAGTCCCAGCCTTGCCGCTTATTAGCTGGGTGACTTGAGCCAAAATGATTTAACCTTTCTGTGCCTTGGTTTCTTTTTCTTTTTAATTTTTTTGTAGTTGTAGATGGACAGAATGCCTCTATTTTATTTGTTTATTTTTTTATGTGGTGCTGAGGACGGAACCCAGTGCCTCATGCATGCTAGGCAAGTGCTCTGCCACTTAGCTATAGCCCAAGCCCCTGTACCTCAGTTTCCCCATTAGCAAAATAGGGGTATAAAAGATTCCCTACTTTATAGATTTCCATGAAGAATTAAATTAGTTAATACATGTGAAGCCTTTACAACACTGTATATTATGCAGTAAGACAAGTATAATACTCCTCATTATATAGAGAAGACAGATTCAAAAGGTTAACTGACTTATTCAAATTCCTATCACAAATTCCTATTGAGTTCCTGTACCTAGAATTCAAACTGAAATTTACCTGATTTTATTATATTCTTAATCCCTGGGGTAAAGTTCCCTGACTTATGCAAATTTAAGTATCCAAATATTATCCTTCTCCCTTGTTAAACAAAAGTCTGAAAGAAAAAGTTGTTCAATAGAACCAGATCTGATGGCACCATGCCCCCAGTCCTACCTACTTAAAAGCAGGAGTATCACAGAGTCCAGAAGTTTAAGGCCAGCCTGGGTATATAATGAGTCCCTGCCTCTTAAAAAACAAATGGACAAAAGAGTTGTCAGATAATATACGTTGCTAGCATCAGTGACATTTGGCAGGTGTCAGATGATCATTAGTTAATCCAATCATTTAACTTGTAGGTAGAAGTTGTATAAACTTTGGGATTTTCTTTTTTTTTTGCCAATTGTATTACTAAAGGATTTTCTTTCCTTACTTTAGCTTTTAGAGGTCTATGGGGATTTTTTGTTTTGTTTTTGTTTGTTTGTTTTTGCAAAGTTAGAAGAAAGAATTGGCCCAAAACTGCCACTGAAAACTGCAGGATGAAACCATAACATAGTCAGAGATGTAGCCTCCATCTGTAGAGTTCTCTATCCTCCTCAGGAGGTAGTTATTGGACCATCTTAAAAAAAATAAAAATGATCTGAAGAAGACATGCCAAGTTGAAGACTCACCATTTTGTTTTCAAATCCTCCTGTTATTCCAAGGTAAAAGTCCTGTCCATATCTAAGGACTTGACCGGTGGCATCTTTGCCTGCACTGTCAGGGGAGAATAAGTACAATATAACTACCCAGATTAGGATCAGTCTACAGATCTACTTTTTGCTTATTCACATTCTATAACTGAATTAGATAACTAAATAAAAGGTCTGTTGAGTTGGAGGTAAAATCCAGCGCCATGTTCTTCCTTGCCTGCACCATAGCCAGGATGCAGAGCATCGCTACTTTGCAAGCCTTTGACTGGAGTGGCCCAAGCACATTATGCTAATGTACACTAAGAAATTCTGGTCAAATGCATTGACATTTTTGGAGGTAACCAAGGTAGCACACTCATAGATATTTAATACAATCTTTCCTCTTAAAATGCAAGTTGTACATTTTAATGGACATTTAATTTTTAAAGAGCAAATTCCATCTACCACCAACTTGTATTAAACTATTTTTTGTTGTAAAAATAACAGCAACATTAAGAATGACAAAATCACTCAAATGAATTCAAAGTTTCTGTGTTATTAGAAAGCTTTAAAAAATCAAAAGGAGATTAGTAGAGGAAAGGGACCAGAAGGAAGAAGGGAATGGGGGGGGGGGCAGGGGGAGGGGAGTACAGGGGTGTAATATTGGCCTGATTATATTGTTATATTATGTGCATGTGTGAATATGTAACAACAAATTCCATCATTATGTACAACTCTAATGCATCAATAAAAAAATATGGAAAGAGAAAAAAAGATAAAAAAATAAAAGTTTGTATCAAAAGAACAAAAGAAAACTCCACTTTGCATCTAGCAGAATGCAAATTGAATTCCCTGGATCCAATAATTATGAAGCAAACATTTTGAAATGAGCCCAAGTTACCAGTCATCCTGCTAAGATAAAAATGATTGTAAAGGCTAATAATTCTCAAGGTTAAGCCAGCATGATGAGACCACGGAATCTTTTGCCTCCTACCAGCATTGCTGCCATCCCAGGGCATCCTTAAGCTACAAGTGAAACAGACACTATGGTAAAACTGAAAATCAAATCATCTCTACCTCAAAATGGTAAAAGTGTTTCTGCCAACTGGGTTCCTGGTTGTAGTTGCACTCAGGCCACAGGGCACCTCTAATTCATCATACAAGTGAGTTGAAATTTCATCTGGAGTCATGCAAAGGCTCAGGTCCCCACACTGAAACAAACCAGCTTCTTCCTTCTCAGGATAGTTGGAATTTAAAAGCATCACTTTATCTCCAAAATGAATATATCCATCTTCAGATATGGAAAGCTGCATCTACAATTTTAATAAGAATTTTTCAAAAAAAAAAAAAAAACGGACAATTCCTGAACAGCCCAAGGCCATGGCCACTCCCAGGTGTACCCTCTTTCCTTCTCAGACTAGCACCCACATGGATTCCCTCAAATCCAAGTTTTCTTCCATTCCCTTCTACTTTGCCAATGCCAAATTCCCAGTAATCCCAAATAATGCCAGACAAAGCCAGTGAAAAAATCAAATGTGTCAACTCCATTATCAATTTAACTTTCATTGAGAATTTCCTGAGCAACACAATGTATTTTAATTATTATTAATCTATTGATTTCTTTATTTGGAAAATGCAAGTAATGTAATGAAGAGCAGACTTCCTTTGTATTTCTAAAATGTTAAGGAATTTTAAGCACTGTGACTCTTACATGGGAAAAAATGGAATTTTTTCTTGCTTAACGTATACTCACACTTAATTCGACAAAATTTTGAAAACAATGTTGGAATTTTAAATTACCGGTCTCAACAGATTCTTTTTCAGTCTTCTGTTTCTCTGAATGAGAAGTTTCCCCTTTTCTCTCTTGTCTAAAAAGTCTTTCATGTACTCCTGATTAAGGAGAAAAAGAATGAATTCCAAAGTATGGACAACAGCCCTAAATAGAACAGTGGTGGCTTTTAAGTCAGAAGAATCTCAAGTAGAAAAAGCGAACTGTGAGAACAGAAAAGGAAGTGTGAGCATAATAGAGTGGTGGAAAAATGTTTTAGCATTACTTTAATACTTTATGTTACCAGAGAATGTTTAGAAAAGGGAGAAAGGCGCAAAGCTGTGATTATCCCAGCCAGCGACAATAGAGAGTAGAAACTGGAGGCTCTCTCGCCCCTTCTGAGCCCCCCACCCACCCCCAGGTTGTAGGATGGGGACGGAAAGCCCACCCCTCCCCCAGAGGTTTGTTAAGAGGGAGGTTTGAGAACGTGAGGCAAAGAATACACCGTGAGTAAAGGGGATACTTCCGTGGTCCCTCCGGAAGGCCTGGGCCATCAGGCTAAGGAGAGGAAAGGGACAGTAATTCCATTTAGAGGTTCCTGCAGCCTCAGACTTTAGCTACCAAGGGCCCAGGGGAGTTTAGTGGAACTCTGACCTAAGTGGGGGGCATAGGGGAAGAGCAAGGCACCCGAGTTTATAAGGGGCGTCAGGGTGCTTAGAGTAGAAGCCCCATAAGCCCTGGGCTTGCAGGACAGTCCAGAAGGTGGGTTGGGGGGTATTTGGTGTGTGCTGGGGGGAGAGAGGAGGCGGGGTGCTGGAAGCCAGAGTTGAGGCCGGACTTTGGGCTGGGTTCGGGAGTTCCAGTCCACACCTGGCCACGCCCTCCATACCTCCTCCAGGTAGATGTCCTCGTTCCAGTTTCCCATCCGCACTCGTGGACAGTACAGATTCTGCGCCATCGTCCCTACAGTCCAGGGAACAGACCCCCAGACCGGCACTGGAGCGTTAGCGTGCCCGTCGCCATGACGACCCAGCCGCGGGCGATTGGTCAAGGTTAGTGTAAAGCTGGCCAATGAGTGTAAAGCTGGCACCTAAGTGCGCCCGGGCCGCGAGCTTAGGGGTAGGTAGGTGGATCCAGCGGCAAGCCCAGCTGTCACCTGCTACCCCACCCTCTTCCACGATTTTGATTAATTAATTGCAAAGAGAGGAAAACTCCAGCCAAATAACAAACCTGACTGTCCTAAATGTTCCCTAGAGGAAAATTTTAAACTTTCTCTTTTTTATCAGAATCAAAACGAAAAATGCTATAAAAGTAGAGCTCCCTGGCTTATTGAACCACTAGAGAGCTTTTAAATGGAAGTATAAGTTGCTTGCAGGTTATTTTTCTTATCCTTATTATGAGCAGCAGTTTTGCTTTAATCATAAAACAATGTCAATAGACATTTGAAAATGAAACTAACATGGAGGGGGATTATTCAAAATTTCATATCCTTTTAAGTAAGAAATATACTATATTAACATATTTTGATTTAAAGATTTCTTATGTAAATTCATACTTTCATGGACTTTATAGCATTCCTTCCTCCACCAATATCCAAGTGAAATGACAAGCCTGTGATTTGCAAGCATTCTGGATACAACTGGAATATACTGTAGCCAACATTTTTTAAACAAGTTATTTTGAGTAGGAAAGATAAACAGTTACCTGGGACTGGATGTTAATTGAGTACATTCAGTAATTCTATATTTAGTGTCTCTTAATACAGGATAAAAATGGAAGACACAGGAACCTTCCCTCCTTTCGGCAAGCCCAATCTAAAAGAGAAAATAGTTCACGAAAACAAATGATTTCAGGAAGACTGTAATAAGTGCAATTAAAGAAGTGGTGATGAAGGGCCATGGAAGTTTAAGGAAGGGTCATTCTTGCAGAAGGGGATTGTGGGATGCAAATTGTATGACCTTTGGGTGATGTGGGGAGAGGTTGGTGCTTTGGAGTTTGACTTTGGATGAATTGAGCTGGCAGGCTGCAACCCTGGATACAAATAGGAAAATCTTCACTTATGAATCCATTAGTTCTGTCATTACATCACGTCATCCTAGGTCAGATAACAGATTGTGAACAGCATCTGATGAATTAAGAAACTGAAATTCAAAGAAGTTAGCAGCTTTTCTAAGTTCAAAATAATAATCATGTGCCACACAATGATGTTTTGGCCAACAACTGACCTCATGTATGACTCTTGTTCCATACATTATAATGGAGCTGAAAAATTGCTTTAGCCGAGAGTAACATGTTCAATGCATTATTCACCTGTTTGTGGTGATGCTGGTGTAAAAAAATCTAGAGAGCTGCCAAACCAATAAAAGTACAGTACATATAGTACATACAGTATAACACATAGTTATAATAGTTGATAATGACAATAAATGACTATTACTGCTATATTTGCTATATTATACTTTTTTCATTATTTTAGAGTACAGTCTTACTTATTAAAAAGGTATGCTATCAAACAGTATGCCAGTTACTCTAGCAGTGGCTTTATCCATCTTGTGTATTTGACATCTCTCAATTGCATTGTTTTCTCTCGTGCTTGATTTGATCTTGTATTTTGTTCATCATGGCTCCTAAGCATGCAAAATGTGTTGCTAATGTTGCCAGTAAGAGACCATGTCAAGTGATTGACCTGGAAACAAATTAAAAATGATAAAGGCTATAGCATTGGAAAATCAGTGTGGTTATTCCTCACCAGTCAGGCATGTGCTATCCCAGCATGGCTACAATATTAAAGAGCAAGAACAAAGTAAGGGAAGATCTTAAAAGATCTGCTTCACTTAAAGGCAAGGAGGCTAACAAAATTTTGAGAAGGACTTATATCACACTTAGAGAAACTTCTGAGCACCCAAATTTAAGACCTGACACTCATGGTGTTTGTACAATGATGAAAATCAACTAATGACATATTTCTCAAATTGTGTCTCACAGACTGTGTCTCAATGCAAGGACTCAATACAGATTTTCTGACTCTATGTTTTTGTCCTTTTTTATTTATATATGACAATGGAATGCATTACAATTCTTATTACACATATAGAGCACAATTTTTCATATCTCTGGTTGTATACAAAGTATATTTACACCAGTTCATGTCTTTATACATGTACTTTGGATAATAATGATCATCACATTCCACCATCATTTTTAACCCCATGCCCCCTTCATTTGCCTTCAACAACTCTGCCCTATCTAGAGTTCATCTATTCCTCCCATCTCCCTATTCCTATCCCACTATGAATCAAAGAAAATATTCGATATTTGGTTTTTTGGAGATTGGCTAATTTCATTTAGCATTATCTTCTCTAACTCCATCGATTTACCTGTAACTGCCATAATTTATTCTCTTTTATTGCTGAGTAATATTCCATTGTGTATACAGGCCACTTTTTTTATCCATTCATCTATTGAAGGGCACCTAGGTTGGTTCCACAGTTTAGCTATTGTGAATTGTGCTGCTAAAACATTGATGTGGCTGTGTCCCTGTAGTATGCTGTTTTTAATTCCTTTGGGTATAGACCAAGGAGAGGAGAGAGATAGCTGGGTAAAATGGTGGTTCCATTCCCAATTTTCCAAGAAATCTCCATACTGCTTTCCATATTGGCTGAATCAATTTGCAGTCCCACCAGCAGTGTATGAGTTTACCTTTTTTCCCCACATCCTCGCCAACATTTATTGTTGTTTGTCTTCATAATTGCTGCCATTCTGACTGGAGTGAGATGAAATCTTAGAGTGGTTTTGATTTGCATTTCTCTAATTGCTAGTGATGATGAACATTTTTTCATGTATTTGTTGATTGATTGAATGTCATCTTCTGAGAAGTGTCTGTTCAGGTCCTTGGCCCATTTATTGATTGAGTTATTTGTTGTTCTTATGTTTACCTTTTTGAGTTCTTTATATACCCTAGAGATTAGTGCTCTATCTGATGTGTGAGGGGTAAAGATTTGCTCCCAAGATGTAGGCTCTCTATTCACCTCACAGATTGTTTCTTTTGCTGAGAAAAAAACTTTTTAGTTTGAGTTCATCCCATTTATTGATTCTTGATTTTAATTCTTGTGCCACAGGAGTCTTACTAAGGAAGTTGGGGCCATGATGGAGATTAGGGTCTACTTTTTCTTCTATTAGACACAGGGTCTCTGGTTGTGTTCCTAAGTCCTTGATCCATTTTGAGTTGAGTTTTGTGCATGGTGAGAGATAGGGGTTTAATTTCATTTTGTTGCATATGGATTTCCAGTTTTCCCAGCACCATTTGTTGAAGAGGCTATCTTTTCTCCAGTACATGTCTTTGGCAACTTTGTCTAATATAAGATAATTGCAGTTTTGTGGGTTAGTCTCTGTGTCTTCTATTCTGTACCATTGGTCTACTAGTCTGTTTTGGTGCCAATACCATGCTGTTTTGCAGAATTAATATTATCAAAATGATCATACTTCCAAAAGCACTATACAGATTTAATGCAATTCCAATCAAAATCCCAATGACATTCCTCATAGCAATAGAAAAAGTAATCATGAAATTCATCTGGAAAAATAAGAGACCCAGAATAGCTAAAGCAATTTTTAGCAGGAAGAGTGAGGCAGGTGGCATCACTATACCAGACCTTAAACTACACTTCAGAGTAATAGTTTTTTTCCTTTTAAATGTTTCCATGTCTGCCATAAATTGGGAATAAGAAAAGGCAACTCCAGTTTCATATTTTTAATAGGTTTATAATGAATTAATTCGTTAAGTAAGTCCTTTCACCAATGCTGTTTGGCTCCCTCCTACTTCCTTTATAATATGAATCTGCATATTATAATATTAGACAGGTACATTATATTTCTATATATTATAGAGCCCATAATACAATTATATATCCATTGTTTTATGCAATAGTTTTTTAACTCAGTCAGAAGAAATATGTAATTATGTTCTCTCACAAGTATATACATAATTATCTTTATTGATTCTCTTTGCTTTTTCACATGAATAAAAAAATTACTGCCTGATGTCACTTGTTTTCAACATTAAGACCTTCCTTGGGTATTTCCTGTAAATCAAGTGTGCTAGCAAAACATTCTCTCCATTTTTGCTTACCTCTTTATTTTACTTTTATTTTTATAAGTTATTTTTTCCAGGTATGTGATTCTTGGTTGATGTTTTATTGATTTTTGATACTTTTAATATGCCATTCTACTGCCTTTGACATTTTTCATTTCTGGTGGTAATTCAGCTATTAATCTTGGTGCAATATTCCTGTGTGTGTTCTTGTGGCTTTTGGCTTGTTTTCTCTTTTTCTTTCAACATTTTGACTACAGTGCATCTTTGCTTTTCTCCTTTTTGGAATTTGGTGAGTTTCCTAGATATGTTGATTAAATGCTCTTTTCATCAAATTTTGGGAGTTTTCAGTCATTACTTTTTGAATATTTTTTCTGCTCCTCTTTCTCTCTCCTGTCTTTGTGAGGCTTTCATTATGTGTATGTTGATGCATTCGATGATATTGTACATGTCACGGAGCTGCTGTTTTTCTCCATGTTTTTCTCTGTTTTTCAGATACTGTAATTTCTATTGACTTATCTACAAGTTTTCTGATCTTTTTCTTTCACTGTTGCATCTCTTCAGTGAATTTTTCACTTGGGCTGTGATTATTTTCAACTCCAGAATTTATGTTTGATATTTGATATTGATACTTACGGATCTTTATGGACATTCTATCGTAGATGGGGCATTGTCATCATTATCTTCCTTTAATTCTTTTATCATGGTTTAATCACAGTTTGTTTAATATATGTGTAATAGCTTCTTTGAAGTCCAATATTTGAACTCTCTCAAAGGCAGTTTCTGTTGCTTAGTTTTCATTGTTGCTATTTGTTTGTTCCTTTGTTTTACCCTATGTACAGGTTGTACTTTCCTGTTTCTTTGCAGGGCTCCTAACTTTTTGTTGAAAACTGGACATTTTACATAATGCATGATAGCAACACTATATCATGTGTTACATTTGGAATACTAATTCTCTACCTCAGGTGCTCATGGTTGTTGTTTGCTTAAATGTGTATTTGTTTAGTGGGAGTAATGTAAGAAGAAATATTTTCAGGGGAAGTAGAGGTACTGGGAAATGAAATTGACCAAATTATGTTGTGTGCATATATGAACATATAACAATTTTATTGATTATATGTAATGATTATGTACACCAATAAAAAATTAAAAGAAAAAATATTTTATTTTTGTCCCTGGTGCAGAATTCCCTAAACCCTTGGACTTTCCTGAGTGATAGGAACACCTTTCATTATTCAAAATGAGTTCCTTTCCATCACACCTGAATTTATGCTAATAAAGCTACTTAGTGTGGAGCCCCCAGATAGATAGCCTGGAGATGGGACTGGTCACCAGAAAGATTAGCACTTTCAGCCCCACTCACCAGTCTCTGGGAAGTGGGGGGTTGGAGAACTGGAGATGAAGCTCCATACAAGCTCTTCAACAATGAGACTTGATGAACTCCCAGATTGGTGAACACATCAAGGTGCTGGGTTGGTGGCACACACTCTCAAAGAAGGTATGGAAGTCCTGTGCCACTCCCAGGACCTTGCCCTATGCACATCTTCCATTTTGGCTGTTCCTGAGTGTGTCCTTTGTGATAAACCAGTAAATGTAAGTAAAGCGGCTTCATGAGTTCTGTGAACTATTCTAGCAAATTATTAAGCTGGAGGAGGGCACCTTTGGAACCCCTGATTTATTAGCTGATGCATCATAAGTAGGTGGCCCAAGACTTGCAATTGGCATCTGAATTGAGGCAATCCTATGGACTGGGCCCATTAGTCTATAAGATCTGATACTGATTCCACGTTTCTGGTATCAGAATTGAGCTGAATTGTTGGACAATCAGTTTTCGGGAGAATCAATAAGTGGTTGTTAATGTTGAAAAATACTCCATGGACCTTGGCTGGACTAGTTTGCTCTAATCTACTTCCTCCATAGTGTGCAGCCTCTGATGTCATTCATCAGAGAACACAGCTTGGGCCTGAGCAGAGGCCTTGCCCACCAAATGAATCTTAATATGATAAACAAAGTAACACAAAGAAGCGACCCTCAACCTACAACTCCAGTAGATTTAAAAACCAAGTGTTTTAGGCAGCTTTTGCCACTGTGACAAAAAGACCTGACAAAAACAATTAGAGGAGGAGAAAGTTTATTTGGGGGTTCACAGTTTCAGAGGTCTCATTCCTTAGATGGACAATTTCATTCTTTGGAGCCCAAGGTGAGGCAGAACATCATGGCAGAAAGGTGTGGCAGAGGAAAGCAGCGGGGAACATGGCACCAGAGAACAGAAAGAGAGTTCTCCTCTCACTAAGGGCAATTATATACTCAAAAGGCATGACCCCCCAAGGACCCACTTCCTCTAGCCACACCTTAGCTGCTTACAGTTACCCCCCAGTTAATCACTGTCAGTGGATTAATGCACAGATATGTTAAAGGCTCTCATAACCCCAATTATTTTACCTCTAAACTTTCTTGCATTCTCACACACATGAACTTTTGGGGGATACCTCACATCTAAACCATACCACCAAGTGATAAAATTATAAATGAATATGCGAGAAATTGTTTAAGCATTTTTACTACTGTTTACTTTTATCATTAGAAATTATAAAATACTTATTTTGTATATGATTATTTAAAGCTGTTAATTTACATTCCTCAAAAACCCTCCAAGCCAAGCTGAAAAACAGAAATTCGCTCATACATTGCTGGCCACTGTGTAATTTACTCACTGATTTAGTAACGAACACCTCCTTAAAATCTGGCCACCACTCCTTCCACTTTACAATTATGATTTTGACATAAATCAGGTATATACTAAAAAGAATTATTTGCCATTTTTTTTTCATTATTTGATGAGGCTCCGGGAGGGAAAAAAATTAATTGGAATCTTTTGTTACTCACTTGTGAAACATCTGGCAGGAAAAGAAAAGTCAAGAGAAATATTTGGAGTTGTTTGGAGAAAAAGAGAAGTGGGACAAAGTTCAGATATTAGGAAAGAGAAATGAGAGTTATTACCTCACATGTAAGGGCTTACAGAGTTCTGAAAAAAAGTTTAGAAGTCCTCACTGTACGACAAATAGAAGTTGGCATAGGGTAATGGCTCTTTTCACTTAACTTGTGTAAGCATGTTTGTCTCTGAGCAATAGTCTTCACCAAGGAAAAACCGGTTAAGGTTACTTTACTACTAACTCTCTGGAAAGTATTTCCAAATTAATCTGAAAAATATTAGTAGATGTGAAAGGGAAAGAGTTTTGTTGTCAAATAAGTTTAAGATGTTCTGGGTTAAGTAAGATTCCTTCTTGCAAGCATTCTCAGAAGCTTGAATGTCATGGCATGCACCATCCATCTACAAAAGGGTGATAAGGCACACGACACTTCCCAGGCTAACTTTCACAAGGAATCACTTTCTTGAGAATGATCTTTTAAGAACAACATTTTAAGGACCACTGACTTAGATTTTTTGAGGTTCTAATAACATGAAAAAATGGGTAGGATTTGGATACATAGCTACAAGAATAAAAATACAAACTTTCCAGGCAGAGGACCCAGAGTGAGGCAGGGCACAGAAGCAAATGACCAGAAAAGGATACAGAATAATGAAAAAAGGAGTGAAGGGAAAAGGAGAAAGGGCCTTTAGCATCAAAGCAAGAACTTTTAGATTTTCCTCTGTAAATTGTGGAGAGCCATTGAAAGTTTCTCACAAGGAGCCCAAGCCAACATGATAGAGCATTTATTCTCTGTTTTCTTCTAGCAGTTGCAGAATTTCTCATCTAATTCATCCACTTTGATTTGACTTTTGTGCATGGTAAGAGATAGAGATCTACTTTCATTCTTCTACATATAGATTTCCAGTTTTCCCAGAATCATTTGTTTAAAAGGCTATCTTTTCTCCAACATGTTTTTGGCACCTTGGTCAAGTATCAGGTGACTATATTTATGTGGGTTTGTCTCTGTGTCTTCTATTCTATCCCACTGGTCTTCATGTCGGCTTTTATGTCAATAGCATGCTGTTCTTGTTACTAGAGCTCTGTAGTATAAATTGTGATCAGGTATTGTGATATTCTCAGTGTCACTCTTCTTGCTCAGTATTGCTTTGGCTTTTTTGAGTCTTTTATTCTTCCGAGTGAATTTTAGGACTGTGTTTCTAGTTCTGTGAAGAATTTCATTGGTGTTTTGATGAGGATTGGCATAAGACAAGGAAGGAGTAGAGCTTTTGGAAGTTTACGGGGACTACAGGTTGTTGCATGGATTTAAGGCAAACAGGCCACAATGGATGCCAAGAAGCCCAGTAAGCAAACAGTCAGGGAGAGGTGTAATAGCAGTGGAATGGAGAGGTAGAAATGAATGAGAGAAGATTCTAAGTTAATACTGTCACATTTTGAAAAAAAAAAAAAAACTACCATGCAGTGGGGGAAGTTATTCAATTGTTCATTCACAGGGCTTGTGTACCAAACCCTGTGCCCAACATGTGGCATACCCAGGATTAGACAATAGCATACCAGTTCCTAACTTTGTTGAGTTAGAAGGAGGAGATGGTCCAAACAAGTAATGACAGGTGTGAGGCACATTGCCAAAGGGTCAGTACAAGAAAGACGTCTCTGAATGGACATTGACAAATGTTTTCCTACTCAACAGTAGCCTTTGATGAAGTAGGTAGGGTACTGAAAATACTCCTATTCTAATAAGACTAATAAGACATAATAATTTTTTAATATCTCATCAAATTGGGAACATCTATTCCTACCCTCTCCAAAGAACATAGGGTGATGTCTGAGCAGAAGAGAGTCTCCCAATCTTTTTTGTCTCCATCTGTTTTTCCCTTCTGCTTACATCAGACCCTGGAGGAAAAGAACAGCACAGCAACAATTTATTTCACCCCAGCCAGGCATGCCCTCCAGAGCCAGCATTCACTCCCAGAAACAGACCTGTGGGGCTAAATTCTCTTGCTTCCTTATAATTGATCTTAGCGATCTTGTGGTGAGTGGTCAGTCCTCCTCATAATGCTGCCCTGAGTATGATGTGTGTATATACTCTGAAGTCCTGGTAGTAAAAGAAATGTCCTGCTATTTCTGTTCCCCTCTGACTTCTGAGGAGGGTAGCACTGTTGCAATGAAGCCTTTCTGTGCTCCTTGTCACAGAAAGATTTGGAAATGCCAGGGTGGACCCAGGACAGAGGTTGGCAGCTGGGGCTAGAAAAAGCTAAATGACTGCCTGAGAAAACAAAAAGAACTTGAGTGTCCCATCTGGGGTAGGGATGTGGGGTCTGCAGCCCCTGCAGAACATAGCATGAAAGCCACTGATACAGTTTGGCTCTGCTGATTTTATAAGTGAGAAAAACGAAGCCCACAAAGTGGGACTGAACTATAGAGGGTCCAGAGCTCCTCGGGAGGAATGGCAAAAACTACAGTCAATATTACTTTGCTCCCAGCCCAGAGTTGTCTATTTCCAGCTTTCATCTGTCCCTAGCTGGAGACCGCTCACTTGTTTACCACCCACCATTCATCTTGTCTTCCTGGTCAAAAAAAAAAAAAAGAAAAGAAAAAAAATTCTGGCCTTTGTGCCATCAGGAAAATGCAAATAGAAGCATTTCACACATAGAAGGTCAGATTTAGTATGCTATGAGGAGCCAGGTATGGCAGCACTTGCCTGTAATCCTAGAGGATAAAAAGTGCTGGGGAATGTGACTCAGTGGTTAAGCTCCCGGGTTCAATGCAAAAAGAAAAAAAAATGCTATAAGGATAAACCTATGGTCCATTTCCACTAATTTTTTTTCTTTTTCTTTTTTTCTTTCTTTTCTTTTTCTTTTTTTTTAACAGTTTTAAAACCAGTAATTGTAAAGCATGCCTGCAACTCCAGCAACGCAGGAGTCTGAAGCAGGAGACTTACACATTCAAGACCAGCCTCAGCAACTTAGCTAGTTCTTTTTTATTTTTAAGAGAGAGTGAGAGAGGAGAGAGAGAGAGAGAGAGAGAGAGAGAGAGAGAGAGAGAGAGAGAGAGAGAGAGAGAGAGAATTTTTTTTAATATTTATTTTTTAGTTCTCGGTGGACACAACATCTTTGTTGGTATGTGGTGCTGAGGATCGAACCCGGGCCGCCCGCACGCCAGGCGAGTGCGCTACCACTTGAGCCACATCCCCAGCCCCCTTAACTAGTTCTTGTCTCAAAGTATAAAAAAATTAAAAGGGCTGGGGATGCAGCTCAGTGGTAGAGCACCCCTGAGTTCAATCCCCGGGACCATAAAAGCCTAAAACAACCTCCCCCCAAAAAACACCTAGTAATTATAAGCATTCTGAAAATAATGTCATCATTTAAGCACTTATAGTATAATAAGGCAGATTCCAGGAACTTTAAGATTCTGGGTAACTGTGCACCTAAGGTGAATACAAAAACATATTTCCCCATTTATAGATATCAAACCACTTACTTTATTTATTTATTTTATTTTTCTAGTGCTGGGAACTAAAGCCAGGAGAACTCTACCACTGAGATATATCACCATTCCCTCTTATTTTAAGACAGGTTTTCACTAAATTGCTGAGGCTAGCCTCTATTTTGCTATCCTCCTGCCCCAGTCTCCTGAGTCACTGGGATTACCAGCATCAGCTCCATGACCAGCTCTCAGACCATTCATACATATCTATTCATTTGGGTATTACCATTACAAGAAGTTAGAGAAAAAATTATAACATATGGCTAGCTTTGTGATTTAAATCATAGGCTCTGGAATCAGGCATCCTGAACTCAAATGATAGAAGTAACCATTTATCCACTGTGCAGACCCTTGGGGGAAGTCACAACCTGACACTCAGTTCCCCCTTCTGTAAAATTAAGAAACATTAATATTTACCCCTAGGGTTATTGGTATCTGTAAGTTATCAAAGTATTTCAGACAGAGTAAGCACTCGGTAGATGTTGCTGTGTTTCTGAAAAGACATGAGACAAGACCAGGAGCAGGATTTCTGCTGCAAAATCCACAGGCAACTTATTCTGTAGGCATGTGAAGCTTTTATATAATCACATTGCACTACTTCTCTCACTCCTTAGTAATTAACATCTCATCTGGAGGACAGCTCAGGACAAGATCTTTTGCCCATCTTTTTTGAAAAGTGAATTTGATTCCATAATTGGGCAATTGTGCCCTCGTGTGGCAGGCTGTGGATGCAGCTTTTTTTCAGAAACAAGAAAAATAATAAGTAATGTCAGCAAAAAATGGCCTTTGGGCTCCGTTCAGAAGACCCCAGTTTATAAATGACCCCCTGTTTCCAGAGGGAGTTGTTGATGTGGACTTCTAGAACTAGAACTAATGATGCCACCTTGCTCATCATGGTAAACACTGAGTTTAAAAGCCAATCAGATGTCAAAAGCTTATTAAGTCATCGTCTACTTGTCATGGTCCCAGTTCCACTCTGATGAATAATACTGTTTCTCATTATGTTGTGAAATGGCCAAAATATTTGAGATTTCCCTGCACAGTGCTTTCATTGCCCTTGTGGTTTTCTCTATTCAAATTCACTTACTCAAGACTCTTCTTCCTGTAATTTCTACTCATCCATCAAGACCCCCTTCAAAGCCCATCTCCCTCAACATCTCCAGACTGGATAGAGCTATCTGCCTCTCCCTGACTCTCAGGGCACTTTGTGTTTTCTCTGCAAATTTCTACTATGAACAGTTTTTCTCAGAAATAAGCAAATTAGGGCTGGGGATGTGGCTCAAGTGGTAGCGCGCTCGCCTGGCATGCGTGCGACCCGGGTTCGATCCTGAGCACCACATACCAACAAAAATATTGTGTCCGCTGAGAACTAAAAAATAAATAAATAAAAGAAATAAGCAAATTAGACTTGCAAAAGCCACATGAGGACAGGTATCTTTGTTTCCCTGAAATCACCTTGGCACACAGAGCACGCAGAGCACTGGCTGCACAGGGGGTGTTCAAAAACACATGTTGCAGCCAAGTGTGGTGGTACACGTCTGTAACCACAGCGACTGGGGAGGCTGAGGTAAGAGGATCACAGGTTCTAAACCAGCCTCAGCAACTTAGCAAGACACTGTTTTGAAATTAAATTTTTAAAAAAGGGGGCCTAGGAATATAGCTCAATGGGAGAGCACCTGTCTACCATTCGTAAGGGCCTGGGTTCAATCCCTAGAACTCCACACAAAATCAGGTGTTGTATCAGTAAATTGTTCAGTTATGCATCTCTCTTGGGACCACCTGTAGTATGGTGGTCCTAACTGTAGTCCCAACTAATAGTCACAACTGTAATTCTCTGAAAGGCGAGTGTCAATTTTCCCAGCATCGTGGCCAGGGAACAGTCTGAATCTTGGAGGCAAGCAGGGACTCTCTGCTGTTTATCCCCATGTATTGCTGTACCTCTACGCCTACCAACCAGCTTCCCCAGTGACCATTTTGTGCTTGGCTACATTCCTGGCTTCTCAGTGCCCATACTGTCTTCCAAACTGAGACACACTCTTGCCACCTGACTGTGGAGGCAATGGGGATTAGGGTTTGTCTGAAATGGATGTTTCTGTTCCTGTAAACTGAAGGTGTTGGCACAGCCTGGACAGAAGGACTATTTTAAACCATCCATCTGAAATGACGTTGAGCTCTGGAAGAGGCTGGTGGCAGCCTCCCCAGTCCACCCAGCCTTGAGAACCTCCATCAGAACCATCTTATTGAGGAGTCATGGCCTTTAGCAGTGCCTCGCAGGTCATGGAAACAAGCCCCACCATCACTGCAGTGCCAGAACAGACGGTGTCTGAAGTCCCTGCTCTCCTTTCCTGCCCAAGTGTTTGGTCCCCACCAAAAAAAATCCCAGTGGAATATGCAGACATTTCTTCTCTCGACCCAAGGCATCAATCACTCAAGGAAAGCCTATTTGGTTTTGTCTGGAATTTTTTTGTTTGTTTTGTACAGATACCCACGTTCATTGGATAGACATTTATGAAATGCCTACCCAAAAGATTTGTGGCCTTGAAATCAGCTATGGGTGAGACTTGGGAAATCCCCTGAAGACCACAGTATTAATGTGCAGGAGATGAGCCCTTCTACCTGTGAACCTCTCTGGGTCATCCATTGCTAGGGCTGTCATGATATAAGGCCTGAGCCAAGAGACATCAAAACTATGCTGTTTGAGGTGGCACACACCTGTATTTCTAGAATCTCTGGAGGCTGAGGCAGGGGAATTGCAAGTTACAGGTGAGGCTCAGCAACTTAGTAAGCTGTCTCAAAATAAAAAATGAAAGTGGCTGAAGATGTAGCTCAGAGGAGAGCACCCGTAGGTTCAATCCTCAGTACCAAAAAAATAAAAATAAAATAGCAAAATGATAAGAATACATATCCTATGGATTACCAACTCTACTCATGGTATTTCTCTAAGAAATAATAACTACAAAACTATAAAATCTATGCTCTAATGTTGAAAATAGTCAAAAAATAATCTGGATGGTGATCTATAAGAGACTGGTTTAAGTAAATCATGATATACATGTTAGGTGAAATACTATACTACCTTTAAAAATAGTCATAGATATACACATTTATTTACATAAAGAGATGTCTATGTTTGCTAGATTGAATGGTGTGTCTCCCCCAAACAATTTATGTCTTTCTGGTACCTGTGAATGTGATCTTATATACAAGTTGGGTCTTTGAATATGCAGTCAAATTAAGACAAGGTCAAATTGGATTAGGGGTGGCCCTAACCCAATGACTGATATCCTTTTAACAAAGAAATTTTAAGCCAGGCTTGATGGCACATTCCTGTAATTACAGTAACTCAGGAGACTGAGATAGCAAGATCCTCAGTTCAAGGCCAACCTGGGCAATTTGGTGAAACCCTGTCTCAAAATAAAAAAATAGAAAGGGCTGGGGTTGGAGCTGAGTAATAGAGTATCCCTGGGTTCAATCCCCAGTATGAAAGAAAGAAGGGGGAGAAAGGGGAAGAGGGAGGACAGAGGAAGGAAGAGGGGGCGGGAGAGGAGGAACTTTGACACAAATACACAGGGAACCCACCATGTGGAGATGGAGATGGGCTGGAGGGACTTATCTGTGAGCCTGGAACAACACCCTCAGAGCCCAAACCTTGATCTCAGATTTCAGGCCCCCAAAACTACAGGATAAGAGATTTAACTTGTTTTAAGTTGCTCAGTTTGCGGGCATTTATTACAACTGCCCTAGAAAACTGACACCATATAAGTAGCAAACTAAAAAAGATCATATACGGTATGATGCTGCTGTCTATGTAAAATCTTATATAAAAGCCTAGAGTGATAAAAGGAAGAATACCTGCAAATCCGTGTTGATGATAATCTTTGAGAAGTGGGAAGTGGGACCATTTTTCCTTCTTTTACTTTTGATATTCTGTTTAAATGTTTAAATGATTCTTTTCAAAAACCTATAAACTTATTTTCATAAGACAAACAAATAGACAAGTATTCATCAACTCTGCTTTCTATAACAAAATGCCATAGACTGGGTGGCCTGGAAAACAGAAATTTATTTCTTATAGTTTTGGAGGCTGTAAGTCCAAGATCAAAGTACTGGCCTATTCTGTTTGGGCTAAGACCTACAGATGGCCATCTTCCCTCTATGTCCTCACACAGTGGACAGAAGCTCTGGTGACTCTCTTAGAAGGCCACTAATCCCTTTATTGGGGCTCTGTTTTCATGACCTCATCCAAATTGAATCACCTCCCTAGACCCCATCTCCAAATAGGATCAACTGGGGGCCAGGGCTTCAAAATATGACTTAAAGGGGAACAGAAAGATTCAGTCCATACCCATCTATGTTCCCAGGAGATGGAACAAATGCATAAAGAGGATGTGGCTATTCTCAGGTGCAGAAAAGAAATTCTACAGTTCATAAACTTGATGTGCTTCAAATAGAGTAAACTAGTTGGAAAAGTCAATGTACTTCTGAAAAAAACAGAGCAGCATTTAGTTTGACTAAGAACTGGGTTTCCACAATAGAGAGAGCCAGGTCCAAAACCAAGCTCATTATGCTTTTAAGTGTCTTGATTCTTTTTAAACATTACTAGCTTCCACTGTGAAACTGGGATAAACATTTGCCTCCTAAGAATGTCAACCCCAGTCCCCAACAGCATGTTCAGAATGTCCAAAGAAACCTGAACTCAACTACTCTTACCAGACCTGTGACCCTCTATGCACACTATTTATCTCCCTCCCACAGCTTGTCCAGAAATTCTGAGTCCACCAAAATATTCCCTCCCCATTCAGCTCTTATTAGGGAACATGAGAAATTCCCTGTCATATATCTCTTTTTTTCCCCTTCAAAACTGGAGATAGAACCAGAGGTGCTATACCATAGCCCTTTTCATTTTTTTATTTTGAAACAGTGTCTCACTAAGTTCTTGCGGCTGGCCTCAAACCTGCAGTCCTCCTGCCTCGACCTCCCAAATAGCATGCGCCACCTTCAATTGCCCGTGGCAGAATGAGATGGAAATGACCTTAGTTTCACTCGGCCTCTCTCCTGTTCTTGGGTCTTTGCCAGCCCCACTGGGAAGAACTCAGGTTTTCAGGGCAGCTGCTCTGTGTAGGAATGTGGAGCAGCTGAGTAGGCTGGACCTAATAAGGTATGACCCTGGCCAGTCCTCATGATCCAAAACCCTTTTTTGAAAGACACAGCTTGTCCACACTGAAAAGTTTCAGTTGACAATCACATGCTCCTCCCTTCAGCACTGGTCACAAAGATGAGCCCACTTTGCTGTAGGATGACCTTGGACTTCATCTCAGTCCAACCTCCTTCACTAAGAGGTTCTGATTTCTTGCTGTCTAAGAGGTAGCTACCAGCCCTTCATCCAACCTCTGTTCAGTTGCTTCTGCACCAACCAACAAGACCTGGGTAAGGTCTTGAAGCAGTCCTCACCATCCTGTGCCTACTGCCAAGGTTTTCTGTCTCCAACCAGCATCACTGCACTAGCAGGAGACTGAAGAATTACAAGGGGCAAGTTGGTAAAAACTCCCATTTGTGGATGCCCCTTGGCAGTATTTGATTGAGCCAATCCCCATGTTTCATGCTAATTTCTACTACCTCCTTCTCTACCTTGCACAAAAATTTTTGATGTCCTTTACTTAGTTAGAAGCCTGCCATCCTTTCCTAATGGAAAAGAAGTCACAACCAGGTCCACCTTTTATGAGCTGTGTGACTTAGAGCAGGTTTTCTCCCTTCTGATCTTCTATTTTCTCATCTGTAAGATAGGACAATAAAAAAGAACCTACTGTTTTCACCCATTGCAACAACTATGTGTCAATACACATAAATAGGCAAGAGCAGTTCTGTGCTCACTCTAAGTGCTCAATAAAAGTTGCCTGGTATCTCAGTCATCATCAACAAAACATAGTTCTTCCGTGCTCCCCTCCAGCTGTAGTCCTGCAGAGAGGCCATTGAAAGATTTGGCCATTTAACCCAGGTTGTTCCCTAAGGGTTCATCTGGCAAACTCTCAATAACCTTTCTTTATTCTCTATCTTAAAGATGTTATGCACCTATAGGATCTGCTCACCCTCATGAATCAAATCCTTTCTTTCTAAATTAGTGCCCATTTTAAGGATTCAACACCAGCTTCATTTCTTGCAAGAAGGCACACTGGTTTAGTTTGCTGATACCTCAAAACCCAGGGCAAAATGCTAGGTATCCACAAACTAAGCCAGTGTCCCTTGGGGTTTGCCTGCCAAGGACAGAAGCCTGCACTCTCCAGAAACAATCTAAATATTTTTAAAATTGCTGTGACCCAATTCTATGAATGAATTTATATAACACTCTGTTTAGATCACCTCCTTTTGAATTTCCTGCAAGAGGTCTGATGTGCACAAACTGGCCTTAGAAAACTTGAACATGGCCTTGTCCCAACACTTCACCAAGGAGCTCAGATGCCAAAGTCAAAGCCACTATTTCCTCCATCTTCTCCCTGTGCAAGAATATTCTGTGCACCATTACTATTTGTGCTGAACAAATCCACACTCTCTTGGCATCATTCTCCTAACAGTTTGGCTGCCATGTGACAGAACCACTCTTTGGCTCAATTCTAGGGTATGATGAGACTCAGTAGCAATGAAATGCCAATCTCAATTCAGTATTCCAGATGGTGCTTGCCATCTCCAAATGTACTCCCAGAGCTACACCTTTTGTCACAGAAGGGAGGGTTTGGTATAATCTGCAATAACATGGTGAGGTCAGTTGGTCAGGTGCATACTTCAGATTCCTGGAGAATGTCTGATCATTATTGTCATTCTGAGCTTTGGAGGATACCATTGCTAATCACACAGGATTGCAAAGCATCGCTGCCAGAAGAACCAAGAGCAAGCAGAGATAGCACTAATAGAGAGCTGGGACAACAGCTCCAAAGGAATCCTCACTTTGAGGATGGACCTCAAAGTGACAAGCATGAGTGATGTGGCTTGGTTCTTCCATTGCATTGACAAGTTTCCCTACTGGTTGGCAAATAGCTGTTGACCAAGGCCAGCTGAGTATTCCCTTCTACAATGAATTCCTCAGCCTCGGCCTCTCAGCACCAGCATTATTTAACAATAAAAGGATAAACATTTGGAAAAGGGGCATCTAGGCCTCTCCCACTACCTCTACTTCTTCCTGATTAGTCACAGCAGGCTGTTGAATATTTTGGCAACCAATCCTGCCTGAGCAGATTCACAGAAAGAAGTCTGAATGGATCAGAAATTACATGAGAAAAGTTTGTCCCTGGTTATGGTTTGAATATGTGGTGTTCCCCATTAAGCTCATGCAATAGACAATGCAGAAATGCTCAGAGGGGAAATGATTAGATTATGCAAGTTGTGACCTAATCAGTGGATTGATCCATTGATGGGTTAATAATCTGAAATGACTGCTATACTGGTGGTAACTGTAGGTGGGTGGGACTCGACTGGAGGAGATGGGTCACTGGAGGCATGCCCTAGAAGTGTTTATCTTTTCTGCAACCCCTCCCTCTCCATTTCCTGGCTGCCATGAAGTGAACAGCTTTCCTCCACAGCAACCTTCTGCCATGATGCTCCACCCCACGTAGGGCCAGAACAATGGAGTCAGCTGACCATGAATGTATGAACCTCTGAAACCATCAACCATGATAAAATTTTCTTTCTTTTTGGTCACAGTGACAAAAAGCTGATTAACACACCTCACTAAAGTAGCGATATCAAAAGCAAAATAAAACATATATCTAGGAATTTTCTAAACTTCCCCAACCAACCAAGCTGGTGTCCATATCGTTGAACTAATAGCACAGATTCCATCAGCTAGCCTTCTTCCTTGGGGAAATGAAAGGGCCTCCAACATTCAAGAAGACAAAGACGCTAAGGAGACACTAAGGAGAGCACAAAGGCAAATTTGGGGAGAAATTTCAATTTTTTGCTGTTGTTAGTAATAAGAACACTTAAGAGATAAAAAAAAATAGAGTTTTGTTTGTTTGTTTGCTTAATTTTAAGGATAAATGATGATGCCTATAATCCTCTAGGCATATATGACCTTGTAAGCACAGGAAAATAAATGGAGATGCCCTTAAACTCCTTGTGCAGTAAATCAATAAAAGTTTGGTGAAAAAACATTTGCAAAGTAAGAATTCAAAACGAGGGCAGTCATTTGTTGTTCATAATATAAAGCAACAAACAGACACTCTAAAATACATTTGAGTGTGCTTTTGTTGTTGTTTTGGTTTTGGTTTTGGTATAGACTGGAAATTGAATGCAGTCCATTCAATTGAATGACTTGTGCACTAAGTTACATCCCTTTTTTCCTGAGACAGGGTCTCACTAAATTATACAATCTGGCCTTGAACTTGCAATTCTCGTGCCTCAGCTTCTCAAGTGGCTGGTATTATAACCATATACCAATGATCTTGGCTATAAGTAAGTTCTTAATATGCCTCTCACATATCTTTCCTTAAAAGTATTCCGCATCTGAACTATAAGTCAAAGAACTCAAGAATAGGAAACCTGTAATATGAAAGAACCACTTATAAGCACTGAACTAATTTAAACATAGAAGTAGTACAAAAATCATCATTATGAATATGATTATACAATAATGTTAAATGATTCTTGGAGAAAAGATTATGTAATAATAAGAAGAATTAAACTTAAAAAAAAAAAAAGACTATACCAAAAACCTGGGTAGGCCGAGAAGTGAAAAAAGTTAAAAATGAAAGTCTCGTCTAAACTTCAGTGACTGTTTGTAGACTGTTTTAAATGCTGGTGTCTCACTTAACATCCTCATATCAATGAGGTAAAGCTTATACTTTTTTGTTGTTGTTTTTTTGGTACCAAGGATTGAACTCAGGGGCACTCGATCACTGATCTACATCACCAGTCCTATTTTGTATTTTGTTAAAAGACAGGGTCTCACTGAATTGCTTAGCACCTTGCTTTTGCTGAGGCTGGCTTTGAACTCATGATCTTCCTGCAGTCAGCCTCCAGAGCCGCTGGGATTACAGACATGTACCACCACGCCCAGTTAAGCTTATACTCATTTTAAAGAGGTAAAAATAGATGAAGATAATTTAGTTATCTATATAAATAAAAGGAAAAATCCTTTGGAAATATGAAATACATGAGCTTGAAAAATACAGGAGAGAGGGATTTACATACCTTGAAGCTTAATAAATTGTTTTAAATAAGGATTTAAAACATTCAAATGATATAATTATATCGTGTGCATATGAATGTGTAACAACAATCCCGCCATTATGTACAACTATAATACACCAATAAAAATGGAAAAGAATAAATGATTTAGTTAATAATTAATCTTGATTTGATATACATCACACCTTTCTGGCCTTCGGTTTCCTCATCTGTTAAAAGAGGATGGGACTTCCTTCCTCACGCAATGTTCTCAGGGCGGTGAAAGGATGCTTCATCTCAACAAACAGGCCTGCAGGTCAGGGCTATTTGTGGAGCCTTTGGGAGCTTGAGAGCATAATTTCTAAGAGCTGAGATATTCATCCCAGAATTATGGACCCAGTCCAAGGAATGGACCAAACCCCTCCACCTTTGCTCTTAATCCCAGAAGTGGCTCTACTGCTTCAGTTCTGATGGCATTGGGTGTCCTGGGAGGAGCCTGGGGCAGTGTGGGAAGTCTGGCAGGAAGAATTCTCCCTTCACACAGATGATGGCAACTATCCTTGCGCTAGTCCTGGGCTGGTGACCCTCTTCGCTCTCTCTCCTCTGGCCAGCACGTCCACTTTGGGGTAAAGGATTGGGCAGGGCTCCTGTCTGGTGTCTGCTTCTAGAGATAAGTCCTTGACAACTCTCTGTAGCCTCCCACTTGGGAGATAAATTTCCTATTTCAGAGGAAATCATGCACCTCTTTCCCCAAGGGAAGTGGTTGCATCTCTCACTCCCCAGCCATGGTGGGAAGTGACCACACCCACCCTACCCTAACCCTGGGGGATTCCAGCATTTGAAAGCTCAGAGTTGGAAAGATAAACATCACTGCCTATCCCTCACTCCCTCATTGTTCCTCTTCAGCAACAGAAAAGAAACAGAGAACTAGATTGCACGGAAATTCATCTGCAGGCACAGTTAAGGGAAACGTTGCTTAAATTATACTCATGGACCCAACCCTTTCCTCTTCATCAACACCCCACCCATCATCTAAGAAAGAAAAAAAACTTTTTTTTTTTTTTTTAAATTTCCAAGGTAAGCTTCACTAACTTTCCCCTACAAGGCCTCTCTTCCTGGAAATCTGGGCTTCAAGCTATTTTTTTCTTTTGGTATTGAGTATTAAACCCAGGGGTACTTGACCACTGAGATATCCTTTTGAATTTTTATTTTGAGTCCTTTTGAATTTTTATTTTGAGACAGGGTTTTACCAAGTTGCTCAGGCCATTCTGGAATTTGTGATCCTCCTGCCTGAGCTTCCTGAGTCTCTGGGATTACAGGCCTGCGTTTAAAGTAGTAAAATGAGCGCTAAGCTTGGGATGGAGAACTGGTTTTCTCTCTAACAGGTTATGTCACTTACAGTGAGTTACTTGACGGCTCTGCAGACTGTTTAGCTGGTCCACAAATAATTCTATTTCCACTGCCTACTTCTCAGAGTGGTTGAACAAAAGGACAAAATAAATTCTATTTATAAATTGTAAAGACCACGTCACTGTAAAAGAATATTATCCTTAGCCCCCACAGAATCCTTCATGTATATTAACAGACAACTAACTGGATTCCTAATGTTTTTCCCAAATGTGGAGGATGATTTATTTGTTCCTCTGCAAGTCTTTGTTTAAAGTATTTTCTCAGTCGGAGAGGTTCTTTCTCCTCTACCACTGCCCTCAAAATCCATTTCATTCTTCCCAGTCTGTCTGAAATCCCCTTCTATCCAATAAGTCTTTCCCATTCTGATGTCTCTTTGCAGGATCAATGTCTCTTCTTGGGAATCCTCCTGGTCTTTTCTCTGTTCTCTGGTTTCAGCACGGACCCTATCGGCCTTGTAGCCAGGCCTTTATGCACCTGCTCACCCCTCTGAAGCCATGGGTCAGTCACGGGCAGCACCGCGAATCTCTGCAAGGCACATCCAGCCAGTACTGACAGTAGTGCTGGTAAGAGAGGGACAGCAAGGGGTCCTCCGTGCCCCATATATTTGTTTTGTGTCCCATATATTTGCTTCTGAATTGAATGTATTTGGGGGAAATTTATACCTCGCTATTTCCCAAAAGTCGAAGGAAACATTGAAAATAAAACACATCTCAGAGAAAAGCAAGCTAGACTAAAACCAGAATGACATGTCCCAAGACACCTGGGATGAGCTGTGACTGCAGTTGAATGCTAGATTGTCTCTGAGGTTCCTGGATAAAAGGGAAAGGCGGTGGCTCATAGACTTTTCATTGTACATCAACTTTGGCACCAGAGTGGGAAGAGAAATTTTTCCTGGCACTCTATTCAAGGAGAAATTTATCAAGTTGATCTTTAATAATAAACATGAGGTAACACAATAAGCAGCAACTATATCTGGGTTTTGAGGTTTTGTTCTGTTTTTCTACAGCATTGGGGATAGATGGAACAGAGAGGTGCTCTGCCACTATTATACCCCCAGCTCTCAGCTCTTTCTTTCTTTTCTTTTCTCCTTTCTTTCTTTTTATTCATTTATTTATTTTGAGGCAGGGTTTCACTAAATTGCTAGAGCTGACCTTAAACTTGTAATCCTCCTGCCTCGACCCCCTGAGTGGCTGAGATTTAGACGTACACCAATACTAATCAGATATTTACAAAACGATACAAATATCTTCAGATGAGTTTGTGTGTGTGTGTGTGTGTGTGTGTGTGTATACACTGGGAATTGAACCCAAGGCCTTGCACTTGCCAGGTGAACACGATACCACTGAGCCACCTGGCCACCTCTCAGTTGGTTAATTCTTGTTTGAAGAGAGAAGGAGTTTCAATTAAGAAAGAGCAGGCCCATATCCAAGGCTTTTTTGTACACTTGTAGCTGTCTGAGAACCTAGAAGAAAGAAAAGTTGGTGCGGGTCTGCTTAACATCAGATCTCAAAGGTCACCTCTGGATTTCCCGGGAGGATCCCGATGGCCAGCTTGCAATAGCGGAAGTCAGGCAGAGGCCGATGCAAGAAGAAAGCTGGGATGAGGATCATTTCCTAAAGGGGCAGACTCCAGAGGGGTTATTGGCACACGCTGAGGGAGACAGGCTGTGTGTCCACAACAGCCAGTGCCCGTCCCTCCACAAGGACTGGACTAGATGATCATTATTCATTAGGAGGAAACCCCCAGACCTACGCAGCCTCAAAGGACAGTCAAAAAAAAAAAAAAAAAAAAAAACATGGCAGCCTCATAGACACCATGGTGAGCACTGAAGAGTCTTGGGGATGATTGACTTGTGATGCTAACAACAGAATCCTAACTCTACCAGATAACAGACCAGGATGCCTATTTCCTACCTTGGATTGGGCCGAATCAGAATGTGGAGACCTTGGGGTACCCACCTGTGACTTTCAGAGAAAGGAAAGAAAGGTGAGAGTTGACCATCTCCAGGGGCCCCATCCTTTACAATGCACAGACAGAAATCACCCGGGCTCACATCTGTGGCTATGACAAATAACAGTCTTAGGATCTTCACATCTAAGATGGCTGCTTGCCTTTGCATAAAAGGGGAGCACTTGCTTTCTGGCCCCCCAACATGCCCAAGTAATAGCCATGCCACAGGAGTTGACGGCTGAGCTATTGCCAGATTTTCCAACTTGAGAATTTTACATCTAGAGAAAATTCTTTCCTTTTGGTGTCTACTGCTGCTGAAAACAGAGACATGGGCTCGTTACTTTCACTCCTGTGACTCCGGAAGCCTGGCTCCTTCTCTCTGAAGTTATTTCTGGTTGGGAAGAAGAGCTGCTCTCTCAGTACCTCTGACTCCAGTGAGACCTGACAACCAAGATTGCACAGTCACCTCAGGCCACCACAGACCTCCTGAGCTTGGCACAGACAGACTTCTAATTGTCATTATTAGTCAGTCCCCTGGGAAGAAAGGCCAAAAAGAGAGGGAGCATCACAAGGTCACAGAATGGGGACAACCAGGTACCCAAAGGAAATGGAATTTGGCCTTTCCTTTGAATTTCTGTGGCTTGATTCTAGGTAGCCCGCATAGGCATTTTGCAGCCCTGCCCTGAGAGCTCTGTGAAGTACTTTCTCAACTTTGCCCAATGGTCTCTAGTGAATAAGGTGGAACCTACACTACAAATGGAATCCACCAGAAGCAAGGGTATGGGAACCATTGTGTGGAGGAGGGGTACTTGAAGACACAAACTTAGTTCTGCTTCACAGAAAGTGGCTCTATGTCCCAGTGCAAACCTTGACCTGTCCATCTGGTCATTTTCATTTTGACCACTAACAACAACAGCAATAAGGGGCTGGGGATGTGGCTCAAGCGGTAGCGCACTTGCCTGGCATGCGTGCGGCCTGGGTCCGATCCTCAGCACCACATACCAACAAAGATGTTGTGTCCGTCGAAAACTAAAAAATAAATACTGAAATTCTCTCTCTCTCAAAAAAAAAAAAAAAAACAGCAATAAGAGTTCTGTTATGAGTGACTGGCCCAGTAGTCAAGCACCATATTGTGACATGTATTTTTTCAAAAGAAAATAGGTATGTTTTAGTTCGTCAATATGCCAAGATTGATCAGAAGTTCAAAACCAGTTATGTTTTTCCCATGATCAAACATTGGGACGTCTAGGAGAATGACAGGTATCCAAAATGGGTGTTTCTCTGTTCATCTTTTTTTATCAGAAGATGTCTGTGGTCCCCCAAAGCCACTCTCAAATGCTAGCTCTTCTCCCTCTCTCCCACACTGAGATTCTATTCAAAGCCCTCTGCTTGCCCAACTAAGCATCCAGGCAAGTAAGGACCCTACAGTGATGGGGTCCTTACCATCAACAGCTGCATTTCCTCTAACTTGGTCACCTAAGACATTCCTCCAGGTGTCAAGGGTCCAACATATTGTGCCTAGTCTCCCTGGCACCCTCATAGGTTCTATCCCTTGGAGGCATGTGATCTTGTGTCCTAGTTTTTCCCTTCTCAGGCCCATGGAATTCAATTCCCTTCATCTGAGGTTGAGTTACTTTCCTTCTTGTATTTCATCAACCTCCCATCCCTAGTCCTTGATTAATCCATCCTATTTGTCCCCCAGGGACCTAAACTTTTGAAACCAAAACTTTCCCTGCAGTCATAATTGAACTGTCCATGGAACAGACCCCTGATGAAAGAAATGAGTTCAAGCGGTTGAGCAGGAAGTAGTCCCAGGACATCCAATTGGGGAGTTGAGAAATAAGATAGGAATGGAAAAAGACTACAAAAGGTATTTAATCAAATAAATCACCACTGTGGCCACTGGAGCACAATCCTGTGGAACTCTGAGGGAGAACACAGAACACAAATCTCAGCATGATCTCTGCTGTGAAGTGGGGGGCGGGGCGGGGGGGGAGCTAGGCTATTCATCCCCCAGCTCCCACAGTTATGGGTTGAAGATTGGAGGAGAGTGGGGTACAAATTCCCAAGCACTTCCAACCACATGGGAACAGAGGTTCAAGTGGCTAGGAAAAACCCTCAGGCAAAGGAAGTCAGACCAGAGTTCAGGAGAAGGGGAGTGCTGAGGGAACAGGGGTGGGGCCTGCCCAGCTGGGGAAGGAAGTGCAGACCTCATGGACACAAAGGTGTAACCATCAGAGGACCTTGGATGAGAGAAAAAAGATATCTTTATGCTGCTAAAAAGTCCAGGATTGGAAGTCATCTAGCTAAATAACCATTGAAAATCCTGATAACTCTGATCAATTTAACACCTCTCATCTTGAGCACTGGTTATGTGCCCACAACCTAACAAGTAGGCACTTCACATTTGGTATGGCATTTGGTATTCACAGCAGCCCTGCAGGGAAGGCAGGGTCCCCTCTTGTAGTAGAAGAACCCATGCAGAGAGCTTGGGTGTAACAGGGACCTTCAGAAGCTGCCTTAGCTAAAAGCAGTGCCTTTTTGTTTAGGTCTGCAAATACCCAATAGGTAACTAAAAGCAGGATAAAGTTGGGTATCTCTGCCTCCATTTATATTTGTCTTTGGAGGTCTGCCCGGCTCCTCACCTATACATGTTGATCATGGAAGGAGTGTTCATCTGAACACTAGCAAGGCAAGGTCCATTCACCTGACCTATCTTGTCCGCCTTGAACCACTGGGGCAAGATCTGCAGCATCCTGTTTCAGACCCCTGAGTGGTGCCTATAAGTCTCCTGCCATTGCCCCTCACAGTGGGGCCCCCAAGTCACATCACCCCACAATGAGACTGCCCCCAACCTCCCCCAAACAGGAGCAACCAGCCCCCGAAACAGGAGCAATGACCTCATGAGAACGGAATTGTCCCTTTCATAGGATCATAGGTTTGATGGATAAATATCCTGGACAACAAGTAGAAATTACCCCCTTTAGTAATAAAGTCTTCTCCAGAGCCACCTCACAGAAGCAGTACCTCTCGTCTCCACCCCAGTTCTTCCTCTATTTAAATCTAAAGCTCCTGACCACATCCCAGAAACAGGACTGAAATGTTGGATCTCACTTTGCCTTCCTAGTGTGGCCACATAGATTTTTTTTTCTTTCTTTTTTTTTTTTTCTTTTGGTACTAGAAATTGAACTCAGGGGTGCTCTACCACTGAACTCTCTCCCCAGCCCTTTTTATTTTATGTTGAGAAAGGGTCTAAGTTGCCCATGCTGCCTGGGCTGTACTGATTAAAGTTTCCTGTTTTTTTCACCATTACCTTTTCTGTTTGGTTTTGGGGGTTAGTTAGTCGAGGACCCCTGGAATCAGGTTTCTGGCCTAGGACTATGATAACAAGTTTTGCCATTGCATTGGTTGTCTATGATAGGCCTGCGGGTCAGATCTATTCCCTCTCAGAGTCAAAGAGCCTGCACAAAGAGCTGGGATGCAGTTCCTGAGAAGCCATCTGCCATATCCCATTGTCAATTAGAAAGGAAAGGTCCACGCCAGACGCACCTGGAGTCCTGCCCTCTGCCTGCAAACCTAGAGCGTGACTGGGGAGACAGGAGGTAAAGAAACCAGCCTCAGAAATGGAGACCCACCGGGGAGGGAAATCCCCCACAGGCAGAACTGAAGGCCAGCCAGACTTAAAATATGTTTTGCAAACATTTCCAACTAAACCTAAATTCTGCCAACCTGCTATATACCTCCAAGGGTCTCTCATATATTTCACCTCATTTCATCTGCACAGTCTCCTTTGAGGTAGCTCTGTGGTTCTGATAAGGAAAATGAGGTGTGAACAATGAGGTCAATCACTCAAGATCATGATCTGCAACAAAGCTAAGATTCAAAGCCAGCCCTGGCCCTGTTCCCTGCTGGCACACTGATCCAAGCTACTAAAATACATGCCAGGAAAGATCAGAATTTCATTTGGGGGAAGTTTTCTTTTTTTTTTTTTGAATGGAACGCTGTCTTTGGGGAATCAATCAATACAGGCTAAGTTGACTTGTTTTTGCTTTCTTTCTTCCTTTGCTTTTTTGCTTCATTTTTTTTTTCTTCTTCTCCTTTCACTTCCTCTCTGTCTCTTTGTCTACAAGGGTCGGGGTCTTTGAGAAGTTCTAATTTAGTTTCTGCTTTCTTTCTCCGGCTGCAGGCTCATCTGGTACTCATGCAGCTATAATTACCAGCACATTTGTATGGTGCAGGGTGGAGGGGCAGAGTTAGCTCACCGAGGGGCTGGGGGAGGAATGGCCTTGATCTAAGCTGCAGGCTGGTTCTAATTTTAGCAACAACCAGAGCATTGGACTTCCTGGAGGTATCAGATTGCAGGAGCTCTCCCTGCACAAGGCTGATACAGAACATGTGGAAAAGATTCAGATCACAAGAATCCCCAAATCAGGTCACACCTCTGGGTCATCCGGCCCCAGCCTCTGTCTCAGAAAGTGGGGATCCACTGTCAGAGTTTAGCATGCTCCTCATAAAACTCCCTTAGTTCATAGACAAAGTCTGGGTAGAGAGAGGGGAAACAGAATGATCCATCATGAAAGGCCAGCAGAGCTGGTCTAGCACCAGGGTCCTCGGGCGTCCTGTCTTGTGTGTTCCTGGTGATGTCATTCTCCAGGGCTGCGGATGTAGCTCAGTAGCGGTGTGAGGCTCTGGATTTGATCCGTGGTACTAGAAGGGAGGGGGAGGGAGGGGGAGGGAGGGGGAGGGTGGGGGAGGGGTGAGAGCTCACGTGTGACGTCATGCTCCAAAGGTTGGGGGCCTAGACTAGGGATATACTGTAGTATTTCTTTGTGAAGTACTGGTCATTCAGATATTTCTAATTAATTTCCCCTATTAATCATATATTTTAATGAGGTAAAATTTACATACAATGAAGTACACAGATCTCATGTATATAATTTTTGAGAATAATAGTAACCCCATCAAAATGAACCCCCTTTGATAGCCCCCAGAAAATGCCATCAAGCTCCGTCATCTGGTCAGTCCCTCTCATAGGCAACCTCAGAACCTCAGGTGTTTTTTGTTGTTGTTGTTGTTGTGGTGGTTTTTTTGGAGTGGAGTACTGGAGATTGAACCAGAGGTGTTTTACCACCAAGCAACATCCCTGGCCTTTCTATTTTTTATTTTGAGACAGGATCTTGCTGTATTGCCTAATCTGGTCTCCAACTAACCATCCTCCTGTCTTGCTTTCTGGTAGCTGGCATTATAGGCATGTGCCACCACACCCTGCTATTCTAATTTTTATACATATAGATTATTTTGCTGGTTCTTCAAACAAATGAAACCTTTAGCCTTCTGCAGGCCCTGCTCCTGGTCTGATCAAGTTTCTCTCATTCAAACCCTTCTTGCCACACTCTTCACCCTTAATTAATCCTTAATGCTGGGTTTTTATCCCCCAAAGACCATGGTGTGGGAAATTTCAAACTAGGCCTCTATTATCTAGTTACCTTGTCAAATTAGCAGGCCTCCAATTTTGTCCTGCCACAAGTGAGGCTCAGGATCTCCCAGAACTGCATCTGCAAATCTTTTAGTTACTAATTGTGACAGTTCCTCCTACAACCAACCTGAATGCTTTTCTCATTAGAAGGCAAGCCCATTTCCTTATGTTTTTCTCCCCAGCGAAGCTGTTAAACAGTTGGTCCATAGTACAGTAACTCAACGAGAAAGCTATTTACTTGTATTTCTTTTTGTGATCTTTCCATTCTGGAAAAATCAGCATTGAACATAACTGCTGCACATAACTTAAATATGAATTACAGGTCTACCAGCAACGGGTCCTGGTTTAAGTTTCATCATTGTGTGTTCTTGGCCACTCAGTTGTCCCCACTGGAAAACATGTGTGCATCAGCGAGCCATACTTCCTTGAGGGTATCTTTGCCTGTGGTCATCTGTGCACTTGACTCCCCCAAGAACCACTGCACATACCTCAGGCTATGATCTCAGAGAAGTGCTCAAGAACATTTTTTTTTTTCAGTATGAGGGATTGAACCCAGGGGCACTTAACCACTGAGCTACATTCCCACCTTTTATTTATTATTTATTTATTTTTTTTATTTTGAGACCAAATCTCCCTAAATTGCTGAGGCTGGCTTCAAACATGAGATCCTCCTGCCTCAGCCTCCCAAGTCACTGGAATTACACCTGGTGTTCAAAAGCTTCTTAAAACACATATCATTTCTGTATCCCCAGTAATCAGTGTAAGAACTGGCTCAATAAAGATTGCTAAATAAAATTATGAATAAGCTGTATCAACTAAGTCTGAGTATGAGAAAGAGAGAGAGATTCCCCAAAAGCCTTGCCTCCCTCCCTCTTCCATAAACTCTTAGCACTCCCTTCCTGATCTGACCCACTACAGATTCTCTTGTAGATGCCATCACCATGGCCTTCCCTATCCTGAATCTTGGTCTCAGAGTGGAGATCTGAAAGGAAAAATGTCAACTACTGAATTTTTCCAACGTCATTTAACGATTGACTTTCTGGGATTCCCCTCAACCCTCCCATCTCACCTGAGTGCCCACTTTTAGGGTAAACATGACTGTTTAGTCCCCAAGTCCCCTTGGAACACCTTCTTTTGTCCCTCTTTAAGACATATTTACAGCTCATTGGACTGCATTTATCACAAAATAAAGAAATACTCCACTCCCTAAGAAAGGCCTGCTATTTCTTGTAACTTGTAGCCAAAATCCTCTCCACAGAGCACACCACCTCATCAGATGCAAGTTTCACAGGCCTTCACCCTCCCCTCTTTTCTCCAGTGGTTTCCCCTTGGGCTACCTGAACTGAACTTATTCTTAGGGATCTCTTCACTGCTTTCAGTAAGAAAGTTCCCTTTCCTTGTCTTGTCCCGAAGGTCTCCATTACGGAAGTCTGGCCCTACATCAAAAGAGCCCTAAACCTAATGAGGCAAGAACTCAAACTCCTCCACTCTACCCCAACGTTGCTGCCGGATAGCACCCGAAACCTGGCCGCCTGGTATTAGCCATCCTGTTGCATAGCTGTGCAGCAGATGACAAAATGGAAGTAACATGAAGTATCTGTGGATCATAAATCAGAGACATAGAGCCAGAGGGATATGTCCAACCTTTTGGTCCAACTCATAGCTTTACAGGAACCTCAGGGAAAGTGATTTGCCCAGGTCACATACTAAACAAGCTGCAAGGTATACTCGGTGTTGGTTTGACCCCAGCTGTGAGGCCATCACTTTAGAGTAACATGCAGTGATGATGCCAGACAACCCAAAAAGACGAATGGACTCTTCTGGAAGCTTACAAAAATGAAAAAGTAGTTCTAGGGTATTGGGTTAGTCAACTTTCATGACTGTGACCAAAATATCTGACAAGAAAAATTTGGAGGAGGAAAAGTTTATTATTGGCTCCTTGTTTCAGAGGCTTTGTCTGTAGTCAGCTGACACCATTATCCTGGACCTGAGGTGAGGCAGAACATCATGGCATAGGACATGATGAAGGAAAGCTGCTTAGCTCAAGGCAGTCTGGAAGTAGAGAGTGAGAAGGCAAGGACAAGATATAGTCCTAGGCCACACCCTTAGTGACCCACCTCCTTCATCCATGCCCCACCCACCTACAGCTACCACCCAATGGTTCATTCAAATTATTGATCCATCAAATGGGTTAATCCACTGATGAGGTTACAGCTCTTATAATCATTCACCTCTAAACATTCCTGTGTTGCCTAATTCATGAGCTTTATAGGGGACATTAAGGGTTCCAACTACAGTAGGTATTCAGGGTTCATGGGGAGCAGTGAGGCAGAGTTCAGTAGGGACTATGGCAGAGCAGTTGCTGCAAATCCCGCTGGGGAGACCTGGACACTGCCCAGCTCGCCACTGTCAGCACAGGCCAGAAAGCCCAGCCTTTGCAGGATAGTGTAAGTGCTAAAGCTGTAGATTTGTCTCTCTGGAGCAAATGCTATAGATTCAAAAACTGGGGACAAGGTTGCTAGAAAGTGCACATGAGTGTGTTGAATGAGTAAACACATGTTGTGCGTATCTGTACAACTGCACACGCATGGATGGGTTGAGGAAATCATCCTAATGTTCAGATGAAAGAAAACAGTGGAATGGGGAAGGTCCAGACAGCAGACACCCAAAGCATTTGGATTCTTTTCCCTTTGGGGAAAAAAAATGCAAACATAGCATGGTAACAAAGAAGAAAATACAGAATGAAAAAACAAAACCTCCCTTAGACCCATCTCTTTGATATAACTATATAGCCAAGCATCATAGTCTCTTCTAGTCATTGTCCAAATGCAGACATTTTGTGTGTGTTGTTGACAGAATGCCAACCATTCTGCAGTCTATTCATATGACGTGATAAGCATGTTTTCACACTAATGAACTAGTTGAAGACTCAGAGGCCATTGTTTTCTCTTTTTTGCGGTGGGGGGGGAGTTGTATGTTTTGTTTTAGGGTACAGGGGATTGAACCCTGGGGTACTCTACCACTGAGCTACATCTCCTGCCCTTTTTATTTTATATTTTGAGACAGGGTCTCACTAAATTGCTAAAGCTGACCTCTGGCCTCAGCCTCCCACATCACTGGGATTTACAGGGGTGCACTGAATGACTTTTTCATGGTTGGATATTTGTGCAGCCCCACTGGTTTTATACAAGTTGGTGCATTTTCTTCTTAGAGTCATTTTCTTTTTTTTTTTTTTTAAAGAGAGAGTGAGAGAGGAGAGAGGAGAGAGAGAGAGAGAGAGAGAGAGAGAGAGAGAGAGAGAGAGAGAGAGAGAGAGAGAGAGAATTTTTAATATTTATTTAGTTAGTTCTCGGCGGACACAACATCTTTGTTGGTATGTGGTGCTGAGGATCGAACCCGGGCCGCACGCATGCCAGGCGAGCGCGCTACCGCTTGAGCCACATCCCCAGCCCCTTAGAGTCATTTTCTTAGGAAAAATTCTCAAGAATGTAGGTCAAAAGTCACACACTGTTTTTGACTCCTGATACATATTTTTTAAAAGGCCAAACCCAAATGAGTCCCGGCTAATGACATTACCACCTGCAATGTGGAAAAGTTCCCACTTCATTAAAACTCTCTCCTGTGATGAAAAAATGACCATTTTAATGATACTAAAACTCTTATAGGCAAGGACCAAGTCTGCACCTCCAGCCACATCTTGCAGCTCCAAACACATCGTGGATGACTAACAGTGAATCCAGGTTTGTGGTATCTGACAAATTAAAGGACCATGGTTTTACAGAACTGAGGATTGAACTGAAGAGTGTTTTAACACTAAACTACATTCCCAGCCCCTTTTATTTTGAGACAGGGCATCCCTAAGTTGCCAAGGCTGGCCTCAAACTTGCAATTCTCCTGCCTCAGCCTCTCAAGTACCTGAGATAACAGGCATGTGCCATCTCATCACACAAGATTATCTTTAAGAAAAAGAACATAATGTCACCAAAATAAAATTAGATATAAATGTGACTTTCTCAAATAAGGGGAAAAGTCAAAACAAATCAAAAATGTTTAAAAATCCCTAAACAAGCTGGTCATGGTGGTGCATGCCTGTAATCCAAGTGGCTTGGGAGGCTGAGGCAAGAGGATCACAAGTTCAAAGCCAGCCTCAACAATTTTGTGAGTTCCTAAACAACTTAGTGAAATTTTGTCTCAAAATAGAAAATAAAAATAGCTAGGGATGTGGCTTAGTGGTTGAGTGCTCCTTGGTTCAATCCCAGGTACAATCAATCAATCAATCAATGCCACAAATTCAAAAAATGAGAGGAAAGCATGATTTTGACTTATTAACTGCCTGATACCTTTCTATAATATTTTTTTCCAACATTTTTGTTCACATTCTCATTGGCCTCCTCTTCATATGATAACAATTTTCAGTATCAACTTCTAATGCAAGAATAGAAAGCTAATTAAGTCCTCTGGCATGGTTACTCAAAATTTATTTATTACTCTTAAGAGGTTATGAAAATTTCCTTCAGCTTCACAACTCATCATTACTAATAGCACATAGAACTGTAGAATGGGTAAACATCAGTCAATTTTCTCTTCTATATGAGAGTAATTCATGCTATTTTTGTCATAAATGTAAAGCAGAATTTGTTTTCCTAATATGGGAAGATTCCTTGGAACTTACTTTATACTGTAGCTGCATGAAGGCAAAAATCTAAGCTAAGAGTATTTCAAAACTTGCTTCTCCCCAGTACCCATATCTTCACTGCTCTGGCCTCTATGAACATGGTCATAAAGGGTACGACTGCTTACCTGTGCATCAGTGATAATGTGGCACTAAGATGAGTCAGAAAATGGGTGGTAGAAGTGGTCCTGAAAGCCATTCACATATGAGAATTTAACTCCACGTGGAAGTGACTGAATCACATAGATGTGCCCAATCTAACCCAAGCTAATGTATCTCTAAGTTAATTTCCAACCTCAAATATACTCTCAGCCACACCAATTGCAACTGACATGAAAGGAAATTAACAGAGGAGAGGCCAGAATGGAAAGAGATGGTGATCAAAATCAAATGTGGATAAAAAATATCTTATTTATTCAAATTGCATAAAAATATATGACAATGATTATGAAAATAGAAGGGAGACCAGAAGAGTAGAGAAACGGGATTGTGGAGAGGAAAGAAGGGAGAGGAGGGAAAGTGAAGGTACCAGGGAATGATATTGACCAATTATATTGATGTGTTGTATGCATGTACAGATATATAACAACTAATCCCTCTACTATATATTATTATGCACCAATAAAAATAAGAAAAAATATGACCATGTGAACACATTGCTAGAGCCCATCCCAGAGCCTTGGAAGAGACCTGTGTGAAGGAGGACTCTGGAGAGCTTCATTCCATTCATGTATGTATCACCACGCATTAATTCATGCATCAATTTAAAAGAGTGAGAATTTTTAATTACCTTAATTGTAATGGGTGTTGATCACATCTTTTTTATTGAGAAATTGCACTGAAAAGGAATGAATTTTGCATTCCAAATAATTATCATCCCTCACCAGGGGAGAGGAGAAAGAAAAAGAATTTGAAGAGTTGTTGGAATCTTAAGTCACAGAACTATTGGGGAAGTTATGGGGGTTTTCCACCCAATGTCAAATAACAGTAATCCAAGAAAACTATTAAAAGTAACTGGGTGGCTTGAAATTAAAAAAGAAAATCCTAAAATAACATCTTACTGTCAGTTAAATGTGGCTTATGCAGAGTAAGTATTAAATGACATAGTTCTGGGGCTGGGGATGTGGCTCAAGCGGTAGCGCACTCGCCTGACATGCGTGCGGCCCGGGTTCGATCCTCAGCACCACATACAAAGATGTTGTGTCCGCCGAAAACTAAAAAATAAATATTAAAAATTCTCTCTCTCTCTCTCTCCTCTCTCACTCTCTCTTTAAAAATAAATAAATAAATAAATAAATAAATGACATAGTTCTATGGAATAGGGGGAAAGAGAACTGGAGAGAAATGGTGGGTGGACAGTGGGTTAACAGGAGAAGTTTGAATCTCCACAACTGAAAGAGTCAAGAATATGAAGATTTTCCATAAAAAGATGAACACAATAAGAGTAGCCAGGACAAGGCTTCTTGCTAGTATACAACTCAAAAGAGATGTCCTGTCCGTGAAGGAACCTCAGCAACAGGAAGCTCTGCAATAGATCATAAAGGTGGAATTTGATGGAAGGAAGAGGTCAGGTCAGCCATAGAGGGTCTCCCACATCCAGGAGGAGACCAACTGCTTAGGTCAGAGGCCACTTTCAGAAGGGCCTTTCACAACACTCCAGCTGGGCCCTTCCCCTCGGGGGACAAGGTTGGGGGGCAGTTCTCCATCAGAACACTTGCTACCCTGAGGACCAAGATGAGAAAGCATGTTGCTATAGCCCACACAGAGAGGGCTAGAGCAGCAGCAATCCTCAATAAATGGAGGAGGAGTGACCCAGACAGAGGAGGAGTGGGAGGAGTGTCAGAGAAGCCTGATCCTGTCCTTTCCACATCCCTCTGGCTGAAGCCAGGAGAAGTGAGGAGGAAGCAAACTTTAAATTCAATGTGATAATGAAGTTTTAAATCAACGATTCAGATCTGCTTGAGACACCAAGGGAAAGAAATGGGAGTTTTGTCATAGAACAATTAAGGGCAAAAAATAGAAATTTTAAAAAGAATGTCTCCATGACAGGTTCAGACTGTTCAGTAAATTATTCATAAGCTTGAGGAATTAGGAAAAAATAGATTGGGGAAATTTGATGCTTGACAAGAACCATCTTTTAAATGGCTTATCTGTTCTCTTTCACATCCCACAAATGTGTTGGCATGAAGCTGTCGCTGTTATCCTTGGTCTAAATAGTTCTCCAGTTAGTGGAAAAGAGCTTCTCTCCAAATCTCTGTTTTATTAAATCAAAATAATAGCTGTGGAAAATAATGCTTAAGAAAAAAATGGGTGTTTTCTAACTTTTATGATGTAAACTTTGTAAATATAGAGGCAAGTTCAAATCTGTGATGACTTTTCTACTTTTGGGATTCTCTGGACGATCTAATTGGTAAAAGGGCATGTGGTCACTGGACATGAAAGGACTTGAGCCAGTTACTGGTGCACCAAGGATTCTGCCCTGTCTGTATTAAACTTTCACCTTTCTGGGCCACATCATTCTCTCTCAAAGGTGTGTGGTTTCTCTAGGTTTCTAGATTAGCAAGAAGCAGACCTAGCCAGGTCATTTGGATTCCTAATGAGTTTTACGCATACCTTATTTGTGCAGTTGCCACTATATTGTGCATCTCTCCTTCAGTAGAATCTGAGAGTGAAACCATAATCTTTCTTTGCAACCCCAGCACCTATATACATTCCTTGCAGAAAATGTAGAAACCCAGAAAATCTTAAAATAAATTAGCATAAAGGTTGTGCACTAAACAATCAGAAACTGTGTACATCAACATTCTCTTATTGTCTCCCACGATACTCATTACTGAGCTCTAACCCTCAAGATGAAAATTAAATAGAAAAAAATCAGAAAGCAAAGCATGATGTCTCTCATGGTGTGGCTGACCAGGAATAGCAAGAGGATCATTGACAAAGTTTACTCATCAACCTGCCCCTTGATAGCCACTTGTCACTGAGAAGAAAATAATTCCTCAATAGTGTACTTCATTGCCCCATCCCCTGAAAAATTCACACCAAAAAAAAAAAGAGTCCAGAACCTCAAAAGGAGGAATGGGGAATAAATATGTCACAAATAGCCTTTATCTTCATTCATCTTTATGATTTGTTCATCTTTGTTGTTTTCTTCTCTTAAACTACTAAAAACAAATATTGACATTGTAAAAACATATTCATTATAATAAAAAAAGGAAAATTTGCTTTAAGAGCTGATTGCAATTTGAGCCACTTTGTTTATTTTTTGATAAGGAGAAAATCATTCCTTTTCTATTTATGAAAACACATTGATGCCTTCCTCTGTGAAAGGTGAGATCAAAGGGAAATTGAGCTGTAAAACACACTAATGGGAACCTGAGAATTGTTCCTTCAAGAGAAAAGGGCTGTGAGGTTCCCCAAGCCATGGAGGAAAGGAGAGATGTAGGTGTGTCTCCCACAGAGGGTGGATCACAGGGGTGCAGGAGAGATCCAGAACCTAGAAAGTAAAATTTTTATGAGAGAGCCTGAGATTGGAGTGAGAATATTATTACCTCTTCTGAGCTGTTCTCTAATCCCCCTCTATGATCCCCAAATCCTCAGTAAATGTGTTTTGAGGAAGGAAGGAAGGAAGGAGCTAGACAAAAAAAAATTAAGAGAATCAAAGAATAATCATTACAATATCCATCAGAGGGTAACTAGTGACTGGGGAAATGAGAATGTGCCAGGAACAGGAATTTGGAGTGACACTGGATCAAGAGAATAAAAGTGCTTCTGCCCCCTGACCCAGGATGCCAGAGACTCTGGGGAGACTGCTGACTCCCCAGTGTGTGCAGTGGAAGGGTTCCAGCTATTTTCTTCAGCTCTCCTGACAGCAGCTGGTTGTACCCTCACCCCAGCCACCTCTGAAAGATGCCTGCTGACTTCCAAATGCCAGCCCCTGAGTCTTTTTGCCTAAAAATTTCTTTGCTTACTGCCCCATCACGATTACAGGATGGAAGAACAGGAGAATTAATATCTACCCTTCACCTGCAGATGAAGTGCCCCAGCTCCCTTACCCCTGGCAGAGGCACGAACTCTGAGCTGTGCTCTTACATTGGCTTCCAGAGATTCTCCTGCTGTATTAATCTCTAATCATTCTTGGTGATGGCTGGCTCAGGAGAGCACTCTTAATTGCCTTTCTTCCCTTCCCTGTCTCACTGCTCTCTTGTCATTTCCTAAATAAAATACCTGCACCAATCCTTGTCTCAGATCTACTTCTGGTGAAACCCAAATGAGACAGATATGACATGAAAGATCAACCCTAAACTGCTGAAGAACTTGGAAACATTCAGATGACACCTGGGTAACCTAATGAAGCAGAAAAACTCTACCTGGACTCTGTGTAAACATCAAAAAGCATTCAGTGTAATTTATATGCTTGTCAATGTTTCCATACTGGCTGCCCATTGGTGCCCCAATACAATTCTCTTTCCACTTGCAAATAACCTTAAGCATTCTTTCTTGCTGGGTGAACCATCTGCTGTACTCCTAAAAAAGCCATTAAAAGGAGCCAAATGGAATCCATGATGTTTTTATTTGTGACAGTTTGATTATTGGCCAATGAGGTGGAAGAACAAGAATCACCTGGGTTGGCCACTTTCTGTTCTTAGGCACTGAGAGGCTCTTTTTGTTCATCTCTGTCAATATAACATTTAGTTCCAGGAGGGTAGCCAGAAATGGTGGCAGAGAAGGAAAAAGGTGTGGACATGTGACCGATAATAAGATTCCTACAGCCAGGTGTGGTAGAGCATGCCTGTGATCCCAGCAACTCAGGAGGCTGAGGCAGGAAGATTACAGGTATAAAGCCAGCCTCAGAAATTTAGTGAGGCCCTAAGCAACTCAGTCTCCAAAAAATACATATAAAAAGGGCTGGGGATGTTGCTCAGTGGTTCAGCACCTCTGGGTTCAATCCCTGGTACCAAAAAGAAAAAAAGAAAAGCTTTCTACAAAGGGACCTGATTGTTTTGTGTCCTAGCCTTTTGGATTTTTCTGACCATCTTTAATCTCTACACCTCTCTAGGGTTACCTAAGGTGCAGTGAAAGACCACTGAAATCCATAGTGTTGAAAACCACTGAAACCCATAGTGTTGGTGTATGCACAGCGGGTCAAACACAAGGCAGATTCTGGCTGGGGGGTCTTGCAGAGCTAGCATTGATTGGTAATCCCATCACCCCAGTCCATTTGCCATCACGTTCCACTTGGAAGCCATTCTAAACTACTTTCTATTCCTCAGACCTAACATTCACCAACTCCACCTCTCTTCTCCCACTCCTGGACAAAAAAAAAAAAAAGTCAAAGCCATTTACGATTAGCTTTTTCTTCTCAGAAATCCTACCTTTGCCTGTTTCTTCCTCCCTCCTGCTCCTGTCACTTCTCTCTGACTCATTTATTTCTTTTCTTCCAGGCTAAATCCATACTATTGCCTCCTCTTTCTGGCCCTTAGAGCCTCCCTTTGACCATACTTCCGATATTGGTAGAGCCTCATACTCAAATTTCTCAGCTCATTCACTCATCAGTAACTTCAGATCCCCAGATCAGTGCTGGCTGAAGCAAATTCTCCTTCACGCTGAGATGAACTCCACAGGAGAAAAAGCAAACAACTGTGCAGACTGGCATCCTTACATTGTACTCCTTACAAGTTCTGGGCCATATCTCTAAGTAACCAAATTGACTTCCTAATTCCAGTTAACTTTCATGCCTTTCTTTTCTTATCCGTTGCTCCAACAAACTCAGTTTTTATTTATTTTTTTTTTAAGAGAGAGGGAGAGAGAGAGAGAGGGAGAGAGAGAGAGAGAGAGAGAGAGAGAGAGAGAGAGAGAGAGAGAGAGAGAGAGAGAGAGAGAATTTTAATATTTATTTTTTAGTTCTCGGCGGACACAACATCTCCGTTTGTAAATGGTGCTGAGGATTGAACCCGAGCTGCACGCATGCCAGGTGAGCGTGCTACCGCTTGAGCCACATCCCCAGCCCCAAACTCAGTTTTTGAGGAATCTCCTGGTAGGCCATGTCCCTGACATCTGAGTCACTAAGCATGATGAAGGTGGTAATTACTATTAACTCTCAGTCAGTAAAGAGACAGAGACTAAATGAACCATAAGAGTAAATGAACCATAAGCAAAGGCTGATGTGGACCTATGTTCCATGCCAGTAAACCATTGTTTAATCAATGGCCACTTGACTTTATTGGCACCTTATTCCCTTCTTACACCGTCAGTTTTCTAAGTGATAGTGTGAAAACCTAGTTGCTTTCATTGTATTTAAATCAAGCAGTTAAATCGGAATTGTAATACACACATGCTGTAACATTTTGGACAGCACAAACATATCAAAAGTTGTATCCATAATCTGACTCCCCCTTTGACTCCACTTCCACGGTGTTAGTCAGCTTTGTATTGCTGTGATAAAATACCTGACACAACTTAGAGGAAGAAAAGTTTATTTGGGCTCATGGTTTCAGTCCAACCCCTTTGGTCTGAATCTGAGGTGAGGCAGAACATCATGGCAGAAGAGTATGGTGGAGAAAAGCTGCTTACTTCATGGCAACCAGAAAGCAGAGAAAGTAACAGAGAGAACAAGGAGCCAGGGATGAAATATAATCCCCAAAGACATTCCCCAGTGACCTACTTCCTCTAGCCATGCACACCTCCTAAAGTTACCACCCAGTAATCTATGCATTTATCCATCAAATGGATTAACACACTGATGAGGTTACAGCTTTCATCATTGCCTAACAGCCCCACCTCTGAACATTGTTGTATTGGGAACTATGCTTACAAAATATGAGCTTTGAGGAGGATATTTCTAGACCCAAACCATAACACCCACTCCTTGTAACTTCTTATAAATGAAGAGAAGGCATTCCAACACAGTCTTTATTTGGAGGGAGATCTTTCATTGACTTTAGTTCCACCTTTAGTAGGTAGAGAGGTTTCCCCTTCCTCACTACCTACACCCATAGGTATAGCAGGGTCACCTGTGGTAGAGGGCCTACAAATAAGGGCATCGGATGAAAGGTTGATGTGTCCAATGAAGACTGAACAAATATACAGAGAAAAGTCAGGCTTTTTAATAACACTGAGCAATCCACAAGCAATGAGCAACTTACAACAGGCAAAGGGCACCCTTTAATATGAAAATGAGAAGTCCCTCTGTACCATGCACACACAATGGAGAACTGAGAGCTACAGATGATGAACCAACTCCTGCACGATTCCCTGGTACTGAAGATAAGTGATCGAGCATACTCTGAGCCACCTCCTAAGTACTGATGGTGATAATTGGTCTTCACTGCCTGAGTCTGGATAAAAAGGGTGAAAAGAAAACAGTCCCACTGAGAGTTCCTTCCATAAATTGTCCTCCAGCTTGCAGATCTGAAGTCAGAATGATACCACATATCTGTTCAGGAAAACCTAAGCCAAAAATTTAAAGCAACTCTAGATTGGTAGTGCCCTTATGTACCTGGTAAAAGGAAATTCAGATTCCTATGAATTAATGTGTATCTAAAAATCAGGCTTCAAAATTTCTCCCCAAACAAGGCTCCAAGAATTTTTCTAATAATAAATCATAAAATGCACTAGAGAAAAACTGCCATTGTAGATAAGCTGAATTTCTTTTTCTTTTCTTTCTTTCTTTTTTTTTCCAGGGCTGAGGATCAAATCCAGGGCCTCACACATACTAGGCAAGGGAGCTACCAATGAGATACATCCACAGCACACTTGTCCTCGTTCTAAAGACAGAAAGCAAGCTACCTGCCAAATCTGTGGGTCAAGAGTATCCAGGCCCACAGCAAACTTACATGGTAGATTTGTACAAATTGGTAAAAGCAGACTTTGGCATGGACCAATTGAAAAATTAACCCTTAGCCGGGTGCTGTGGTGCATGCCTGTAATCCTAGCAGCTTGGGAGGCTGAGGCAGAAGGCTTGCAAGTAGAAAGCCAGCCTCAGCAATTTAGCAAGGCCTTAAGCAACTTCCTGAGACTCTGTCTCAAAATAAAAAAGGCTGGAGATGTGACTCAGTGGTTAAGTGCCCCTGGGTTCAATCCCTGGTGCCAAAATAAATAAATAAATAACCCTTCATGATAAGACATGGGTTTCCTCTCTCCTAGGTTAATGAACCCCTCTGCCAGGAAAAACAACTTGACAAGTGAAGTAAGTTATAGATTTTAGTCCTGTCTATCCACCTCTGCTGGGCATAAATAGAACAACCTTGACAGATGTGCATCCAATTCATTTCTGCCTTGAGGGCACATGAGGAAGCTGCTTTTCCCAGCTCACTTGCATCTAAATGGAGCCACATAACTGGTCTTCACCAATGAAAATAAACTGTAATGATGCATCATTTTGAGTGTGAGTACAGAGCAGTTAAAAATAAACAGGCTCCTCCATACTTTTGCTACTTCTCCCCTGGTTGCTTGGAAGCCAAGTATAGACGGTGACTGAACAACAGAATGGAAGCAGCTTGGCTTCCTGAGTCAGCCCAGAAGCTACCCAGAAACATCTGCAGTGGACTTTCTATAAGCAAAAAATAAACTTTTCTCATATTAGAATACAGAGGTTGACCTATAGAAACCCATATGCTATTTATTTATTTATTTATTTATTTACTTAGGTGCTGGAGATTGAACCCAAAGGTGCTCTACCATTAAGTTGCATCTGCCGCCTATTATTATTATTATTTATAAGATATGGTCTCACTAAGTTTTCCAGGCTGGCCTTGAACTTGCAACTCACCTGATCAGCTTCCCAGGTAGCTGGGACACAAGAAACATCATTCTTCAGGGCTCATCTCCCTCCTATCTACTCCATTCCTCTTGCTGCAGAGCCAATGCCAGCAAGTCCTGCCAGAGATGCTGCGGCTCTGCCCTCACTTCTCCACTGAAACTGAACAGGATCCTGAGGTCTCGTCATTCCCTGGTGAAAAACGGCAGCCAGGACATAAAGGAGCTACACTTTCATTTTTCATAAACTTCCTCTGCTCCATAATGTTTTCATCCTGAAGTACTCAATTTTTTTCGAAGATTTCTAGAAACCACGGTTCTCAGGAGCTAATTCATTGTCTAGACTGATGTTATAGATAGAGCAGGAGTTCTGCTGCAAGAAATACCTGGAATAAATTCTGACTCTGCCACCTACCAGCTATGCTACCCTGGGCTAACTACTTAATCTCTCTGAACTTCAGTTTCCTCATCTAGGGTGTGGGAATAGTTGTTGAACCAGACAGAATCTTTAGGATGAAAAAGGCAGAAAATCAAACTCAGTTTGTTAAACGAAAGGCAGTTATTGGTTATGTAGCTGGACAGACTAAGAGTCAACTTCAAGTGCAGTTGGATCTGGGACTCACACCACAAAACTAGAATCCATGTTCAGCTTTGATTTCTTGTCTCCTCGTGTTCCCCTCTACTTTGATTTCTTATCTCCTTTTTTCTCCTCTTTTCTCTCATTTCTCTATGTCCCTGAACCAAGAGCAATTCGCGGTTCACACCAAAATCCTAACAGAAAGAGAATTGGGGTAACAATATCTCTAAGTTTATGCTGATTGGACCAGCCCTAGGTCATGTGCCTACTCCTCAACCAATCCCTGTAAGGTTGGTTTAAGAGTAATTCCCCACCCCTTTCACCTAAGGGTGTTGGAGTTCCATTTCTTCTGAGTTCTTTTAGAACAAGTTATCTGTTAGTTTTCTAGTTTATCTAGCTAAAATGTAGCAGTTTAAACTAACAAACATTTTTTATCTCATAATTTCTGAGTGATAAGAATCTGGGAGTGGCGTAACTAGAGGTTCTGATTGAGACTTCTTGTGGGGCTGAGTCATCTCAGGACTCTTCCATGGCTGAAGGATCTACGACTTCCAAGCTCATCTGGGTCACTATTGGCAAGCCTAGTGCCTTTCTCATAATTGACCAAAGGCTTTGTTACCACATGAGCCTCAGCAAAGGGCTGCTCACAACATGGCAGCCAGTTTTTTTGCACAGTGAATAACAAGGGGTGGAAGAGCAGAGTTCAAGACAGATGGGAGATGGTGTTTTGCAACCTAAATTTGGAAGTGACATACCATCACCTCTGCCATATGCTACAGATCACTCCAACCAACTCCTGTAGACATGGTAGAGGAGAACATAAGCTGTGAATAGCAGGGATTCTGAGGACCACTGGGGACCATCTCGGAGATGGGATACCACACCCATCCAAATAATCTTAGGAGGGCTCGGCTCACCAGGGTGTCCAAGTTTAACCAGAACTGTAATGGTTTCAGAAGTAAATATCTCTATCCCCAGAACTTCTCTCAAGGACACTGGAATGGTCATGTACAGCAGCACATGCCTGTAATCCCAGCAGCTCTGGAGGCAGAGGATGGCAGAAGGATGGCAAGTTCAAAGCCAGCCTCAGCAACTTTGTGAGTCCCTGTCTCAAAATAAAAAATTAAAAAGGGAAGGGACTGATGTGGCTCAGAGGAAGAGCTCTCACCTAGCACACATGAGGCACTGGGTTTGATCCTCAGCACCACAGAAAAATAAAATAAAGGTTTCGTGTCCACCTACAACTAAAAAAAAAATGCTTTTTTTAAAAGTAGAAAGGGCTGGTCATGTATCTCAGTGGTAAAGTATCTGTGGTTGCATTCCCAGGACAAGGAAGGGAGCGAGGAAGGAAGGGATAAAAGAAGGAAAGAAACTGGCATGATTGATCACCCAAGGACTTACCAATGTTAGGAAGAATAAAGAGGGATTTGTCCCAGGATATTAGTGTTAACTCATTTGACCTCTTTGCTTTCTCCAGCAGGAGACTGAGATTGAAAAAGGGAAAGTGACTTGCCAGGGTCACAGTGAGATGGGACAGAGCTCAGGCAGGACCCCAGGTCTCCTACTTTCAGTGTGGTATCCCTCAGTGCCAAGCTTCAGTGAGCTCTGGCTCCTACAGAGAACAAGGTGTTCATAGCAGTGTAGTAAATATCACTTAGGAACCCACCACAATGTCTATTTTCTTTTACACTTCAATAAAGTGAGAACACAACTTAAACAGAATTGGTCAGAGCCTCGGAAGGAATAGACAAATGATCACCTGTGTGACAAATAAGCAGGATAAAACTCAGAGCAGAAAGATTGAGGTCAAACCCTAATGTTCCTACCCAAATTTTTGAAAAACTTTAGGAAGATCATTTAACTTCTCTAGTGCTCAACTTCCATATCTGTAAAATTGATGTACATCAATTCCAGTCTTTCTTGGGCTCTCATTCCTCTGATATTTGGGTTAAATGGCTTTAATTTTCAGACCCTGAACAATGGGAAGGCAATCAGATCCCTCAATAATTCCTCACCTCTCCCCCTTCTCTCCATTAAGTCAGCAAACATTTTATTGAGCATCTAGTATGTGCCCCGGGACTCCTCAGGCAGTGAACAAGACAAACAAAGGAATCCAGCAGGTATTTACAAGCCCCATGACTCCTCTCACTTTCTCTTGGATTACCCTGGGAAGCCTGGATTTCTCCAACAGAATTATAAAGAAACATTTAGTACTTTCTTCTACTCATCCCTGTCTCCCAGACTGTGTTCCAGGACTTTGTCTTTCTCAGCCCCATCTCACCAATATGTTCCCTCAGCAAAAAAGTCCTCCCTTCTTAGGCAATATACTACTCTCCTAGAAAGCAAAAATGAAGGCCGTTTTTGTCTTCAACAAAAATTGAGGATTTCCACTGGGCTCAATGGCACACTCCTATAATCCAAGTGGCTCAGGAGGCTGAGGCAGGAGGACTACAAGTTCAAAGCCAGCCTCAGGAATTTAGCAAGACTCTCAACTTAGTGAGACCCTGTCTCTAAATAAAACATTGAAAAGGGCTGAGGATGCAGCTCGGTGGTTACGCATCCCTAGGTTCAATTTTTGGTACCAAAATTTAAAAAAAAAAAAAGTATTTCCTAATCCAGTGGGACAATGCAGCTCAAGTGAACTAATGTGAGGGCCTGAAAACATAATTCAGTTTACAGACATAGAGAGTGACTAATGTGTCAACATGGGCTCACAATCCCTTAAAGTCTCATGTTATATTTTTCCCATGTCTTGACGTTCTTCTCACCCTTTCTGCACAGGCTGCAGTGCTGTAGATTGTGGGTCCAGGAACACACAGAACCCCAGGGCACACTCCTTTGCCAAGAAGGAGGCTAGTAGGGGTGTGTGATTAGGGGAACCACGACTCTTGGCCCTAGAGTGATGATTTGTCAGGCAAGTTACTTCTCCTAAACAAAAAGGAGCAAACTCTCCAAATCCTGCAGTCGCTGAACTTACCATCTGATGAGTCTCCATGTTCTTACTCCTGTGTGAGAGAGGCTGGGCCAAGTCCTCCAGAGACGGAAGCACAAGGCTTCCCTTCTTCAGGAGAAACCCAAGTTCTGTTTCTCTTCACTCAGAATAAGAGTTTCGATTATAATTTGAAAGAGCAGAGAATAAAGGGGACTCCAGGGACTGTTTGGGCTTTGGACCTCATTAAAGAGCTCTGATTTCTTTCCCCTTTGCTTAAACAGATAATAATATTGTCAATAAATTCAGCCCATGTGTCCTCTGCCAAAAAACTGGATTATGCAGTGTTTTAATATAGAGGGAAAATTATATTTAAGAAAAGGATATTTTATTTAAGAGGTGGAAGCCTGGGGTCCCCACCATGAGAGATGTAAAGATGAGCACAACACAGTCTTGGAGCAGGAGTTTACGGTGGAGGCGACCAGCACACCGTGAACGAGCATAGCCAGAGGGCCAGAACGTTCAGTTGCTGGGCTCTAGGTGGAAAGGTGGGCATCGCTGTGCAATAGGAAATCAACATTTAGAAAAAGAGTACTTGGAAGGGTTTGGAGAATGAGAGGAAGTCCCACAAAGTGATCTCTTTCTTCAAAATAAATAATTCAACTCACTTTGGGTGTGTCTAACACATGGTTGGGTCAAGATGTAGATTTGAGGGTGTGTTTAATTTCCCTACTTCCCAAATCAATCAAAGTGACTGTAAGCATTGCTGTGAACAGGGATACACATCAACAGTAACCAACTGGGCAGAGCGAACACTCACAGGATCTGACCCAGGTGGCCACACTAGGTCAGATGCTGTCTCAATGTCATTTTCTTGGGCAACTGGCTCTAGAGTTCTCCTCCTTCCTGACTGGCCCATCTTCCCACATCCTCACCCTCTTCTCGACCTCAGCACACTGAAGAGCCACAGGACTCAGACCCAGACCTGTCCGCTATCGTATTCACAACCTAGAGGAACTTGCCCAGCTCTAGGGCTCTGTAGACAATGAACTCATCCTCCCGGATGGACCACAGACATGTCTTTTCAGACTTCTGCAATCCCTGCTGCCATTCCCCCACTACTTTCCATTCTTCACCTGGTAGCAAGAATGATCCTTTCAAATCTAAGTCAGATCTTGTCACTTATCTCCTCAAACTCAATAATGGCACCCAACTCAGTCTAAAAGACAAAGTCCTGTGGATGCTGGCCCATAGTAGGGGTGGGCATGAAGGAACTTTGGGCAAAGAGGAGGGAGGGAAGGGGCAGGAAAGATGGTGGAATGAGATGGACATCATTACCCTAGGTACATGTGTGACTGCACATGTGGTGCAACTCTACATTGTGTGCAACCAGAGAAATGAAAAGTTGTGTTCAATTTGTGTTTAATGAATCAAAATGTATTCTTCTATCATGTATAACTTTTAGAAAAAAAATTTTAAAAAAAGACAAAGTCCTTATAATTATCAATTCTCTCCCTGGATACCTCTGCAACCTCTCTCTTTTTACAAGTCCCTCTCTCACTCCAACATTCCAACTGTGTCACCTCAGGACCTTTACAAGTGCTATGCCCTCTGCCTAGAATCCTATACTCTTTAGTTCTCACACTTTTCAGCCTTTTATTTCCTTCTGGTTTTGCTCAGATGTCACCTAGTTAAAAAGGCTTTCCAAAGTCTCTGTTTAAAATAATGCCTCCTCTGTTCCCATTCTCTAGTCCCTTAAACTGACTTCATTTTTTTTCCTACTTAACATATCCCTATTTATCTTAACATTTTATACTTGTTTGTTATGTTTCTCTCTGTCTCCATTTAGAATGTAAAATCTGTCCGCTGGATCTGGACCCCTGAAACCCTGGCCTGAGTGTATACTAGGTACTCAATAAATATTTGTGAGTGAACAATTTAATCAATTCATCTATATGCAAATAACTTCAGACAATATATTTTTCAAGCTAGAGTACAGATAGGACCACATCAGGTTAAGCATGAGATAAAAAAGCATTCCTAGGTTGTAAGTGAATGAAATCTGCAGCAGGTCCACAAAACGCTCCCAAACCTGGATCCCCAGTGGAAAGTGGAGGAAGAGAGGGCCATCCCTGGCAGTTTTCCTTGGAAGTCTCAGCCCTCTGAACAATTGCAGGAAGCACCTGAGTCTCTAGACAGTGAAGCACAAGACCTACTTCAGTGGCTGCTGGCATGTGCTTCTCAGATCCCCCTTAAGGACTGAGCCCCCACCTCCTCTGCCAGACATGCTGCCAATGACCAGCCTCTTTGAAAAGAGGCTCAGCTGAAGAAAGCCTTTGTGTCACAGGCTTCACCCTATTAGGACAGCCCTCATGCAATGACTGTTAGACACAGAGGTGCAGGATAACTCTGAAGGGGCATCCCAGTGTCAGAGGCCACTGTAGGGCATACTGGGGTTCCCTGAGGTTGTTTTATGGCTCCATTTCCCCCTGTGCCCATATGCTTCCTTCCTGCCTCCTCTACCAGTACAGATCCCAAGAGTATTCCCCAACAGATCTCCTGCTTGCTAGTCTCCAGCTGAGAGACTTACACCCAGGAAAATGACATGCAGGAACATCTGAGACATGAGTGTGTAGGGCGAGATGGAGGAGGAGAGGCTGAAGGTCAGGGGGCCAGGCAGCACCAGGTGTTCATTAGGGGAACGCAGAAAAATTGGACAGAGTCGTCCGTTGGACTCTCATCCAGCAATTAAATAAATTAGATATAGGTATCCAGAGGGTAAGTCTCAAAAACATGATTTGAGTTTTTTAAAAAAAGGAAAATAAAAAAATATATAAAATATGGTAGAATTTCTTTATTTTTAAGAAAAATACAAAATAATCTATATTGTTTTCAGGAATACAAAATGAAATAAAAGTATAAAAGCAAGAGTCTGAAGGGCATCCACAAATTTCATCATAGGATTTGTTCTAAGGAGAAAAAGAGAAAAATAGTGCTAAGAAAGAGCATAAAGGGAACTTCAGTGATATTTTTGAAATATGACAGGATAATAACATCTATTAAATTTCAGCAGCAGAGACATGAGCAATTGTTCAGTGAGGCTCTGCACTTTTCTGTCTTTACATTTTTTCTAAAATCAGAAAAACAATATTTCAAACATTAAAAAATAAAATCACAAAAAAATCAAAATAACTAAATATTTAATAAATCTAAAAACAAAGAACTTTCTAAGAATAAATGTGATGAAAATAAAAACCACCAAAAAAAAATCACTTTCAACTTAAAACAGTTCTGGTATATAAAACCAAAAAAAAAAAATCTAAATTTAATGATAAAACTGCAATAAATGATAGATAATTAATATTCAAAATAATTATTATCATAATAAAGATCTAATTAAGAAAAATCAATAGCCTATTTAGTGAAAATCAATAGGCAAAGATAAAAGACTTATTCGCAAAATAATAATAAACGTATGCCATGGTTCTGGTGTGGGTCCACTGGGATTTGGTCTGCAAGGTGGCACTGTTGGGAAGTGGTGGAGCCTTTGGGAGGTAAAGCGTAGTGCAGATCTTTATGTCATTAGGGGCATGACATATTCTTCTGGGATCCTCCATATTCCCTGTGCATACCAACTCTCTTTCTCTTTGCTCCAGTTTATTCCTACCCTGCTCCCACCACAATGTCTCCCTCACTATAAGCCAACAAACAGGGTCTTCCCTGTCCTAAAGACATGGCTGCCCCTGGGCCAGTTGTCCTTGGCAGAATGATTTTAATTACTCTCTCTTTGCCTGACACTATAAATTCTCAGGAAGAGCCACACCTAAGCAATTTAGATGTCAACTGCTGAGTACTCTTTCTGTGGACTTATAGAACACAGAACATCTGGCGACCTTCAGATAACAGCAGAATGTGTACCACCCCTGTTTATTCTTTAGTCCTGTGCTCTACTAACACAAAACATGTAAATTGCTATGAAGTTTAACTTGCAGTTTAACTTAGACATTTTTTCTAAAGAATTATAGAAACTAGCCCCAGGAGGTCAAGGGCAATTGTGACCAGTCCTGGCAGAGAAAAACAGGAGGTTCGTGCCCTGCCCAGCATGCAATCTTCCTGCCCATTGGTCACTGCCCCTCTTTTCTCTCCCCATTCACATATTTGAGTTCCCTAAAATGGTCATTTTGGGGGATAGCTTCATCTTCTTCCCACCAACTCTCAACTACAAAGTACTGGTTTCAAGCAGTGAGCAGATGGACTTGGATTCAGTAACATCCCAACCTGGACTTTGAATCTCCAAACTGTGAGGTGAAGAAACCTTTTCTCCTGATAAGTTATCTGCCTCACATACCTCATTGTAATAACACCAAAATAATACAAAAAAAAAGTTTAAAAAAATCAACATCACTAATCACAGAAATACACATCAAGACATTTTTTAACCTATCAAATTGGCAAATATTTTCTTAGGATAATATATAATTGGAAATAATTAGACAGTTGAGTCAAAAAATGATAAAAAGAATTTATCTCTCATTAAGAGTAAGAGCATAGACTGGAGATATAGCTCAGTAAGTAGAATGCTTGCCTCACATGCACAAGGCCCTGGGTTCAATTCCCAGCAACACACACACACACACACACACACACACACACACACACACACACAAAGAGTAAGAGCATAAACTGGTTGAATCTTTCTGGAAAACAATCTGTCAATATATAAAAAGGAGTTGGGTATGGTGGTACATTCATATAATCCCAGCTACTAGAGAAGTTGAGACAGGAGGACCTCAAGTTCAAGGCCAGCCTGGTGAGACCTTGTCTCAAAAAAAAAAAAAAAATGAGGTGGTGCTGGGGATATGACTCAGTAGAAGAGCATCCCTGGATTGCTTCCCCAATACAAAAAAAAAAAAAAAAAACCTGCCCCCTGGGCCAGTTACATACCACCAATCACAAAGACTAAAACTAGTCCATTCTTCATTTCTATGAATCATTCACAAGAGAACAAAGGCATCAAACTAGACACAAAAAGATTTTTTTTAAAAAAAAAAGGATAGGATGACCAACTTGTGCCTGTATGCCTGGGCCTTTTTGTTTAGCACAGAAAGCCCCACATCTCTGTAAATCCTCTGTCCCAGGGAAACCAGGGCTGTTTTCTCTGTTTGTTTCCTCTAGGGAAGAAAAAAAATCCTCTGGCAATAACATAAAGCCCCCTCTCTGATGCTCAGAAGGGCTTGTGCATCAATTAGACAAAGGCCTGGATATTAGGGGAATTTTAAAGAAGTCATTTTATTTAGCAGCTACATGAACATTCAAATATTTAAATACTGTTAAAAGCAAATAAAGCATTTCCATCAAACAGTCATGACTTCACAGTCTTCAAGAATCAAAGAACTTTATATGAAATTCATTTTATTTATTTATTTTATCCTCTAATAATTAAGCTGATTATGTATTTTAATATTAAGAATAGCTATATTTCAGTTGTATACGAGACCTCAGTTTTTATGGTGGACACTAAGTTCTACAGTTAATACTGTTTTCCTTTTCACATTGGTTACTAAAAGCCAAAGACCAAAATTTCATTCAAATTCTCAAGTAAAACAAATAAGAGAAATTAAATCTATCCTGAGCATTAACTTTGCCCATAGTTTTTTTTTTTTTTTTCTTAGTCTTATTTTCCTTTCTTATTTATTTGATTATTTTGGTACTAGGGATGGAAACCAGGGGCACTCAACCACTGGCCTTAATCCCAGCCCTTTTTATTTATTTTTTTTTATTTTGAGACAGGGTCTCACTAAGTTGCCCAGGCTGGCCTTGAACTTGTCATTCTCCTCTCTCAGTCTCCTGAGTTGCTGGAATTACAGGCATGTACCACCACACCTGGAGCCTTATTTTCTCTAATTTTTTTGATTTAGGAAAAAAGTTACATGATATTTATTCATGCATTCTACAAAAATAATCACTGAACAAGCAGCACTTCAAGTGCTAAGGAGAGAACAATGAATAAAACCAATTCCTTGCTCTCATGGAGCTGGCTTTCTAGTAAGGAAAGACAAGCCAAAAAAAAAAAATGAAATGAAACAAAAGTAAATTGGAAGGTGTTAGGTGTCATGAGTTGAGAAAGCGAGGAGATGGAGACTGAGATACCAATAGCACACAGAAAGGCTGCCATTGTGGAAGGACGACCTGTGAGGGCCTCTTAGGTCAGGGGACATTGGCCTCAATGAATGAGGTGTGAGGATACCTGGGGGAAGATTGTACCAATCAGAGGGAATAGCATGTGCAAAGGCCCTGAGGTGGTAGGCTGGTGGTGTGTTCAGTGTTAAGAATGCAGTTTGGCTGCAGGGAAAGTAAGAGGGGAAAATGATGGGACCTGAGAGCAGAGAGATAGGGAAGTTAGACCAGGGAGGATATTGCAGATCCTGGAAAGGACTTCAGAGTTTTATTCTGAGGAGATGGGAGCTGTCAGTTTTGGAGATCATGATCTAACATATAAGAGACATCTGACAGCTACTTCAATAATGGACTGAGAGTGAGGGGAGAAGCAGGAAGACCAGAAAGGAGGCAACTGAACAGTCTTCCAGGAGATGCAAACGGGATGGTAACAGTGGAAGCTGTCAACAGTGGTATGTTTGGCACATTTTGAAGGTAAGACCAGCAGGATGTGCCAAGGAGTTTAACAGTAGAAATAAATGACTCTGAGAAGCTGAAAATGACATTGATGGAGAGTAGCATGGCACACTGCAATGGTCCTTGACCCGTTGCAGCCATCTGGGGAATGGAGAAGACTGTCAGTGTTCGGCCTACCTCCTGGGAAGTCTGGCTTTATTCTGGGGTAGAACCGCACATTGGTATTGTTTGAAAGCTTCTCCAGGAGGCAGAACCACTGGAAGAGTACAAAAAGCACCGGTTAGGAATCAGACCACCTGAGTGTAAATCTCTCCTCTGCCATTTCCTAAAATGTGACTTCAGGTAAGTTATTTAGGTTTTGTTGCTGTTGTGATTGATTGACTGGTACTGGGGATTGAATTCAGGGGCATTCCACCACTGAGCCACATCCCCAGTCCTATTTTGTATTTTATTTAGAGACAGGGTCTCACTGAGCACCTTGCTATTGCTGAGGCTGGCTTTGAACTCGTAATCCTCCTGCCTCAGCCTCCCAAGCTGCTGGGATTACAGGGGTGTGCTGCCATTCCTGGCTGTTATTTAGGTCTTTAAGCCTAGAAGAAATATAAAAGTAACATAACTGCTGTTAATAATTAAAGATTTTTTAAAAATGAAATAAGGTAAGAATCCATATAAACAATAAAGTGCGGCATGATACTTCACCTTCCTCAAGTTGGACTCTCCTACTTTTAGAACTACTTTTAGTTCTCTTAGAATAACCTGAAACAATTTGTTTAGATTAAAATTCAGACCTCTAGATAGAATACTTCGCTAAAAAAAGATTCAATTGTATAAACGTGTGCCTACTTGAGAAAGACCCATGAGTTGGTCAGGGCGAATCAGATGAGGCCATTTTGAATGATTTTGTGGCCAGAAAGTACACAAGATACATGACTGTTTCCCTTTCAGTAGCCGACGGTCCTTATGCCAGGAAGCCACAGTTGGAAAGGACAGGCTATGGGAGAAACCTTTTGCCCACTAACTGAAGGATATTTGTCAGGAACAGATGCCACATCCACACCTCCCACCCCAGTCACAGGCTTCTTGGTGGCGCTGATGATCATATCAACAAATGGGCTGTTTCTGTCCTCAGGGCTTCAGATCTCGGGAAATATGGACTAAAAATATACAAAGCCAAGAAGGGACAGGCAGGGCAATCAAGGAGGAGTGAACTTGAAGGGCCACTGGTCAATGATGAGGACCAGGAATGGCCCCTGTGGGTGTTCATGATGGATTCGAGAAGCAGGTGAGTTCCTTTATGGCTCTTTCTACTCCCAGCACCCTGGCACTACAGTCACATGGCACACTTTGAGGACCAGCCTCCTCTTTGAGGGGAGAGTTGAATGAATCATTTCTTCTCTCAAGCATCTATTTTAATAGCTGTATTTGTAAAAAAAATTAAAAATAAAATCCAAGCTCACTAAAGCAAGAGGAGTCACACTGACACTCTAATTTAGAGAATATTTTCTAAAATCTTCCATGACAAAAAAGCAATGTCTTTAGGTGTGGGACCAAGGTAATTATGTTAGCTTTGCGACACTGTGACCAAAATACCTGAGCAGAACAACTTAAATGGGGGAAAGTTTATTTGGGTCATGGTTTCAGAAGTCTCCGTCCATAGGTAACTGAGTCCCTCGCTCTGGTCAAGGTGAGGCAGAGCATCATGGACGAAGAGCATAATAGCAGAGAAAAACAGCTCACCTCACAGTGACAAAGAAGCAGAGGCCCAGGGAGTTTGCCCACAGGGAAAATGCACCCTTCCAGGGCAGCCCCCAGACACCCACCTCAGTTACCACCCGGCCACACCCACCCACCTACAGTTCCCACCGTCAGTCTGTTCAAGCTATGATGGACTGACGAGGTTACAGCTCTCCTCATCCACTCATTTCACCTCCAAACACCCCTGCAACAACAAAGAAGCTTTTGGGGGACACCTTATATCCCAACCATAACAGTAAAAGATGTGCCCCCTGAGGATATCTTCATATCTTCAACAGCCAAGAGAGCCAAAGACGCCCCTAACCCGATGTAAATGAGCTTAGTAAAGAGCAGAATTCATCCACTCAATGGCCAAGTGATGAGAAAGGCAGGAATAGAACCAACTTCAGAAATCACTGGAATCCTCAGCCGTCTCTTTCTCTCATGGCGCCTCATGTTGGTTTAATTTCCTTCAGCTCCACTTTCACTATGTCCCACCGCCTGTATCCTCCCAGCACTCTGACGCTGAGAAAAGCAGGCTTCTCTCCCTGGGTTCCCATTAGAAAACATCCCAGAGGAGGGCTGCAATTTCCCTGGCTTGGCACATGTGCTCATCCTTTTGGCCAGACGGTCAAGTTCTGTTACCATGAGACAAGGAAAGGCACTGAGCAGACAAAAGCAATAGATGTGGAGCACGATTCACCCCATTGCAGCTCCTGCTTTGTACTGCTTCCTGAAAATGTGCTTCCCGAAGTGTACTTTCTAGCCACAGTGGCCACAAAATCACCCAAAATTGCCTGTTTCACCCTGACCGACTCATGGGTCTTTCTCAAGTAGGCATACGTTTATGCAGTCGAATCTTTTTTTAGTGAAGTATTCTATCTAGAGATCTGAATTTTAATCTAAGTGAATTGTTTTAGGTTATTCTAGGAGAGCTAAAAGTCATTGCTGTCAATCACCGCACTAGTCAACGTACTTTCTCTGGTTCTTAGATATACCTGGGGAGAATCCTCACCATAAAAGTCATTTGTGATAATATGCTGCCCACACTGACTTCCACAAACTTAGACTTCCTCAACCTCAGAAACCACTAACTTCCAAAAATGGTGACAAAGGGAACAGATGGAAGATGCTGGAACCATGAGCCATAACCCCCATACTCCCGCCCTGCTCCTCTGACTTCCAAGCTAGATGAATAGGAGGGAGAAGAAATCGGTAGATGGGGAAAAACTTGGGAATTCTCACTAATATTCTTCAATTTGGAGTGAAGTTGATGCAAGCAGTGATTGTGTAGCCCGGGGAAAATGTGCAAAAAAACAAAAACAAAAACCCTTGCCAACTCCAACTGACCACCCCAGGGACTGGGCAGTCACTGGAATGGGGAAAGAGGTCTCAGAGCTGTAAGAACAGCCTCCAGGACTCAGAGCTGTGCTAGAGGAAGGTCAAAGAAGGGTCTTCACACTCCCAGGAAAAAGATACACACCCTCCTACTTGTGGAGGAAGCCTGAAATGATCCAACAGACAACCTTGCGATTAGCATTAGACCCAGACCTCAGGCAAGGCTGCCCTCAAACTCACTTTCCCCTCCCCACACTGTAGCGCTAGGTCACGGGAGGGCAAAGACCTGGGAAGCTGTTCTAAGAACACAGCTATTCAGGGCAGGCCACAGGCTCAGACAAGTTCAGAAAGGAAACAAATTCTGAAAACAGCAAAAGAGGGGCTTCTCATGAACACCAAGACCCAGTGTTTCCACAGATGCGTTTTCCAACCTTCAAAAACATGTCCATTTGATGCCACTTAAACTATTTCAGTAATGAATATCTGAAAAGACCAGAATTGGAAAAGGACACTTAGAGCAATTACAAATTCAAAGGGTATCACAGACCAGTGACTAAAACATATGACACTGGTCAATTAAAAGTACATGAGTGTCAGTGTGCTGGTACATGCCTGTAATCCCAGCGGCTCAGGAGGCTGAGGCAGGAGGATCACAAGTTCAAAGCCAGCCTCAGCAACTTATCAAGACCCTAAGTATAACTCAGTGAGACCCTGTCTGGGGATGCGGTTCAGTGGTTAAGTGCCCCTGGGTTCAAACCCCAGCACCAAAACAACAACAACAACAAAAGTACATGAGTGTACATTTGTGAGTGGAAAGTGCTAGAGGGAATAGAAACCACAGATAGTTCCAGAGAAATCACTACTTCTCCACCTGGATAGTTAGGTTCACTGAAACTAAATTTTTCAAAAAAAAGTTGCAAACCTGGAAGTCTATATTTAATATTCCAATTGTAAAATATCAATAAGACCCCCAAAATATAACTGAATGTGACCCCCGATCCAATTGTTTTCTGACCCTCTCCACTGAGGAATTACACCTACAATATTGACCCAAAATCTTTTTTTAAGCCTGACATGGTGGTACACACCTGTAACCCCAGTGACTCGGAAGACTGAGGCAGGAGGATCTCAAGTTCAAAGCCAGTCTCAGCAATGTAATGAAACTCTTACTCAAAATTAAAAATAAAAAGGCTGAAAATGTATATCAGTGGTATAACACTTCTGGGTTAAATCCTCAGTACCCACTCCCATCCCTGCCCTGAAAAAAAAAAAAAAAAAAAAGGAAACCTCTTTTTCTAAAAACCAGCATATGAATTTTATTTTATTTTATTTTTTTAAAGAGAGAGTAAGAGGAGAGAGAGAGAGAGAGAGAGAGAGAGAATTTTTTTAAAAAGATCCCTCAGTATTTTTTTTTCAAAGAGAGAGAGAGAGAAAGAATTTCAATATTTATTTTTCAGTTTTCAGCGGACACAACATCTTTGTTGGTATGTGGTGCTGAGGATCGAACCCGGACTGCACGCATGCCAGGCGAGCGCGCTACCGCTTGAGCCACATCCCCAGCCCCAGCATATGAATTTTAGTAGTACATTTTAAAAAATAAAAATAACTAAGTGGGATCCTTCCTAGAATAAAAATTAATTCAATATTAAGAAATCTATTAATATGACATATTAGCAAATCAAAGGAAAGAATGCATAAGAATATCCCAATAGGTACTTTACGAATTCCAATATACATACTTAATTTTTAAAACAAACAAAATTAGCCCTTAACTGAGCAGAAAGTAGTAGATTTCCTAGACTGCTCAGAACTTTTGATTGCAAGAAATATAACTCAACTCAAACTATCTTAAAGGAAAAAAAAAGAAGGAATTTATTGGCTCACATATCTGAAAAATCCAAATGTATCTTTGCTTTAGCCCTGGCTGGAAATCAAAATTTAAACAGGTCAGTACCGACGGGCTTGCCAAGATTTATCTCTGCTTCTCTTTCCTGTTGGCCTCATTCTTCCTGACTGCAGATGGCCCTTCTCCTTATAGCTAAGAAAGATGACTGAGAGATGCTTGATTCATGCTTAAAACCTGAAAGTACTAAATTAGAAGAATAAAGATAACCTCTGCTTTCAGTCTTTAGTGGAAGTTTCAAGGTGGATTCTAATTGGTGTACATACACATTCTCTCTCCTGAGTGGAGAGAATTAAGTACCACTAGCTAGGTGTCCTTAACTACTGTAGGAGTTCAAGGACCATTAGCATACAAACCACCTGAAATGAGCAGTGGGTGGTTTCTTAAAGAAATAGATGCCAAATAAGAGCAACAGTATGTCCCATTTATTTATTTATTCGTTGTTTATTTATTTTTGTCGTGCTGGGCCTTATGAGGCAGGCACTCTACCAACTGAGCTATATCCCCAGCCCTCCTTTAATTTACATAGTAGGAGAAAATGTGTGTGTGTTTGTCAAAAAAGAGTAATGACACATGATATGTAAGCAATGTTTCTTTAACACTATTCTGGAAAAACTTCCTAATATGCTAGACCAGAGAAAGAAGAATTATAAATGCTGGACAGATAAAAAGCACATTTTTATTATATGCTGATGACATGAATGTATAACTTGAAAGCATAAAATTTCAACTGGAAAAAAAATAGTCGAAACAATAAAAGAAATAAGACACTTAGAAGTATATCAAACAAAGAAGTATGAAATTTGTATGAAAATTACAAAACATCATTGGAAAAAAATTTTAAAAGACCCAAATAAATGAAGACATCTCATATTCCTGGATTGATGACAATATTGTTAAGATGGCAAGCAGTACTTCCCAGATTGATCTACAGATTCAAAGAACTTGCTATCAAAATCTTAGTTGGTTTTTTTTTGTTTTTTTGGTTTTTGTTTGTTTGTTGTAGAAACTAATAAGCAGATCCTAAAATTCATAAGAAAATGCAAGGAACTTGAAATAGAGCAACTTTTAAAAAGAAAAACAAAATCAGAGGATTCATATGCTCTGATTTCAAGACTTACTACAAAACAATAGTATGATACTGGTGTAAAGAGACACATAGAGATCAATGGATAAAATCAAAAGTCCAGAAATATGGGCTGGGGATGTGGCTCAAGCGGTAGCGTGCTCGCCTGGCATGCGTGCAGCCCGGGTTCAATCCTCAGCACCACATACCAACAAAGATGTTGTGTCTGCCAAAAACTAAAAAATGAATACATAAATACTAAAAAAAAAATAGTTCCAGATATGACTTAAAAAAAAAAAAGTCCAGAAATAAACTCTCACATTTTGATATCAATTGATTTTCACCAAGGGTATCAAGATAATTTAATAGGGAAAGAACAGTCTTTTAAAAAAAAAATGCTTCTAGAACAATTGAATATCTACATGAAAAAAAATGAAGTTGTATCCTACCTTACAATATAATCAAAAATTAACTCAACCTGGATCAAAGACTCAAATTTAAGAACTGAAACTATAAAATTCATAGAAGAAAACATAGACATAAATCTTCATGACCTTTGATTGGATGATGGCTTCTTAAACATGATACCCAAAGCATATGCAATAAAAGAAAAAAAAAGGTAAATTTAACTTTATCAAAACTTATAAATTTTGTGCTACAAGGGACATTACCAAAAAAGTGAAAAGTCAATCTATAGAGTGGGAGAGAATATTTTTAAATCATATATCTGACAAAGGACTTTTATGTAGAGTACATAAAAATCTCAAATTCAACCATAAATTGACAACTCAGTAAAAAACTTGACAGCTGGGAGCAGGGGTGCACACATGTCATCCCAGAGACTACAGAGCCTGAAGTAAGAGGATCACAAGTTCAAGGCCAACCTAAGACAAACCCCTGCCTCAAAATGAAAAAGGCTGGAGATGTAGCTCTGTGATAGAGCATGCTTAGGTTCAATCCCCAGTACCAAATTTAATTTAAAAACTGATTAATTAATAATAAATAAATCAAATAAGGTACACTGAATTTTATACTTTTAAAGGGTAAATTTTGTGGTGAGCTCTAACTAGAAAAATAAATTTATTTTTAAATAAGACAATTCTATAAGGTGTTACACAACTGATATGTTAAAAAAAAGTTTTTCTATTGAAATAGTAACTCAAAGCATGGTACATTTTTCGACCTTCAGATTGGCAGAGTGGCTAGCAAGGGTGACAGAACTTGGTACTCTCCTCACGACGAAGCAACGTCGATTCAACACTTTGGAGTGTTGTTTGGGCAATAGCTACCAACATTTCTTTAATTTGTGGTGCACTCAGTTGTTCCAAAGCCAGAAACTTAGGCTACAGTTACTCTGACTGAAGAGCATCAAGATACATGCCCAAGAATGCTCACTGCAGTCTGCTGGTTATAGCAGAAAATAAGGGAGGAGTGAGACAAAACAAATAGAAACAAAGGATCTAGCAGCAAGAAACAGATTAAATAACTTACACTAAGAAATACTGGGTCGTGACACTGGCCAAATTGTATGGATACATCGTATGCATGTATGAATACATAACAACAAATTCCACCACTATGAACATAATGCACCAATAAAATATATGTAAAATAAATAAATAAACAAATAACTTACACTACATCCTCTTCCTCCCTGATCCTGTTGCCTCCAGCATCATCTCTGGCTGGAATTTTCCAGTAGCCTCTAAATGGTTGTTCATGTGTGCTCTCTCATCTTCCCCACCTTGGCCAAGTTATTCCTCATTCTGCAGCTAGAGACATCTTTCCAACAGATTGTTTTAGATACACACACACAAACACACACACACACACACACACACACACAAATACTGCTTAATATGCTTTCGAAGTCTTTCCAGTGCTCCAAGGAAAAAAAAAAAAAAACTTCTTATAATTGCCTATGAGGTACTGCCAGCTGCCACGGTTTGGCCTACCTGTCTCTCTTTTTCTTGGGTCCAGATTCCAGTCTCAATTTTGCTTCTTCATACAATGTTACCTTTACCTCAGGACCTTTGCACATGCTATATTAAATGTTTGTTTCTTATTCTTCTGTATGTGCTTTTTGTATGTGAGAGAACATATAAAGTCAATTCTTTCTTTCTTTTTTTGTACTTTTTACTTTACTATAATTAAAAATAGCAACTACAGGATGCCATAAGCTACCTAAAAGCAACAACAATCCCATTATTCCTATTGCTTGCTTGCTTGGCCTTTCCCCAATGCAGTTACATTCTGACATGATCTTAAATTGTTTATTGTCCAGATAGCTAACCCTACTGCCCTTATTTACTGACATTCAATACTCAGGGCTCCAGCCTAACAAGGGCTCTTCTTTCTCTTTTCATTTTCAAAAGAAAAGAAACCCAGCTAGCAGATGCCTCTTCTGCAGGCCTTCTGGCCACCCCCACATATGTTATGAGCTGGAGGGAAAGACAAACTCAGCATTGTAGTCCACGTCCCTCCATTTGAGAGTGCAGAGAATCTGCAGTCAGACTCCAAAACATGCAGCTTATCAGCTGATGGGTCTACAAAGCAAAATTTTTTTGTAAATTATATTATGGTTTATTCTTAATAGTCTACCACCAAAAAAGGCATGAAGTAGGTACCAAATGTAGTCTAAATCCTGTGTATTGCTTATTGCTCTGAAGGATTGTCCTTGAATGGCAATAATTTGGACAGCCTTTTCAATATTATATATTAAAAAATTAACTGGTCATCAAATTCTAGCACCATGTTGAAATGGAAAAATAGTGACCTAGAATGCCATTCTCTAGGGAATGTATTCACAGAGAAAGATAGTGGGGTGAGTTTTTTAAAATCATCCCTTCCCCTAAAGTCAATACTTTTATTTTAGAGTTGTCTTAGTCCATTCATGCTGCTGTAATAAAATGCCATAAACTGGTGACTTACCAACATAAATTTCTTCCTCACAATTCTGAAGGCTGGAAAATTCAAGATCAAGGTACCAGAAAATTCAGTGGAGGGGTGTTTGTAGGACTTGGGTTATTTGCAGGTTTTTTGTGAACCCTGGGCTATGAGTTCAAAACCTCCCTTGCACAGTGTGTTGCTTATTGCTCTGAAGGATGGTCCTTGGATGGCTCATTCAGGAAGTGCTGTACTTAAGAGTCACCAGGGCAGATATCTGGCAAGGTGCAACTTGAGAGACACATTCTGGAAGGTTTTCGCAGCATGTACTTGATTTGGAAAAAATAAATAAATAACCCTGCCAGACAGTTCTCCAAGTGACCTTGCACCAACCCAGGTCTCTCCCCTTTCTCACTGACAGTTGTCAAGAGTAATTTTGAGGATGTGCTGAGAAGGCAACACCAGGAGATACAGAATTGCCATCCAGAGCAGCCTGAGCTCAGCTCCAATCCCCCTCCAGAAACAGGATGGCCTCTCATACTTCAGCCCAGCAACTCATATCCACCCAGTGTATGAAACCCAGGATGGGTTCCTTCCTCAAGTCCCACAGCTGTGGTGCAACTGGAGTAAGTGCAAATGAAGCTCCATTTTCCCTGAGCCCTGAGCGGGTAGGGCAGGCTGCAATAAATCCAAGGTTTCTATGTCCCTTTTACTTATCTCTAACGAATAAACCCATTTTACATAGCCTGTTGCCTACAAGTGTGTTCTGCCTCTCTGCATTAGGGAGCCAGTGCACCATGAACTTGCTTCACGCACCCTAGTTGCAACAGCATCATGGAAGCCAAGCATGGAAAGTTCTGGAAAGGCTAGGATGAACCTCAGGCCCCAGTGATCCTGAGGGGCTTCTTGGTAAACAACTCGTGATCTGCAAAAGAAGCCTCTCTCAGGGGAAGGAAGGGATGAAGCCGGGCTGCAGGAGAGGGGGAGAAGATAAGCCAAGGAATCAGGAAGTCAGTTTCTGCTGCTTCCCAGAAACTTGTCAGTGAGGAGGAGGACGGTGACTTTACCCTAGAAGTGCAGCAAGGTGCCCAAAGCTTCCCAAGAGAAGGCAGGCCCATGCACATGGGGAAGCACGAGGGGAAGAGGGAGAAGAAAGGCAGAGGAGAGGGGATCACGGCCCAGGACAAATACGGGATCTGAGCCAAGGAAGGGGCTTCAAAGACAGAAGAACTCATTTTCCTCTGCAAAGGTAAGAACTGAAGACTTGGAAACTGATATAGATGAGGCCTATATAGATGAGGCCTAGAAAGGATCAGACTGGAGGTCAAACACAAGTGGGCTTACGCTCTGACTTGTCTGTTTCCAGGATGTGTGGATCTGGATAGATCATGGCAGACTACAGTCATCTTCTTCACATACAGCTTCTAAATACAGCTTTCCTTTTCTTTGTCAACCTTCCCCACCCCCATGCCCCCACCCCCGACAGGCTCTCTCTAAGTTGCCCAGGCTGGCCTAGAATTTGTCATCTTCCTGTCTCAGCTTCCCAAGTAGCTGGGATTGTATGCGTGCACCACCATGTCCACCTTCACATATAGGGTTGTTTTTCCATATTTTGATTGGATATTATAATTGCACAAAATGGTGGAACTTGTTGTTACACATTCGTACACACACAACATGACAGTATAATTTGGCCAATATCATTCCCCAGTATTTCTCCTTTCCCTCCCTTCAGCTCCCCCCCCCCTTTGTCCCTTTCCTTCACCCCACAGATCTCCATTCAATTTTCCTGAGATTCCCCGCCACCACCACTACCACCGTTCTTCTTTTTCCTCTCTAGCTTTCACATAAGAAAGAAATCAGAACACTTGATCTTCTGAGTTTGACTTATTTTGCTTAACATAATGTTCTCAAATTCCATCCATTTTCCTGCAAATGACATAATTTTGTTATTTTTATGGCTGGATAAAATGCCATTGTGTATATATACCACATTTTCGTTGTCCATTCATCCATTGAGAGACACCTAGGCTGGTTCCATTGTTTGGCCATTGGCTTCACATATAGTTCTAAATGGTATATGGTAAGTATATGAACTTCAATTCCCAGCTGCACATGAAATAAGAGGTACAGCCATCAGGTGATAGGCAGCATGCTGATTTGAGGACATAAAAAGGGAAGAGGTCAGAAGTAGTCATCCTGAGGCACGTATGTGGAATAGCAAGAGCACCACAGCAACTTAACGTGAATCACACCGCTGCCCTGCATTCTGCTTTGGCTGTGTATCATCTGTCCCAAATTCACAATGATGCTTTTTGGTAATGGCTGCTATGCCCAATTAAAAGCTAAGAAGTCCAGGTGTACAGGCACACACCTATAATCCCAGTAATTTGGGGGAGTGAGGCAGGAGGATTGCAAATTCAAGGCCACCCTGGGCAACTTAGTGAGGCCTTGTCTCAAAATAAACATTTGAAAGGGGATTGGGGATAGAGCTCAGTGGCAAACGTCTGGGTTCAATTCCAGTGCTACAAATAATTTAAAATTTAAAAATAAGGAGGTAGAGAAATCAACTCACTATTATGACTATTGAGGATTGAGGTTTGGCATGGAAGACACATCTTCTGATCCAAACCCAATGCTGCCTCTGGTTTACCCTGCAGAGAAGGACTGCTGCTAACCTTTGAACTTACAGGTGACCCACTCAAGAGTACTAGCTGAACTGACAGGTAATTGTGTCAGAATAGGCATGGCATGGTAGGAGGCAGGCCCAGACCAATGTGATGAGAGGCAGAGAAAGTGAACTTTTGCATACAGTTTCAAATACAAGACAAGAGACCTGACCTTGCATCTCATACAATTCTGACCTTCTAGCACTGACACAGTGCCTTGTAGGTACACTGAAGACATGGCCTGTGGCTTCTAGATATGATGACAGGAACTTGAAACTGCAGTAAAAGAGGCCCCAGGTCAGGGGTCTCAGGCCAAGCAGTGAGGTGTGCCTGACATCAAGATGAATCTCCTAGCCAGGCACAGTAGCCCTCAATGTTCACTGTTGTCTGGCCCCTGCCGACTTCTCCAATTCATCCTCAATGTTTCTTATCTCCCAAGAAGCCCATCTGTGATTAACAATGGTTTAATCATGCCAGACACAGAACACCTGTAATCTAAGCAACTCAGGGGGCTGAGACAGGAGGATCACAAGTTCAAGGCCCCCCAAGCAACTTAGCGAGACCTGATCTCAAAAAAAAAAAAAAAATTAAAAAGAGACAGGGATCTGGCTCAGTGTTAGAGTGCCCCTGCCAAAAAAAATACATACACATATATATATATATATATATATATTGTTTAATTGCATATAAAATTATAGAAGAACAAACAAGAACCCAGTATAGCATTTAACTTTAGGGAATAAGAGTAGGCCCCAGGGACTGTAATGATGGTATGCAAATCTTTTTGTTTATACCAGTCTGTATTTTTAATTTTGAAATTTTTGCCCATGATCATGTACTACTTTTAGAATTTATATAACAATTCAGTCTTCTTCTTAACTCTCTGTGATGAGTGGTCTTCCTCGTGGGCTTCACACTGGTGAACTTGACTCCTTCCCTCGGAAATGTGCCTGGGGCTGCCTCTCACCTGGGAGAGAACCCTGCCCCAGGAAAAGGAGGACTATGGCAGCTTAAGCCAGCTCTCCAAGCTTTAGGAAAAAAAAAAAAAAAAGACACACTCCTAAGGCGCTTCTTTGCCCTTCTTTGTCTCCTCTTTATCAGATGTCAAGGGCCAAGACTAGGGTGTAGAAACCCGCAAGGCAGAGCCTCCAAGAGAGGTCTGTGGCTACCATGGGGGCCTGGGCAGTTCTCCAGGGCCAGGGATCTACAGAGGGACTCAGATTCAAGCTCCTCACTGAAAATACAGGAAGCATGCCTGTCTTTGTCCTCTTAGCACAAATCTCCCTGAAAGAGCTGTAGCACCAACCTAGGCAACTCTGCCAGATGACTCCTTTGGGCCCCGTTACATGCCCTCCCCCCATCCCCATCCTACTCTGTCAGCAGGAGGCTGACTTGTGTACCCTGCATCAATCTGTTCCCTGGCTGGCCCTCTGGCCTCCCTGGGTGTGGCCTATGGGAAATCCCAGCAAGAGGGAGGAAGGAAAGTGAGTCCAGGACATCATTTCTGCAGACGTCAGCTTGCTGGCAGGAGCTGTGTTCCTTGACCAAAACTCGGGGCCTTTTCAGAGCATCTTCTACACAAGACACCCTCCCTCCAAGTTTCCATTTCTGCTCCCTCCCTTGTCCCCCTAAGCTGTACAAGCCCCAGAGGACTCCCTAATGCCCGAATCTTTGTATTTGCTCCCTTTAGGAAATTCTCCTCTAATTATCCAGGTGTGAGCATGCCATTTGTTGCCAACAGGAACCCCACTTGATATCAAGTATTTATCTACAAAAATACCTGGAGGAGTGTTTAGTCTCTGGATTTTATGTAAAAGGCCAAACCCAAAACGTGTGTGTGAAAATGGTGAAGCCCAGACCATGGACTGAAAACTACAGAAAATGTATGTGCACGCTACTGGGGCTTGGATCCAAAGTGTCTCCCAAGGCCCACATGTTGAAGGCGTGGTCTCCAGCCACAGCACCAAGTCTTTCACACAATGGGAGGTTACGGAAACTTTAAAATGTGGGGCCTAAAGGAGGTCTTGGGGCTTTCGCAGCATGCCCTTGGAAGGGATGTGGGACCCCTTATCTTTCTTCTCTTTCGTTTCCTGACGGTTTCCTAAGTAGTCTTGCTCTGCCACGTGCTCTCACTGTGAAGTGCTGTCTCACCACAAGCCTAAAAGCAATGAGACCAACCAAGCATGGACTGAAACCTCCACATCCGAGAGCCCAAATAAACCTTTTCTCTTTATAAGGTGATTATCTCTGACACTCTTCATGGCAATGGAAAGCTAACACACCTCCAATATCCAGCCATCAGCCAAACTTCTCTAAGATACTGATGTGAATCTGTAGCCATATGGTAAGAGGCATGATGACCAGTCCATGTGGCTGCCTGTGTGTCCTACACCATCCCTGTGCAGGAAGATCTGGGACATCCTTTTCTTGCTGTGGGATATTTATGGACTTTTAGACTCTGAGTGCTTCTCAAGTGAATTGATTCCTACAAGGCCTATGTCCTTACAACTTAAAGGAATGCCAGCAATACCAGAAATAGGCTACTTGACTGTCACCACAGCTGTAGAGACAGGTGGATACTTTAACCTTCTTCTGACAGGCTAACCTTCTAGGTAAGTGTTAATTACTGCCCCCATATAAGTACTTCCTGGTTTCCTAATTAAATATCTCTGCCTGGGGCTGATCAAAGGAAGCCCAGGGCCAGAACATGCTCTATCACTTCCTGCCTAACCTGATGCGGGGAGAAAGAAGCTGATCTAAATTTTCTCTAGAAGATGGAAGTTCCTACAAGCTTTTTCTGTTAGAAAGCACAGAGTTCTGCTCTCATTCAAGCAAGCACTTGACCCCATTTAAGACATTTTCTAAGACAGCATTAGGAGAAAAAGATTCAAAGTGTTCATCTTTGAAGAACAAAATTATATCCTTTGCAGGAAAATGAATGGAACAGGAGAAGTGACATAAGCTACTACACTGGCTCCAGATTCTCACCAGCACCTCAGGATGGAGAACTTTAGGTGATGTTTGGATATATAGGAGATATATTAGTCAGGTTTCCTTCATTATAACAAATACCAGAGAAAATCATGCTAAGTGAAATAAACCAGGCTCAGAAAGTCAAGGATCAAATTTTTTCTGTCATATGCAGAAGCTAGAGAGAAAGAAAAAGGGGCCTCATCAAAATGGAGGAAAGTAGAGAAAAGGAGATAAGGGAGAGAAGAGGGGAAGAGTCAGAGAGGAGCAGGAAAATGAAATAGACCAATCAATGTTATGTGCATATACAAACACATGAAAATAAATCCCACTATTATGCATAATTATAATATACCAATTAAATATTTTTTAAAAAAATCAGACAGAATAACATTCAATAAGAAAAAAAATCATGCTATATTGCTAAGGTTAAGAATCATGTTTGAATGAAGTATTACTCAGCCATAAAGAATGAGTTTATGACATTTGCCAGTAAATCAATGGATCTGGTGACTATTATGCTAAGTGAAATAAGCCAGTCCCCAAAAAACCAAAGGTCGAGCATTTTTGCTAATATGTGAATGCTTATCCACAATAAGGGGGAGGGGGCAGAGAATAGAAGTTCAGTGGAGTAGATAAAGGGGAATGAAGGGAAGGGGGAGAGGATGAGAAAAGGAAAGACAGTGGAATGAATCTGACATAACTTTCCTATGTATATATGTGAATATGCCAAATGAATCTCACCATCATGTACATCCACAAGAAATTAATTTTTAAAAAATAACTGTGTAAATGGCAAAAAGATCAATACAAGGAAGGGAGCAGGGGGTGGGGAGAGTGAAGGGGAAGGAGAGGTACTGGCTCTGAATTAGAACAAGATATATCCCATGCTTTTATAATTATTTCAAAATGGATTCTACTGTCATGTATAATTTAAAAGAACAAATAAAAAATTTAAATTAAAAAAAGAAAAGAAAAAAATTATGATAGAAGAAAATCATCTATCTGTGCTGGTATGGAACAATAGTGTGGAAAAAAAAAAAAAAGAAAAGAGAAGAAACAATAGTTTGAAAGCATAGGTACCCAAAGGTCAAATTAGCAATGGTAATCACTAAATTATAGAATTATGAGTAATTTTTTAAAACCATGACCTTGTTTCTCATGTTTTCTGGACTAGCAGGTATGACTTTTAAGTTACCATAAAAAATAAATTTGAGTTTAAGAAATGTTGATGGGAATAGTGCTAAAAATTAAGAAAATATGAAATCTGACCTGGCTTTGCCACTGTCCTGATTTGCATCTTTGGAGATAGTGTTTCTTCTTGAGGCCCAGTTCATCTTTTTTTTATTATTCTAATTTGATATATATGACAGCAGACTGCAATTCAATTCATATTACAAATAAGAGCACAATTTTTCCTGTCTCTGGTTGTATACAAAGTAGAGTCACACCATTTGTGTTTTCATACATAGGATAATGATGTCCGTCTCTTCCACTGTCTTTCCTACCCCCATGCCCCCTCCCTTCCCCTCCTTCCCCTTTGTCCTATCTAGAGTTTATCTATTCCTCCCATGCTCTCCCACATCCCCATTATGAATCCACATCCTTATATAAGAGAAGACATTTAGCATTTGGTTTTTTGGGATTGGCTAAGTTCACTTAGCATTATATTCTCCAACTCCATCCATTTACCTGCAAATGCCATGATTTTATTCTCTTTTAATGCTGACTAGCATTCCATTGTATATACCACATTTTCTTTATTGTGCTGCTATAAACATTGATGTGGCTGTGTCCCTGTAGAGCACTGTTTTTAAGTCCTTTGGATATAGACTGAGGATAGCTGGGTCAAATGGTGGTTTCATTCCCAGTTTTCCAAGGAATCTCTATACTGCTTTCCAGATTGGCTGCACCAATTTGCAGTCCCACCGGCAATGTAAGAGTGTCAATGCACCTTTTTGTAATAAGAATGTCTCTTAATTCTCCCAGATTAATTCAAATATCTAGATTCTTCTCTTTTAAGAGTCTTGGGTATTTAGCATCATCTTTCTGGGTGCTCTCACCCTGTTCCTAAACAGTGGGATGGACCAATGGTCAGGCAAAACAATTTCATGGTCATTTTTCCCCACAGACAAAATCAGTCTGAGGGGAGCAACTGTGAATCAGTCCCACAGACTTTTCATGGCCCCAACATCTGTTCATTCCTGGTTGTCAAATTGCATCTTTCAGAGAAAACTGTGAATCTTTATTTTTTTAACATCAAGTTCTTTTACTGTCAAAGCTGCCTATGAGTTATATTCAGACAAGGGTAGGAATTAGTCATGGTGTCTCTGTGTTCTGTGCAAATGTGGAGAAACCATCACAGGGGAGTCTGTGACACAGGCTCTGGATCTGCCGTGGCCAAGGAGAAAGATGAGGTTCATCTGCCCAGTGCAGAAAGCATTGCATCACTACCGGCTGCACAGCCAGGCCCTGCAGGACGAGGATGGGCGAATTCGCCTCCTTTCACAGGAAATGGGTGAAGCCCGGCTTGAAATTATTACTCAGACGTTTTGTGCTGTGAAGGAAATGTCTTCCGATAGCACAAAGCCATTGGTTTCCTGTTGTGAACTGAGAATTTCTGGCTTGCCCAAAAATGGACAGGAAGGGAAAGGGTGGTTGTCCCCCTTGGAAGATGTTGTTTAATGGAAACGCCAGTTCAAGGGCTTCTAGGACACTCCAAATAGCCAGAAGGGAGGATGGAGGTTGGGGAGAGGTCACAGTAGTAAGGGAGGCCACGTGAAAAATAAGGGTATGGAGAGACGAGCTGTGTGACACGTGAGTTGCACAAACATTTGTTGAGCCATTCTGTGTGCTGAGCACCGTGCCATGTGCCAGGTGTGCCAGACAGCTTAGGCGGCCTTCTTCCTCCAAATGACAGTGCAGTGGTGGATACTGGCACAAAAACAACATTTGAGTAAGATGATAAGGCTAAGATGGAGCTATGCCAGTTTTTGTCTGGTTAGTTTTTGTCTGTTTCCACTTACTTATACTGAAGGTAGGGATCAGAAGTGGAATTTATGATTTCCAAGACACTAGTAATAAATATTAAGCACTATGTTCCAAGTGCTTTTTCTCATCTGACTTCACAATAACCTTGTGTTAGTCAGCTTCGTGTTGCTGTGACCAAAATACCTGACAAGAACAATTTAGAAGAACAATTTAAAGGAGGAGAAAACTATTTTGGCTACAGTTTCAGAGGTTCAATTCATGGTCAGGTGACTCCATTGCTCTGGGCCTAGGGTGAGGCAGAACATCATGGTGGAAGGGCATGGCAAGAAAACCTGCTCAGCTCATAGCAGCCAGGAAAGGAGAGGGGGGGTGGGGAGGGAGGGAGGGAGTGAGGGGGAGAGAGAGAGAAAGAGAGAGAGAGAGAGAGCATAAGGAGCCAGGAACAAAATATAATCCTCAAGGGCATGCACTCAGTAACTTACCTTCTCCAGCCACACCCTTCCTGCCTACAGTTACCACTCTGTTGTCCATTCAAATTATTAATCTATCAAATGATGAGGTCACCTGATGTCTGGGATGCTCTTCTCATAATCTACAGGCAGTTCTCATCTCTCCTCTGAACATCACCGCTTTGGATATCATGTTTCCAACACATGAGCTTTGGGGGGCCCTTTAGATTCAAGCTATAACCAACCCTATGAAATAGGACCCATAAAATTTTGGGGAAAAAAGATAAATTACTGAAATTACTATCCGTAAATCACAGAGTCAGATCCTAGCATCCCTTTTTCCATCCCTCCTCTTCATTCCAGAAACTTCCTTCTCCAATATATTTGAGGATGACAGGGTCTACTCTAATCCCTGAGTGTGGTCCTAAGTCATCCTGCCTCCATCCACATTACTGTCCTCACCGCTGGTCTAGCTTCAGCAAGATGAGGATGAACTAAGTCCATGCAATATTGTATGGTCATGCACACTAGGAGGGGGACATGGAAAAGCCTAATCTTCCTTAGAGAACTTTTTCATTGGCCACCCCCTCAAAAGGCTGCGGACATGCGGTTCATTTCGCTAAAGAGTTTGGGTAACTAAAGGCAAAGAAGAAATTATCATTACTCACAAATTAAAAATGTTCGGGCTGGGATTGTGGCTCAGTGGTAGAGCACTCGCCTAGCACGGGTGGGACCTGGGTTCAATTCTCAGCACCACATAAAAATAAAGGCATTGTGTTGTGTCCATCTACAAAAAAAAAAAAAAAAGATTCTCTCTCTCTCTCTCTCTCTCTCTCTCTCTCTCTCCTTTAAAAAAAAAAGTTCACACCATCCAAAAAAATAATAATAATCTCTTCCAAGAAGTGAAAAACTATTAGAGGATGAAGGTTTATAGGCACACTCCAGTTCCTGGCTTGCTCTTCCTTCTCCTGGTTTACCCCCTCTTTTTCCTTCTGTGTCTAGTTCTCATTTGCTACTCATGAGGATTGCGGGCTTGTCCTATGATCTGTTCTCCCATCTCCATACCAGCAAGTCAGAGAAAGGCAGAGCATGAACCTGCTACTCTACATTACAGAACAAGTCTTTTTGCTTCTCTGGGCCTGCATACCTGTGTACTGCATCAGATGATTTAATGAGAAACAACCTTCTCTATCAGATCAAAACAAACGACAACTCAGACTTTTTCTTAACCCTTGTTATACTACGCGGATGTGTTCATTCACATATTTATGAGGTTTCAAACAATATTTGCCAAGAGCTAACTACTGTCCTAGACATTAGGGATTCCGACGAAATTAGTAGAGTATTCCTGTCTTCAGGGAGGTGGTTCTCAGTCTCCTGGGGACACTGTTTGGAGTAGACACTGTGGGTTGGCTCACTCCACAAAGAATTCCAATTGTCCTCTCCTTTGCTTTTTTCTGTTATAGAATTTGGGGAGTTAAATACTTGTTTCTCTGCTCTTATAACTGGAAACAGTCACATAATACAGTTCAGGTCAATGAAATATAAACAAGTCTGTTGAGAGGTGTTCTGGAAAAGCTTTGCCATGACATGAAAAGAGGGACAGGCACAGATGTGGTTTTTTGTGTCCCATCTGGAATGCATCCCTCTTGTGATGAAGCTTAGGACTATGGATGAAGAATAATGTACAAAGATCCTATGTTTCAGATGACATCACCAGGTACATTTCCTAGCTATGAACTGCCTGCTTTTGCATATTTTATTGTGAAAAAGAACCTTCATTTGTTTAAGCCACTTCTTGTAGTCAGGACTCTTGCTTCTATGTATCCCTAAAATGTTCATGTGAATAGTTGTAATGCAAGTTTTATACTGAGGCAAGAAAAAAATTAAGGGAGCAAAGAAGAGGAATGCTCCCAGAAAAAGGTAGCACTTGAATGAATCTTGACAGAGCAGTAGGGATTTTCACCATGGCAAGAAGATCATTCTAGCAGGAAACTGTGCAAGACATAGACCCAGTTAGTACACAACAGCAATTGGAGTGCAAAGCTAGAGGAAGGAGAGACATGCAAGGCTACCTCAGGAGAGAGCTCAGACTTTGTCTTCTGAGCAATGGAGAAGCCCTTGAGAGCTTTAAAGCAGGAAGAAAAGCAGAGGGTTATAGTTTGGAAAGATTAAACTGCCAGGAGAGCACATGATGGATGAGGGAGAGAATAGGAAAAAAGAGTGGAGGATGCTCTTTTGGAGTCTTACAGGTGAGAAATGCTGAGACCTGAACTAAGGCTATGGAGCTCAAAGGAACAAAAGGATTTGTGAAAAAAAGTGTTGAAATTGCATGAAACTACACACACACACACACACACACACACACACACACACACACGGGGGGGGGGGGAGGGGGAGAAGAATGCATGAAAAGCTGGTGAAAACTGAATAAAGTCTGTAGTGTAGCTAACAGCATTGTATCAGTATCCTGATTCTGCTATCATACTACAATTATGTAAAATATCATGGGGCAGGGGAGCTAGTGAAAAGTATAAGATACTTGTAGGAATTTAGCAACTTTCCATGGGTCTATAATTATTTCAAAATAAAAGCTTTAAAAGATTTTAAAAGTTAAGAAGAAAATTTTTATAAGAATCTAGGCTTTTAAAAGAAAATGAATTAGCTGAGCATGGTGTGCAGGCCTATAATTCCAGCCACTTGGGAGTCTGAGGCAGGGGGAATCACAGGTTCAAGGCCAGCCTGGCTAACTTAGCAAGATAAGGTTTGAGGATGTGGCTCAGTGATAGAGCAACCCTGGATTCAATTCCTTGTGCCACAATAATTAAATAAATAAATACAAATCAAATATTCTGAAAAAGCAAAAATTCCTTAAAGATACCTGCTATAAAAATACTCAGATACAGACAGACATTAGGTTATTTTTCCTTTGTTCTCTAACCCCTGGGCCAATGTGTACTCCCTTGGCCTGCTGATCTTTGCTTTCCCTTTTTTTTTTAAGAATGAATGTTTCTCTTTGGCCATTGGCCTTTTGCAGCAGGCACAAGCTCTCTCTGGCCTAGAAGGCCCATTCCCTAAGTCATCAGGTTCCCCTTGGCTCCATTAGGTCTCTGAAGGGCCCCACACCTGCTCCAGTGCTGCCCCAGGGATGAGTAGCCCCTCTTCCTGCTCTGTATGGTGAGCACACATTAGCACTCCCACACTGGCCCTCAGGACCACCAGTACTCCTGCTAATGATCTTACATCCCCTCATTCCCCTCCAACTCTCTGGTTTCTGATCTTTCATCACTCCCAAACCTTGTCTCTCAGCCAGCTGGGAAAGGCGATCTAACCCACCCTATGGTTTCAGATTGGAAGGAATTATTTCAGGACAGCACCCCCCTAAAACTGTGTTTCATAAAATACAAGTATCCCATGAGATATTAATAAGTAGTCACCAAACAAGTTTCACAATTAAACCAAGACAAGGTGAAAGAGGGTTATTTTTATTGCAAACCATCTCAGAGTTTTTAATAGGCAAATATTTCTTGTAAATATTATGCACACAACTACTTTAGGGATGTGTCTTTGTGGATTAAATGTTCAGAATCTTCAACATTTTTAGGACTGTGGTTTGAGGAAATGCTGCTCACAGGTGAAGTGTCCCTGAGGATCAATAGACCTCTTGCTCTGTCTAGAGTTTTCTTTTCCCTGCCCTATTCCCAAGCCTCACTAGCAAAGGGAAATTAGCTATGTTCTAAGACTAGGAGTCAAGTTCCTTCTGTAGAGTAAAGGAGGAGGAAGCCTCCAGGCTTGAAGGACTGGCAGTGAGGCTGCATCCTTCAGGGAGACTGGCAAGAGAGAGGCAAAAGGCAACAGAGGGTGTATGCTCCCTTTTGCTTCACTCTGGTACAGAATGCCCAGAATCGCATCCTCTGGTACAGAGTACAGTCCCTCTGCGTAGAGATGCTTCTGCTCACCCAGGTTATTGAGATTTCAAAGCAAAGAACAAACTAGACAGAAAGTAGTGAGAACTGTGGAAATGGGGCAGGAGAGGAATACAGGGCTAAATATAGTAATCTTATTATGGATGTTCTTCTATTTTAGTCTCCTTGCCTGCTCGCACTCCCTCTCTCTCCTTTGCGCTCGTGTGTTCTCTCTCTCTCCCTCCTTTCTCTGATAATTACCCTAATGCTATTTGATTCCATTTCCTCTGTTGAACCTGTCTTTCTTAAGCCTAACTACAGTTCCCAGTTTAGAATTCACCTTCAGCAAAAAAAAAGGAAAAAAATTATTCATGATAATTGAAATTGGGTCATGGGTGTTCACACTATTTTTTATTTGTTTTTGTCTTGGTTTTTTTTTCTTTCTTTCTGACTTTTCTTCCTACTACTTTGTATTTTTGAAAGCTCTGTGATAAAGTTTTTATTAATATTTTGTTTTTTATTTTTAGTTATTACAGGACAGTAGAATGTATTTTGGCAGAATATAACATACATGCAATATAACTTATTCTATTTAGGTTCCCACTCTTATGGTCATACATGATGTGGAGTTAACTTGTCATGTATATGTGATAAAGTTTAAAACACCAATACACTCAATGCCTCCTTTGCCCACGATGGAAGTAAGCACACCTAGCTCTCAGAGCTAATAGGTTTCAAGATAAAACAAAATTCATAAAACAAACAAACAAAAAAGGAAACCAAGCCAAAGAAACAGAAAGTTCAAATATGCATGAGGACTTGGCAGTAATCACAGAATTTTAAAGTTGAAAGTCTCAGTGTGTCATTAATAAGCAACCCACAGCCACCAGAACAGAATGCTGTCTGCACAGCCTGACGACAGCCTGCAGAGTGACTTCATGTGGAGGATAAGAAGCTATCCCCTTCCAGTGTCCCCAAGTCCTAGTGCTAGTTTAAGTCCTAATCGTTTCAGAAATATAAATAAATGCTGCCAACTTTCAAAAATCATTTGAACTTTGGTTGTTTGAGTTTCTTTGACACCATTTTAGTTTTGTAGATTTTGAACAAAACGTTGTAATTGTTTCAGTCAACCTTTTTATCTGCCAATAGAGACCAATCATTTTTTAAAAATTTAAAATCTAATCAGGGCACAGGGCCACACACTTATAATCCCAGCAACTCTAGAGGCTGAGGCAGGAGAATTGCAAGTGCAGGGCCAGCCTGGGCAACTTAGCAAGACCCTGTCTCAAAATAAGAATACAAAGGGCTGGGCATATAGCTCAATGGTAAAGTGCTGCTTGGTTCAATCTCTAGTACCCCCACCCCCAAATTTTCAAATTAAAAAAAAATGTATGTTCCAAATGCATAATTTCAACAGATGTAAATGAAATTTAAGTATATTTTTAAATGACCTCTTTTGTAAGTTAATTATTTCTGAAGTTATTAAAGCTTTGATTTGCACCAAGAGTTTCAGAACACTATGTCATACATCTTAACTATGACCAGATAGTCATAGAGTAGTTATTGCTTTGGGGGAACTGAAAGAAGATTTTTAAAAGGGCTGGGAATTTTCCCAGGTCTTGCCTACTGCAAACATGCCCCTATGCTGGAATTCTCTCAAACCTGTGTGTGCCACTACTTGCCCTCTCCTTCACCACCTCCACTCAACAATTAGACTCTAAGGGTGTTTTGGGATAGCGTGGGGACAAGTATCCTGCATTACCAGAATACTTAAATTTCACCTCTTGCCTATCTGTCTCTCCTTAGAGCACATTGCCTTTCATTCTATATTCCATTTCTGCTTGACAGTGATTTCCAGATCCTTCTTTTCTGCTGCATGAATTCTATCATGCATCTGTCCTCTCCTTCCTATGCACCCCCCCAAAAAAGAGCCTTATGCTTTTGCTTTCATGGTGGAAAAGATGCAAAGAAGGAAACACAGACAACAATAGGCAAGGGGCAAATTGGCTATTTTAAACTAATATATTTTTCATATGAATGCTCTTCACATTTCCCATCCTCCTATGCCAGTGCTTCCAAAGTTCTGCTGTACATCCTGGTCAAGAGGGTTGCTTGATACAGAGGCTGATATCCAGCCATTCTGATTCAGTACACCAAAAATGGCATTCAGGATGAACCCCATGGCCACACATGGAAAGACTTTAACTTTCTCCCACCCTCTTTACAACCTTCCCCCTATTTCTAGAGCTCTTCAGCCAGTCCATGAACCCTGCATCATCATTGTTACTATGGCTTGATGTGGTTTAGTGTGTTCAACAATGATTCTCACATTAGAAACTTGGCTTCCACTGTAGTGATATTAGCAAGTGATGGGTCACTTGAGAGTTGGGGCCTAGTGGGAGGTCATCACTAGCCTCTCACTGCTCCCAGTTTTCCTGTCTTACTGTGTAATCTCTCCCTCTACGACATGCTTCCACCATTTTGATGTGATCTCCCACGAGGTAAATCTACCTCAAGGTCCTTACCACCATTCTTGAACCTCTAGGACTATGAGCAAAAATCTCTTATCTTTATATCTTTATACAGTTACCAAGCCTCAAGTATTTTGTTATAGCAAAAGAAAATGGACTAATATAGTGTTTACAAGTACTCTCCTTGGAGTTAGGCAGATCAGGTTGGGGGTCCTGCTCATCCAATTCATGTCCTGGTTACTCTCTTCATTACTTGCTAGTGAGCATTGACTAAAATAATCCACATAGCACATTGATGTATACTTGCTAAGCCTTCAATAAAAATAGGCTATTTTAATTTTTAAGTACATGTAGACCCCAAAACAATATCTATTGGATTTCCTATTTGTTCATTAGTCATCAGTTAAATAAACTCATTTCTAGAAGAAAAAGAGGAAGTAGACTCTTTCAGAAATGTGCAGAAGCTAAAATTAAAACATTCGTTGTTAGGTTCTGGATTCCCCTTTCCTGCTCCCTTTATTAAAATAACTCAGAACTACACTGACCATTTCGAATTTCTAACTTGACCCCACCCTTTCCCATCACCCTTGATTTCTGGAAGATTACCAATACTGCTTCTGCTTTCATTGGCAGGTAAAGGTGCACTTCCTCTCAGGACCTTGGAACTTAATTCACTGAGCCTAGAGACTAGAATCCAATCAAAGAAGTTAGACCCTCTCTTCCTACTCCCTCTCATTTTCTCCTTTCATTCATTCAAAAAATGCTCCATGGCAGTGCAATGTTAGTTGCTGGTGAGACAAAGCTTACTGACCAATGTCTTAAACATTATCTCCTTCTGTGTGCCACTTGTTTCATCCATGTTCTATATTTTCTTTTATTGATGCCTTATAATTATACATAATAGTGAGATTCATGATGCCACATCAGTACATGCACATAATAGGATTTGATCAGTCTCATTCTCCAATGCATTCCTTTCCCCCTCTACTGTTTCATCCTTTCTAGAGTAAAGATTACTCCCCTTGCTGTGGAAAACGGAAGCAAAGTAGTTGAACAGTTTTGCTTCCTCTTTGCCCCCTGGTAATCTACGTCATTTCCTCTAAACAGTATGCCTTTCCTTCCCTTGTTCTTCTTGATCTATAGAGAGCCTTAGAAGTCCCTTCTGATGAGTTCAGCATTTCCCCCAAGCCCCTGCTCCTCCCAGGTTCTGTTTCTGCACGTCATCCTTATTGATTTATTTTTGTACTAGGGATTGAACCCAGGGGAACTCTACTAAGCTACACCCCCAATCTTTTTTACTTTTTGAGATAGGGTCTCGATAAGTTGCCAAGGCTGGCCTTGAACTATGATCCTCCTACCTCAGCCTCCTGAGTCACTGGAATTACACATATGCGCTACCAAGGCCAGTTCTTCCATCTTTTCTGTATGATCTAAATGGGCACATAGGTGAAGTTTTCTGTGAAACCCACTGATTTCTTCATTGCCTCAGTTACTGTCTAGGGGTGCTAGGTTCATGGGTCTCCATTCAGCAAAGAATTGAAAAACAGGACACAGAGATAGCAAGCAAGCAGCAAGTTTATTGCAAAAGTGACAAGACATACTTCTCCAAAATAAAGGGACGCCAGTGCTGGGAATCCCCAGTGCTGGGTGAGTTTTGGTTTGTTCTTTTCAGGTCTCTGGAATTTCCTCCTTTCCTTACCTCCTCCGCTGTCCATGCTCTCCAATTATTGATTGGACCCTTTTGTCCACGCACCTGTTTTAGATCTTCTATTGGATTCCCCACTTAGGAGCATGTGTACAGAAGTCTGACTGGGTCCCCACTTGTGTCCACACAAGCACTTTTATCAAGCAGGAAGTTGACCTCATCAGAGACCCCCTCCATGCACCGTTTTTCTGGTCCTGACCCTGACCTCCTCACTCGCCATCTTGCCCTGGCTGCCTAACCCTTTCTATATCCCTCTCTCCTAGTCCGATGTACAGTCAATTAGGGTAAGCTGGGTTTTGCTGTGGTAACAAACACCACCCAGGGCTTAAAGGAAGGATCAATGGATTCATTAATGGATTAATGGATTCATTCTTGATCAGTTGGAAGATGATGAATCAGCAAAACAGGCAGAAGTCTTGTCATCCCATACTGACTGCACCACTGGGTTATGTGGCCTTCCCCATCCATGCAGCAGGGCAAGAGCACATCCACCAGTCTCACACTGTCAGGTAACTGACAGTTCTGCACAAGGATGACACACGGCATGTCCTTTCCCCTCTCAAACCATCATTTGCCACATGGCCCCATCTACCTTGCAAGGGTGGAGAAAGGAGTTCCAAGAAAGAGAAGAGCAGATGTGAGTGAGTACAAGAAGTCCGTAACATAGGCTGAGTCACCATCCCTTGGTGATAATTTCATTTTTCAGGTCTTTTCAGTCCCAAAGCCATATGGATGCTCTGAGACCCTCTGACCCTAGCATCAAACCTATATCTTGATAACTCTCCTTTTCTAAAATCTGTGTTCCATGTTGAGCTCTCAGTCCCTCTCTTCCTCACATCTATCCTCACGGGTGAGAAATTCTAGCCATTCTGACTTTATTCCCAACATTTGAGCAACCGGAGAAACATGGGTTTGAGCAAGGCAGCCCCGTGACGAATAACTAGAAGACAAGAGTGTAGGGGCCAGAAAGACAAGTAAAGCGGCTGGGCACGGTGGTACACACTGTGATCCCAAGTGGTACACACACTGTGATCCTGCTGAGGCAGGAGCATCACAATTCAAGGCCAGCCTGGGCAAAACTTAGGGAGACCCTGTCTTAAAGTAAAAAGGACTGGGATGTGGCTCAATGGTAGAGCACCCCTGGGTTCAATCCCTAGTATAGCAAAGGAGAGAAGGATGGAGGGGGGGCAGGGAAGGAGGGAAGGAAAAGGCAAAGAAGAGAGGTCGACTGCTGAAGAATCAGCTGAGAGACATGAAGCCAACTGAAGGGAAGGAAGCTGCCAGGAGGCCTCACCTCCTGCTCTCAGTCACAGCTGCCCAGGATCATGTGGGCGCTCTTGAGAAAAGAGGACTCTCAGCCCCACCCCAGACCTACCAAGTCAGAATCTGCATTTTAACTAGATCCCCCGGGGACTCCAGTGTAGAGTACTGCCTGAGAAGCCCTTCAGGAGAGCACTTAGAACACACCTGTGGGAGGGAGGACCTGGAAAAGATTTTTTGGAACATGGTGAAAACTGGCGACAGAATTCTCAACCCTGTATCTTAAAAACAGAGAGGTTTAAAGGAAGGTGCAGACACTGTGCGGGAGGTGATATCATTTGCATATTTTAAGCAGCAAAACACAATGAATTTATAACCATCTTGCTAAAAAAAAATGAGGGGGAAGAAATTCTGAAAAGCTTGTTCCAAGTAAGGAATAATAAATGAGAATTACTTATGTAACACTCATCATCACTAATATGACGTGTGCTATTATCGACAGTCTCTCCATCTGGTATTCAGATTTTAGTAAAAGAACAGACCTTGGGATGTCGTTCCAAGGCCAACCTGCATCTTCAGTCCATACATGCTCTTATCGCCAAGCATTAATTCCTACTACAGGGCTGGGATGTGGCTCAAGTGGTAGCGCGCTCGCCTGGCATGCGTGCGGCCCAGGTTCGATCCTCAGCACCACATACAAACAAAGATGTTGTGTCCACTGAAAACTAAAAAAAAAAAAAAAAAAAAAAAGTAAATAAGTATTTTTAAAAAGTCTCTCTCTCTTTCTCTCTCTCTCTCTTTAAAAAAAAAAAAAACCCTACTACAGGCGTCAGAATCAACTCATCTCTCTTGCCCTGACTGATAAAGATGAAGAGATTGCAGTATTTGGTTTTGTCACTTTCAAACTCCAAAGCCTCTTTTGCCAATCTTCAGGTTCCCTGGTGGCTCAGGTCTCCCATGGTCCTTCTTCCTGTTAAGAGGTTGCAAAACATCCCCCCCCTCCCGAAACACATACTTATAGACTATTCTTCACCTTTTCACTGGGGGTTGGTAACTTACTTTCTAGTTTTTGTTTGTTTGTTTTGTTTTGTTTTGTTTCATTTTGTTTGTACTGGGGATTGAATGTGGACTACCCTACCACTGAACTACATCCCCAGTCCTTTTACTTTTCTCAAGAAAAGTGTGTCTCACTAAGTTGCTGATGATGGCCTCAAAACTAACGATCCTCATGCCTCTGCCTCTCCAGAAGCTTGAATTACAGGAGTGTGTCACCACACTGGGCTGGGGGTTGGTTACTTTCATATGGAATTTAGAATAAAGTCAACATATCAAAGGAAGCAAGGGGAAAGAATGGAAGAGAATGGGGAATTTGAGTCTCTAAGATTTGGTTATCCTGGGGCTCAGCGGCTCAACTCTCCCTCTCTGTTTTTGACTCTTCTCAGAAAACAGGAGCCAGTCTCCCTCCTTTTGTACAACTTAGTTCAAGCCAGGTTTCTGTTGTCTGGAACCAGGAGACCCAAGTCTTTCTACAAGGCTTGACCTTTCCCTCCACAGGTTCCTCCTCTTTGAGTGAACTGAGGCTATGCTAAGTATATTATGCTCTAATATTGTAATATTTTATTTGTTTGTATAATTTTGCAGTGCTGGGGATCAAACCCAAGGTTTTATGCCTGCTAGGAAAGTACTTTACCACTGAACTACACCCCAGCCCTGTCATATTTTAAACAGAATGGAAATAAAGACATCACCATGGGTATCCATAGTGTGATGCTAGTTCTATAATGAATCCATCCATAGATGAGGAAAGAAAAGCTCAGTCCTTCTCTGAGTGTTATATATCCAGGCAGCAACTCTGTAGGGAGTGCTGAGATTAAAGGGGAAGGAGGAGAGTGTGAGCAATTATCACCACGGAAACTGGAGTTTCCAGATGAAACTAGGTTCCCCACTTCTGCTGGCAGGTGTAGTTTGTGGGGGATATAGGACTCACCAATTTCCTTCTGGGCTCTTGTCTCACAAATCTGAAGAATAAAATCCACAGACAATAATGAAAGGGAAGAGTGAACTGAGTAGGACTGATTAAAACTAGAAGAGTGGAACTTTCCCAATGCGGGAGGGGAACTGATAGTGTTACAGGACTGGGGCCTTTTGGAAACTGAGACAGCATGAAGACCCCCACCCCTCAAGTCCCAGTTCTTGTGATCAAGGCAGAAAGACTTAAGATGTGTCACTCAGAGTAACAGGCATGAGTTTATTGAAGGGATGGAAAAAGGGAAAGGAGACACTCTTAAGAAAGAGAATGTGTCCTCAGAGAGAAGTGGGACAATGTGGCTCTCCTGCACTCTAGTTTTCTTGGGGATCCCAAGAGAAGTTTCCAGAGAATCCCACCCAGGTCACCTCTTGACTTTTGACTGACAGCAGGATGACATCAGACTTTTAAGTCCCTACTGCCATGACAACTCTAGATCACTTTAGCCCATGCTAACCAGTTCTAAATTCTTACAGATTTTATAATTAGGAGGTCTTATCCTTATCTCCCTGAGTTCCTGGATCTGGTCTGTGAAAAGGGTCACAAAGATCTCTCCCTTCAGGGCTACTTGGGTTCCTCTTTATCCACATTATTTCAGGCCTGCATTTCTCCTACAGATAACAGGCAATTTGCTGAGGAATGTGACATGTCCTGTCCACTTAAGCCAGGCAGGGCTGCAGGTAAATTGCTTCTTGGAAATGAAAGCATGTGAGGTCAACACAGTGGACTCATTTTATAGAATTTTTCCTCTAACTTCATATTCCCACCATTGGTATCTGTTTGCCCGCTATCACCACCTCCAGAATAATTCAATGCATGTCCTGTCAAAATTAAGCTAGAGAGCATACCTAAGATCCTATTTCCAGGTATTTCCATTAGACGACTTATGACGTGGGAAGAAGCTCAGATCCCTTTGCTTCTAAAATTAGGCAAATCCAGGAAGGAGAGAGGATGTTTTTGAAGAATCTGCATGTGCCAACTCAGGGCATTATCTCAACTGGCAGTCTGTTTTCTTCCATATGCTGTAGCACTGGGACTGTAGTTATGTTACAGAGGAGGAAATTGAGGTTCAGTGAGGGGAAGGAAGGTGCTTGAGGTACCAGCTAATAAGTAGCCAGCTAGGATTTGAACCTAGATCTGCTGGACACTAGAGACCCTTCTATTCTCCTATAGCTATGTTTCACAAATTAAACTGTGCACACAAATCACCTGGAGATCCTGGGGAAAAGCAAGTTCAGTTTCAGTAGGTATAGGCTTCTGAGCAGGAAGTGAGTCCACATTTCCAACAAGCTTCCTGATCATGTCAATACTGACAATCCCCAGACCCACAATGGTGTAACAAAACTTTAGAAAGTAATATGGCTGGGGCTGGTGATGTGACTCAGTGGTAGAGCACTTGCCTAGCATGTGGAAGACCTTGGGTTCCATAAAAAAAAAAGAAAGAAAAAAAAAAACCAATAAACTCTTGACCTTAAGTTTCCTGAATATTAGAAGGAAACTTGGGGAGGAATTTTTACTTTCCTAGACCTTGGAATTGGTAAAGGTTTGAGCTAATTTTACATAGCTCTGTGGGTTAGGGAGGCCTCAAACTAACATCTGGGCTACATGAGTAGTTAGTTTTACAGAACACAACTTTTTTTTTTTTTTTAAGATGCAAAGGAGACTGAATACTCCTTTTTTGGTCTGTAGTCAAAAGCATCCCTGGAGAAAGAACACATCTTTCATTTGTCTTTCCAGAGCTTCTTTACTGCCCAGCTCTTGTCTCACCCAGTGATCAGTGGGCACCCCATTAGCCTTGACCTAGGCATTTGGAAACTTCCTGACCTCCCTGCACCCCTCCTCCCCTGAAGTCTTTCCAGAACATGAAAATTACAGGAATTATGTGAATTGTTGTAAGATAAAACTGTGAGAAACACATTAATACAATGGAGCACATGTCATAAACCCAGGGGAAAGTCCAACTTTTCAGGAAAAACAAAAATTAAAAAAACAAAACAAAACTCTGCACATATTCCAGAAAAGGGAAGAGGGGGGAGGAATAAAGAAACTTGGCCTAGGGATATTCCTAGCTGAGTCAAGGAAACCTAAAATGACTGTTGGCAGTTTTTTGCTGGGATGGGGTGTGGTCCCCTCTGACTTCTTCAATACACTGCTTAAGGATCAAAGTGACTCTGAGCTATCTTGAAAGTGAGTGTAAGATGTTTCCATAACTGTCTCTGCGATTCTAAATTCAAGTGCATCTCCATCCTATCCAGAACTACAACCTTAACCCCATCTACCAACTTGTGTCATGGCTGCCAATTAAAATTCAGTAATCAAAGCCCAAGATGAATAATAAATTGATCATGTTAATAATGCTCTGTGACCCAGCAAATCTACTGCTTGCTACATATTCAAGAGACATGTGTTCATGTGTACGTCAAAGACACACAAGTGTGCTCTTAGCATCTTTATTTCTAATCATGGCAAACTGGAAACAACTCAAATGCCTATCAACAACAAAGAGATGAGTGAATTGTGTCACATTCATGCAGTGGACATGTACAATGTTGGGGATGGGGGTGATCTAGAAGTACAGGTAAAAACATGGACAAACTGAATAACATACTAAATAAAAGACAAAAGTGATATAAAGCATTAGAAATCAGCATGCGGGGAGGGGTCTTTGGTGGGAGGGAGAGGGATAGAAGGGGGATACTGAAGGGTGTCCATGTCTTAGCTGTGCTCTTTCCTGATCTGAGTTCTGGTTACAGGAGTAGGTTTATGGTGTTGAAGTGCATCAGGGAGTATACTCATGTTGTATAGATAAATATTATACTTGAATGAAAATTTTACTTAACAAAGAAAAAGTATAACATTCTCCTGGTTTCAAAGCAGCCATTCTGAGGCATGACCTTCTTCTCCCTTGCCTCCACCTCTTTCGCTTTTAGAAGATGGCAGCCAGGCATAGTGGCACACACCTGTAATCCCAGAGGTTTGGGAGGCTGAGAAAGGAGAATCACGAGTTCAAAGCCAGCCTCAGCAAAAGTGAGGTGCTAAGCAACTAGTGAGACCCTGTCTTTAAATAAAATACAAAAATAAGGCTGAGGATGTGGCTCAGTGGTCAAGAGCTCCTGAGTTCAATCCCCAGTACCCACCTCCCCCCCCCCAAAAAAAATAGAAGTCAACATAGAAGGGTCCTTGGGGCAAGGGAGAGGGAAAGGAGAACCTTTCTCCTATGTGATGACCCGTGTCTCCTTCCATCCTTCCCCAGTCAGGGCTATTAATGAAATCCTACCTCTCTGGGCCTCCTGCTTCCTGTCTCTCCCATTCACTTCCTTCCAAAGTGCTTACTCTAGACTTCTGCTTTCACTGTGCTCCTCAATCTCAAACTTTGGGACTTCACACCTCCAATTTCCAGAGTTCAGGGTGAGACCCAACTTCTCTGCATGGTACTTGGGTCCCCATGTTTAGACTGTCTGGTCAATTTTGACCCTCTATTCTTACTGTCACCATCCCTCCTGTGTTTGCTGTCTTTATCTCCAAGAAGGAGAAAACTCCCAGCCTGCTCATTTTTCTTTAATTTTTTTTTTAGTTGTCAATGGACGTTTATTTCATTTATTGATGTGTGGTGCTGAGAATAGAACCCAGTGCCTCACACATGCTAGGCAAGTGCTCTGCCACTGAGCCACAACCCCAGCCTCTTGCTCATTCTTTAGAGAAGGAAGGGCTCTGATTTTGTTAGCCTTCCCAGTGAGCCTTAAATCTTGACCTTATCACGTCTTCTCTCCCCTGATCTCTGGCTGTGGGTACTCACTTGCCCAAGTCATTCTGTGTTGGTGTTAAGTGTTTGTGCCCCTTGAAAGGAACTAAAAAATGTTCTGCATGCTTTTTGACTCACTCCTAGTCAAAGAACATGTGCCTGTCATCATTTAATACAAAATCTCCTCTGACCTCAGACCTAGATCACTTGGATCTGATCCCAAACTTCAAAATACACAGAAAGTTAGCTCAGCAAGAAGAAGGCTGCCCACTGACTGCCCAAGATGACACAGTGAAAGCGTTTCCTCCCGCTACACAATGGAGCAGCTGAGTAATACACGAGACTCACTAAGTGACGACTGGAATCACAGGGGTTTTGAGGTCAGCAGAAACTCCATTGCCTTATTTTTTCTTCCTCTTAGGCAAAGTCTCCCTGATCAAACCTCACTGTTTCAGAAAGTCAAGGCTGCAGTCACTGTCTAGGCAGTTCCTGGCCTGCTGGCTGGGATGGGCATTCCTCAGCCCTCCCTCCCTTTGGGTCAGGCTAAAGGAGGATTGGAGATAGAGATGGGATGAGGCAATGCTGGCAGAGTGGCCGGCCAGGGAGCCACTAAAACTGTCCCTGTTGCAGCCTAAGCATGAAAGGAAGCAAATTAATAGAAACAAGCAGTAATTTGCATACAAACAATAGGAGCCAAAACTGCATTCTGACCCTGTACAGTTGATCCTCCTCGGAATGCTGTTACAACAGTCATGGAAAAACCAGAAAAAGGCCAATGCAGTAGGGTTTAAAATCGCAGACACTGGAGTAAAAGCAATCCTAGATCTAAAATCTGGTCAGAGGTGTTCACTCTCTGACCTTGCACAAGTTGCCTAAAGCCTAAGATTCTAACAGCTCATCTGTAAAATGATAATACTAATGTGCATATTTTATAACAAAAATTATGTAAAGTTAACAGCATATAGCAACCAAATATGGGCTTTGGGAACTCTTCTCATCTTTAGCAAAATATCCCTCCCATACATTTTGCTTCCCCACATCATTGCAAACAATGAAGACCCTGTGGGGGGAAAAATAGCAAGTAAAAGTGAAGATGTTAACAAATGGAAGACTAGTTTAGTAGAGTTGTCCCAAAGAGGCCGACTCCAAGATGGGCTAGTCTACTCCTAACATCTCTTCTTTCATACTGTCTCACCATCTGAAATTCTACTAAGCTGTTGGGTACTAGCATCCTCTTTTAAAAATAGAAGCCCATCTGTGAAGATGAAGATTTTTTTGTGAGTCATTCACAGGCCAGTGATAAATTAGAAATGTGCTACTATAAGGAACTCAAGGTTTCTCTTGGCAGTCAAAGGATGTATTCAATCCAGGGGCACAAGCCACTCAGAGGGCCTGGATGGGGTTTCTACTAAAAGGCTTTGAGGAATAGCATCCTCAAGAGCTTAGATTCTGGAACCATACTGCCTGGGTTCAAATGGCACTTCTATCACTTACCAGCTGTGACCTTGGGAAAATCAACTTCTCAGGATCTCAGTTTTCTTATTTATAAAATGGGGATGATGATCCTTGAGTTATCATGAGAATTAAATGAGTTAATATGTGTGGGTGCTTGGAAATGCCCTCGGAACACAGTATCATATAGGTACTAGCTATTATTAGGAAGGCCTGGGGCAAAGAATACTGAATTACAAGGACTCCTCTCAGCAACCTGGACATTTCCACCTGCATTGTCCTTTGCTGCCAACACAGGGAAGGGAGGCTGTGGCACTACATAACCCAGTCTTATTTTAGAAAAAAAAATCCTTGCCTGAGAATCCTAAGCCCCAATTCGAATACATGTTCCACAGCCAAAATGTACTTGAGGCTCCAAACTACCAGTTTTTATCAACTGTTTTGTGAGTCAAGGCCTTATCTGGCTCATCCTAAAGCATCCTATGAAAATAGAAAACTGCAGAGGGAAGAAGATGAAAATTTGTGGCAGAAGAAAAAAATGCACTGGAGTCATGAGAGGGAAGAGTTGGGGAGGGAAGGCTGTTACTTTAAAAACACAGTATCTTAGACTAAAACTCTTATTATCACAATTATCCTTCTAAAGAAAATATCAGGCCACATGCCTGTTATCCCAGCTACTCAGGAGGCTGGGGCAGGAGGATTGAAAATTCAAGGTCAGCCTCAGCAATTTAGCAGATCCCAAGCAACTTAATGAGACTGTGTCAAATTGAAAAATAAAAAGAATTGGGGGTGTAACTCAGTGGTTGAGTGCCCCTAGTTTCAGTCCCCAATTCTAGGGAAAAAAAAAAAAGTTATCTTTCTAAAGAAATTCCCCAGATACCCTTATCAGACTTCAATCTGTAGACTCCAAGGACAAGAATCAAGAATTAGCTTATCTTGTTTTTCTTTGCATTTTTGTCTATGACCTCACTTTCCCCAGGCAACACCATAAAGCAGTTCATGTCTCCTCTTTGAGCACCAAGTTTTCTATATGCAAAATGGGAATAAAACACTTACCTCTTACAGTTTATAAATTTTAAATAAAATAATGCATGTAATGGATTTCAAGTTACCTCACCCATAGCTGGTCATAGTTTTATTGCTTGCATTGGTATTTCTTCCAATGCCAAATTAAAAACTCATTAAAAGTTGTACCTCATTAAAAAACTCTTTTTTTTCCTGTCCCAGCGATAGAACCCAGGGTCTCATACATGGTTTGCATGAGCTCTACCATTAAACTACTTTCTAGCCCCCAAAGTTCTTCCTTTTAAAAGAAGTTCTGCTTCTCATCGTTATTTTAGTTTGTACACAGGTGTTATCCTAGCATCCCAAGGCAAAATGGACCCTGGGACACCCCAATGCCTTCTAGTGCGTCCCTAAAGAAACTGTCCCAGATTGTTAGACATAATTAAATACCTAAAAAAGAAACATGCACACTCATCTTGCCCATATCTTTCAGCTATTTAAGTGGCATGAATTGGCACCATTAGAAATGACCTAGTCCATGACCTCATTTAAAGATGAGGAAATCAAGACCTTAGAAGACTGCTTGCTTGAGGTCATACAGAGTGTGAAATGAGCCCTATTAGAACTCTTAGCCTTTTACTGCCAGACAGCAGTGCTGAATTTTTTTTTTTTTTTTTGGTACTGGGAATTAAACTCAGGACCACTGAGCTACATTCCCAGCCCTTTTCTATTTTGAAACAGGTCTTGCTGAGTTGCCTAGGGCCTGGCCAAATTGCTACACCTGGCCTTGAATTTGGCAATTGTCCTGTCTCAGCTTCCTGAATTGCTGGGATTACAGGCATGTGCCATGGCACCTGGCAGTGCTAAGTTCTTGTCCTAGGAGTTCATGCACCACAAAGCAGGATGGTTTGAGGAAAACTACTTATAGTAATAACAGCAGTTCTCTTTCTCCCTGGGATCAGAGCTATTTGTGTTTCTATCTTATTCCTTACCTAGACTCCAGGCTACTTGAGGGCAAGAACTAAGTTCAATAATTTCCTCATCAGAGCCTTACTAAATATGTGTTACTAAATGCAAAGACTGCTGTGTACAGTAAGAGATAACTTTTTTAAAAAGCTATTCATTTTTAGAAATCTATCCAAGCAAATGATCAGAAATATGGAGGGAGGCATTCTTAATGATGTCCATGTTGTACAAGAATTGACTTTTCATGTGGGTCTGCAAATGTCCATGGAGTAACTAAGAGCAGGATTGAAGACTTAGCATCTCTGCCTCCATTTTGCATCTGCCTTTTTTGCCCTGAATCATCTTGGATGCCAAGAACAACAGGTATGAACATAAACATCATATGATGGCTTGAAGCTACCCCTCAGACAACAGCAACTTTCTTAATAGGCAAGTCCTGACCTGGACAAAAATAATGAGAGACAGACTACACCTGATCAATGCCCCCAAAAGCCTCCAGTTATGCCAACCCCACCCCTTGCCCACATTCTCCTTTCTATAAAACCTCAAAGTCATTGTCAGCCCCTCCATGTGGGTTTCCAGTATAGCTATACTAACTAAAGTTCCTTTCACGATTTTTACCATTAGTTCTGTTTTGTTTGGGGCAAACTAGCCAGACCTGATTTGTTGGGTCCCCAGTCAAGTCTCTGACCTAAGATTACCATGTCACCTGCCAGTACTACCTATGATACTTAACTATTGACAAAATAACAGCCAAAATGTCTAATGATGGGAGAATGACTCTACCATGAAATAGTACTGGAATTGCATTTTAATAACATTTTAATTAACTTAATTTTAACAAAATAGAAAATGTTTTAAAAAGCAGGCTACAGAATAACTTTTTAAATAATTTAAAAGAATATGTATAATAAAAAATTCTACATATTAAAGAATGTGTACAGAAAAATCATGGAAGGGCTGATACAAAAATTAGAACAGTAACGGGGTGCAGTGATACACAACTCTAATCCCAGTGACTTGGGAGGCTGAGGCAAGAGGATCATGAGTTTAAGGCCAGCTTTAGCAACTTAGTGACACCCTGTCTGAAAAAAAAAAAAAGGCTGTGAAAATGGCTCAGTGGTAGAATGGTCCTGGGTATCATCCTCAGCACTGAAAAATATGATTAAAAATTATCTAATGGATAAGCATTTTTATGATAGAAATATGTTCTGACTTAATAACTGTAAACATAATAATTGAAAAGATACTTTTTATTTTTGTTATTAATTATTTCTTGAGTGTGGTGTTGGTACAGCCCTATCAAAAATTAAGTAGTGGTTTTATTTTAACATAGATGTCTCAGTTCTTTAGAAATGTTTCTTTACTTGGATTCATCTTTTATGTATTTTCACACTAGTTTTAAAATAATGATTTTAAAACTGACTTTAACATGCACTAAAGGAGAAAAGAACCTAGGGCTCAAATTATCTCCATGAGCAGTCAAGGCCAGTGATTCTCAGACTTTCTGATTTTAGAGTATAGTCAGATTTTTTTCTAATATTGGAAGCACTGAAAAAGACTGGTAATTAGTGGTGCACCTACCATCATTGTTTTCATGAGGTGCCCTCTTAACAACATAGATGGGAGAAGAATATAATCTCGGAATAAAGTCCATGAAAGTAAAAGTAACCTTCCGTTTTACAATCCTCTTTTCCATTTTGCTCAAAAGTGAAATCTTTGTCACAGATAAGCTCTGGTCCTTGGCTAGTATCTTGGAATCACTGATCTAGGTGACAAGGAAGCCAACTCCCTATTCCCCAGAACATTATGCAATATCCAAGGCTTCCAAATTGTACCAGAAGTTGAAACTTCTAAGCACTGCTGTAACCTTCAGTAACAAATTGTTGTAGCTCACGAAGTCTCCAGCTTCTTCCCATGTTCTAGTTCTGCAGAGGCATTAAGGCAATTTTACATCTACAGAACTTACATACTTCTCCAGAGAAATTCCCCAGCCAGAGTCTGAGGCTGACAGTGCTGATAAGTCAGGCCCACATAGAGATGGAGCTGGGCCCCTTGACCCACCCACTTCTCCCGAGCAATCCCCTGGCCATTCTAAAAGGGCAGAGCACTCTTCTCCCAGGGGACAGTTCACCAAGTACATTCTCAATAATATTTTTTTGTCAGTTTCAGTTATGAGTAGGATGAATGGTCCAGGAGCCAAGTAGCATGACATCCTCCCTCTGGGGTGAGGGGAGGATGTGAGGCTTGAAATTGATGCTCACAGATGAGACACTGAGCATAAAGGACAGAAAGAGGCCAGTTGAGTGATTCAAAGAGCACGGAGTCCAGATTTCTGTCTTGAAATATTTTGCCCCCATAAGCACCACCTCAATTTTTTTCTTCTGAGCCTTGCAGTCTTGGGGGGTTCTGGTGATCACTGCTGAAAATCAAGTTACGTTCTAGATTCTATGAACATCAGTCCTTCTTTGAGCATAGAAAATGGGGCTAACATTTATATCATTGATGCCTGGCAAGAGTAGGTTTTCAGAAACTGCCAACTAAAATATACATCCAGATTGGCAGTGAATGAGCACCTTGGATACTTAGATTGGATCAATGTGATAGGAAGTGAAGTATGAAATTGGGCCTGGATTCCCCAGGGAAATTAAAGGCAGGCGATTATGAGGTTGGTGAGCCTGTCTGCAACTCCTGTGAGCTAATCTCCAGGGAGTAGAATGCAAGTATCCTAGAATAAGAAATATTTGGGGATGCCAGGCACAGTGGCCCACACCTGTAATACCAGCTACTCAGGAAACTGAAGCAGGAGGATCACAACAAGTTCCAGGCCAGCCTCAGCGACGAGGCAAGACCCTGTCTCAAAATAAAAAATAAAAAGGGCTGGGGATCTAGCTCAATGGCAGAGTGTTTGTGCAAGGCCCTGGGTTCAATCCCTAGTACTGAAAATAAATAAATAAATAGATAGATAGATAGATAGATAGATAGATAGATAGATAGATAGATAAATATTTGGGATTGTTTGGGGAGAGGGCAGAGAGGTTCAAAGGCAGCTCTTATAGCTATCTTTTCACACTGTGAGTTCTGAGTCCTCCTTGTACTGGGAGAACAGGCTCCTAGATTGTATCTCTGATCCTTGTTTTTGCATGTACTGTGGAAACCAGAATTTTAGTGCTATTAGGTGGAAATACTGAACTAGAAAAGTTGTGAAAGAAAAAAAATAATTAAGTATGTATGATAGCTTTATTTTAAACTTTCATTTAATTTCATAAATCTTTTTTTCCCTTGCTCTACCACTGAGCTACATACCCATCCCTTTTTATTTTTTTATTTTCAGACAGGGTTTTGCTTAATTGCTGAGGCTGTCCTCGAATTTGGGATTTCCCTGCCTCTGCCTCCCGAGCTGGCTGGGATTATAGGCATGAACCACCTAGCCCAGTTAAATAACCATCTTATATTTTCATATAGTGTCAAAAATCAAATGTAAAAAATAATTAATGGAACTATTCAAATGATAGGTACTCACTGGAAATTCAGTCCAAAGGCCTACATGCCTGTTTTCCGTTGACTTTGAGGCTCCTGAGGCTACTAGTCTCCCTGTGCTTCCTGATGGCTTTGGCATAGCATCCCCTTTTTCTTCCCTAAAGCTGCAGCTTCTGCCTTTACCCATAGAAGTCTGCACCTGGGAGGCAGAGAAGGAGGCAGAGGTTGCTACTAGGCCCAGTTTTCCCCAGGGCCTGTTTTATTATAAGCCAAACCTGATTATGAAAAGTCATGAGTAATTTTTGTATTGTAACAATTATGGGACTGAAAGCCAGGACTCACTCCCTCAGTCAATTCTCACGCTGGCTTCAAGGGCTCCCTGGGGAATATGGTTCTAAGTCCATGTGTGGGAAAAAGTCTCCTTCCCAGAGTGGTACATCATTTCCAGACCCCTGCTGAACCCAGCACCACCCTGAGGAGAGGAACAAGAATTGACACTAGGTGGGCATGCATGGCTCACCGATCCGAGCCTTAACTTAGCTGAGACCCCAAGGAAACAGAAGAAGGTGAACTCAGTTTATCCAAGGCCTCTTAAGTATTTCCTTGGATTCACCCAAATCCCTGGAGGGTCTACAACCCACCAGGCATGTCAAGGTAGCCTTCTCCTGTTGCACAGATGACAGGACTAATCCTTAAATCCTAGGAGTAATCTGGGCTCAAGAGGTTACCATTGTTTAGAGAGATGACAAAGATATTTTATGAAGAGGCCAACAAAAGCAAAGCACAGAAATAGGAACAGTGTGTGAGATGGCCTGAGATTCATCATGCAAAATCAGAAGCCTGGACTAGGGGTGGTGGGACATGATGACCATAGCTTAATAAGGGCCTGGCGCTGTTCCCCATGGGATCAGTGCAGTGGCATGCTCTCAACATCCAATAAATATGTTGAAATTTTGACAGTAGGAGGTTACAGTATAGGACCTGGGTTGCTACATATAAGGCATGACTAATGGGAAGAGAGGAGGCCATGAAAGCAAACCTCTCACCCAAGTGATGCAGGCCACTGCTAAGGAGACTCATTGTCCAGATAGCCATTGAGGGTCTAGGCTAGGATGCTGATGGGAATGGGAGTAGATGCTGAAGGTACTAAATAGGTCAACTGGAAAAAAACTATAGTAACTGACTAAAGGGAATACAGACAAAAAAGCAGGTCAATAAATCATTGCACTTTTGGGGTTCTTTGTCTCTGAAAGATAGATATAATGCAAGCATTATATTTTGTCATGCAGAAATGTTCATTAAGGGTCTACTGTGTTGGGTAACTGTATCTGATGCCAGGTAATTGGGCATAAGCTCAGAGGCAAAAAAAAAAAAAAGGCAGCAGAGCATGACAATGGAAGGAACTCCATAAGTATGATTATGGGTGGAGTTTGCAAGGAAGCTGTGAGAGGCCAAACTAGATCAGTGCTCAATCTTTTACAAGGGGGCTATGGAGACCTAAAGCCCTCTGCAAACAATCCAGAAGGGGAATAGGCTAAGGCTTAAGTGATGCTCAGGAGAAGACCACAGGAATTTTCATCAGTGAGGTTAAAACAACAACAACAAAAAAAAAAATGTTGAAGTATTTTGACTCCAAAGGCAGAAGGACTCCATCCTAGGAATTCACTCATTCATTGTAGCCATGTAGCTGAGAATGCTGGGCTCAGTTAGAACAGACCTTGGTTTAAATAACATTGTTTTTTAGTTTTGTGACCCTGGACAACTCTATACCTCAAAGCATTGCTTTAAGAATTAAAAGCTACAGGGTGGGGCTGGGGATGTGGCTCAAGCGGTAGCGCGCTCGCCTGGCATGCGTGCGGCCCTGGTTCGATCCTCAGCACCACATACCAACAAAGATGTTGTGTCCGCCAAGAACTAAAAAATAAATATTAAAAAAAATTCTCTCTCTCTCTCTCTCTCTCCTCTCTCACTCTCTCTTTAAAAAAAATTAAAATTAGAAAAGCTACAGGGTGAAGTCCCTAGTATACATAATGATAGCTCAAAAAATGCTATATTATTATTTTCTGCATTTATTGAGTATCCTAAACACCTCGAGGAATGTCAGAGACGTAAAAAGACTGTCTAATTGCTTTGGAAGGCTCCCAGTCTATTAGCAAGTCCTCACTCTCACAGCTTGATTCTTCTTCAGTTGCTCCACCTCAGCTCTTGGTGATCCACAAAGATAACAGGCAGCCAGGCCCAGGATCCACCTGCAGGCAAGCTGGTCCCATGGGTTCCACCAAGGGCTGCTGATCCAAAGCCAGGTCAGTAGCTTAAATGGGTAAGATGTTCTGCTTTCTGCAGAGCAGACCAGATCCAGAAATAGCATTATACTCTGCATGAGCAGAAATTGAAGCAGAAAAGAAAATGAGCCTTAAACTTTGGAATAAAGCCCGCTCTTTAAGGCACCTTCAATCTCTAACTGAAAACTACCCTCCAGCTGCACAGAAAATAAGTCCAATGAAATTCCCACTTAAATTACATTTGGTCACCTGGCACTGAGTATAGAAAAGACAGGGTCTGATCCCAACATCTTTTCCTTGGTTCCCAGGATAATGTAGACAATTAGATCAAAACTAGAGACTACAAGGGCCCCAGCTAACCAAAGACCCAGACAAAAGATCCTTAGGATCATTAGTTACCATGTTCATCTTAGATTTTGTTTTGTTAATTTTTCAAATTTGTTCTAATTAGTTATGCATGACAGTAAGATTGCATTTTGACACATTGTCATCCTGAAATCTTGTAATTTGTTTTATTTTTCTATCACTTGCACTGCATTCCAAAACTCATCTCTGGTGGGAGTAGGAGTTAGTGAATCACCTAGTGATTTCAGTTCAGCATCCTCCTTGAGGAATGTCTATGGAGATAACTAAAAAATACAATGTAAGACTCCCTTTATCTTGACACCACCATGAAGCTCCGGTAAATGTCCTGTACTCTGAATGAATGGGGAACTTTCTAAAAGGAATATTTAGATTAGGCAATTAGAAAGCCCTTCCTTTTAAAAACTTAAGTGAAATCCTAATGACACTGCATAATTTTATTTTTGGTACCGGAGATTGAACCCAAAGGCACTTAACCATTAAGCCTCATCCCCAGGCCTTTATTTTTTATTTAGAAATAGGGTCTCACAAAGTTGCTGAAGCTGGCTTTGAATTTGCAATCCTTCTGCCTCAGCCTCCTGAGTCACTGGGATTATAGGCACAAGCCACAACACCTGGCTTCAAACTATTTTTTTAAAATATTTTTTAAGTTGTTGATAGACTTTTATTTTTTATTTATTTATATGTGGTGCTGAGAATCAAACCCAGAGCTTCACACATGCCAGGCAAGTGTGCTACCACTGAGCCACAGCCTCAGCCCCTGGCTTCAAACTATTTTTAAGATGATAGAAACATCTAAAGTCTCTCAGCCGTGAAACTTAACAATGCATAGACATTCACACTACACAGAATTTGACAGAAATGTTTATGTGGAAAAAGATGAAGGAAGATCATTTTAAAAAAATATTTAAAATCAGCTGGGCACAGTGGTACATCCCTATAATCCCAGCGGCTCTAGAGGCTGAGACAAGAAGATCACAGGTTCAAAGCCAGCCTCAGCAACTTATGAAGGCCATAAGCAACTCAGTGACACCTTATCTCTACATATAATACAAAATAGAGCTGGGATGTGGCTCAGTGGCCAAGCACCCCTGGGTTCACAAAAAAATACAAAATAGGGCTGGGGATTTGGTTCAGTGGTTGAATGCCCTTAAGTTCAATCCAAAAGAAAAAAAAAATAAAAAGAAAGAAAGATATTAAAATCTTTTCCTTGTGGCATTTAAAGTGAATAATTCCCACTGTACATGCCTGTAATCCCAACAATTTGGTAGGCTGATGCAGGAGGATCACAAATTTGAGGCCAGTCTTAGCAATTTAGCAAGACCCTGTGGCTCAATAGTAAAGTACTCCTGGTTTTAATCCCCAGTACTGAAAAAATACAAAATATAAAAAGTAAAGTGAATAATTCCCATGTATTCATGAAGGAACCAATGCCCATGAAAGTAAAACCATTTATCAGAACTGAAAGAGATGGTGTGTCATTGCAATGCCTACTAACAACTCCTCAGTAACTAATCAATGAGACTCTGAAAGCTATGCTTTCCCAGGTCTGTTTTGTTCAGAGTAACACAAGATTGGCATACTTGGAAAATCTCTCTATTGGAAGGCAAACAGCAATCAGATTGATTTTATTGAGAAAGATAAAGGGCAGGGTTTCTAGGATTGTTTCTAACAGTAGTCTCCTACGACTGTGAGTATCTCCTTTTAAATAAGTGCTATGGCTTGAATATGGTTAGTGTCCTCCAAAGATCCATTGTAATTAAAGACTTAGTTCCCAGGGTGACACTATTGAGAGATGGTAGCACCATTACCAGGAAGGGCCTAGCCAGAGAGCCATAGGTCAGGGGGGAGGAGGGGGACTTGCAAGGGATTGTGGGAGTTTAGTCTCTCTGACATCTTACTAGATGATGGTCATGATGTGACTGCAGCTGGGCTTTTTCCAGAACTGAGCTGTTGCAGGCACCCTGCCTTTGTGAGTTGAGTAACACTTTTCTCTTTATAAAGTTAGCTGCCTTGGGTATTTTGTTGTAGAAACACAAAGTATAAAGTAACAGAGAACATACCTAAGCCTGTCCCAGAAACTAGCAAATGTTTGCTAAATCAGAAATTTTTGCCATCACCCTTGCTAAACCTGATATTATTCTAAACCTAACGTGACCTATGTAACAATGGGCTTATGCACTGTTTGTTATTAGAGTAAATCTATCAGATGTTCCATAGCTGCCTGGGATGAAGAAAAAGGCCTAGTGAAATCAACAATTTTCGTTGTTTCTAGAATCTTCAGTGGGCAAGAAACTTTGGTTGAGCTTTAGAAAGACACAAAGGGAAGTAGAACACTTGAGCCACTTATGAGGATGCATCTTTAAAATGATTTCCTATCTATTTGGTTGATATTAAAACTCTGCTTCAGTTATATAGGTAATCATTTTTCCAGGTAGAAAAACTATGTTCTCACGAACTATCAGACATTGTGGCTGAGCCGAATTGGATATACAGCTATCTTTATGAGACTCTCTTTAGTCACAAGACACACTGATGTAATAATGTCCACAGCAGGCTCCATTTAAAGAAGTATTATACTGGAAATTGCTATGGAGTGAGATGATTCCATCAAGACAGCTGAAATATCAGATGATCTATTTTTGTCAGTTCCACAAATAGCTTGCCATTGCATTTCTAATACACAATGCCTACATACCTTAAAAATTAAGTTCTAAGTGAAAATTCAACTAGCATCATACTTGTTTTGTTTATTTATTTAGTTTTAGTACTAGGGATTGAACCCTGGGTGGTTTACCACTGAGCTGCATCCCCAGCCTTTTGTATTTTTTGAGACAGAGTCTTGCTAAGTTGCTTAGGGTCTTACTAAGTTGCCGAGTCTAGCCTCAAACTTGCAATCCTCCTGCTTCAGCCTTCTGAGTTGCTGGTATTACAGGCATGCACCACGGTGCTTGGTGGGAAACTGGCTTTTAACATAACTTTCAATGACATCACCTTATGAAGCGGATACAGCCATTTTACAAAGGTCATCACAAGGCCTTCCACTTTGTGGAACTTCATTATAAATATTTGGTTTAATTTTTACAACGGGAAAATAGAGGCACAAATGTTTAGATGACAAGCACAGTGAGTAATACCTGCTTACCTCTTAAAACTGCTTTAAGAAACTGCTTACATAATACCCATGAAATTGATTTACAAACTGAAAAGATCAAAGTAAACATAACAAATGTTCCCACAGTAAGGAGTAAACCCATGATTCGGTCATGGCCACCATATTTATGTCCTAAATCAATGCTACCAGATGTTAACCTATCAGGAATCACCTGGAGATCTCTCCAAAAAGCAGGTTCTAGTAAGGTCCGGGGTGAAGATGAGATTCTGTATAGGCAATGGGGAATGCTAATGCAGCATCTGGAACCATTAAGGATAGCATGAGACTTGAAACAGCATCGTAATTCTTGGTGCACAGTCAACATACAAAGGTACATTTCCTGAGTATACTGCAAAGTATCTTGGGTATTTTTCAAAGTACATTATAAAACTCCATGCTGAGAGCTTCTGACTGAACAGACCTCAAGTAGGGATGATGCTGATGCTGTGGGTCTGGAGCACACCTAAAGCAATACCCGGTCTAGACAGCAACATTTCAAGGTTGCTCATTTCTGTGAGAAATGAGTCCAGGAAAACATTAGCAATTCTTTTTTCAAGGGGTGGACCCCTATCTCAATCACAGTCACACACACCCCCACCAGTGCCTAGCACAGAGCTGGCTCCCAATATACATTTATCAAATGAATGACCATTATAATTTCCATCTCCAGGTACAAGTTTACCACTTGCTCATTTATATGTGCTACAGGCACACTGATTTCAAAACAATGTGTGCCAAGGGATTATCACATCTACCCTTAAGGAGTTTACAGTTAAACTGACTTCATAGATGCTACTATCATACTTTTTCCTTAAAATTTTGAGCCTTCTACCACCATGCAGAAAGCAGAAAACTCTGGCATCCAAAGGACCCTAAAGAATAACTTAGGCACGATGGACCTTCAACATATGCAAAAAAAAAAAAACAAAAACAAGAGAATTTTCCCATAGGGAACACAGTATCTGTGTGCACACGGAAAAGTGTCCTTCCAATTGCCAGAAGACAGAGATTGGCCTGGAAACAGAACTAGATAAAAGTGCCACAAAGCCTTTATGGAATTCTTCCCCAAGCCCTCTCACATCACTGAGCACAGCTCAGAAGGGACTTTGGCAGTCACTTTTCAAATCTTCTGCCTGATCTCCATGTTACCATAGTCACATTTGCTGGGAAAAACAGGTGTTTCTGTTAAAATTAGCTGTTTCAAACTGCCAAACATTTTAGATCTCTATGCCAGTTCAAGAAGAACAGTGTTTATAAAATAACCAATCAGATGTTAACTAATGCCTCCAGAGTTATAGAGGTTGGGGGAGAACACACAAATGAACCCCCACACACAGTTAATTTTTTGCATTTGCTAACATCAACCCAGAATGAATAATAAAGGCTGAACTTAAAACAGCCAAAGAGTGATGCTTTTTTTTTTTTCTGGTTAAGTGAAGTCTTGTGTTTGAAAGCCTGTTTTGTCCCATTAGCCTGGGTTGACTGTCATAAATAATGGCTTTGTTCAGAGACTAAACTATAATGATTTCCTTTTCTCATGACCATTCCAACGTTGTCAGCAACCCCTAGGCAGGATGGTATGCATTAAGCTTGTGTAAGAAACCTTGCCCTGAGAAGTCAGAAGAACCCACTGATTGATGTCTTAAATTAACTGCAGTGTGGTTTACTTTAAGAGAAGTCAGGCCATTCTGATTTTATTCCTGGAACCAGTATCTCTGCTGACCTTATTAAACCCTATTATGAAATAGGTCTGAGATATTCCTTTTCAAAAATAAGGCCATATTTTAAAAAACAAGTTTAGCAACCTGGTACACTGGAAGAAAGACTGTGCTCAAGTCCCTTGCCTAGTCAAGCAATGCAGACACTCAGAAATAATATGCAATATGTTCCTCACTCTCGCTTCTTGAAATCTGCTGGGAAAAACAATCTGAATATAATTCATTTCAAGACCCTGCTAAAAGAAAAGCCCTGAATCTTACCTTATGAACTGAGTAGGTAAGAGTTTAAGTACTACTTATATTAAGTTTGAAACTTATCAGTTTGAGGACAGAGGTATTATATACCAGGTACATTGAGAGGAACTATCATTTGACTAAGAGAAAGTTTCCAAATTAATTTAGAGAGATTAGCTAGTCCAAGTAGATAGGGCAAATGATTTTATTTTTTCCTTACCATTTTTTTTTTTTTTGGTTTGAATTTTCCTGAAAATTGCTTCTGTGAGAAATGAGTCCAGGAAAACATTAGCAATACTTTTTTCTTAACTAAACCCTAAATTTACAGATTTCTCGTTCTTATTTTACTTAGTTTACTTCTTTTGTGATCTGCATAGGTTAAATGAGCCATATGGTTACAGATTCTATCATTAGTTGTATACATCCAATAAAGTAAGAGTTTTATAGAATTGTCATTGACACATGAGTTCCCTCTCCCCAGCAAAATCTTCCTGAACCTGATCCAGATAGATACATTTTACAAAAGGGTGGGGAGGAGGAATAAACACTCAAGGTCACCTTCATCTTTTACTTTAAAAGTATAAACCTACCAGGTCCTTAAAAAGAAAAACAACTGCCCCCTTGACCATTATGAAACATGTATGTACTCTATACCACTTTAAGACTTATTCAATTCCAAATTTGCAAAACGGTCCTAGCCTTACCCCCAAAGTGAAAGACATTTACACACTGAATTTCACATTCTTGCAATAAACATAGCCATTCAAACAAATAAAACAGTCAAAATGACTTTCTTCTCTCTAATGTATTACAGTGAAAAATTCTCTTTAGATCTGTGGGAACTGCAAAGGTTTAAGCATAACAAATCCTTAGGAAAAAATGTAAACCATACAAATTTAAGGGACATATGAGTTTTTATCCATGTGGCCCTCCCAGATTTCAAGAACTATAAATAAATGTTGTTATTCTTTTAGAAAGAAAATGTTCAACATTTTAACTAGGTATGTTAAAACTATACATTCCACTACTACCCCACCCCCCCAAAAAAAATCCCCTTAAATGTCTGCAGACTACCTTACCATAACTCCAAATTTCAATCAACAAAGCATTCTTTCAACATACAATCAATCATGGTATATCTTAAGAGATCAAGGTCACAAAAATAAGTTGTCTGCCTGCAATTATACTGTAACTCTAAAAAAGTTCTTACTTTCCAGATTACATCTTTTGCAATGAAAATCTAGAACCTTTATTTTTTCTCCCTAAAATTGTAGGGATCTTGTCTCAATAGACTCATCTACATGAAAGATGCTAAAGATTCTTACTTGATACACAGTACTTTAAGTTCCATACATAGATCCTCCCAGCTGAGAAGGCAGCCCACACAGGATTAGGAAGTGTTTTAATCTGAAAATGACAGTCAGAATACAAATCAGATCTGAACTTCAGATCATTATGATGGAAAGATGAGTGGAGACAAAGCTAAATTACTTTGCAGAAGAAGCAAGACAACCCCCCCAAAACAGTTCATCCCAGGCACTATATATACATAATTCAATCATATTCCTGATACCTGCCTTCAAAGATAGGTTATATTATACATTTGTGTATTTTTGAATCCTAGGCTGCTCAAAAGAACAATTCTTGAGGAAAAAGCAGAAAGGGTTGAGAATTGGGGACCTTCCTCATCACTATTGAAAGTAGCCTTTCCACTGTCCCTTTCTTAGATGACATAAAGCATACAAAAATACTATTGAAAATCAAACAATAATTGCAAAAAGCCATCTGAGAAACATAACATTTTAATAGATGAAATAAATACTCCAGTACATGCAAGGTAAAAACTTGACACTGGGGGAAAAAAAATCACTCTATGGTGTAAATTAAAAAATAAAACACGCTCACAGTAGCTTTCCCCCCATTTGCAAATCACATGGCAAAGTCATACTCTTTCCACACCAAGTATACTCCTAATTCAACACAATTGCTTAAAAAAATAACATACAAAAAAAAAAAAGGTAGCTACATCCATGTCTAAGGAGTGAAACTGAGGTAACCTTTCTTTTAATTAAAATAAAAAAGAAGAAATGAACCCATGACCTCCTTCCTGCCCAATTAATAAAATTCAGTTGACGGACAGGGGTGGGTGTAGGGGTAAAACCACAACCAGCAGATTACCCATTTTCTGCTCCCCACTCCTGTATGGGCTGCTTGACACCTGGGCTCTTCGGTGCATGTGAGTTGTGTGCGTGGCCCTGACTTCTGGAAGATTCCTCTTGGGCAATTAACATGGTGGGGGGGGCAGGGGTTTCACCTATGATTTCTTTGGTATAAATGGAGAGGGGCAGAGAATAAGTGTCTTCCTTTAGGCTGGGGTAGAAGAAAGGGCATGGGGTGGAGGGGGGTGTTGCTAATTCACAGAATTGGAATTTACTGGCGGTAAAGTCCTGGGTGAAGACCTCTCTCTTAAAGCCTGAGATAGCAGGGTGCAGCCTTCAGACACGGCGCAGGCCGAGTTCCTCAGCCTCTCCCTGTGGTCCGACATCTTGGCGCCCCCATCGGGGTGCTGCGCCAGATCCCTGAGGCACTGGGTCAGAAGCACGCAGGCTGACACCACGCTCATGGCACCACCCAGGATGGCGGTCTGCACTGCCTTGCCCTCTGCGCTCACAGCGGCCGCGCGACCCAGGAACTGCGGCTCGGTGGCGAAGCCCACCAGTGCGCTCACAGCCTGCACCAGGGGCCCACTGAAGAGCGCGCAGCGGCTGCGCGCCAGTTCACTGGGTGCCACCTTCACCTCCCTTACGCAGGCCAGCAGCGCCGATGCACTGGTGCTCATGCACTTGACGCCCAGCTTGAACTGCTCGCGTGAAAAGCGGTCCCGTGACTTGTCACTGGCTAGGGCGCATGCGTCCGTCAGGAATTTGAGGTTGCGCGACAGGCCCTGCGACACCTCCAGCAGCAGCTGCGGGGTCATATCGGCCAGTGGGGTGGCTCTTAGCACCGCGCAGCCCTGCTCCACCTCGTGGCGACAGCGTGTCACGCGGTAGCGATCCACTAGGCCCGGCTGAGCAGGCTGTGCGCCTGGGGTGGCCACTGCAGCCAGATAGGCGGCGTGGGCTGAGCACTCGGTCAGCGACACCACCAGGTCGCCCAGCTCCACTAGACTGTCCCCAGCCTCTCCAAATCGGCCCATGTTAAGCTGGCTTTGCACATCATGGGTGAGAATGGAGAGCCCCTTGGTGCGCGCAATGATGGTGTCCCGGCACTGCTCAAAGGACTCCGCACCAGCACAAGAGGAGGCGGGGCCCTCGAAGAGCACTGGCCGGGCCTCGCTGGACAGTAGTAGCAGGTCGGCCACTAGCTGCATCTTGCCTTTGCAGTGGTCGCAGACCGACACCAGCCTCTTCCGTGGCTGCGAGCTGGCCGCACCGACGGCGCTCACAGGAGCCGGAGAAGCCGCCTCGCCAGTGGGCTTCCCAGCGCTGCCGCTAGCCATCGCGCCCAGGGGGCACTGGCATGCCGCTGGGGAGCCCGCTACCACCGCCGCTGCCGCCGCCCCCGCGACTCAGCTGGCCAAGGCCGCGGTGCCTTCCCCGCACCATCATGCCATCCACCGCCGCGGGTAGAGGGCACTGGGCTGCGGCGGCCGGAGCCCGGGCAGCGTAGGGTGAGCCCGAGGGCCAGAGAACACCGGAGGCTCTTCGGGGCGTGAGGAGAGGCTGCAGCGTTCGGTCTCCTAGAAGGCTTGCAGGAAGCATGAACCGCGGCAGAATAAACTCACAGTCCGAGCTCCTCGCCGCGGTGCTGCCAGGAAAGTCCCTTCTGCTGAGCCGTCGCAGCCTTCCTGGGCATGGCCTGGCCGGGCCGCCCCGGAGCGGAGAGGGCGGGACAGGGAAGCTGGGAGTTGTCCTTCCTTCCTTCCTTTCTTTGAAATCAAAATCCTTTCCTCGGGGAGGAGCACGGGCAGCGGCTCCGGCGGGCTGTGCTGTCAACCACAGGCCACCTTGGGTTCGGCGGCGCACGTGGGCTTCAGGCGCCGTGACCCCGCCAGGCGGCACTTCTCTGCGACGGCTGCCCGGGCTGGCACTCTGGAACGCACAGCCGCCCCAGGCACATCTCCTACCTCGCGCTCTCAGGAAGCGGCGCCGGCGGCGGCTGCAGGGCCGAGGGTGTGGCCGCGCTGTCGCGGCCGCGCCGAGTCAGAGCCGGGTGGGAGCCTGCACTGATTGCGCACAGCGGCCGTCCCACTCGTGCTCTCGCCCGCCACGCCCGGGTGCGCGGGGCTCCGCGGCTGCCCTTCCCGCCCGGCGGCTCACAGCGCGCGGCCCGAAGCCGCGGCGGCACGCCCTCCCGGACCGCGCGCCCGGCGGCCCGCTGCTGGCTGTCGGCGCGAATCCATCTCCGGCGCGCCCTCGTCCTGGGCCCGCAGCGGCTGAGCTCTCCCGAGGCCCCGGGCCCCGCGCATCGGATGCAGCTGCACGCGTCTACACGGCTGGTGAGCCGACTCAGAAGGTCCCGTTTGCGCCGTGACCACCAGCCGGGGCCCCGGCTCCTGCCATTTCCGTCAACCACCAACTTCCGAGCGAGCAGGGAGAAACTGAAAGGAAGGGCGGGGGCCGAAAGGCGAGGGGAAAACACCCGCTTCCTCTCTGGGCGCAGCTTAGCCTTGGAGCACGGCCGTGGGTGATCGCCCGCCGGGGCCGCCGAAGGCTTCCCCTCTGCCCGGCCGCGCCTCGCCCCCGGCTCGCCGCCGCCGCACCTCGCCGTAACCTCCCCGGAGCCTATAGAAATCTTTTGTGTGGCGTCACCGCCTTTCGTTTAAATCCCGCTTCCTCCTCTCGCCTTTTCTCCCGCCCCCTCCGCCGCTCCCGGATGCTTGCGCGGTGCGCTGCTCCTCCCCCGGGAAGCTGGGTGGCTGCGGGGGACGCCGCCGCCCAGCACTCAGCTGCCTGCCTGAAGCTGGTGGTCCTGGGCCGCCTCTGCCTTCCAGCGGAAAGATTGGGTAGCAGACGGGCTGGGGAAAGGCAGCCCGGCCAGGGGCTCTGCACACACCCTCTGGAGATCGCGGTGTAGCAGCCGGTTGGCCTTACGTAAGCTCTTAGCCAGGCCCGGGCCCCAGGCTTCTCTCCGCCAGGGAAGCCAGTCTTAAAAAGGTGACTTGGGTTAGAGGGAAGGACAATCGGTATGATTCCCTGGTGATTTACTGGAGCCCAGACATCTCGGTTTGTGGGACTTCGATTGGATTTTCCAAGCTTTCCTTCTGCCCTTTGTTGTGTTTGATCTCTTCCACAGTGGGTTTCTGATGGGCTGTGAGAGTGATGAAAAGAAAAGAGCACTGGATATAGAGTCCCAACAGGAGGGTGGGGGATTGTGCAGATGCTCTCACTTAAAATCTCCAGCTAAGCATACTTCAAGTAGTCAGCAGGCTTTGAACTCAACTTCCAGGCTCAGTCTTTTCCCAGCCATTTATGAGTTCTGTGACTTAAGTTCTCTTTCCAAGTATCTATTTTTCTCTATGTCAGATACTGGCCACTAACTGCTTGAGCACTCACCTCATGAATAGTAGCTGTTAGAATTATTATGGGCCTTGATCAGCATACTTTGGCCCTTCATAGCTTTGTCGATATACTGGAGTAATAATGGCCATTGTTAAATAAGAAAGACAGCCTTTGGAGGTAAACATTATTTTACAGTTAGGGAAACCGATGGTCAGGTGCCTTAAGTAAGTGTCTTCTTAGGTGAGGAAGGCAACAATTGACTGGGTGAGGAACCCTCCCCGCCCCTCTCCTGACTTACTGCACCTTGTTCTGCAGGAAGTGGTTGGAATGCCTGGCCTTACTCCCAGAGAATGGCCCATCAGTTCAGTGGTCCTGAATCCGGCCTTCTGGGTACTCTCCCAGCACACACTGGGTATGAAAACCAATGGAAATGTTTGTTGCTCTATTTTTTTCTAGGACTCCAGGTCACTGCATCCGCCCCCACCCAGCTTGTTACTTGTAACTAGAATGGACTTAAATTTATCGTCCAAGCCCAAACAGTTTGAAGAGTAACTGTGAGACATATTATTAATAAGTTAACAGAAGCAACAGGTTCAGACTTGGTTGGATAGTGCCCTACTTTCAGCTGAAAGTGGCCTTGGAGAATCTTGGAGAACTGAACTTGATAAAACTGATAACTTCCTAAACAAAGAGCAGTTTTATAGAGTCAATCCTTCTACTTTTGTACAAGGGAAAAATGTTTGGACAAATTCTTAACATGGTAACCCAGGAACAGCAAAAATAGCTCTAAAAACCTATGCCAGAGAAGTCAAACCATCTTCCCTAGGCCTAGTTTATTCATGAAACTGCTCTGAAATCAAATTTTTTCCCAAAACCAATTGGCATTCCTGGAGTCCCATTTCCCTTTTCTTCTACAGTGCAATCTGTTTTTCTTATCATCGCTGGATGCTTCATACTCAACAATGAGCTGTGCTACATGAGGACTGTACCACTATTCCACAAGGTTTGATTTAGCTTTTAAAATTGATAGGATTGTTTTCTTGGCCCTCCTTGCTTAGTTTCTCAGATAAGGCAGCTAGCTCCTAAGCTGATCCTTATAGGTACTGCTTTTCACTTTCTTTTATTTTCTGCCATCATTCATTCACTCCACAAACAATGAACACCTGCTACATGCTGGGCTCTGTACTAGGCATCAAAATTACAAAATAAGTAATATGAAGCTTCTACCTGTTAAGAGTGGAGTCCAGAAAAGGGAGCAAGTAATCCCAATTTTACTTTTTAGATGGTGCAAACACAGTAAAGAAACTATAGCAGAGATGGTAGGGCTTACTAAACATTTCAGTTGCTGCTAGGCAGGTCACACTGTTCTTACAAATGCGGTGGAAGTGGAAATGTGTGCTCTGCTTCCAGGCTGAGGTAATAGAAAGCCAGTCTGAAGTAACTATTGAGGAGTCTGTTCTGGTTGGTGGAACCTCCACAAACCTAGGTGACTACACAGAGTAGACGAGTAGACCCTGTCCAGAGCTGTACTGGACATGTAATATGAGTACAAAGTAAACTTCTGTTGTGTGAAGCCACTGTGATTTGAGGTTTGTTGCTGTAGCATATTTGAGTCTAATTGAACGAATTAGAGGGCTGTTTGTGTCTATTTCACCTGTTACTCCTTCTAACTCTCTATTTGTTTTTGGTACCAGGGATTGAATCAGGGGTTCTTCACCATTGAGCCACATCCCTAGCCCCAACCCCCTATTTTTCATTTTGAGACAGAGTCTCACCAAGTTGCTCAGGGCCTTGCTAAATTGCTGGCACTGGTCTTGAACTGGCGATCCTCCTGCCTCAGTTTCCTAAGTGACTGGGATTATAGGTGTGTGCCACAGCACCCAGCCTAACTCTCTTTTTAAATTAAATATGAACCAAAGGTGCTCTGCAAAGTATATGATATTATATGATACGAACCCCCCCCAAATAAATATGTTGAAATTTAATCACTAAGTGATAGTGTAAGAGATGGGGCCTTTATGAGGTGAGTAATTTAAAAAGGTAGAATTCTCCTGAATGGGATTTGTGCCCTTATAAAATAGGATTAAGGGACACCCTTCCTTTTGCCCTTCTTCCTTGTGAGGACACAGCAACAAAGCACTATCTATGAAGAATGGGTTATCACCAGTTACTAAATCAGGTAGTACCTTGATCTTAGATTTCCTAGCATTCTGCCCTGTGAGAAATAGTTCTATTGTTTATAAATTATACCACCTAATGTGTTTTTTTATAGCAGCATGGACAAACAAGATATATTTTTCACTAAAATGGATGTCAATTGAGAGAAGAAAGCTGAAAATGTGTGAAATGAGTGTTCACTGGGGTAAAGTAAATGGAGCAGACAGGAGGGAGCTGGGACTGTGCAGAGAGTGGTTTGGTTTCTAGAATGTATTCTCAGTACTGGATCAAGACCCATGCTTAGTAGACATTAGTGAATGAAAAAGATGCAAAGAAAGAACTAGTTGAAGATTTGGGCACGAAAGTAGAAATGACAGAGATTGGAACAGGCAGGATTGGAGCAACATCCTTTACCTCCTCCTCTTACCTGTTTTAGAGGGAGCATTGGCTATCTGGAGTTCACGCAGATATAAGAGAACAGTATGGGCAGGCATTCTGGGGTTTTGTTTTGTTTTGTGGTACAGGGGATTGAATCCAAGGGTACTGAACCACTGAGCTTCATCCCCAGCTCTTTTTTTGAGACAGGTTCTCACTAAGTTGCTAAGTTTCCTTCTAAGGCTGGGTTTGTACTCGCAATCCTCCTACCTCAGTCTCTCTAGTCATTGGGATTGCAAGTATGTGCCATTGCATGCAAGTACCTTATTGTAACGATCACCATCATCCACCTTCAGAAGTTTTTCATCTTCCCAGAGTTACACTCTGTATCCATTAAACAATATTTTCCCATCCTTCTCTCCTGCAGTCCCTAGCAATCCCCATTCAACTTCCTGTCTCCAGGAATATGACTATTTTAGATACCTTTTGTAAGTAAGGTAAGATACCTTTTATGTCTGACTTTATTTATTTTAGCATGTCTTCAAGATTCATCGATGTGGTAGCATGTATCAGAATTTCCTTTCTTTTCACAGCTGAATAATATTCCATGGTATGCATTCTGGATTTTGATACCCAATATTCCCACTTCATCTAAGACTCTATGTACCAACACAGCTGCATATGATGTACAATGCCATCTGGTGGTCGGTAGGGAGCAATCTCTGCCTTAATGTACCTTTCCTTTGGAACAGTGCCTCTGTTTTGTTTGTGCTCATAGATAGGCCAGTTTAGTTTCAAGTTATCTTTCTACACTTATCCAAGCATCACTCATTATCTTCCTTTCAATATTTCTTTTAAAGGATAGGAATTTCTATCTGAAGGATGTATTCCTATCCCTCTTTTTCCTATTTCAGACATCCTCAGGGATGATGGATGTGAGCTCCTGGGTCCCTAAGGAGCAGAATCATTATGTTAACAGGTCACTGTCCTTACCTGGCACAGCCTCTTGCTCTGTGGCCTATTTTGTTCCTATCCAATAAGAACACCTGGGCAGGACCTCACCCATCAGTTTCATGTTCTTCCCTCCCTTCTTTCCTGCCACATCTTAGTTCATCAGAAGATGGATGTGTGAGGGAGGCTTGTATGTAGGACCAGTTTGCTTTGGCAGAAACACCTTAGCATTCAGATCCCAAGATTCTGGCAGATGCATCTGGATCAGACTCAGATGGGGCCAGAGTCTGAACCAGGTCTCAGGCACTGCAATACATGGCTAGGAAAAAGAGTTCTGAAATATAAGAGGTCATGGCCTAAATAAAGCACAGCATCCTACCTGGAGGTGAAGGTTGCCAGTGATCTTCAGATGTATTTTCCATCCTTCATAGTCTTGGAGAAGAAAAGTACTAAGATTCAGGCACCCTCAATCCCCAACACTGATCATGACTGACCATGTTTCAATATGTCTCATGGTGTCGGGCACAGAATCTCTCAGGGTACTTTGTGGTCAGTAACTACAGATTGACTAGATTCTGTGGAGCCTCTCTGGTTCCTCAGACACACTCAGCATTTCTGCCCCTTTGGGCCATTGTGCTGTCTGCACAGCTTCAGTGGGACTATTGGCAGGCTGTATTTGTAACTGTTGGCACACCTCTTTCTCCAAAACTCTTTCATCGAGTTAAGAGAAGGACCTGGTATACTTATCTCTCCCACACCTAATGCATTACATGATCATCAATAAACTTTTATAGAATTCATTCATTTACTAAACCTCCTGGCAAGAAAAGTGTTCTTTTTTTTAAACCAATATCTGGCTGCCCTCAACTTTTATTTCAGTAATGGTCAGAAAGTGACGGACATTTATGAAACAACAGCAGGGCAACAGCTCTTGTGTGATGATGACCTCAATGCCACTGTCATCATCCTTACCTAAGCCCCACTCCCAGGCCCCTCCTACATCTTCCCATGATTCAGTCCACTAAAGAATTAATAATTGGTACAAGAGCCCTACCTGCAGGTCATAGGCTTCTGTTAATTGGTAATTGTGCCTCTGGTTTTTCAATATTTTAAAGTCATCCTTGCCTGATTTCAGATAGTACTAGAAATTCTTATTTCCTCTCCTCTGTTGTGATGGACACAAGCCAGGATGAGCCCAGATTAGGACACTAATTAGATCCAAGATTCAGTTTTTCCATCCGCAGTTTCTGCACCTTTTAGAGGTAAGGTTAGTATTAACCTCAGAGTAGGAGAGGCCTGTGCTTTATATAGGCCACGACCACATGATCTCTTACACTTCAGAACTCTCTCTCCCGTCCTGTACTGCAGAGCCTCAGAGCAGGTTCAGACTTCATCCCCATTTGAGTGCTCTGGATCCAGACTCTTTTCAATCCATTTTCCATATGGCTCCCAGTGACTGTGCCGATTGCCTCCCTGATTAACCCAGATGGTGCTACTGGAAGAAAGACAGCAAAGAAAAACCTCACTGTCCGATATACCTGGGCTCTAATTTTTGCCCTGCAGCTGTATTATCTATGTGACCTCAGATAAATTATGTAATTCAAAAAAAATCAGAATTTCCTCTTATTTAAAATAGGGATGTTATTATTGTCATCACATCATTCCTTCAGGCCCTGACCGCCTGTAATCTACATTGGATTTACTACGGGTTGTTCTTCTCCTCTACCACTCCAAAACCTCCAAGAAAAACAAACAAAATAATTAATTAAATTTAATGTTTAAAACAATCCTTCAAAAGCAAGGGCCTTATTGTATTCATTTTTGCCTCAGTGCCTCACCTGATTCTTGGTTAACAGTAGGTTGTTAGTAAATAAATTCCTCCAGGCTTGAATCAAATCAAGTTTCAAAACACCAAAATATATTTAAAATATCAAAGCATTGAAAATGCGGTTGATCCAGATATTTTCACATCAGTGGATTATAAGCCAAATGGATTTCCTGCTTGGATGAAAGTAGCCCTAAAGTTTACCCAATCCCAACAATTTCTGTCAAACACTCAATGGCTTTTGTTCTCTATAACCAGATACTGTGGGCCAAGAATCCCAGCACTTTTGCACCTTGACAGTAGACAAAATGAATGACCAGGGTGACCCCTCCCAACAGAGCACATGATCCGCCACAGCTGTGCATGTTTTCTAGCATGACTGCACCAGGACACAGCTCCAAGCCACTGGGTGGAGCAATGTGCCCCAGGGAGAAAGCTTTGACTTTTCCCCGATGATTTCAGAAAAGAAAAGAGAAAAGTCTCTTTTACTTATGAGTTGTTTCTGCTTAATGTCAATAGGGAATATTATCATATTTACATATGTACATGCATGAATGTATAGAATATCCACCCAGTGCTCCACGCATGTGAGGCAAGTGCTCTACCACTGAGCCACAACCCTAGCCCCCAGAATCTTAATTTTATTACACTGAAAATGTACATAGCTAGAAGACAATTTCCTGCCCTCTCTGGGAGAGATAGGTTTTAGCCAGTGAGATCAGAAGTATTGGGAGCAAGATCCAAATAGGATGCCTCAAAAAAGTTGACCCTATTGAAAGGTATGCTCTGTTTGACTTGCTGTCCTTCTTCCTTCCTCTGGATGAATGTAATCTTGATGGCTAGAGCTCCAGTAACCATCTTGGAACTTGTGGTGACCTTGAGGATGGAAGCCACAGGGCCAGTGTAATGGAGCAGATTGAGAAAGAAGGCTGGGTGACACATGACTTAAGTTACCACCATACCAGCCTGAGATGCTTGGTTTCTACCTGCTTCTCTTTCAGAGAAAGAGAAGCATGTACAGTGAAGCACACCTGTGATCCCACTTGGAAGGCCGAGGCAAGAGAATCTTAAGTTTGAGGCCAGCCTCAGCAGCTTTATGAAAAAAACTGTCTCAGAATAAAAAATTTTTAGGACTAGTTTAGCCCATAGCCAGCACAGGCTTCATAAATGAAGGTTCAGCTACATGAGAAATCCTAAGGGAGTTTGAATTAAAGAGACAGGCTCTAATTACCTTTAAATCAGCTCCAGGACAGCTACTCCTACCTCCAGCCTCAAGCTACCTATTAGAGTAGCAAGGTTTACTGAAGAGGTGAGAGAGAGAGAGAGAGAGAGAGAGAGAAAGGGAGGGAGAGGGAAGGAGAACGAATGAGAACACACCAGGGAGTGAACTTTTATTGGGGAACAAAAAATTCTGGGGAAAATCCCATCCAATGAAGATTAAGGGGGGCAGTGTCCCAAGGTCAGGTGCCACGAGGGGATCTTGGGGTAGTGGCCAGACACGCCTCCACACAGACAAGCCCTCGGACCTGAGAAGGGTGGGGAAAACTCTGGACACAAGGATGTGTCTAAGGCCTCTCCCCCAGCCAGGGAGGTAACTCAAATCATGTGGGAGGATGGCCTCCCAGAGACTGGGGCTATGGTTATAGTTCAGTGGTAGAGCACTTGTCTGGCACATGTGAGACACTGGGTTCAATCCTCAGCACCACATAAACATAAATAAATAAAAAATAAAGGTATTGTGCCCATCTACAACTAAAAATAATAATAAATAAAAAGGGCTGGGGATATAGCTCAGTTGTAGAATACTCTTAAATTTACCAGTCCCCCCCCAGTACAGAAAGAATTACAACAAAGCCTTTTATCTAAATGTTTTTTAAAATTAGTTATATGTATCCTTTATTTTTAGCCATACAAAGCATGAAGAAAAGACTGTTGCCACTTTTTTAAAAAAATGGTGTTGTAATAGCAAAAAAGGAAAAAAAAAAGAAGACAATAAATTCCCATGATTAGGAAATAAACTATTGCTATAACAATGCTGAAGAATACTATGCAGGCATCTAAAGAATCAAATTTCTTCATGCCATAATTTTAGGTGGAAAACACTTGAGCCCAATATGCTTAAAAATTTATACACTATGCTGCCATAAACACATATAAATACAACAAAATGCTGGAGATACTTTGATATTTGTATTAGAAAAATGTATTATGAGGCAAAAGATAATTAGTTGGTGTGCAGTAGAATCGTGGGGTCAGTATTTAAACTTTGTATAAAGTTCGATTTTTTTTTTTTTTTTTGGTGGTGGTGAAGATGGAATGGACAGGTAAACCTTTATCACTGAGCTATATTTCCAGTCTAATTTCTCAACATTATAAACAACCTCACTACTTTCATATATTCTTGTGTAATTAAAATTTTAAAAGAAATCCATAATAAGCAATTTAAAACTTGCAGAATTTTAAAGTATCTCTGACCAAAATCTCTTAAAGAAATAAAAATTAGCACAATTCAGCCTTAAAGTTTATTACAGTCACAGTATTAAGCTGAATCAGAAGACAAACTGGACTATTTTATTTTTTTTAGAGAAAGAATTTTAATATTTATTTTTTAGTTTTCGGTGGACACAACATCTTTGTTTATATGTGGTGCTGAGGTTCGAACCGGGCCGCATGCATGCCAGGTGAGCACGCTACCGCTTGAGCCACATCCCCAGCCCATAAACTGGACTATTTTAAACAAATGAAAATTAATGATTAAAAAGCCTTTTTCGAGCTTAGGAGATGACAGAAATATTGAAAGCTGGTTGTACTGAATCATCTGAAATGAGCAACAGAGCAATGACCCTATTTATGACCCGCTGAAAAAAGTTGGCCTAACTTCTCCACTAACTTAACTGGCTGTCAGAGGAAATCTCAGGAGACTGAGGGTAACCGTCTGACACCCCAAGATGGGCTTTACTAGAGCCTGGGGCAGCTCCCAGAACTTCCAGCTCCAACTCACTTCACAGGCGAAAACTGAGGCCTTCTGGAAGCTGGAAGCTTTATGGCAGTTCCTAGAGGCCCTGAGGGAACTTTTTGGCTCTCTGACCGAAAATAAAAAACCCCAGCCAGGGTGCGACCCTCAGGCCGATCAAGGGGAGGAGGAGCTGAAGGCGGGGCCGCCGTTTCTGGGCGGGGCTTCCGGAGGTGGGGCTGCAGGAATTGGGACGGGGCGGGGCGCGGTAGGCTAGTGAGGGCCTTGAGGCGGAGCCACGGAGGCGTACGTTCTCGGGGGCGGGGCCTGGGCCTGAGGCGAGTGCGGGACGGCCCCAGCTCAGGGTACGCCAGGGGCGGGGCCAAGACACCAGGACCCTGAAGAGGTCGGGACCTGGGCGCCTGGGAGGGTCTGCGGGCGGAGCCGGTGCGGGGGCGTGGTCATGCGGGTGACGAGATAGGGCGCGGGCCGGCGGTGCGGCGCGGCGCTGAGCTGCGCGGCCAAGATGGCGTCCTCCGGTTGGTGGCGTGCGGCCTTGTTCCTGTTCTGCGTCTCTGATCTGCTACTGTTGTTGCTGCTTCCTCCTCCGGGATCCTGCGCTGCCGAGAGCCGGGCCGGGACGCCCGGCGATGCTACTCCTCCTCCGCGGAAGAAGAAGGACATTCGAGATTACAACGATGCGGACATGGCGCGTCTTCTGGAGCAGTGGGAGGTCCGCGGCGTGCACAGCCCGGTCCTTTTCGGTCCCGGGTCTGCTTCCATCCACCTACCCTGTCTTCCCCCCCTGCCCCGTCTCGGCTTCCTCTGACCCCTACTTCTCCTGCGCCACGAGTCTTTGCTGACCCATTCATGCCACCCTGACCCCCTTAGCCTCCCTTCCTCGCGGCTTGCGACCCCCGCCCCAGGCCTCTTGTCCGGAAGACCTCACCACTTGGCCCCAGTCACAGGTCACTCAGTACTTAGCCCTACTTTCCCCTTCTCTGCCCACTATAGTGGCCTCTGCGTTGGTGCTGTGGTCAGTGAGCTCCGCTAATGGGGAGACTCTTTTTCACTGTACCCCTGAAGAATATTTCCTCCATCCTCCACTGTTCAGGGTGAGCGGGTGGGATTAAGGGGCTTGTGGAGATGGATATTTTCCATCAGGCTATTTCAGCTCTGATAGTTATTCTGTCTTCTAAGTCAGTAGAATTTCTGACTGCCCATTTGGGGAATTTTGTAATTTTGTGGTATTTATTTTATTGGTGGTGGTGGTGGGGGAAGTAGCAAAAACCAATGGCTCGCAAATGTGGAACTCATCTTTGTTTAAAGGAGCAAAGACTAGTTTCTTGAGAGTGAGTTTATTTGTTACTTGGATGCACTGGACTGTGCAGTTACACGGAGTGTGAATAAGCGTGCACGGTGACAAAAAAAATTTTTTCGCTTTTTTCCTTTCCAAAAGTGGTTGTATTGCCCTACTGGATTTTCAGAGTTGAGAGAGTGGAGTCGAAAACTGGGGTTATGTTCTAAGTGTAATCTTGGGCAGGTCAAGTCTCCTTTTTGGGCCGCAGTTTCCTTCATTGCAAAATGAGGAGGTTTTACTGAAGGCTCCTAAGATTCTTTGTAAAGGTAATGCGTTGTGGGGAGAGGATAAATATTTTCAGACATGAGTTTAAAACACCACCTAATGCATTTGACTAGAAGAAAGCAGCTTTTTGTTTTTATATTTGCAGCTGATGGAAAGATTGGGGTAGACTTCAGTGTATCATACCCTGATGAAAAGGAAATTTTCTCTTCTCCTTTCCCTTGCAATCTTCTTGTCTCTTTTGGATTCTAACAGATAAAGCCTTTTGAACTGCCAAAGTGAGAACATCATCTCATGAGAAATCCTGCTGTGGAAGTATGCAGATTCTGAGCTAGTTGTGGAGGTGCTGCAGAGATGAGCAAAGGACCCATCAGGAACAGTAGATAACAAAAATAACCACAATGTAAATATGACTGAATGCTATAAAAAGAAAGTGCTGCACTAATTTAGAGGTCCTCATGGAGGAAATGGTATTTTAGATAGGCCTAGGAAATTGTGGGGTTGATCCCATTTTAGGCAGCCTAAGGAAAGTGTGGGAGAAGGTCATTTCCAACAGCAACAGGAGCTGAAGATGAGATGTAGGAATTAGACAAAATCATGTAAAGAAAAACAGCCTAAGCTCTGGAATTCAACTGCTTGCTTGGGTTTATTCCACTTGTGAATTTGGAGTTGTACAGACCCTCTCAATAATAGCTATACTAGTTAACTTGGGTTAGTTAGAGCAGACCATATCTAAAGCAAAGTATTAAGTGGTAAGGGCAGAAAGGTAAGTAGGAATTGGTAGGAAGCAGGCCATAAAAGGTCTCAAATGCTACAGGGTTTGTACTTTATTTAGAAGAAAATATGTGGATCTAATGAGTATGAAAAGTTGTATTACTCAAATGTTAAAATATTGGAATGTTTATGGTACATGCCTATAATCCCAGCAGCTCTGGAGGCTGAGGCAGGAGGATTGAGAGTTCAAAGCCAGCCTCAGCAAAAGTGAGGCACTAAGTAACTCAGTGAGACCCTGTCTCTAAATAAAATGCAAAATAGGGCTGGGGATTTGGCTTAGTGATTGAGTGTCCCTGAGTTCAATCCCTGGTACCCCCCCCCAAAAGAAATAAATAAAATATTGGGATGTTTATACTTAATCATCCATAACATGTTAATTCTTGAGTGTCCTACAATACACACATATAATTTTTAACTGAATCATAAGGTATATATTTTGCTCTTCATTTTTATCAAAAATTTTTTTAATGTGGTGCTAGGATTGAACCCAGTTCAGGCATGCGAGGGTATTGCCCTACCACTGAGCCACAACCTCAGTCCATTGCTTTTCATTTTTTGCTGTGATACCTAATAAGCATTTGCCCAAGTTACTGCATTGCCTTAATTGTACTCTTAGGCACTTTTGGAATATACCCTGGAGTGAATGTTCTAGCTGTTGAAGGTTTTTGAAGTGTCATCATCAGGGCTAAACTTTAAGAATGGTATTAGGTCATGAAAGTTCAAGAAGCAAGAACAGGGAGAAAATATGAAGGCTGATACAAACACTTCATCTCATTTAATTCTCTTACCACATTTATGAGAAAGTATTTTTATTTTCTGGGTAATAACATTGAAGCACGTAGAAGTTAATTCATTTGCCCAAGTCCACACAGCAAGCTGTCCAGTTTTTAAACTTGTCACTGGACTTGAAAGCTGGTTCAATGAACCATTTTACTGAACTGCCATACACATTGGTGAACAGAAGGGTAAATGGAAGATAATGAAGAAGACCTGAATTAAACTAGAAACTGCAGGAATGGCATAGAAGGAGGCAGGATGTGGGAGATTTTATGCTTATAATAGGAGTCTATTGACTGTGATCTCTGGAAGGTAACAGTTCAGTGTTAGTAAAATGACAGATTTTGAACCCAGCTTTACTGGTGGTAGCTTTGTAACCGTCATTTGCCATCTCTGTAAAGCCAGATAATGTCCTACTTTGCAGAGTGTAATGATGATTAAATGAGCTAATGTATGTAGACCCTACAAGTGTGAGTGCCCTTTCCCAGTGGCAGTTATTTTTCTGTGGAAGAGCATATCCATCTCTGGGTGCTTTTTTGCAGAAAGTGATTCATCCATCCCCAAGTGGTGATGGATGAGTTTTAAGGAGGCTGTAAATCTATACCCCCACTTCTTTCCCACTCATGTGAGAATCTGTTTCAGTGAGGCTTGTGTCTCAGGTATGTGGGGAAAAGGTGAGAACCCTTTCCATTGTGTTAGAATTAATGATGAGTCCCAATTGATATAGAAAAAATAATTATGGTTATTTCATCTTATGCTCAGATAAATGGAGGTGTATGGTGAGATTTGAGCCAGAATTGTGGATTTGTACTTCAGGTTGTCTCCTCTAGTGTGTAATTGTTTATCCTCTTCCTTCTACTACATTCAGCAGAAAATTTGTAGATTGTTCCCAAGGTTGGAGATAATAAATGTTAAAGTACCTGAAACATAGTAGCTATTCTGGACATGGTAGTTTTTGTTTTCAGGAACATGAGAGGAAGAAAAGGATTTACAGAGTTCAGCTTTGTAGCTATTGACTTTGACAAACAGCAATGGAACATTGGTGGGGCCAGTTGAAAATTGGAGATGGCCTGGAGGCAAGATGGGGACTGTGGTCAGGGGAGTGCCTAACTTGGTCTGCAGGTCTCAGCCCTGCCTGTGGGTAAGGGTTGGATTGCTTTTAGCATAGAGAAAGCAATGAGAACAGATGACCCCAAGATAAACTGGGAGTGCATCAACCAGAAAGGAACTGGACAGTTGCCTATATCTAAGATGCTGGTTTTTTTTTCCCTATAACCGAAACACAAAATTAATTTTTTAAAATTAAAAATTTCTTGAAGCAATCCTTACCCATTCCGTATCCTCTAGATTTATGATTAATTAATTATATTTTCATTAAAAGTGAAAAGCTGCTTGTGACCAGCTGAGTTAGTTAAAAATACAAATATTGTAGGATCTTGAATCAACTTGAAGTCTAGGGGAGTTTTAAGGAGGCTGTAAAAGATGTTATGAAAAGAGGACAGAATGAAGACTGAAACAGCCTGGGGTTTTGGCAACAAGGAACTCTCTGATTTTGAAAGTGTGATTTCCACAGGGTGATTGCTTGGAGGGCACATTACCAGTGCACTAATGAGCAGTGTAATAGCAGCCTGTACTGGTTGCATTTGTCATTAAATCCCCCAAACAAACCTCAGGATGTTATTACCACCCACTTTCCCTTACAGGTGAGGAAAGTTATTTTCTTATGGGCTAAGAAGTATGCCCAAGGCCACACAACTTAAGTGCCGGAGCAGGAAGCTGAACCCAGACCCCTCTGACAGCATGGTCTATGCTTCTGTCTTCAGATCACCATCAGTGACACCATCAAAGCAAAATAAGGAAAAAAGGATTAGTTCAGAGGGTGGCATAGTTGAGAAGGTTGGGATACTGTGTGTGCTCACACTGCTGAGGATCATAAGTTGTCAGGTTTTGCTTTTCCCTTTATTGATAAGGAAATAGGCCTAGAAGGATAAGTAACCTCAACCTGGGTCACACAACTGACTGTGTGGAGCTGAACCAAGATCCCAGATCTGATGTAGCTCACCTTTAAGTACTGGAATTCTTTCATTCTCACTTATTACTAAAATGTTACAGTAATATGTTGTGAACCATCGTCTTCAGCCTTGATCCCTCAGAGAGTTGTTTAGAGGACCAAGTAAGAGTGATAAGGGCTTTTGTTTCATGTTAGGTTGGATTTTTAGGTAACCACTAAAAATTATTGAGATGCAGTTCACAAGCATACACACCTCACTATTTCATTGGTTTAATTATATTCAGAGATGTACAATCATCCCCACAGTCAATTTTAGAACATTTTCCTTCCCTCAAAAAGGAAAGCCTCAGTCACTCCTCTCTGGTTTTCTCCCAGTCCCCCAGGTTCTCAGTCACCCCTAGGCGATCACTAACTAATCTTTCTGTTCTAAAAGGTTTGTTCTGTTCTAGACATTTCCTGCAAATGGAATCATAGGATGTATACTCTTTGTGTCTAGCTTTTTTCACTCAGCATATTTTCAGGGTTTATCCATATTATACCACCAGTGTACCAATCAGTACTTCATTTCTCTTGTTACTGGTATTAGCCTTTTCTTCAAGGAAGCTGCATCCTTGGTTCAAGGAACCTGCTTCCTGCTTCTTTTAAGTATTTTTATTTTTCTTTTGATCCATATTCTGTTTAGTAGTTGGCATTGTATTGTTGGTACATACATTTATATTCTGTTTAGTAGTTGGCATAGGTACTGTTGGTACATACTTTTCTTTATATTAGTATGTATTTAATGGATCTTATTTGGGAAGTTACAAATTGTTATTATTTATTTTTGATGTTCACATTCTTCTATATTTGGCCCATGAGGGCTGCTTTAGATTGGTGTCTGTCATTTTGACATTCTATAATTAGTGGAACACTTTCTTGCTTTCTGATGCAGGAAGATATTCTAGGCTTGTCTTCTATTTTCCTTCCTGTAATTAGCCTTTTCTCTAAGGAATCCTACTTTTAAATATTTTTATCCATGTACTTATCCATCTACCTGTCAATCTATTAAAAGCCACAAATTTCTTCTCTTCCTCTCTTTCCAGCCTAATACCACAAGGTACATTCTTCCTCCTCCTATATTTTACTTTCTTTCAAAAGTGAGGAACCTAGCTGTCATTACCATCAGTATGTTTATAACTTTGTTCAAGCCTAGAATTGCAAATAACCTAGAATTGCAAATTCACTGCAAATAACCAATCTAGCTAGAATTGAATGTGTACAGTGAAATGCAGATTTTAAGTATACAGTATGAGTTTGAATAAAGGATACATCTAGATAATCCATACCCTGTCAAAATATAGAACATTTCCCTTACTCCAGAAAGTTTCCTCATGGTCCTCTCAATCAAAGTCACCTTCTGTCCCCCTTCCAGAGGCATTCACTGTATTAAAACTAACCCTGCATTAGGTTAGTTTTGCCTGTTCCTGAATTTTAAATAAATGGTATCGTATAGTATATCTTATTTTGTATTTGCCTTCTGTCACTTAGTATATTTGAGATTTGTTGTGTATATCAGTATTTGTTCTTCATTGCTGGGTAGTATTGCATTGTACAACCTTCCAGGAATTGGCCATTTTTATGACCTACTGTATTATGTAGATTCTTTGAGGGTAAACAAGCTATGGAAACTCATCACATGGGGGCTCTCTGTGAGTGGTAACTTAGAGTGATGGGTAATAAGTACCACCTGAAACTTCAACTTTGCTCATAAGCCAAGTAAAAAGGAAAACAATGAGATTTCAGATTGTATGGCTGCTCTTGACATCATATGTAGATATGTGTGCCGTGCCAGTTGAAAACCAAGTTTCTGATAACAGATTTGATGCTTCTCCCCATCCTGCTAGAAAGATGACGACATAGAAGAAGGAGATCTCCCAGAGCACAAGCGACCCTCAGCACCTGTTGACTTCTCACAGATAGACCCTGGCAAGCCAGAAAGTATATTAAAGATGACGAAAAAAGGGAAGACTCTGATGATGTTTGTCACTGTATCAGGGAGCCCCACTGAAAAGGAGACAGAGGAGATCACCAGCCTGTGGCAGGGCAGTCTGTTCAATGCCAACTACGACGTCCAGAGGTAAAGCACCAACAACCTGTGGAAAAAAATCTCAGGCTGTGCTAGGGCATTTTCTGGGGCTTTAGCAGGGTATCACTCTTGGCATTCTTCCCAAGGGACTTAGACCTTTCCTCTCTAGGATTTATTTTGAATTAAAAACAAAAATTCATTATTAGTAAGTTTCTTTGTTTGCTATCACACTTAATCTTTAAGTTTTGTTTATCATTGAATCTTTAGCTTTTACGTCATCTGATTTAAAAAGTTGTATGGTTTAGCCTCTTGAGGAGACAGTCAAGCAAGCTTCACAGTTTGCTTCTTCTGTAAATCTCTCCTCAATGGAGAGTTCTTTTGTGTGTAGAAATGTTCATAGACCTTGCACCAGGTTGCTAATAGATAGCTAATTTAATGTGAAGGAACCTATTTATTTTTATTACCTGGTATGGTTCTAAAATATAAAGAATCTGCATTTTTCTCCTTCAATAACAGTTTTGAAATTTGGGGCCATGAAAGTGATGAGAAAGAATTGAAGGAGTACTTAGAGAGTATGAAGGCCAGCAGAATGCTTTTGTTAGCTTGAATAGACACCTAGAGCAAGGGTCTCTGTAGAGTGGTAAAAGTAGCTGTGGGGTAGTCCCTCTAAAAAGGAGAGACTGTGCCCACCAGCCATGCTAGTAGGCCTTCCAGACTTCATTCTGTTCCTCTTTGCTCCTTGGATCCTATCCAGTGTGGATGAGCTGGGCTGCTTACTATATTAAACTGTGGGTTAGGATCTCTGTCTACTTTCTGAGTGTCTTCTCGGGCCCTTCAGGGCTTCTTATGACATGCTCTAAGCCAATGGTTTTTATTTTTTATCAACAGAAGCTTTTTCTAAACAAACTACAACTGGACACTTCAGAACATTAAACAGAAATGGAAGTGGCACTTCAGAATATAAAACAAATGCCAATGGATGCTTCCTCCTTGCCCCACCCCTACTCCTGCAGCACCGTGTGCCACTAGGGAGCTTTCCTTAATGCTTTCATAACAGGAGCATCTACTCACACCTCAAAGGAGTGCCCAGTGTCTGCTGTTTGTATCTAAGCAGAATATTTAATAGTTCAGCAAACTGCTATCTTCAGACATTAAATGTTTCAGGTTCTGTATTCATGTGGTACATGAAGAGAGCTTTTCTCTTTGTCAAGTGCCACTTAATCACTCTGACCCATTAGTACTTTGCTAGTACATGCTAATTGTCTGATCACATCTCTGTCAGGTTCATCGTGGGATCAGACCGTGCTATCTTCATGCTTCGTGATGGGAGCTATGCCTGGGAGATCAAGGACTTTTTGGTCAGTCAAGACAGATGTGCTGATGTCACTCTGGAGGGACAGGTATACCCTGGCAAAGGAGGAGGAAGCAAAGAGAAAAATAAGACAAAACAAGAAAAGGGTAAAAAGAAAAAGGAAGGAGATCCAAAACCTCGGGCTTCCAAGGAAGGCAATCGAGCTGGAAACAAACGAGAAGACCTTTAATGGAGCACCTGCATTCTAAGGAGCTGATAAGACACGGAGACCTTGCCATGTCATGGGCAGGACTGGGTGCGGGGAACTGCATATTGAATGACATCCTTATTTCTTCTAAAAAGGGTCTGCCACTTGATCAGTGTGTGGTCAGTATAAGAATTACTATTCTAAAGGCTTCCAGTATAAGGACAAAGTTTTTCTAATGATTGTGGACACTGACAGATTTATGTTTACTGTAAAATCACTTTCTGTGGAAACTTGACCTTGTTGCTTTTTCCTACATAAAGCTGGGGCATCATTGACTCCAAAGGTGCCATACCCTTTCATAGCATCTGCTCTGATCCGGTGACCTGATGTGTCCATGCTTCTGATTTTCTATCAGCCAGAAGACGGCAGGGTCAAATCAGACAAGTCATGAAAATACTTAGTTGAGTCAAACTGTTCATGCTGCAGTCATTATTTTCATTGCAGCAAAGGCAGAACGTGCTGTGGGAGCCAGATAGCCAGTTCTAGACACACAACTAGGAACCCAATCCACGCAGGAAATGCAGAGAACAGAAACAATGCCACTTGGAAATCCTAAGTAGTTATCTTTCTTTGACTGGGTTGCTCTCAGCAGTTGAAAAGAACTCTTGCTATCTGTCAGGTTTTTTTGTGGTTGTAAAGTAAGGAGAATCTGTTCTGTTTTCTTAGCTACAGAAGAATGAGGCTGGTGTAGAGGGCTTGTGTTCTGCTGACAGTTACGTGTATATGAGTTAGGACCAGCCAAGTCCTTTGCAGGGTGTGGCAGAAGACTAGACCTCATTGACAGTATTTCTAAACATTTTTCTTTGATAAAGTGCCTAAACTTATAGTTGATGTGCTACTGTTCATGTCTAGCTATTTTGCCATTCATATGTTGAAGCCTACTTGAAAGACGAGTTAGAATATTTATATACAGATATCATTTTTAAGAACTAAAATTCTTTGGGGGGAAAAGCCTCAATTGTGATTTTAAGGAATTTAAACTAGCACATATACATCCTTAGAAATGTTACTGTTAAAGATTGGTACAAAGTGCAAAATATATCTCTACCCTGCTGCCAGTAACTTGTCCCCAGTGGAGCTACTGTTAATTTGTTTCCAAAAAGAAAAAGTATGTTTCCCAGCTTGTATGTGTATGTGTGTGTGTTTTGGCCTTATAATATCTGTTTACACTTGTTTTGGTAACTGCTCACATTTCCCTCTAATGAACCACACCTTCTGCCTTCTTAGTTCTCAGTGGTGGAGACACAGTTGTCCTGCAGTCACTTAACCTCCAGGTCATTCCCCCTGCCACTTTCCCCAAACCTGTGTGATCTAGGCCTTGGCATTAGTCCCAGTCAGAGTTAGTCCCAATCGAGTTTGCTTGAGTACCTTCAGGAAAATTTGTTTTTCACTCATTTGAAGTTAAGATGTGAGACTGGAGCAGCTGCAGCCCTTTTAATATTTGAGTATGGAGTCAGCATAGTCATCCTGCAGAGGTGGACACATACCCTATTATCTAAGTTTCTAACTCCAGCCAGGTCTGAAACAATCCCTTTCCCTAGTTTTTTTTTTTTTTTCTGTTTTTACTTAGGACAGTTTGTTAGAGTTTTATAATATGTAGCCATAATGGTCCATATGTTGATAAGACAATTATTTTAATTGAACAAGGGTGAACAAAGGCTTCACACTGCCCTCCACACGGAAGCCTTTTCAATCAGAATGTACAGCTGTATTCAACTGCTTCCCATGCTGTGTACAAAAGCCACTTCTGCCAGGGTCTATTAAGCATGCCTTATATGCTAGGCAATATTAGGTGCCAAAGACAGGGTAGGCACAGCCCCTGCTATCATGGAACTCAGTGATTTGCTAGATTAAAACGAATATTAATAGACAAAGTAAAATGGTAACTGCTGGAAGTATGAAATAAAAGAGTGCTAAGAGCAAGATGGGCACATTTTACTTTGTTGGGATGGTCAGAGAGGCCCTGCTGAGGGCAGGAGGAAGAAAAGAGGAAAATAGGCAGAAGAATCTGCCTTGTGTCCAGAAGTAGCAGAAAAGGGGACTTCAGAAACATCAGAGGCTGGGGCACAGTGCAGGATTGGGCTTGAGGAGTAAGGGGCACACAGTGTCCTATAGGAATTTGAAATGCCCTGCAGTTTGTACTGAGTGCACAGAACTGATTAGAAGAGGCACCAATGGGAATAAGGCGTTTTAGTAGTTCAAGGCATAGTCTGTAGTGGCTCAAGTAAGCAGGGTGTTAGTGAGGTGTGATCACCACTCACCTGCACAGTTCCTGTTGAGGGACACCCAGATTTCCAGTGTCTGGCTAGTATAGTCAATACTATGGTGAACTTTTTTTTTTAAGTACAGGGAATTGGACTTGGGCACTCAACCACCGAGCCACATCCCCAGCCCTATTTTGTATTATATTTCTAAACAGGGTCTCACTGAGTTGCTTGGTGCCTTGCTGTTACTGAGGCTGGCTTTGAACGAGATTGTCCTGTCTCAGCCTCCTGAGTATCTGGAATTACAGGTGTGTGCCACTGCTCCTGATATGTGGTGAACATTTTTGTGTACAATATTTTTGTGAACTTTTGTTTATATCTGAAAAAAATTCCTAACAGTGGAATAATCAAACCAAACAAAATTTTAGCATTTTGTGTATATGTTGCCAAATTGCTTTCCCAAGTGGTTTTGTCAATATAGTCTCACCAGCAGTAGATCTGCCCTTGCCAGCTCTGGACATCACATCTAAACAATTTTATAAATTTAAAAACCATGTTTTGTCTATTCTCTAGCCACCATACTGGAGAGGCACCGTTCCGAGTCCACATGTCTATACCCTGGAGCCACCTGTTTCAGCCCCAGCTGTGTGAGTCTTTCCAGTGTAAGCACCAGACATGAGTGAGATTTCAATATTTTAAACCCCAGTCTTCCCCAGCTAACACCCAGGGGAGCAAGATGAACTGTCCTGCAAAGCTTTAACCAGTCTGCAGACTGAAGAACAAAGAAAGTTGCTTTTTATGGAAGTGGGGTACTGGGGATTGAACCCAGGAGTGCTCTGCCACTGAGCTACATCCCCTGCCCTTTTTTATTTTGAGATAAGGTCTTGCTAAGTTGCCAAAGCTGATCTCAAACTTGCAGTCCTCCTGCCTTAGCTGCCAGAGTTGCTGGGATGCAGGCATGCATCACTGCACATAGCAAAACCGTCATGTTTTTAACAAGTTGTCTTCCTCTTCATGTTGTAGTATCTATTGATAGAATACATTTGGATGATATCTTTAGAATTAACAACCAGGAGCATGACAATTTGTTACAGTGTACATATCCTTCCACCTTTCTTCATCCTCAGGCCGTCTGATTTTTGATGTTTATACTGTAGTATTTAATATATTTGATAGTTTCCTTTATAATGTCAGATGTCTTTTTCTTTCTTTAATATATATATTAAATATATATTACTTATTTATATTAACTATATTAAATATTGTTAATATATATATATTAACTACTAGTCAAGGTGAAGGAACTCATGAACTTCCTCCTGTCTCCCTGGTTTTTGTTTAACAGTGTTACTTGTACACTGATGAGGTCTATATCTTGTCTCCTTCTGTAACCATTATGTCCATCTTTATTCTTTAAAGAACAATGTGGAGAGTTTCACATTTCTGGGTTTTGCTTTTTTTGCCAGCACTTCAGACACTGTTCCATTGGAGAGGTCTGAGGCCACCCTTGTCTTTCCTCTTTTTATCAGATTCTGGAAATTTCTCTGCTTTCTTAAAATTCAGTAATTTTGTTAGGAATTGCCTTCATGTCAATTTTTCTGAATTATTTTTCTTTTAATCCTCTCAGAACATGATAGATCAGTTCTAATTGATTCAACTATTTTTTTTCTTTCTCATTAGTTTGAAAAGATGTATTTTCTATTGTTATTTTTAGTTTTGTGTTGGTATTTTGGGTACCAATTTGTTTACTTAACTCTGAAATGATTTTTTTTCCAAATCCCATTTAATTTTTGTCTCATCTTTGAGCTAATTTTTTTGTAATTCAAGTTTTTGTTCTATAATTAAAAAATGACTTTGATTTATGTATTTTTGCCACAAGATACTATTTATTTATATATGCATCCTATATTCTTTTGTTGTTGCTTTCTAGTTCCAAAATGCTTGGCTAGATGCCACATCTTTTTTTTTTTTTTTTTTTTTCCTCTATTACTGCTTATTAGGCATGACTTTTCTCAGAGCTTGATCCACATAGGTGTGCTCCGTGACTCTCCTCCCTCCTTCTCTGAGCATTGTTTCCTTTCCTGGAAGCTGAAATTTGAGAGCTGAATGTTGCTTTCTCATAACTGAACAAGAAAGAGAGAGGAGTTCAGACCAGATGCTGTGAGAGGTAGTATAGTCTTTAGCCTCCTATACCTTGAGAAGTTGTAGCCTCTTGCCTCCTATACTTTTAGAATGCATTCAGGTTCTCCTCCATGATGGGGAGGGAGCAGTAACTGATCCCAAGAACGTTGATTGCCGAGATTTTAGAAAGTGCCAACCCAACTTCTACCTTGGATCCTTCTTAAATCCTTCACTCCCCTCACAGAAGGGAAGGCTGGGGTGTTTTTTGCTTCACTCATCTCTCTGTAGTAAGCATCTCTACTTCTGCCATGCAGAATGTGGCTTGCACCAGGGCAGACTTGGGTGTGGGAAGCACAGCACTTGCCATAGTCACAGAATTTTTTTTTCCAGTGGTACTAGGGATTGAACCCAGGACCTCAAGCATGCTGGGCAAGTGCTCAACTACTAAGCCACATCCTTAGCCCTTTTTATTTTATTTTATTTTATTTTGATACAGGCTCTCACTAAGTTGCCCAGTTTGGCCTTGAACTTGGGATCCCATTGTATCAGCTGGGATTAAAAACCTGGCACCTTAGGCACACAACTTAAGGGTCACAAAACTCAGTAATCAAGACAAATAATATTTTAATGCAATATTTTAAAAATCAAAAAACATAATGAACAGAAGATGAGCATTTTAAATAAAGACCAAATCCAACAAACTGGATTTAGGGTGAGGCTGTGAGATGAGGCAAGGAGGGACAGGGTTGATCTATCCTAAACCAGTAATCTTTGGTTGATTCTTAGGTTTTTATGTTTAAAACTTTGAATTCCATCCATATGCAGTGGCACATGCCAATAATTTGGGAGGCTGAGGCTGGAGGATGACGCGTTTTTTTGTTTTGTTTTTTTTGGGGGGGTACCAGGTATTGAACTCCGGAGCACTAGACTATTAAGCCACAGCCCCTGCCCTATTTTTGTATTTTATTTAGAGACAGGGTCTCACTGAGTTGCTTAGCACCTTGCTTTTGCTGAGGCTAGCTTTGAACTTGCAATCTTCTGCCTCAGCCTCCCAACTGCTGGGATTACAGGAGTGGACCCCTGTGCCTACCAGATGGCAAGTTTTGAGGCCAGCCTCAAAAAAAACAAAACAAAACAAAACAGTGTTTTAATTCTACTCCAGTATTGCCAGCAACTCTTGGGACACTGAGACAGGAGGATAACACACACAACAAAAGCTTTATATATATATATGTATATATACACACACACACACACACACACACACACACACATACATACATACATGCCAGGTGCAATGGGGCGCACCAGTAATCCCAGCAGCTCAGGAGGCTGAGATAGGAGAATGGTAAAGTCAAAGCCAGCCTCAGCAAAAGCAAGGCACTAAGCAACTCAGTGAGACCCTATCTCTAAATAAAATACAAAATAGGGCTGGGGATGTGACTTAGTTGTACAGCATTAATGGGTTAAATCCCCAGTACTACAAAAATAAAAATGAAAGTTGAAGTTCCCTGAATTCCCAGGTTCTTACTTTTAGGATAAAAGCTGAAATCTTGATTTTTATTAAATTAGTACCATCACAGTAATGTTAAAAGTTTTCTTGTAAAAAAGAACAAATTCCTTCTACTAATGCACCATCCTAGCTACTCATACAGTTTTTATTTCACCACATTTCCTTTCAGATCATTGACTGAGTGCAGCATTCACGTCCTAGTAGAAATAGCTTAAGGATTGTTGAAAGACTGGCAGTGAGAGGGCTCTGGCTAAAGGTTTTAAGGAGGGGTCATAGCCTTTCCAGTGCTTCACAATGTGTGTGCTTTTTTTTTTTTTTTTTTTTTAAATCAGATATAAAGATTAACTTGGCTGTGAAATCTGATGGCAAATGCTTTCCTATGGCAAAGCTGTGAGGTGTCTTGAGATGTGTTGGGGGAGGCTAGAGCTCAGAGCCAGTGTCCTTTCCAGCGTAAAGGTCCAGCTCACCTAAACTTGTCACAGAACCCTGTAGGTTTGAAGCTGAGAGAAATCCCCTCCTCGACCAGATTCTGTTCAGGCTTCTTTAAGTCCACCAGCCCCCCACCTTTAGTCTGTCTTTGGCTAGGTTAGCTTTCGAAAGAATGCTGTCAAGTCAATTTATCAAGAACTTGATCTCTGATTAAGTATTCTACCCCCCTGGTGATGTCTGATCATCCTGGCCTGCCTTCTGCAAGAATTCTGTAAAATTTGTTTATCCAGAATCCCTCTCATCCTTGATGTTTCCTCTCAGTCATTTTTCATCCACTGATCCCACCCTTGGCTATCAATTCCTACTGTCCCTGCAGTATTTGGAATTGAGCCCAGTTCTGCACTGAGGTATCTTTTCCCTTATTGCACTCATTACTGATTAGAAACCCATTTTTGTGACTATAACTACTGTCAGACTCTGGTTTTCTTTGACAAAGTCTCTGAAAGAAAAAGTTCCAAAGAACAGCTGAGTTGGCTATACAAGAAGTTGGAGCTGGGGAGGAGGCAGTTGATGGTAATCACAACAGTGCACATGTTTTAGACTTCAGTTTACACATGCTTGCCTTCATTCACTGCAAGTGAGCCTCACACCTGCCCTGCAGTGGAAGTGTTGGTACCTCTAGTTCTCAGATCTGAAAGGGGAGGGGAATTGATTGTGACCCCCACAGCCAGAGAATGTTCTGTCTCTTTTGTAAGATCGCTGTCAAGTGAAGTGGAGTTTTGAGTTCTCTCTACAGTCCAAAAAAACAAGGCATAGCTTGGGAAGGTGACTTGGCTACAATCCTTCTCCAAAGCCATCACTCTAAAGTGCTCATTTTCTTCCCATAAAGGGAAGTCAATTTGAAAGTTAAGGGATGCTCCCACTAGAGGGCAGCAGAGACCCACAGTGCTGCTTGGCTTTCCCATCACTGCTGATTTCTCCACTGCTCCTTAGGTGAGAATTCTTCAGCTATTATTTTAATTAACATGTTGCTCAAATGCATTTGCAAAATATATGAATATCTGTCTACACCTCTATCACTGAATTTCTTTGAAGCCTAAAGTCTTATCTAATCCTGTGTGCTATTCGAACATATTCCATCCACACAGCAACCCTGTAGTCGATACTGTATTATCATCTCTGGTTTACACACAGGGAAACCAAGGTTCAGAGAAGTTAAGTATTTTTCCCAAAGTCCCACTGTAAGGAAGTGACAGAACCAGAGTTTAAACCAGGTAGTCCAGCTCCAAAGTTTATACCTCCCACACCCCTGCCCATCTCCTGAGTGCCTTGGAAGAGAGCAGCTTGTATCCTGTGGACCTCTTTGCAAGAACCACCTGCCCGGTAGCTTGAGAACTCCCCAGTTAAGGTCTGAATGCCCATAAATTCCAGGAATTGTTTGGGTCATAGGGATAAAGACGAGCAGGGGAGGCAAGTTTCTACCCTCCTTACATTTACTGACTATGCATTAGAAGACCCTCAGTGTCATGCACTGTGTAATGCACCTACTTTGTCAGGCACTAGACACTCTTACCTAACTGTGCATGTTACTACTGTATATAGTCTCCACATCCTTCCTTTCCTTGCTATAAACCCCACAAGGTTGGTGTCAGTTAACATATAATATGAAGCCCATGAGAGCAGTTTTGGGGCTTTATTCACTGTATCATCCTGGGCAAGTTACTTAAGTGCCTAGGACTGTAGGCACTAAAAGAATTTTCCACCTCATAGAGGTGTATGATGTGAAGCACTTATTATTGTCATGTATTACTTCTAATTTTTTCTGTGTGTTTTATGTTGCAGATGAGTAAATAGACTCAGGTTAAGCCTTGTCAAGATCACAGCTAGGCAGAGGCAGGTTGGTGTCCCCTCTGGGCTATTCTCTGGAGGGGCAATATTCTTTTTATTGTAGCACAACACCCCCAAGGTTGGGGCTGGGATGGAAGTCTACATGGGCCAGAGATTTTCTAGAACAACAGCCACCTGCCCAGCATAGTGCATATAAAAACAGACCTGGCCACTTCCTTTTGGACATAAATACCTGCCATTCCCATTTCTACCACTGATATGCTCTACCCTCAAGTGCTTGCATGACTGAGGACATTCCTGTCAGGGGAGACAGCCTTATCCTGACAGGCAGACCATGGAGCAGGGTTGCCAACATCCAGGATGGGTTGCAGGAGTCTGCAGGCTGATTGTGTTGTTTGCTGAGACAATGAAATTTCCGGTGGGCAGATTTCAAGAGGTCCCACCCAAGTGTCACAAGCAAGAAACTGGATAGCCCTTTCCACTTGGTCCAGTGTGGGGAAATTTGAGTTTGTTGCCAGGGCCTCTTGGCAAATTCTCCATAGGCCTTGTTGAGTCCACTTAAAGCTGAACTTTCTGTCAAACTCGGAGTCAATAGCCCAGGAGGAGTTTGAAGTCTTAGCACATAATTCCTGGCAAATTTAAAGCAAGATGTTTTTCTGAAGAATTGTGCTGAGGTTTCCAAGGTGGAGTTTCAGAACCAATGACTGGACCCTAAGTGGGGTAGTACTGAGCAAGGAGGTCTATAGCTGGTGGAATGTCAGGAATCCCAGGACATCTGGTCTGTTTTGCATCTGCTGCTTCAACCAGTCTGCATTCTTCCTGTGGGGAGTGAGGGCTCCAGTGATAGGCCTGGAAACAGGAGACCTCTTTGATCCTTGTCTCCCACCTCTGCCTGAAGTAGGATGACTTTGAGTGCTATACTTCATGTTCTGGAGCCTTGCCTTTCCATAAACAAGGGTGACAAGTGCTACCAGACCTGGAATTCACATCTTGGAAGAAACAGGGCAAGAGGGACTCATACTCCAATACAAAGGAAGGCCCTGATTTCCCTGAGACAGAAACTTCCTTGCAAATCTGAGATCTTTGTTCTGTTAGAACTCCTGCATGGTAAGGACTGAGTTTTGGGTCTTTGGTTCCAACCTCTTACATATTTCAATTTATTACCCCTCTGAACCAGAATGTGTCATCCCTCTGGGCCTCATCTAGAATAGGCCAGCATTACCCAAAGGAATTTACTCAGGGAACAACCCACCAGGGAGGATTCTGGTACTTTAAGCCAGTTCTTTGTGCTTTTGAGATACAAAAGCAAGGTTGCCTAAGGTGATCCATACCTATAATCCTAGCCACTTGGGAGGCTAAAGCAGGAAGATAGCAAGTCCCAGACCAGACTAGATAACTTTGGAGACCTTTTCTCCAAATAAAAAATAAAAAGGTAGAGCACCACTGGGTTCAATCCCCAATACCAAAACCAAACAAAACCAAAGGGGCAAGAGGTACAAAGCCTCTGGGCAGAGAGGCAGTGGGCTATGGAGAACAGGACTGAATTAGCTAAACACACGAATGTGTATACAACGACAGCTATGAGAAGTGCTAAGCTTCTAACAGAGGCATTTTCCTAGGGAGGCTAGAGAAAAACTTCCAAGAGCAGGTGGCTACTAAGCTGAGATTATAGCAGGCATGAGTGAATACAGGGTGGGTGGCCTGGAGAGCCAGGCAGTGGCACCACAAGGACAGGAGTTCGTCCTTGGCTATAGCTGAGATGCTTGCATGCACAGTGCAAACACTGATGTGGGGAATGTTAGGCCATTGGGCTTTCAAGTCTTTTTTAGTCTGTAATATTCTGTGACTTCCAGATCTGAGCCCCTGCAAGTGCTCTGAAAAAGAGCAGTTTGTTTTTTCAAATCCTTTGTAAGTATTATTTCAGTGAAGTATAATAGCTCTTCAAATGAGACCATATTTTACTTAGTCATCTCATACATTTTCTAGTTGAATACTGATGAAACCCCTTCCTCCTTTACTGTCTGTTTTTGTAAGGACCTATTATTATAAGTCTTTTTCTATCAGGAATCCCTTTACCTGGGCTTGCAGCCATCTGAGACAGGGCCCCTTCAATTGTGCTCACACAGGAGCTGTGCTCGGCTCATGGGAAGCCTCGTGCATCCTGCCCAGCCAAAAGGTGGAAGTGAGCTGGGTACTTAGGAGGCTGAGGCAGGAGGATCACAAAGTCGAGACCATCCTGGGAAACTTGGCAAAATAAAAAGGGAGAGGGAAATGACTCAGGGGTAAAGTACCCCTGGCTTTAATCCCCAGTATTAAAAAAAAAAAAAATGGAAGTGCATTTACCCAGAGGATGCCCTTCATCCTCCCAAGCTCTGTGGATAACTTCAACCTCTGTTTACTTTGGTCACCCCTAGATGAGAAGAACTTTCTGCCTCTGCCCTCACAAATAGCAAGCAGCCATGACAGGCTATCCATAGAACTCTCATACCCAGCTGATAGTGTGGGGTGGCCTGTGAGTTTGGGGAGCTCAGTAATAATCCAGCTCGATGTTACATGTCAATTCCTTCTTTCTGCAAAACCCCTAGGGGAGGTCCCTTGGAGCCTCTCAGTTGGTTATTGAGATATAGCCGTGGAAAGAGAGGAAAGCCATAGCACATTCATTTTACTCTTCTGCATTTCCTTCAGGGCCTCTCCCCTCCTGTGATTCGAGGCTTCTCCTTCCTTTGTTGGAATTAGGTGATAGAGCTCAGGATATTCCCTTCTAAATCAAGTCCTTCTGTCCTTCTAGGATGTGGCTAGCAGCTCTTATTCAGAATGAGGGAGCAGTTGTCATCTGGAGTCCTTAACATTCCATGTACTGACATTCTGAGGTCCTTGGCAAGGACAGTATTGCTGACAACTTCATCACATTGGGAGGTGACAATTACAAGGCCTCTGTAGATTCTTTGGACTGCTAAAGGGTAAGTGACCAGTGAAGATAATTATTTGTTTAGATGGATGAGTGTTTGGATACATAAAGAAATGACTGAGGCAAAAATTTTTATTGGTGGGAGAGAGCAGCAATGCAACGATTGCTAAGAAGAGGAGAATTGGGATGTTTCAAAAGCAGCCTGCCCCAGGAATTTTCTTAAGGTGTTTGTATGGGGGCATAGGAGGGTGGAGGAACTTTTGGCAATGGCAACGATGACTAATGTCCTGTTGTGCCATATTCCAAAATTCTCGGCAAAATACTTCTACAAATAACTTCCTGATGTTCATGTAATTTGGGGGAACCGAAAAGAAAAGAGGCTGTCTGTAATGGTTAATTTTATGTGTCAACTTGACTGGGCCACAGAATGCCCAGGCATTTGGTCAAATATATTTCTGGATGTGTCTGTGCTACAGTCTGGATCTTGAATCTCCTCCAAGGGCCCATGTGCTAAAGGTTTGATCACCAGCCTGTGGCTCTATTGGGAGGTGGTGGAACCTGTAAGAAGTGGGGCCTAGTGGGAGAAAGTTAGGTCATCAAGAGTGTGACCTTGAAGGGAATATTGGGATATTAGGACCCTAGCCCCTCATCTCCTTTTTTTTAGGGGGTGGGGGTCCTAGGGATTGAACAATTGAACCTAGGGTGCTTTACCACTGAGCTACATGCCCAGCCTTTTTAATTTTTTATTTTGAGACAGGGTCTTGTTAAATTAGTGGGGCTGGCCTCACTTGAGATCCTTATGCCTCAGCCTCTTGAGTTGCTAGGAAGGCACATACCATGCACCCAGCACATATCATGCACCCAGTATTTAATCCTTAAAAGAGAAAAATTGGTCTCTAAAACCTGATGACATTCAAGTCATCAGTGTTCATAGTAATAAGCCTTTAGGCTACAAATAATGTAATTTTATGTTCTCAACTGAATCATAGAGGCTTGATTTTTTGGTAAAGAAACTGTTTTTGTATTATTGTGACTGCAGTGGTTGAACTCCCTTCTGCTAACTCAATACCCACATGCCACCAACTCATTTTTATGTTTTCTTGTGGTAACCTTTCTACTCTCTAAAAAAAGACTATATTTTGTTTGCTTTTATCTTCTGCAGTGGCTTGGAAAGGAGATATCTTATTTTAAATGGAATTAATTATCATCATTAGTTTTTGTTTTCATTCTTAAACCTATAATTACAAACCTGTCAATGTCTAGAACAACATAACACATCCCCCATGAAGATGGAGAATTTAACACAACCTCTTCCTCTGCCTACTCATTCTTTGCACCAGTCTTATTGTATTCTGGTTTAAAAGTTGTTTGTTTGGGGGCTGGGGTTGTAGCTCAGTGGTAGAATGCTTGCCTAGCATGTGTGAGGCACTGGGTTTGATTCTCAGCACTGCATATGAACAAACAGAAAGTAATAAAGGTCTATCATGAAATTTAAAAAAATATTTTAAAAAAAGAAGAAAAAAGCTGTTTGTTTGTTTTGATACTCGGGATTGAACCCAGGGATGCTTAACCACTGAGCCACATCCCCAGCCTTTCTTGTTTTTATTTTGAGACAGAGTCTCATTAAATTGCTTGAATTTACAATCCTCATGCCTCAGCCTTCCAAGCTGAGGATTACAGGCATGAACTAACATACCTACTTCATGAATTTTCTCTATTGTGTTTGATGCTCAGTGTTTTCTGTGAGGAACAGTGAGCCTTTCCTCCCTCAGCCTATCACCCCACTTTCTTTCCATCCCTTCCTTATCCCAGTGCAGCCCTGAAGATGTGGATTCTCTTCCAGTTGCCTCTCCCCCCATATCTTCCTCCTTTCCCTGCCATTGGGGGAAAACCTGCCCAACTTCCCTAAGCACCTCCATGGTAAGGACTGGGGTGGGTCACAGGGCAGCCATTAGGGTCCTGGCTTCACTTGTCGCAGCAGGAGGGAGGAGACAATCTGCTTTAAACAGACTGAACACATTTGTAGAACATGGTTCTGCCAGATGTGGGGTGATCTGCTGGCCCCTACTTTGTAAGAACTATGGTCTGGCAGATGGGGTGAGTGACAGTCATTATCAGGGTACATGATATAACCACACTGAGCCTTGGATCCTGGGGGAGAAAAGAGGAAGGTGCCATGGGAACAGGGGTGGGTCATAGAAGGCCATGTGTGGAACTAAGCCTTGCAGAGTGACAGGCATAAGCCTAATGTCGGGGAGAGAAAGGAAAGGGTGTGCTATTGGAAGGGGACACCAAGGTCCTTGAGCTGTGGGAGATGGTGAGAATTCTGTGTGCCTGGGGCTCAGCTGGGGACAGGAGGATAGGGGGTGACAGGATGAAGATGCAGACATTCATCACTTAGGGGCACCTGTATGCTCAACTGAGACTGGTTGGATGTGGGAACTTAATTCCCCTAAGCTCCTGCTTCTGACTTCATATCAATGAATTGAAGCAGATGTTCTTAACCCTAACTTTCCTGGCCTCTCAATGTCAACTCAGGTTCTCTCTGAGTGAACCCTCACGGTGCTTCCCTCCAGGCTGCAGGGAAGGGCCCCACCCGCTTCCTATGGCTTGTCCAGTGCCTTTGCTCCAAAAGCCCCGCTGCTGCCTCAGCTAGGAATGTCCCTCTGGCCCTTTTGCACTTAGTTCATTCTACTCATTCTGCAAAAGCTCCTCTGCTGCCTTTTGGCCTCCGTTCCTGTCCTTGTAGGCTGGCTGGGTAGATCTCCTCCTCTAGTCGGTCTCAATGTGGACGGGGCTAGATGCTCACCTAATGCCTTCTATGGTGACTCTGGTGGGCATCTAGTAACTACCACAGGAGCAAACAGTGAAGTGCCCCAACGCTTCTACCTCTCTCCCTCTGTTGTCTACGTATTGCTTCTTTTGCTCTGTGTCTAGCTTGTTACAGGGTCCCATTGCCCATCCTCCCAAATGCCTTTGCCATTGCATCAATAGGTATTTGTGGACTATGTCTTCATACACAGTCATGTTTATGGCTGACCATTCCCCATCATCAAATCTAGTAGTCCCTAAAACAAGCCCTTTTTCTAGCCCAACCCACTGACATACCTTCCCTAGTATTGCTTCTGAATTTATACCCATGTGTCCCCAGTGGTCTATTCTTCTTCCCTGGTCATCCCTGAGTCATAGGTCGACTCCTGTCCCACCTCAGAGCATGAACCTTCCCTGACCACTCCAGGTGATGGTGATTCCTCTCTGTATAGAGGATTTGGCCATGCCAGGTACATCTGCACACGCCTGTAATCCCAGTGACTCAGGAGGCTCAAGCAAGAGGATCACAAGTTAGAGGTCAGCCTCAGCAATTTAGCAAGACCCTTTCTCAATTAAGTCTAGGAATGTAATTAATGGGTAGAGAGCCCCAGGTTCAATCCCCAGTACCAAAGTCAAAAACAAAACAAGAACTTGGCATGTCTCCCACTGACCATGTCACTGTATATTCTCCATGGAGGGTCATTTCACATCCCCCTTTGTGCAGAATGCCTGAATCGATGCTCAAATCAAAAACATTTGTTGAGATTGGAGCAAAATGAGTTAAAAAAAATTCACATTATTGGGGAGAATTATTTTAGATAATAGAACTCTTGTCTGAATTTTAGTAAGATGGATGTGAAAAAGAAAATATTTAATCAAATGGACCTTTTTATATAGGTTTAAGAGGAAACTGAGCCCATGAGAGATGAAGGGAATTGGTTAAACTGATACTTCTATCTTAATTAAGGAATCTACATAGAAATTAAATCCTTGAAGATGAGACTGTCACTCTCCACTCTTTCTAAAACTTGCTAATCTAGGAATTGTGAAAATGTTTTTGCTTCTGATTTGGTTATGAGGGTTTCATTTTATTTTGCAAAATGTTCTAAAATAAAAGTTTGCATAAACTCTATTAAACCTGAAATAATGATAAAAGTTTAAAAAAAGAAAAAACATTTGTTGAATGTTTACTGATGTGATCTCTATCTCCCGGTAAAGTTTTGTTTTGTTTTGTTTTGATACTGGGGATTGAACCCAGGGTTCTTTACCACTGAGCGGCGTCTCCAGTCCTTTTCTTTTTTTATTTTGAGACAGAGCCTTGCTAAGTGGTGGAGGCAGAGGCCTGAAATTTGGATCCTCCTAACTTAGCCTCCTGAGTAGCTGGGATTGCAGGTGTGCTCCACTGCACCTGGGTGGTAAAGCTTCTTGAAGGCAGCAGTCATGTATTCTCCACTTTATGGTTGATATCATATCCCCAAAACTGGTGTTCCAGATGTATTTGTTTACTGACAGCTTGATACAACCAACCTGCCCCTCTAAGTGGATTGAATACACACAAGCACACACACACTTGCACACATTGGAAGCATAGATCTTTTAAAGATCCCAGTATATATGTATGTCCCAGTAACTCTCTGGAAATGATCAGGAGAACATTCAATGATGATGGGAAAGTTTTCTATTGGCACACAATATGGCAGCACCAGCCATGTGTGGCTGTGGAACACCCACATTGGAGCTGATATAAATGAAGAACTGGATGCTTAATTGTATTTAATTTAAATTAATTAAATGTAGGCAGCTGCTGTGGATGGTACAGCTCTAGATTAACTCACCCTGTTTCAGCCTCTGCCCAACACTTGACCCTCTCCAGCCCCCTGATCCCCTCCCACCTCTTCCCAGGGGTGCCCTCCACCTGCTCCTGCCCTGCTTGATTTGGACCTATTTTTCCACCTTAACTTCCATGTTCTCAGACATTGTGTTTGACCTCTGGCCAAATAGTGCCTGGGAGGAAGAGACGTCCTGCTTCTGGTCCACACTCTAATGTCCCCTCCAGCCTGGCTTCCCCAGTGGGAGAGGGGTAGAACCAACAGCCTACTAATGGCTTAGGAGCACGGAGGATATAGAACATTCTGGACTTGACTGTTCACACAAATGATGTATCTCAGTGGATCATCTTCACCTGCTCTTAGAAGTGCCCTCTTGGGATGAGAGCAAGGTAAGGGTTTGATATATAGGTAGTTCTTGAGAAGAAGGTCATAGAATTGAAACACAGACTCAGGATGATTTCATCAATCTTATTTTTCTTAGAGAACTGAATTAAATGAGGCCCATTTTAATGGAAAACAAAATAATCAGACAACATGGTGACATCCTTTGTGTGTTTACCATGGTACAACAAGGTTTTGTGAACCAGAACTAAGCTCTGGGAACTTCTTCCAAGCAGTCCAAAGGACATCCCCAAACATGACACTTAAGACAATTCTTCATTACTCTGACAGTGACTTCTTGAAACGCTTGTGTAATAAATAAATAGAAAATATATCTTTGTTCATGGTGACACCTACAAGAAATGTTTACATACAGAACACACTATACATCCATTTCCCGAAAAAGGACCAGCTATTTCGGCAACAGGAAAAAGACAAGTATTTTAGAGGACTGCTGTTTTGTTTAAAGGCCTTAATCAATTGTAACACTTAGAAACAGAACAACAAAAACAATTTTCTATACAGTAAGGAAATCTGCACTATCAGGGAAACTCCTGGACATTGACTCTTGCTGAATGGTTTAGGAGAGAAAGTTTTATGTACAGGTCCTGTGCTATTGAACATATATACAACTCTGAGAACGTTCCAAAAGATTATTTTTTTAAATGAACTGAGCCAAAGACATTCAACATTCCTGGCCACCTGAAAGTGATCTTATCCTAAGTGGTTCACAGTGTGAGACCCTTGCTTGAAAGAGTTTGAAATTTCAACCAAACTGTAGACAGAAAGGGCGTGAGGTCATTTTAACTCTACTGTCACTCATCCACCCAGAAGTGGCCCTTCCTTTGATTTTGGCCTTTGGAGTAGCCATGTCTTAAGAGGCAGGGTCCCATTGTCACCTCCCAGCAGCTGGAAGATCAGTTTAATAGGAATGATCCCTCTGGCAGTTGGCTCAACCTTGGGAGTGGGCTCTGGGACCAAGTCTCATGGATGCAACTGGGCAGAAAGAGTCAAGCAAGCCTGCCCTCTTTGAGGGAAAGAGTTTATGATTGGGGCAGGAAATGGGACAAAGGTAGTTTGTGAGACCCAGGGAGACCTTGGTGTCTCATGAGCAAGTATAGACCACAGATAAAGGTTTCCCTCATCTAGGGGTCTCTGAGTTCTCTCCCAGGTAGAAAAGGGGGAGAGCAGGGTATTGAGCAGTGGCTGAGAGACCCTGGCCTGGAGCCAACAGTTCTTTGGACCCCCCCCCACACCTGCCTCACCAGAAACACGCTGTCACATCCTGAAGCCATCCACTAGGCTCCACCTGCAGAACTGCAGAAACAGGTAGCACCAAGGGGGTTCCTGCAGCCACCATGTGCCCAAGTGTGGTCTGGCAGGCAGGGGTGGCAAGGTGTAGGCTGCAGGGACCACAACACCAGAAGTAGGGTAGGATTGTGTGTGCAGAGGAGCAGGAAAGAAATAGCTATGAGCTAAAGATCATTCTATTCTGATTCTTTTCTTTCCTTCAAGGGATTTGTCCCCTTTCCAGAAGCTACTTCAGGAGCACTGGCATCCTGGCTAGTTGTGGAGGCAATGTGGTATGGCACAAGTGCTAGGAGTGGGCTCCTGGGGTCCTGCCCTGTCTGCAGTTCTTTCCCATCTTATAGCTTCATTTTCCCCAGCTGGGAGATAAAGGGTTGGACTAGATGGCTCCTGATGAGCTCCAGCTCTGAAGTTGCAGGCTTATTGACACATGACCTCTCTAGAGTCTCCTGAGTCATCTCAGTTCCCTGGAGGAAGTGCCAATGACTTCCTTAGAGTCATCAGGAGGCTGGCCAGGAACCAAATTCCACATGGCTCTTGGTATCACAAGCACAGACTATTCCTCCCTTCTGACCATGGTTCTCTGTCACAAGTGGGTCAGCTAGCAGAAAGAAAAGAGTAACCCTTCATCAACCAGCTTCAGCAGGTAACGGCAGGAAGATTCCACCTCTGAAACACTAGAGAGGCCAGCCTGCCTCTCTCCAGCAAAAGCCTTTGCCCTTCATTTCTGCAAGTGCTGCTGCCTCCAGGAGTGAAAGGCCTTCTGGACCAACCCAAGCAGATGCAAATATTCCCTTCTTTCAACTTTCATCACCTCCATTTCACCTCTCTTGGGCTTCTTTGTTTGGAATTAGAGTGCACTTAGACCTGTGGCTGCTTAACTCACTTCCCTGAGCCCCTCTCCACAAGGTGTGTTCTCACCTCTCCATCCTGGGTGCCCCAGGCCACCCCATATCATGGTACTGGCTGAAAAGAATCATCTACCGCTGGGTTTTGGGTACAAAGTGAAAAGCCACAGTCTTCTTGAATCTTAGAACTGAACTGGCCTTTAAGAGTCACCTTGTCCAAGTACCAATGTGCCAAATCTCCTGAAAGTGGGACACCTCCAGAAGCAGGGATCACTTCTTCCCAGGGGTAGCCAGCCCCATCTTGGAGAGCTCTGTTGACACACTAGCTCCTATTCCCATGAAGACTGGTCCTCGTTTACAGGAATAAAGATTTGCTTAAGATCGGGGCTCTTTCCCCTACTTCTGTCCCCTAACGCATCTGCTGGTGACCATGGGATCCATGAGTGATGCAACCTTCCAGATATCTACTGTGTGGGCAGGGCTCTGCCAAAGTGCAGTATAGCTGCCAGCACAGCCCAGGGCTTCTCATATGGTCCCCACATCCCCACTAAAGAGGCACAGATAAGAGAGAAGCACCCAAGAGGCTGCAAGAAAGAGAAGACTTCCATCCTTGGCCAACACTGCCCGAGGGCTGCAGGTAGATGCTTGAGTGGGGGCAGGTGGCAGCACCAGGATTATCCAGTATCCTTTCCTTGCCCATCAGGGCTGATTCACAGCCTCCCAGGCAGCTGCTGGACAGGGGCTGGAAAGTCACCCATCCTGCCTCTGCTGCCCCGCCATTATAGTCTACCATGGGAGGCACCAGCGTGATAGCTGTTCTCACAGTTTCTTCTTCCTCAACACAGGGATGGGCACAACTTGGAAGATCTTGGCTGTGTGGTCCTCTGTCTCCAGAGTCACCCAGATGGGCCGGAAGGTGCCTTTGAAGCCAACAAATGCCATCTTTTCTGGAAAGCAAAGATGAGTCACATGAACAAAAATACTAGGAGAGAAGGGTCACACCCCACCCCTTCCTAGGGCTCCCCTTCACTACTCCCCTGTCCTGTTACCACCGGGCACTCCCTTCCTTGCCACACTTGACTATCTCCTGCTGAGAAGAGCTCTGGTCCCAGCTACTGGTAGCACCTGTTTTTTGATCATCTGGGGCACACAGGTCTCACCTGTACCTCACTGCCACCTTAGCAGGGTGGAGGCTCTGTTAGATATAGGACAGCCATGCACAGCAGGAAATAGGATACACTGGGAGTGAGGAATCTCCAGGAACCCTGCCTTCCTTCAAGCTGATCTGTGGAACACTGGGATTCAGGACTTGCTGGTGCTCAATTTGCCAAGTGATGGCATTTTTCTATAAGAGCTCTTCCTCAGCTCTTATCACTTGTGTAGCTTTAGAAGTGGACTATGTATCCAAGGTCACAAAATAAATCATGCAGCCCAGACTAGAACTCCAGACTCCTGTACCCCATGTAACATTCTCTGTCTTGCATTTCCAAGGTTGACTCTACTAGGAGTCAGGGATCCATGTCTACGCTCAGGAATGGCCTGGTCTGGTCTGGCAGGTAGCACACATTTATCACCAATGAGCAAGAACCACTTGACTTGAATCATCTTACATACATGAGGTTTTTGCAACAGGGGTCTTAATTTAAAAGAGAGAAGCTGAAAAATAATTCTAGACTGGACTATAAAAGGATGCTTTTCTTCCTCTGTGTTGTCTTCTGACTGCCGTGAAGGGCTTTCATTTTTCTAATTTTTCTTTGGTTGTTTCCTGGGATGAATATCCATGTGATGAGTTACTGGTTTTGTTGTCTTTTGTAGTCAGGATTGTGTAGTAGCTCAGAACCTAGCTCTGATTTAGAAAGGTTAGAATCTGTATCCTAATCCCATTTTCCCCCATTTTTATTGGTGCATTATAATTTGACATAATAGTGGAGTTTGTTGTTACATATTTATACATGCACACAATATAACAATATAATTTGGTCAATTTTAGTCCCTAGTACTTCCCCTTTCCCTCTTCTTCCTCCTTCTGGTCTCTTTCCTCATCTTAAATGGAAATAATAGTACCTCACTACTGAATGAGTGAGATAATTATGAAGCTTTATTTAGCAAGGTGCAAAACTGAGCTTAAATAATAACTACAGTGATCACTGTCATCATGTCCCTTTCCTCACAATTTCCCAAGGACTTGCTCTGGATAATCTGTGGCAGGAGCATGCCACCTCTGTCCTGTCCAGCTTCACCGCTGCATCACAGAAGAGCTACGAGGCCTTGGACAAGCCACATAGATTCTCTGGGCTTTAAAGTTCTTCCTTCTCTTAGAAGACAAAGGAGAGTTTTGCCAACTACAAAAAAAATCTGTGAAAATATTGGCAATAGCTAGAATGTTGAGGGAAATGGAGACTTTTTCAATCTGGATAATGGGAATTGTAGGAAAGTTAGGCAAAGCCACTTTCTTGGTGATACTTTCATTGAATAAAGGACCACTCACAGGCTTGGGTGCAGGAATGCACACCTATAATCCCAGCTACTGGGAGGCTGAGGCAGGAGGATTGCAAGTTCAAGGTCTGACTGAGAAATTTAGTAAAACCTTGTCTAGAAATCAAAAAGAGTTAGAGAATATAGTTCAGAAGTAGCAAAACCTTGATATCAATCCCCAATACCACAAAAATAAATGAATGAATTTTTTAAAAAGGGGCCACTTGCTGAGCACATGGGTGAAGAATTATAGCAATTATCTTTTAGGGCCTAGTCACAAATTACAATAAATTTTCTGTCTCATAAGGATGTAAATAAGTGGTATCTTGCACATCCACTCCAGTAGACGCCTGGGAATAGTGAGGATTCAGAGGCTATACACAAGTTTAGAGGAAAAGAATGTTTTGGACTCAATAAGGGATAAGATCAGCCTCCATGCTTGGCACTAATCTTTCTTGGTTCTGTTTAAACCCCAGTCTGGACCCTTACCTTTCAATTTGAGACCTTTGTCTGCCCCAAGCTTTTCCAGCACTCTGGTCCATGGACCTCTGGTGATGTATCTTCCCTTTGACACCATGAGAACTATGGAACTGAGCAAGAAGAGACTGATTAGGTGACTTAAACAAGAGAGAAAATTGGAGTCAGAGGTACCCGGGAGGGATGCTGGCTCACAAATGGTGGCACTAGGAGCACTGCCCATGGGCCCAGCCAGGGATCTGAGAAGGGCAGCTTCTCCTGCATGCCGAGATGACAGGCTCTTTCCAAAGGGTGACGAACATCCTGAGTAGCCCTCCCACACATCTGGCCACAGCCAGTGCTCCTGGTCTTCTCAAGCCTAAATGCAGCTATGGCTTTTACATGTCTGTCCCCAAACAAAATAGAGTATGCATGTGGAGCTCAGCATCTGCGGCTGCTCCACCAGCACCTATGCCAGAGCTGGGCTCATAGTGGGACTGAATATGCATTTATTTTCATTTGATTGTTCTCCACCCTGTTTGGAGAGAACCAGATAGAAATATGGTGATGGAGAAAGTCAGAACAGGTAGAAGAAGCAAAAAGGGAATGAGAAAGAGGGAAGCATGGGAAGAGGAGGGGAGCATCTGTCAAGTATAAAACCAATCAGAGTTCCAAAATACTGGAGTCTTGGGGACCAGCTGCATCAGCATTACCTGGGAGCTCACTAGAATGCCACAATCCACTCCCAGCTGACCATTAGGCCCCAAATCTGCATTTGAACAAGATCTCCAGAAGACTATGTGCACTTAGGTCAAGAATCCCTGTGCTAAGATTTATCCTGGAACCCATGTTTCTTTTGGTGCCTTTAAAAAAATTATTATTAAGTTTTAGGTGAACACAATATCTTTATTTTACATTTATGTGGTGCTGAGGATTGAACCCAGTGCCTCATGCATGCTAGGTGAGCACTCTACCACTGAGCCACAACCCCAGCCCTCTCTTTTGGTGCCTTCTTTGCATGGTTGTAGGCTTTATGTGGTCCAGAGCTACCCTCTTCTGAGCTGCAGGAAGAGTGTGACCTAGTCTGAGATCTTTCTGGAAAGATCACTGTGTAGTTGCCACATACTCAGATTGACCTCTTATGCTCATGTCACTTCCCTCTCTTTTTTTTAATATTTATTTTCTAGTTGTCTTTGGATATAATACCTTTATTTTATTTATTTTTATGTGGTGCTGAGGATGGAACCCAGAGCCTCACACATGCTAGAGCCTCACACTCTTCTGCTGAGCCACAACCCCAGCCCAACTTCCCTTTCTTTTCAGAAAAGATTTGCTTCTGTTTTGCAAATGGTGACCTGGAATAAATAATTACAAAGTATCTGAGAGGACCTGCCAAAGGGGAACTGTGCCTGGGAAGGGCAGAGGACTGGAGCAATGGGTATGCCCAGCCTGAAGATCCCAACTTGTAAAAGTCCAACTCGGGAGCAAGGTGTCACTTCTTTCTGTTTTGGGTTGTACTTAGCCTCAAGTGCTAGAAAAACAGCCTCTATAGTGGGCAGGCTCAGACAAGGAAGTGAGCACCTCCTTCCAGAATAGAAAATAGGGCAAGAGATCTTTGGGGCTTCCAGCTCTCATCTCAAAGGAGTTCTTTAACCACAGACCACAGTCCAGACATGGAAAAACTGTATGGGATTTTGGAACCCGTTGTTACCCCCATTTGTGTCCCAGTGGGAACATAAAAAAGCTGTTGAAAGGCAAAGGATTTGTGTGTGATAAGATCAGATGAAAAGGGAGCAGAGGATGCCTTGGGCTTTTTAAGATGGCTGGTGAGGGAATCCCACGGGAATTGGTGCAGTGAGGCCCGTTAAAGAGAGAGAGCTCATCTCAAACACATCCTTGGCAATGGATGCAGGCTCTGTTCCCAGGAGAACATTTCCATGTTGTTTAATTTCAATACAAAAGCTAAGATCCCATGGCTGGGCTAAGATTTCCTGCTGGGGTGGGCTTGAAGGAAGGTTATGGAGGTGACCTGGGTTAGCTCACAGGAGAGGGACAGGGAGACAGGTTTTCTTACTACCTAATATCACTCAGAATCCATCCTGCCTGCCCAGGTCAGGAATCTCTGCCTCTATGTAATCTTCATGGCCTCTCAGCCCCTGCACCAGCCAACAGAGTCTCCAATCAGGTGGAAAGGCAGAGGCAGCTCCCAGAGCCATTCTTGGTATTTTTGTTGTAAGCAGCTGCCCTTTTCTTTCCCTGGGCCCCTGGGGCCAGTGGTGGCCCTGTGGATAGGGGAGAAAGGGTGGGGCAGGTCTACATTGGGCCTGCAGCCATAGGAGGGAAGGACCTATCTTGCTCCTGCTGCTTCCTAGGAGGTCCAAGAGGGGTCAATGGTACCTAATTCCTGCCTAGGTACCCAGCCCCAGCCCAGGGCCTGGCTCATACTAGCCACAGTGTCCCCCAGGGAGGGACTTGGGCTGCTGCACAGGCTGAAAAGATCCTATTATGCCATTTCAAACAAAGCAGTTTTGCATTTTCATATCTTATTACCAGCTTCTGACTCCTATTTCATCTTAAGAAAAAGTTCTCTGACCAAAAAAAAAGGCATAAATATGTCTGATCTCTAGATGATAAATGTATTTTTTCCCAAGTTGGTTATTCTTATCCTTCTGTATAAATCTGCACATGAAGAAGATGAAATACTAAAGAAATATCAGATGGGAGAATGGAGAAGGCATTATATGTGTTTAAGCAAAAATGTTATTCTTCATTATCTCAGTGTCCATTCTACCCAGTGCCCATCACAGAGCATCTGGGAAGTGTATTTGGTTTCATTCATATGCTACTGTGTGGTATGTACCACACTAATAACTTAGACTTTCCTCTAGGTTGGGACTCCTGAGTTACTTCCACACCTACCTAACTAACCAGGGCCTGTGAGATATGGCACCAGCAGCTCAAAGCCCATACTCTTGACAGACAACAGATGATTTTCCCATTCCTATGGTGAGTGAAACCAGGGGTTAACTACTGAGCTACATTTCTAGCCCTTTTTATTTCTTGAGACAGAGTCTCACTCAAACTTGCAGTCCTCCTGCCGCAGTCTTCCAAGTTGCTAGAATTATAGACAGGTGCCACCACGCCCATCTGTGAGTCATGTAGGGAACTTTTAGTTGGATTGGAGGAGACTGAGGAGGTGATAGGTGTGTTAGATGCAGAAGGTGGCAAGGAAGTACTGAACAATTGCTCAGTAGAGGACACAGGTGATCCACATTTAAGATGCTCAGAGCAGCAGCCAATATAGAAAATGGGGAGATAGGAAGAGGAAGGCCCATTAGGAGACTGTGCCCATGGTATTGGTGACCAACAAGGAAGGACTGGATAGACCAGTGGTAGAGGGGACTGTGGAGGGAACTGTTAGGGGATTGATAATCCAGGTGACATTGACAGGGTACTATGTTAGGAATGAAGAGAGAAACTGGAGGAATAAAAGAGTCAAATGCCAAGCTCAGATTGCAGATTGATGATGACAACGTAATCAAAACAGGGAAAACAGAAAGAATGGCTGGTTTGGAGATAAAAAAAATAGAAAGAGCCAGTGGGCAGATGCCTGTAAACCCCGGGACTCAGGAGGCCAAGGCAGGAGGAATACAAGTTCCAGGCCAGCTGGTGCAATTCAGCAAATCTGACACTCAAAATGAAACATAAAAAGCACTGGGGATGTAGCTTAGTGGTAGAGCATCCCTGGTTTAAAAATAATTTAAAAGGATGAGGGCTGGGGATATAGCTCAGCGGTAGAGCCCTTGCCTAGCATGCGTGTGTGAGGCTCCAAGTTTAATCCACAGCACCACAAAAAAAGGGAGGGAGAGAAAGAGAGAGAGAGAGAGAGAGAGAGAGAGAGAGAATTTAGTTCCATAGGGAATGTCCAGGTGGCAATCTCAAAGCAGTAGTTGGATAGAACATCTGGTGCTCAGGAAAGAGAGATCTAGGCTGGAGATACTCAGAAGCCACCAGCATTTGGACCTTATTGAAGGTGTGGGAGGGGATGAGATCATCATGGGAGAGTGTGTAGTAATGGGGAAGGACAGGCAGCCTTCCCATTTGTAAGGGGGCAGGCCTGTCCTCCTCAGCCTGACCTACATTCCAACAACTCTGGCTTCAACATGAGCATTCACAGGCATGATGCTTTCCCAATCCAGCACCAGTGATCTGTGGGCCGACTGTCAGGACTCTCTGAGCTTTTCCAGACTGGGAACCATAATGAAAGGCTCAGTAAGAGGGATGGGGCCCCAGTCCATGGGTATGTTGTGCCACTAAAACAGTTTCAGAACCAGAGACATGGACTTACTTGTCAGGAAATGTTGCAACGTAGTTGAAAAGCTGCCATGGAATGCCCTGCAGGATGGAGTTCCTGAAGCTCATGTGGCTCACCACGTGTCCTTGGCTCCCATCAATTACCACCACCTGGATGCCATCTTCCGAGCTAGGGTACTTCTTCCCATCCACCTGCAGAGCCAGAGCAATATGGGTTTGAGGTGGGACCCTGAAAGCAGCCAATACCTGGAGCGCTCCTGCCTGGGGGCTTCCCATGCAAACCCTGAAGACAGATGTTGCCTATGTGGTTATTCAAGCCTTAAACCTCCTTAATTCCCTAGAGCCTTCTGTAGTGGGTTCAACAGTGGTCCTCAAGTGATAGGTCCACCTGGAGTTTGTGAAAGTGACCTTATATAGAAAATAGTGTCTTTCAAGACAGGTACAGTGGTTCATGCTGTAATTCCAGCCACTTGTGAGGCTGGGGCATGAGGATTGCAAGTTTGAGGCTAGCCTTAGCAATTTAGCAAGACCTGTCCCCAAATGAAAAATAAAAAGGGCTAGGGATAGGGTGAAGTACTCCTGAGTTTAATCCCCAGTATCAAGAGGAGAAAAAAAGAAATAGTGTCTTTGTAGATGTATTAATTACATACACACACAACTTAGTATTAAAGATCTCAGGATGAAATTAATATCTAGGATTTCTAGGGTGGGTCCTTAATCCAATGATAGGTGTCCTTACTTTATTTTATATTATGTTATTATTATTTTGGTACTAGGGATTGAATCCAAAGGCACTTTACCACTGGCTACATCCCCAGTCATTTTTTATGTTTTATTTTGAGACAGGATTTCACTAAATTGCACAGACTGGCCTTGAGCTTGCCATCCTTCTGCCTCAGCCTCCCAAATTGCTAGGATTATAGGTGAGCACCACTGTACCCAGTGATAAGGTGCCTTTATAAAGGCACAGCAGGATGTGAGACTCAGACACCCAGGACAGAAAGTCTTGTGAAGACAGGGCAGAAGTTGGAATGATGTGCCTGTGAACCAAGGTTTGCCAAGGATCAGCAGCAGCACCGGACAGCATTTCCTTCAGCACCTCCAGAAGAAGCCAGCCCTTTCTAAGATTTCATACTTCTGACCTCCAGGACTTCGAGAGAGTAATTTGCTTTGCCTTAAGCTGCATGGGTCATGATAACTTGAAAATTTCAACAGCCCTAGGAAATGACATACTGCCTTTCATGGAGCTAATGAGGACCCCATAGGGATCAGCACTGCTTACTTCAATATAAGCAAAGTCGTTCCGAAGGTGGAAGAAGTGCTGCTTGGAACTTTCCATCTTCACCTCCAAAAAGTGGTCTTTTGTCTTCTGGAATACAAATACAACCCAAGGTGTTATCAGATCTGAGTAGTTGTTCCCTCAGTGACCGCTGACCCCACAACAGGAAACAGTTCCTGGAGCAGGACAGATGTCTAGAGTAGACCCTGACTGAGTTTGGGCCCACAGAGACAGAGGGTCCAGGCTGTCTTCCGCCACTCACCAGTTGAGCACCAAGAAGCTTCCTGGGCAGGGGCACGTCCACTACAGCCCTCTCTGCAAATCTGGGGTAGGCAGTGGCTGTGCAGTCACTCACACCTGCATTCTTGGGGATCAGAGCTTTGATCTTTATTCTCTCACAGCCTTTCATGGAGCAGAAGGCAAATTTGTCCCTCTCGTTCTGGGCTTTGAGCTTCAGGAACAGCAGCCTGCATATGGGAGGTATCACAGATGTTCATGTGGGACCTTCAGTACCTCCTCCCTACCCACAACATTTACCATGTCCTTGTCCCTGGGGTGAGACCTGGTTGGCCTTACAAAACAGACCTATGACTGCCAAATGATCATACTCAGTTGAAGAAATAAAAAGCAGATACATTGAAGAAAAACTTGATAATGAGCAAGGCACAAAGGCTCATGCCTGTAATCCCAGCTACTCAGGAAGCTGGGATGAGCAGGAAACAAGATGATCTCAAGTTCAAAGTCAGCCTCGAAAACTTAGAGAGACCCAGTCTCAAAATAAGAAATAAAAAGGTCTGGGAATGTACCTCAGTGATAGAACACCCCTGGGTGCTTATACTGAAACAAAAAAAAAAAAAAAAAGGAAAGAAAAAGAAACTAATAATGATGGCTATTATAGCATGCTGTATGCCATGCACATATTATAAGTTGATAAATGATCTTATTTAATCCTCAACCCTGTCCAATGGGTTCTGTTATCATCCAGACTTCCCAGAGGAGGAAACTGGCCCTGAGAAGTGAAGTGACTTGCCTAGGACCACATAGCTGGGGAGTGACAGAACTGGAATTTTCCATTTCATCATTGTGTGTTATGAGGAAATGCTATCTCTCTTTCTAACACTCTTTTTTTTCCAAACCATAACTTATTCCAAAAATTATTTTAGAATTTATTTAAAATAATAATTATTGTAAAGGAAGCTGGCCCAATATTACAGGGAGTCAGATTATGGCTAAGCCACATACTAACTTGGGATTCATTATCATTGTGCTTTTAGCTCAGAAAAATGCTTCCAGGCTGAGTCCCACATCAAAAGATGTGGTGTGGACACCCAGCACACAACTCTCTGCCGATTTCACTCTCTCTGAGACACTAAGTCCTAAGCTTGGGTTGTTCCATGATGTGCTCCCATCCCTCATCACACCATAGCTGGTCAGACGAGGGCACACAATGGACTTGCAGAGCAGCTGCTTATTAGCTACCTGATAACCAAGAAGAGTTTCTTCTTGTGAATTAGAATTAAAAGACCCAGTGGGTCTTTTAACTACTAGTTGGTCCAAACTGAAAGTCCACTGGGACTGTGGCTGAGGTAGCCATCTTGTGCCATGTGCCTCCTGAGTAATCTGGAGAGGAAGGCTTGAGGCAAGAAGCAGATACAGAGGCTAAGCATGTGTGTGGGGGGAAAGTGCATGTATGAGAATGTGAGAAGGAGCCTTGATTTCCTCTCAGTGGGACCTCCATCTTCTAACACATTTTTTAATTGGTGCATTATAGTTGTATATGATGATGGGATTTGTTGTTATACATTCATTCGAACACACAATATAAGAATATAATTTGGCCAATATAATTCCCCAGCACATCCACCCTCCTACTCGCTGGTGTTCTTCATTTGACTTGAGCTCACTGAGTGGCTTCATGATTCTAGACATTAACATCAATAAACTTTGTTTCTTGCATTAAGCGATCCCTGAATAAAACAGAACCAGTGGCTATAGAGGTCTCAAGCTGGTGGGCTGAGAGTAGAGTCTGGACAGTATGCATTCCCTGCTCTGTCAGAAGGGAAGCTGAGGAGGCGGGGAAAGTTTCCTTTAAGGAGTTTAGGAGGAGGGCAGCTCAGGCTTCTCATGGTCACATCTTTTTTTTTTTTTTTTTTTGTGGTGCTAGGGATTGATCCCAGGGCCTATAAAGCAAGCACTCTACCAACTGAGCTATATCCCCAGCCCTCCCATGGTCACATCCTGCTGGGGCTCTCACACACCTCTGGAAACCATACCAGGGAACCAAGGGGCAGAAGTGGGATTGGCTCCCAGCTTTTGCACAAGATTTAGCAGCATTCAGAATACAGTAGATTGCCAGAATACAGCAGATTATCTGTTGTCAAAATATAACAGGGGATAAATGGCTACATTGTTGCCAGAATACAGTAGATTATCTGAACTGGGAGGGACCTATAAGACCATCTAGCCCATGCTCCTTATTTTAAAGACTGCATTTGCCTTCCCTTATCCTGGATTGCAACTTGGATGTAATCTAGTTGGCAGACCTGAGCTGCAAGGCCCTGGGGGGCATAGAAGGAGCATGAACCCTGATGACAGTAAGCCCCTGGCCATGATCAGGTGATATCCATGGTACTTTCAGTACTAGGCTTGCTTATAATTTAGTAATAGCCCACTTAGGTGGCATCTAGCAAACTCAGTTGTTCAGAACACAGCTAAAATCACTTGAGTATTTTCTTAATCTTTAAAAACAGACAATCCACAGCATATATACTTCATACTTTGGAATCTCCTCATTTTTAGCCTACTTATTTTAATTTCATCCCTAATTATAACAAGCTAGTAACCAACCCATGATAGATTAGAAGATAGCTACTGAGAGTAGGTGCTCTGAATCTAGTAAGAAATAAAGAAGTTAGAAGGCAGAAAGATTAAACATAGTCCCAGGCATGAAAAAAAGTCCAAGAATTTGAACCCTTCCTCATAGGAAATACGTCTCATTTTACCCATCTTATAGTCCCCAGGGACATCACTGATTTAAAGCATCATTTAATAAACAGTAGGCAAAATGATACTCTTAGCTACCCAAAACAAGGTTAAATTATGCAGTAAAACCTGCCTAAAGGTGATAAGGGGACAAATCATAGATTTTAAAAACCTATAGTTTTTGATCAGGAGCTACAGATGTGGCTCCGTGGTAGAGTGTGTCAGAAGCCATCCATGACCCATATGTGAACTGTGCATGAACTCAAATGATGTTGAGGCCATTAGGTAGGAAAGCCTGGTATCGAGAACTCCCAGCAGCAACCCTGCTGGTTTGAGAAGCCTAGTTTATGTGGCTTCCTACCCAGCTCCATCACAAGTCAGCATAGCATCAGAGATGGTGTGACCCACTAGAGCCACACCGCCTCTTGGAGATGGGTGTGGCCTGCCAAAATGCCAGTCAACCTGTTTACTGCAAGACCCCTGCCACACCAGAGAAGCAAGACTCCTCCAGCTGAAATCTTATCCCTGCCTTTGATATACTCCTTCTATCAGGACTAGAAGACCTAACAGATGCTCTGCTTCATCTAATTTCTAGCTCTATCTCTATTTCTTACTAATTATTTCAGACTTTTTTCTTCCCAGGCAACTCACATCTCCTGAGCATGAACCTACCCTGGCAGGGTGCTAGTCATCCCACAATAAGAGTGCTTGCCTAGATTTCATGAGGCCTTGGGTTCCATCTCCAACACCAAAAAACCCAAATAACTCCAAAAGTTTGGATCAAAGACGTTTGATTCATTTAGTGGCAGTTTCCACTGGAAAAAAAATTCACATCTTTGGGGCATCTCATTTTCCACAATCTTAAAAGAAGAAGAAAATATGCATGGATGATGTCACAGGGACTCACTGACATTTGTTGTTTTAATGATAATACTTTCCGCTGGTGTGTGTGGGATATCTAATTCCTCCTCCTCTAGCTTTTATATACAGGAATTTTTTTAGATACTCCTGGACCCATCCTTTGTCCACTTCTCATCTGATTGATGGGTCTGGGGCATATGGTTTGCCCCATCTACCCTTCTATACCCTAAATTTTGGGGGCTGGGCCTGTGATTGTGTGGTACTGGCCCAGCCAGGTGGCTAAAACTGGGGACAGTGTTGGGAAGCTCTGTCCTCCAGTAGCTTCATCATCAGTAGAACAACTGAACAACTGAAGTGTCCTCTTCACCTGCTATCCAGTCTACCCCACAGTTGCTTTGGAACTTATGCAGGAAAAGGGGGCATTATTTATTGTTTCTCAACCCCAACATTGTCCTTGTACTTCTGACCTTTAAAATTTAATTTAATTTCCCCTTCATTGAATGGATAGCTCTCTTAAAAAAAAAAAAAACACAACATCTGGTTTCTATTTACTTCTCATGGACTTTAAAATAAGAATAGAAAAATGGGCCAGGTGCAGTGGTTGGCACCTGTAATCCCAGCAACACAAGAGGCTGAGGTAGGAAGATTGCAAATTCAAGGCCAGTCTTGACAATTTAGCAAGACTGAAATTAAAAGGGCTGGGGTTGGGGATGTCGCTAAGTGTTGGATAACCCCTAGGTTCAATCCCTAATACCCTCCTCCCACAAAAGAGAATAGAAAAATGTCCATAAATGACCTTTTTACCCTGACTTGAGGGTTTCCGATCATCAGCTTCATCACTTTGAAGATGTATTGACATTCTTATGTCACTAATCTAAATTTCCATTTAAGGAAAGGGACCAAATAGCTCCCTTGTTGCCATGAACAGATACTGTTTCCATCATACCTCTGCTAAATAGAATCTAGGGTAGTTTAATAAAAGACTGAGGGACTTTGGATACAGATGGTTGTAGGTTCAAATCCAGCCATGTTTGTGCTGAGGTCTTGGAGTAAGTTACACCTATTTTTTTTGTGTCTTCTTTGCCCATCTATAAATTAGGTGTAATGTCATTTGTCGTGACTGGGTGTTTTTTTTTTTTTTTTTTAGAATAATGCACAATTTTGTTTTTATTTTTAATTCGTATTTGATGCCTTCACTTTTTTTATGGGGGGGTGGATAAATTCCCTACAATCCACAGGTATATTTAATAGAGTATTTAGTTCTTTCCTAGACTTGACAGCTTTAGAAATATGTGCATGATACAGTCAGCCTTAGGATCAAAGCATATAGGAAGGGCTGGGGATATAGCTCAGTTGGTAGAGTGCTTGCCTCACATGCACAAGGCCCTGGGTTCAACCCCCAGCATCAAAAAAAAAAAAAAAAAAAAAAAGCATATAGGAAAGTGTTCTGCATTAGCTGGCATTTACTATCTGGTTGTTTTTAGGATTATGGAAGGGCCAGGGGGACAAAAGGAGAACAAGTCACTTCCCCACAGGCAGTGGGAGCCTCCTTACCCTGAGTCCTCATCCCAGTAGTAGTGGCTTCTGCCAGGATAGCTCTGCTCCACTTTGTCCATCTGCAAGGTCCTCACAAAGGTGCCCGTCTTAGATGTTTGCTTCAGCAGGCGATTATGAACATCCGAGAGAATGGAAAATGTGGTGCCTCGTGGGTAGCAGAGCCCCACTCGAATCCAGTCGCCCCTAGGACCAGAAGTAGAATCAGTTCCAAGCAAAGATGTCCAGGCCCTAGGGACCCTCCAAGAGACACCAAAGAATTTTTATATGGGAAATATTGAGAAGATCTTGCTGTTGGTAATGGGTAATGACTGAGTCCCTGAGTGCTCAAGAGGAGAGGGAGAGGTTGCAGCTTCCAATGAGCATGAAGGCCTACTGGAGTAGGCTGGCTGTGGGCTCCAAGGCCTGTGCTGGGGGTGCTCCCTATGGAACTTTGGTTGGGAAAGGCATTCTTTCAACTGGACCACGGTTCAAAGCACAGGACCTGAGGGATCTAGGTTCATCCCCTTCCTGGTCAGGACCGTAGGGCCCATTTTATCTCTAGGTCTCATTTTCTGCATCAGATAAATATCTGTCTTACAAGGGTAGTGTGACAAGCAAATAATACACAAAGAAAACACTTGAACTTAAACACAAAAAAGAGGATCCAGATGCCCTTGGCCTAGTCAATTTCCCTCACAGATCTTCATTTCCCTCTCTGTGAATCAGCAACAGTAATATCCATTTTTGCCATTTCTTGAGTGGTTGGTAATTGCAGATGCTGGGTGACATACCTGTTACACATTTATTATCTTACTTCTTCTCTGAATTCTGGTGAGGTCATACAATCCCCACCCCACAAAGGTGAAGGAACTAAGGTTAGATGTCTTTCCAAGGTCACCCATGCTGAGTGGGGGCTCAACCTGTTTTTAACTCCTGAAGGATCTGAACCCTCCAATGCCTCCTGCAGGGATCACATTGGCTTAGCCTTGTCATCACTGTCTTGTGCTCAGCTGGCGCAGCCATCCCCAGGTCACCCACTCACTTGTTGAAATTGATGAGCCAGATGGCCAGCTCAGCAGGTGCCGTCTGGTCCCAGTGGATGGTGTAGCCCTTCTGCAATGTAATGACTGGCTGATACTGCTGGTAATGGGTGCTCCTGGTGAGGGCCCCCTCCAGGTAAAGAGGATGGGTAGGGAAGTCATTCTTGATGATCTTCATTCTCAGGTTGCTGGTCTTGTAGGCCTGAATGTACATCTTTTAAAACCCAAAAAGGAAATGCACAAGGAGGCGATTACAAGGGATTATTCCAAGAGCAGCGTCTGGTTAACATCTGACTAAAGACAGAAGTTTCAAAAGCACTTTCTCTTTACAGAGCCCTTTTTAGAAGGCTTGAATGAAAGGAAGGCCAAATAAGGGGACGTCTCTTTCTGCTGGTGGATGTAGCCCTAGCAGGACTGTATAATCCAGCTAATGCTTTCTGTGCATCTTTAAAAAAAGTACTCTGTTAAGTAGCACTTGGGGAGAGTTTGCTTAGTATTCAGATGACGTATTCTGGTAAAATGAAGGACATGTGGAAGGAGAAATAAGGGCAAAAAGACTTTTCTAATTCTATTGAAAATGCAACTGATGCTTAATTGACCATTGCTCTGACTGCATTTGAGTGTGTACCTGGGTATGTTGCCCTACTTCTACCTCTGACTCTAGTGTCTGTCCCTTGTGGTCAGCCCATGTGCACAGGATGAGTGCATGGTGTCTCATTCAGAGAAAAACATTGAAAGCAATACTACCAGCCACTGAATCCCAGGGACCAGTCTTCATTTAAAACATTGTCCTGTTTTATGTTAAGTCCCATATTTTTGGTGTGGCATCCATTTTGGTTTAAATCTGGAATGTCCCACAAAAGCTCATGTGTTGAAGTCTTGGTCTCCAATGCAGATGTGTTCAGAATTGAAACTTTGGGGGAAGTGATTGGATCATGAGGGCTCTGATCTCATCATTGGATTGATGGGTTCATAATTGAAGGGACTATTGGGAGGTGGTGGAAAATGTAGGAATGGGGCCTCACTGGAGGAAGTAGATCACTGGAGGCATGCTTTGGAAAGGTATTTCTTGGCATGCTTTGGAAAGGTATTTCTTGTCCCCAGGCCCTTTTCCCCTGCTTCCTGTGTGTCACAATGTGAGTAACTTTCCTCTGCTACACTCTTCTGCTATTATGTTCTGCTTCGTCTCAGGCCCAGAGCAATGAAGCCGAACAACCATGGACTGAAAAATGAGCCAAAATAAACCTTTCCACTTTTTAAGTTTTTTCTCAGGTATTTTGTCACAGTGACAAAAAGTTGACTAACAACCTGTAAAGCTGTGGCTAAAAGAGACCATCACACAATGTATAATAAAGTTATGCCTTTGGAAAGAAAGGGTTATTTTCCCCTCTAGTTTTTATCACAGACAAAGATAGAGAAATTCCAACCCTGCCCACCCTAGACTTGCTATGGACATCAAAAGGTAAAAGGTCTATTAAATATTTTTGTTTATTTGTGGTTCTGAGGATTAAACTCAGGGCCTTATGCATGTTAGGTTAGTGCTCTACCATTGAGCTGCATCCCCAGCCCTTTTTGTTTTCTTATTTTGAGACAAGCCCTTGCTAAATTGCCTGGGCTGGCCTCAAATTTGTGATCCTCCTGCCTCAGCCTTCCAAGTAGCTAGGATTACAGGCATGTACCACCATGCTTAGCTGTTAAAGCACGTTCTAAGCTATAACACAAAGGGGGGAGGAAGATTATTAGTAATAATCATCCAATAGCCAGTTATGATAACCCAGCAACCTCTGATAATCAGCCCTTTTCTACAGAAGATAAGCAATGTATCAGAAAGAGAGGGAGGGAAGGAAAAGGAAGGCCTCACATAGGATACCAAGTCTTTTTTTTTTCCCCCAGTCCTGGGAATTTAACCCAGGGGTGCTCTACCACTGAGCTATATCTTTTGCCCTTTTCACATTTTATTTTGAGACAGTCTTGCTAAGTTGCTGAGGCTAGCTTTGAACTTGTGATTCTCCTGCCTCAGCCTTTCAAGTGGCTAGGATTACAGTTGAGTGCTACAGTGCCTAGCACAATACCAAGTCTTAGCACAGTGATGCTGTATCTTGCCAAGAGTATGGATACATGGTTGGAGGATTTGGTCATCCTTCAATTTTCCAAGCCATGATTTCCATCGATCAGCTCCTCTCTGACTCTACCTTCCTTCTTATCCTCCTTAGATCAGCCCATCAACCACTCATTCCCATTAGCATCCCCTTGACAGCAGAATCCTTGCCCTGGATCATTCCACCTCTTCTCCCAGGGCTCTTGAGCACAGCTGAGAAAACCCCTTGGCCTGGGAGAGAGGTGCCTCTCAAATGCACCAGCTCTGATCTCCACCGGGTTTTCAACACCACCAGGCGCTCCTGCCCCATGACTCTTGCCAACATTTTCCAAGCTCTTCAGCAGCTCTTCCACATCCCTCTTCTGCATCTTTATCATTCTCTGCAGGCCATCCTCCTTAGGCCCACTCCCTAAATTCTCAACACATGATATCACTGTCTCCTGCAGAAAGAGACACTCTCCTTCCTGCCCCTGCCCCCTGCCTTTGCTTTCCTCTGGTCCCTCCTCTTGCTAATGCTAGCCCCTCCCACCTTTGGTACCCTCTTCCTCAGCTGCACCCTGTGCCTACTTTGCCTCTGTGATGCTTTCCCCTCAGCCTGGCACTAACTCCCTCTGCTATCTCTCTTTACTTCCCAAACTGCATTTAGCTGTACTCTAATGCCCCAATTCTTGACACCTGGCAATAAAAATGCTGGCCTTATAAGGAGGAGCCATGAGACAGCTCCTTCATTCATACACATCTACTTCCCCCCTAGACCATTCACTGTGCTTCCCCTCTTCATCTGAGAAATCTTCATTTTCTCAGGGTTCCCTCTTTTTGCACTCATCAGTCATTCGTCTAAATAATGGCAGTAATAATACCACAATAATGGCTAACTCATACTTATGGTCCTGCCCCATTCCTGGTGCTATCCAGACCTGCATTGTCCCCTATAGTAGCCACTGGCTTTGGAAATAAGGCCAATGTGGCTCAGGACTGGATTTTAAAATTTTATTTTAATTAATTTAAGTTCAAAACCAAAGCAATGTAAAATATATTTTTTCCTATTAAACACAAGTTGATAGTTTTGGTGTGCCTGCTTTTTATTTTGTTGCCAATTAACATTCTAAATGAGTGAGCTATAAATATAAAATAAATGTAGGGCTTTGAAGTCTTAGAACAGAAAAAAAGTAAAATTTTTCATCAGTAATTTTATGTGGATTACATGTTGAGAGAGTATTTTGAGTATACTTATACAAACTATTATTAAATTAAATTTATTTTATTTCTTTATTTTTTTTTCAATACTGGGAATTGAACCTAAGTGTGCTTTACCACAGACCTACATCTCTAGAGCCTTTTTTTTTTTTCAACATAGGGTCCTGCTAACTTGTACAGGCTGACATGGAACTTGCAATCCTCCTGCCTCAGCCTTCCAAGTCACTGGGATTACCCACATGTGCGGCTGCACCCAACTTGCATTATATTTCTACTGCATAGGGCAGATGAAGCATTGATTTTATTTTCACCATCCGAAGTCACCTCTAAAATCTCATTAAGAAGGTTCAACTATTATCCCAGTTTTACAGATGCAGAAGTTGAAGCATCAAGAGTAAAAGCAATTTGCTCACTGTCACATAGTAAGTGCTAGAGCCTTACTTGAATCCAAACATTTAACCCTAAATCTAAGCATTCTGCCACAAAGTGTTTCAATTTTGATTTTGTGAAAATCCTTCCAGGTGTGGGGAAAAATAAAAACAAAGAAAAAAAAAAGAATTCTGTATCTCTTTTTGGCCCAACACAAAGCTGGACACACTGCAGGCACTCACTGAGTATGTATTGCATGAGTGTGTGAGGGAGTGACCCACCCCAGGGGGCATTCCCACCTGTGCATAGCGCCCACTGCAGATGGCCCCTCTCCAGTCAGGAACATTGATGCAGTCTGGATGCCGGACCAGCCAGTTGTCATCCTTGGTGAGGTAGGAACCAGGGTACTCAGACACAGAGCCATCGACGTCATGGAATACGGATGTCTTATCCCCATCCATGTCCAGCTGGTTGAACCAGGGCCCAGGCTCTCCAAAGAACACTCTGGAAGTAATCTGAACAGATCCCAGGAAAATTAGGCTGGGCCAGAAGGTGAAGGGAAGCTATAGCCATCATCAGGCCAGGGCGAAGTTTCCGATTTCCGCTGACATTACAAACCAGCCAAACCAAAGATGCTCTTGGGCACTGTAGGAAACCGCATGGCTGACCTCTGCTACGGAGCCGGAAGAACAGCCAAAGTTCACCATGCCTCACTCTCAGACCCAGCATGTAACTTTGGCTTCTGCTCACTGGAGGGCTGGTTGCCATGGTGACCTCGGAGATGGGTCTGAACCCTAAGTCCAGCCTATAGTTCCTGCACAGATGGGAGGAGGGGGACTACCAATGAGAGAGAGAGAATGTGTGTGTGTGTGTGTGTGTGTGTGTGTGTGTGTTTCTGGGTCACAGTTCTGCAGCACAAGCCCTTCAAGATTTCAGCAATTCACCTCTTTCAGGCTCTCAGTGGCCTGAGTGAAGAAATTAAGTCACTTAAGTTTCACATCCTGCCAGTTGTCACTGGCAAACAGGAAGAGGCAGGAGCAGGGAAGAGGAGAAGGGGGACAGGAAGGAAGAAGAAGGGAAGGGGAGGAGGGAAAGGCCTGGGAATCCATAACCCAAAGAAAATGTGCCATGAGATCTGGACCTGCCTGGTGTCACTAGCAGCCCTGTTCTGATCTCCTCACCTTTTGCTCCTAGTTTGCTGGCTCTGCTATGGCCAGGAGGCCCCTGTTTACACTTTTCTCTCAGGGTGAGATTAAACAGGACATCTTTGGCAAAGACTTCCCTTGGAAACTGCTGGGGTTTAGATTATTTTTGCCAACTCAGGTGGTCTGGTCACCAGACCCAGTATGTCAAAGCCTTGGAGGAACAGCCTCAGAACCCTAAGTCCAGCCTACAGTTCCTGCTGAGGCATAAGTGGGTTCCAATCAGGGAGGGCCAGTGGGTACTTACCAAGACTTGACCCATGGGGTGACCTATGCCTGTACTTTTCCAGTTTGGAAACAGAACTAACTGGGACATGGCCCAGCCTATTTGGAGGAGGCTATTCAACCCCTGTGGTGGTGGCAACAGCTCAATCTCCAAGCCCTGGGGGACTTGTGAATCACCATTTAAAGTCTGAGTTGGCCAGGAGGCTGTCCTGGCGCCTCACTTACCGGGACGTCCTCAAAGGCAATGTTGGTCACGTTGTTGTGAGGGCAGCTCTGCCAGGCGTTGTTCAGGCGGAAGGCCAGGGCGCTGGTGTGCCGTCCCTCCAGGGCAGCAAACTTTCGGAAGGTGCAGTTCTGGATGTTGATGGGGCCATCGTAGAACTGGATTCCTCTAATTGGAAAATTCCTGTGGAGTTAGGAAGTCAGCCATCAGTTTGAATGTCGTGTTTGTTGCTTCTGAGGAGGGTGGCAGGAGAAACTTTCTGGGTAAAACCAGTCCTGAGCCCCATCTCCAGCAATTTCCCCAACCTCAAATTATTATTGATTCATTAATTAATCTACTGAGAAAGCATGTATTGACACAGCAAGTGTTAATGAATGATTGTTGGATGAATGACCAGGTGGACAGGTGGATGGATGGATGCATGGATGGATGGATGGATGGATGGATAAGAGGATAGATAGGTAGATGGATGGGTGGGATGAGTGGATGGATGGACAGATTGGTGGTGGATGGATGGATGGATGGATGGATGGGTGGATAGGTAAATGGGCGGATGGTGGGTGGACAAATAAATATTCATCTAATTGCTGGCATGAGGCTTAGGGGAAGGCCCTCTATTCAAATATTTCCCCCAACTTTTCCATCATATGAAGAATCATTGGGTAAATACTATAAATGCTACTGGAAGGTGCCAATATTATATCCACTGGGAAGGGAGTACTGTTGCTCATTAACGCCTTAGTTTTAGTTGCTATAACAATGTAATCAGATTAAGACTCAGAAGTTTCTCCTTGTGAATAAGCCTTTCAATTGGCAATGTGGCCTGGGAAATTGAGGGGAAAAAAAGACACAGAATGGAAGGTGATAAAAAAATATTTGCAATGCAGTTTTCTAAGCATCTCTAAAAGAAAGATAGCCCTTGCTGAGAAGCAAGACTATAGAGTGACAGAGGGTCCCAAGAAATCCTGACACCCAGAAGGCAGGAGAAAGAATATGGGAAGGGCTGGAGAAGAACCAGACTTAGAAACTGCCTTGGTCTGGCAGGAGGAGGTTGCTCAGAGGTGCTGCTCCCATTTGCCTCAGACTCCTGAGCAGATTATAGAGAGCCAGGGCCCACGAGGTACCAAATGGGCTTCCTGTGGCCTTTACTGGCCCTTGGACCTTCAAGTCTAGCATTGTGCTTATACTGGTGTCTCTTCCTTTGTGTTGATAACTTTCTACAGGGAACATAAAAAAGGGGTGGGAAGAAGGAATAGAAAACAGATATGGATCTGTCGCTTAGAAGACCACTATCCCATTTCCCAACGTGGGCCCCCTCCATTCCAACATGACTCTGGAAAAAAGTCCCTGCTCACACCAATCTTTTCAACCCAACTTCAGTGGACACCACAAGCTCCTTGCATTTTTATGTGTTTACATTTATAACTTATTAATGCTATCACCTTGAATCCTGATTCTCATGGAGTGGTCCCATGCATTTTACCATTGAAGGTATTTTAGGGACAGCCCATTCTTGTAAGCTCTAAACTTAAATTATATATTACCTTTACCTTCAGACTCTAACCCAGTTCTATTCAGCATGAATCTACTGTGATTGGGACTGTACAGTCCCAGGTTCCTGCTTTGAAATGCAGTGTGAGGAACCTTCCTGAATCTGACAGAACCTTCAGATGTCCATAAACAAAACCATCTCTGGACTCAGCAGAACATTCCAGCCCTAGGAGGCTGGGAACTCTCTGCCATGAAATCCTTAATATGCAGACCCAGAATCACTTATCAAAGTGATAGAAGGGACTGCCATATCCCTTATGTGAGACAGAAACAAGGACTTCTCACTAGCTCACATCCCAGGAGACCAGACTCAGCCTTTACAATATGCACCTCCACTCAGCTGGGACATCACACATCTGTATATATTTTGTGTCCTGACTCTAGCACAAGGGGATTATATTTCCTTAGGGAAGAAACCACAGGGAGAAAAGCAGGGCTGATCTTATCACAGGGAACCCTGGGACAACATTGCTGGTGAGCTAGAGTCTTCCTCTCTGGCTTGAATTCATATCTGGGCAGAAATAGCAACAGAAGGGGAGGGAATCCTCCCTGCTCACCCGGGCTGTGCTTTCCAAGGAACTGACTGAGTACATTGCTCTGTTGCCCAGCCACCTAGTCATCATCCAACCTTCATTTGATCTCCTCAAGTTAGGAGCAACAGAGCTCCTGACTTTTCAGGACAGTCCTGCTATTCTAATTGTTGAACAGCTCTGACTGCTAGCAAAGTATTTCCTGAACTAAATCAGTTCTAACCCTCAAGCCCCTGGGAAAACTTGCCTTATCTCTTGTGGGCATGGCAGCACTAAGAATGTGTCTACCCAAGGATAATCCCATCTCCTGGTTGAAGATCCCAGTCTACATGAGGCATGGCTGTGGGTTTTGCCACCCTCCAATTTATTCTCCTGTAAGAGTGCTCTGTCACTTTTCCATCCTCAGTAATGAATAAAAGTCTCCAAGTGAGCCTCCTATTGGAGAAGACCAGGACGCACAGTCCCACATTGTGGAAATAATATTCTCATTATCATAGAACAGGGCCATATTATGCATTCTGATGGCCTTGCCATCCTGTTGATTCAAATTCAATGTTGTTGGCTTCTGTCTCCCTGATCCAGACTCCACCTCTTCATTGCTAGTCTCAATCATCTCAGTTATGTCTCTGGACAGAAAAATTCATAGTCAACAGAGAGAAATCACCCACAAATTTTTTCCTTCCATTTCTATCACTTAGGTTAAGCCACACAAAACCAAGTGACTATCACAGTTGCAAACGTACTGGCCAATAGGGAGGGTTCTTCCACTGTGGTCCAAGCCTCCAGGGCCCCAGATCCTGTTGTCCATCATTTCCGTTCCCACGTTGCCACTCTCACCAACAAACAAGCTGTTCTTTATCTCCTGCTTGGAGCCATCATCATATGGGAATGTTCCACCACTGTAGAGAGAAAATGTTTGGGGTGAAAAGTCCAGAGACAAATTCCCATAAAGGACCAAGCACAAGGACAGCTGTTCTTACCTGGCCAGGGTCAGGCCAATGCCATTGTCAGCAAACCTGAGGACAAGAGCAGACAGTCAAGATGTGTTCCATGCTTAGCAAAGTCATGTACACAGTTTGACTTTGGAGAGGGAATTGGGATTCTGAACTCTGTAAAGTAAGGGACATTCTGAATCCACTCCCATTCTGTGTCTGACTCCAGAGAGAAAACAGTGACCCCAATAGTCTTACCTTCAGTAAGCCATGGGCAGGCTCAGTTTCATAAGTCTCCCTCCCCAGCCCACCATCTGCAATTGCAGGTCTAATAGGAGATTTAGCCAAGAGAACCTGGAGGACCTCACCACTCTCAGGGCCAGCACTGGGGACAGGTGAGTTATGTGACTTGCCATCCTTACTACTGTTTCAGTCACAGCAGCACAAAAACTAAATTCCTAGTTCCTGGAATTCAGAAAGATGCTGGTTCTGAGAAAAGCATGAAGAAATTTTGCAACTGCACTGTGGTCACCTACTCTGCTGCTTTTTCACTCTGCCCTTTTTAAGTGTCCAGGTGAGCATGCTTCTGGAGGGAGTCTGGTCTCACCTGACAGATGATCATACAGGACCTAAGCTGAGTCTTGGGTCTATGCTGTCTTCAAGTCCTCCATCCTGAGGCAGATAGTTCCACTTCTCTGTTCCTTCCACCTGTCCTGGACATCCTGCCAGGCTCATTTTCTCAAAGTGCCATTGTCACCAATCATTCTCTGTTTCCTACACCTCCAGTGGCTTCATATCACCTACACACCCAAGCCCAAGTCTTACCCTTGCATTTAAGAGCCTAGTGAGTCCATGTTTCCTTCTGCTTTAGCATATTGAGCTGATTCTGGTGGCTTGAATGCTCTCTAGTTCCCAAGAGCACTTTATTTGTTTGTTTGTGTATTACTGAGTTGTGCATTTTTAATTTTTTCCATGCTTTTTTATTGGTGCATTATAGTTGTACATGATGGTGGGATTTGCTGTTACATATTTGTTCATGCACATAATATAACAATATAATTTGGCCAATATCCTCAGTATTTCTCCTTTCTTTCCCCTCCTCCCTCCCTCTGGTCCTTTTCCTCTACTCCTTTTGATTTTCATGAGAGAACACTCCCCCTCACCTTTCTTTTGTTTTTTATTCTCTGGCTTCCACATATAAGAGAAAACATGCGACCCTTGACTAAATGCACTTTTTCATCCTCTGAGTACTTTATTTTAGGACACATGCATTCCCCCTCTTTGGAGATCCATCCAGTTCAAATCAATTATTCAAGGTCCATCTTCTAGAGCATCATATTTTCCAGTTCATTTCTAAAGCTTCTTGATTCTTGTCTCCCAGATGTGAACCAGCCCCTGAGCTTTTCCACACCATCACCACCCACCCCCCTGCATTCCTGTAGTTCCCTCATTCTTTATTGTGTCCCCAGGAAAGACTAACAGCTTGCCTCTCCACCAAAATGCTGGTGATTCTATAATCAGTCACTCTTCCTACCTATTCTTCCAAAATTTGCAGCATTTTTACTATTTCACATACATCTCAAACTCAATAGGTTTAAAACAATGCAATGATCTTCTAGCAGACGTGCTCACCATTCCAAAGACTCAGTTTCAGCAAAGTTCTCATTATTTATTATCCTTTCTCATTGGCATTATCGTGGTAATACCTCTGCTGCCTTTCCTACCTCCAGGAGAGCCCCCTCCCATCTGTGCTTCCATCCAGTGATCACCACAGTGACCTTCCTGAAAAGGCCACATTGACCAAATGCCTGAAGTTCTCAAAAGGAATCCCCATCTTCTGTCAGTCCCTGACCACATACACTGTGGGATTGCAGCCATCGTGCCAGTCCAGCACTGAGCTTCCTTAGAATGAGTCTGATGGAGCATTAGAAGAGACAGCCCCACAGGGAGAAGATCATGACCATTTTTCTTGCTGCCCCAAGTCTGGCATTTACTGTCTCTACAGGGAACCTAAACTCTGAAATGCCCAAGAAATCAGAACCAACAAATTCTCTGGATATTTGCAGAGAATTTCAGCATTGATGCCATCTAGTTTCTTTTCTACCAGGACCTCCATCTGCCTCCTAAATAGTATCCTTCTCAAGTGCCATTGGCTTCTGCTCTACAGCTAAGCAATTGATTTCATTGAATAGTATTCCATATTATAAGAAAGTTCTCACTTCTTCTGAACTGAAATATTCCCTCTAATGCCAATTACAATAAGCCTTCCCCCTCTTCTCCTAAATTCCTTCAAAAATTCAGATTGGCTCTCTTCATTCCCTTCCCCTCTTTTAAAAATAAATGACTCCTCTTTCCTTATGAGGGGCAAAGTTCCCTCCATCTCTTGGCAGCAATCCTATCTCCCAGAACATCTTTCAGGGTGTTCTTGGTACTCATGCGTCTCCCAGCCTACAGTCAGCCTCTCCCCAGATTTCTGCTTTTCAAGGCAGCCTCTTTCCTTCTTCTGTCAATTTAGTGTCTCTGTTTCCCTCTTTGCATGCTTTTTATTTCCTTTCATTCCCTTTGCTTTTATCTCCTATACAAAGTTTCTGACACCCTCCCCCCATACACACACATACACCTTTTTTGTTCCTGGGGATTGAACTCACAGGTGCTCAACCACTGGGCCACATCTTCAGCCCTTTTTATTCTTTATTTTGAGACAGATTCTCTCTAAGTTACTCAGTTTTTATTATTTATTTTGAGACAGGGTCTCTAAGTTGCTTTGGGCCTTGCAACTTAGCTAAGGCTAGCCTCAAACTCACAATCCTCCTGCTTCAGCCTCTCAAGTGGTTCTGATCTCCCATTTTTATCACAAAAGTCAGACAAAGGGGCTGGAGTTGTAGCTCAATGGTAGAGCACTTGCTTAGCATGTGTGAGGTACTGGGTTCGATTCTCAGCACCACATAGAAATAAATACAATAAAAGTTCATCAACAATAATGAAAAAATTTTTTAAAAAAGTCAAATGAAGAGAACACTTCATGATACTCCCACAAAATAAATTCCTGTTCAGCTCCTGTCACTTTGGTATTTGTCCAGTGTGACCAGTGGCTTTATATGGGGCCTTATCTCAGAACACAGTATTCTTGGCCTTTTTCACTGTGTCTTGGAAACCAACACCTTGGAGTATTGAGTCCTGGTTTGATTATTTACTTATTTGTGTGATGTTGCGAAACTCATTAAACTGAGCCTAGATTACCATCTTTAAAATGGAGATAGTAATTTATATTCTTGAAAACCGTGGTAAGAAAGAAATGCAACAGAGGCATTGGCATGTAGTAGGTGCCTTGAATATTCTGACTTTTTTCTTCTTCTATCTCTTAGTTGGCTGGCTGTGTGACCTTGAGAGAATGAAGCCAGTGACTATTTAGAGAAAAATCATGACTCCCAGCACCTGGCACTGTGGGTTGAAGGCAATATGCTGTTTTGGGGTTTTGTTTTTTGATTTCTTCTGGACATTGCCTGCTGCTGTTCTAATGCTCCTACCTCTCTGGGAGAAGCCAGAGGTTGATGTTTCTTGTTTCCTTTCTCTGACTTGTTCATACTCCAGAAGGGAGGAGGATGGTTCATGCCTCCTTTGTGCTAATGCTACACATCACTCACGACTCACCGGCAACTGTCCAGCCACACATCCCCACCACGTAGCCAGGCCCCATGGTCCTGGTTCTTGTAGGCTGTGAAGTGCTTGATGATGGCTGGCTCCCGGGGCTTCAGCGGGTCAGCATCCTGGTGAGGGCTGTATCTGGAATACCATGGGACAGACACAGGGTGTTGATGAGGATCTGCTGTACTGACTCCCTCCTGGGCTCTGTGAGCTCCTCTGTACTCATGGAGCCAGACAGCACTGAATAAACACTGATCAGCATTGCCCGGGCTCTGGGGTGAACTTTCTGAGCCCATCACAGAGGCAAGCAGGCTTTTCTCCAGGGCCCAACTCCAAGCAGACGCAAACATCACTTTTTTCATCCATCAGCACCACTAAGAGCTGTCCCTTAAGTGAGATCAAATCACAGAGGAAAGTTCAGACATCCAGTGCCATCCAGGCATGCAATGCAGCCCCTGTGGCCTGGAAGGAGAGTCTGTGACACTCAGCTCTCCCATTAACTAGTGGGCAACTTTGAACTAGTGCCTTATTTTGGCACTTCTTAGCTACAAAATGTAGTGCTGAGCCCAGTGCATATTGGTGCCTCGTGTCCTGTGGGCATTGTCATGTTACTAGTGTTGCCCACTTTTGATGGAGACCAAACAACTTAGACCTTTTATAGGGTACTGGTTTTGATAATGACCCTCAGGTTTTGGCAGCACCTTTTAAAAATTGTCTCTGGCTTTCAGCTGAGCTCCAGGTTGACTTATAGACATAATCTACATGTTTGTTTATTTTTTTGTTTTAAATTTACAGTGAAATTCTTCCCTATTCTTTTTACTTTTTTTTTTTTTAATCCCAATCCCAACTGCCATGCTCTGGACATTCCTATTGACTTTCTAGGTATTGGCTTTGCTGAGGGATCTAGAAACTTCTAAGAATTTTCAATCTCCTTTTGGCTACTAGAGACTGACTCCTAATTCAGACTTCACCCTGCTCAGAATTTTCACCATGGTGCCTTCAGCAGTTAGTTCAAGGCCGAGCCCATAGAAAGTTCTCAACAGGACTGATGAGGAAGAGATGAAGAAGAGAAGGGACTTGGACTGAGGGGTCACTATGGAGGATGTGTCTTCCCAAGGGTCTGTTACCTGGCTGAGATGATAGATAGGAAGGGCCGCTTGTCCTTGGCAGAGGCCTCTGTGGTTTTGACTCCATTGTCTATGATCATGCCAGCCTGGGGAGAGAGGACACATCAGCTGCTATTGCAGACCACAGGCATCTTGTCACATCCAGCCTATTACACCCTCCTGCATGTGCCAGTAAAACCATCATTTATGGAATAGAGGGTCTTCAGTGTACAGCAAAAAGAACCTGCCTTGTTCTGTGTGACTCAGACCAAATATGGGGGGGGGGAGTGTCCTTTTTAAGGTGTAGATGAAGAAACTGAGTTCTAAAAAGTATCTTTTCCAAGGCCCCATAGTCAAATCCTTACACAGAATCTATACTTCTTTCTATAGTTATTATCCTGGGCCCCAAATCAAGGACTTAAGGTATGCATTCTTGTGATGTGAGTCAGATGATATAGAATTAGACTCCTAGATCTATTCTCAGGAATTAGGACTTTAGAAAAATCAACCCACCCATCTACTGCTAAATATAGTAGAAAAGATATATAGAAAAATCAATCCACCCATCTACTGCTAAATATACTGCTCTGAGAGTATATTTATTTATTTATTTCTGTACTAGGAATTGGATTCAGGGGCACTCTACCACTGAGTTATATTCCCATCCTTTTTATTTTTTATTTTGAGATAGCATCTTTCTTAGTTTCCCAGGCTGGCCTCCAACTTACAATCCTCCTGATTACAGGCATGAGCCACTGTGCTTGGCCTACTCACCTCTTTAGTCTTTGTCATCTGCAAAATGAGTTAATAACAACTATTTCACAGCAAGGCTATGAGGACGATTAAGATGTACAGGAAAAGATACTTGGAAGAAGACCCACACACTGTGGTATAGAGGCAAGGCTCACAAGTCATGAGCACCAATCAAGTTAATCCAGATGGAGGTCCTTTCCACTTATTTCCCACCTGCCTCAGAGGATGAGACTGGCTATCACCTGAAGTCCCACCCCCTATTTGCAAAAGTGAGCCCTTGTCTATCCTCCCTTCTTCTTCCATCTCCTCTCCTTCTCAGCTTCCCCACACCTCCCAGGTACTATGTGGCCCATCTCCCCTGCTCACAGGGAAGCTTCTCAAGGGTCCAGAGATTGACAGTTCCCCACAAGAAGCCAACTCATTCTTCACTTTGTTCCCCTGCTCCACCACCAGCAGCATTATGGCCTCAGCAAATGTCTTTGTATGGGTACAACGCTGATGCCCATGATAGCCTCAGAAATGCCCCACTGGAGACCCTGGGCAAATTCACCTCTGTTCTCCTCCATATCTCTACCTGTGGCCTCACAGAACTATCTTTCACCTTAGTCTCTGAGACATGCCACTGCCAGGGGTCTCCCCCAGGTGTAAGCACAAGGCTGCTCTGAGAGTATATTGCCTTTTTGTTCTTCTCCTGATTAAACCTTTAATTTATATATATATATATATATATATATATATATATATATATATATATATATATATATATACTTTTTTTTTGGACCCAGGATGTATTCATTCCTCCCTAGGAGCTTCAGTTTCCTCCTCTGTACCATTAGGAATTAGACCAGGACACCAGTTTAAGAATGTGCTGCCCCAGCATCCTTGAGACCACCTCTGCCCAAAGAGCAGTACCTCTGATCTCAGCTTCCACCAAGCTCCATTGCTGTGTTCCATGCTCAGGTCTGAACTGCTATCCCACTTGGAGGTCAGCAGATGCAATATCCTAGTCATCTTGCCCCCCAACCTTTGCTTGATGCTTAAGAAATATTGAGAAGTGAATGAAGATATGGAGGAATATCTCATTTCCTATATGCCTACTTAACTCTGTGTAGATCGAACAACCCATTCCCCGAGCAACAGAACAAGAAGGGAATAGGTGAGGATGCTGATGCCACTTTTGGAATCATGTTGATTTTCCTTAGCTTATGGGTCAAGACTAACTTTTCATAGTAAATACCAGCAATCCCTGCAAATGAATCACAAAATCAAATTCAGGTGCTCAGCCTAGGGGCTGCCAGGAGAAGCTGCCCTTCCCTCAGCCAGAGTGAAGCTGCATCTTGCTCCTTTTGGCTAGGCCCAGAAGTTGTTGATGTCAATGCAGGATCCACCATAGACTGTGGGATGTGGCAAGAGAACTTGGTGTGAAGCTGAGACCAGAGGTCTGCTCTGGGGACAGAGGTGGTCTCAAGGATGCTGATAAGCATATTGATAAGTCGATGATCTGATCTAATTTTAATGGTACAGATGAGGAAACTGAAGCTCCTAGAAGGGAACGGCTATGCCTTAGGCCAAAAAAAATTTTTTTAAGGCTCCCACCATAAGAAACTCTTATAAAGAATGGTCAGTGGCTAGCAGGCTTGGGAAACTGCTGTTTTCTTCCAGATTGGTGCTAAGAGTGCAGTTGTTTCAGCTCTAATCATCTGCAGACCCAGGAAGAGGACAGATACGAAGGCCAGGGAGGTGCTGTCTGGAAAGACTTACCCGGTAGTTGGAATGTGCTCGATTGTTATGGAATTTTCCCAGTGGAATGTGTTCTGAATAACCTGGGGAGTACATTCCCACAGAGGGGCCTGTGGGTACATGATGAAAAATGAACCAAAATCCAGTTTCCTGTTGAGACAGAGTACAAGAAAGTCACATAGTTCAGCACAGCTGCTCAGGATGTCCAAGTGGCCCCCACTGGGGTGGGTGTAATACTACGACCCCTTCTCCACTTGCCAACCAAGCAACTCCATGTGGTCCAGTGATTGAAGGGAAACAGCAAAATATCTGAGGTAAGAGTAGCTTGTGGGGTCCACCCTGAATTAAAATTCTAACATTTATTCTACTCTATCTCTGAATTGCTGGGTTTCAGAGATACTACGCAGGTTAAACTCCTCTTCCTGATGCACCAGGAAGTATTCTCAGCTTTTCCCTTCATTCTGCAAATATGGAAACTCCAGAGAGCACCAGTTGGGCCAGGGTCACAGGTATAGTAAGTCTGTATAGACAGAACACTGTGCTCACATCTGGCACACTATGCCCAGTTGTGTGTGCCCCTGGACACTTAGTTCTCTCTGCCTTAGTTTCCTCCTCAATCAGATGGGAATAATAATCATATCTAGGCCACAGTGTGGATGCAAGAATCAGATTTCATTAATTTACAACAGTAACATGCCAGGCACCCTTCTAAGAAAAAATAATTAAATTCTAAGAACAAGTTATTATATATAAAGTGCTTAGTACTCATTATCTATGGTTACCAGGATTATGAAGTGACAGAGCTGTCATTTAAAACCAAGTCAAAGGATTCTCTGCCACCCACTGGCTAATTTTCTTCTTCACTCTAGCTAAGCCTGTCTGCACTAATAATTGGAGTTGGAACTCCAGAGCTCCATATTTCAGGGGCAGCCTCTGCCATCTCCATCTTACTTTCTGCCAAATGAAAGGGATTTCAGCTCACCTCTGATCCTGCAGCAGCACAGTTTATAAGGTTGTTGTTGGGGTTGGCCATCCAGAAGGTGGACACAGCACTGCAGAGAGGGGACAGAAATTGAATGGCATCACATAAAGGCCTGCTAACATTAATTCTGCTGCACCATGGACCCATACAGGAAACTCGAATATTAGTTTGAAGAGATTTAATAAATCATTTATTTGTCCATTTGAAACATTTTTTTCTTTTAATTAAAGGACCGCCTGTTTAAGAATATAAAATGTTCAGAAATTGAAAAGGGGCATGGTGCAGCCAGGTGTGGTGGTACATAACTATAATTTCATTGACTCAGGAAGCAGAGGCAAGAAGATGGTAAGTTTGAGCCTCAGTGTGGAAAACTTATCAAGTCTCTGTATCAAAATAAAAATAAAAAAAGCTGGGGATGCAGCTCAAGTAGTAGAGTGCCCCTGGGTTCAATCCCCAGTACTGAAAAGAAAAAAAAAATAAAGCCTCTTTAAGGTAAAAGTAGTTTGTGGTGAAGTCTAACATTAGATCTGTGAGAAGAACCCAGGAAAGAAGCCATTTTTACAGGACAGGCCCTGGGCTTGGAAGGGTGGCTGCACAGGAAGCTCTATCTCTAACTCTTATCTACCATGACTGGAAAAGGATCAGTGAGGCTGGGATCAATGTGTACCACTGTGGGAGTCAAGATGGAAACCCTTCCTTTCCACAAAGAAAGCTGTATGGCATCAAGTAAAGTGCATGGGTGAGAACAGTGGTTCTCTTTGGACAAAACTGCATGAGGCAAGCTGAGCAGAAAGAAAGAAGGGAGAAGACACATTCCTCCTCCCCTCCAGGTTCTCAGTAGAAGTCAATTAAGGTCTGCTCAGAAGCCCTGAGGTGGGGAAATCAAGTGCTAAGCAGAAAGTGGAGGGAGCAGGTGTCACCGAGGGCGGCACAGGCCCCAGTGTGGCAGGAGCAAGGGAGACACTCACTTGCAGTCCTGCCTGGGCTTGGGGATGTACCCTGGGTAGGAGTCCTCCGTGATTGTCTTGCACATCTTGCTGTCACGGTCAGAGGGAAGGAGGGTTCCAGACTTGACGAGGAGGCCAAGGCAGTGGTCAAAAGTGTTGCGTTCCTCTGGCCCATCTTCCGTGAAGAAGCAGTGGCCCAACGAATTATAGCCCACAACATCCTTGATCTGTAGGGGTTGAGGTGTGTGGAGGGGTTACTCAGCATCCAATTCTCATGTGCTCATGCATTTATTCAACAAAGGGTAAATATTATCAGCCATATACAGACCCCTATTGGGTGTTTGGAGGTGAATCTGATTCAAGTCCAGAGTTAGGAGAGGGAGGGGCAGAGGAATGAATAGTTTCCTCCAGCTCAGGTGTTAGAGGTGAGGCTCCATGAAATACAAAAGGGGAAAAAAATGTCAGAAGTGAGAAGGTGGGTCAAAAGGAGATCAGTCCTTGGAGCCTAGTCAGATGGGGACATGCTGAGGACACAGCTTGGTATGGAGGGATGCACAGAGGAGACCTCACTGGGTAGGGGGTGGGGAGGGGGCTTCCTCAGGGAGGCAGCAATGGAGCTGTACCAGGCTATTTATGAAGATCAAAGTTGATGCTTTTCACTGTGCCTGCACCCATGAACCCAAGCCAAGTTTTTAGCCCATGATACACCTTAAGCTACATCTGCAACTCCTGGGGTGAGAACCAGAAAGCATTGCTAACTCCAGCACTTCAGTTGCCTTCTTGGAATCACAGCTGAGGGCTAAGCAGAAGGAGCATTTGAATAGATGTGAGAGACCAGGCATGTGATCTTCACAGTATATCCAACAGCACAGGGATCTTAGACAAGTCTCCTGTCCCGTGTTCAATTACTTATCCCTCTACAAAATTTAGGGCTTGAACTTCATGATCTATGAGTCTCCTTTGGGATCAGAATCCCTGGACCCAGAAGGGTTTCTCAGAACTGGAAAGTTCTTAGAGGGCGCCTGGCCTGATCCCTAGTTCCCTGTCTAGTGCAGGACTCTGGTCTCAGCACTCCTAAGGAATGGGTATCTGCTTCTGCTCAAACACTCCAGAGATGGGATGCTTGCTGCCTCACGTGGTAGAGGGACAAAGGTAGATAACATCTCACTTATCTTGATTGAAGTCTTCCAACCTTATCCCCAGCCCTGGGTGCTGAGTGCGCTAGGGATTCATCCAATGAGGAAGTCCCTACTTTCCTATGACCTTGATTCAACCCACACCTGTGAACTCTACCACTGTGCCAGGCACTGGAAAAGTCAAACACAGTCCAGAGACCACTTCACTCAGCACATCCCAAGGGGCTGTTCTGCATATTGCAGGATGAGTAGCATCTCTGACCTCTACCCACCAGATGCCAATAGAGTCCCCTCAGTTGTGTCAATCAACAGTGTCTGGAAAAACCAAAACTGACTGCCAAATATTCCATTGGATGGGAGGAGGAGTGTGACAACATTGTCCCTTACTAAGAAGCATGGATCTAGGGTAAACACCCTAATTCCTCCTGAAGTCTTTCACAAGTCAGTTGCCTCTTTTCTAACTCCCAGCAGCCATTCTTTGAAGGCTGCCAAGCCAAACCTCTTCATGTCTGAGCACTGCACTGGCCTGCTATACCTTTTCATCTTGCTGTAATTTTATACAAACCTGCAAATAGATTTTTTTAAAGACATGAAGAAAATGAGGCCCAGAGAAGTTAAGTGATTTATGCAGGGTCACATCGCCCATGGGTGCAAAGCCACAGCTGAAAGCTTGGTTTTGAATTATGTCCATTCACTCCATAAGAAAGGATCCAAACACACAAGCCACCTTGTTCCAGGAAAATTCCCCATTCTTTTAAATAAGCATCCCTCCCTTAATCTTTGTTGATAGGCAAGGGTGTGATCTTGAATCCTATTCATTCCTTCAATAAGCATTTCATTCAATTTCAATGTCATCCAATGGGATTGCTTCCTTTTCTCCTAGTAAGCAATAAAAGTGTTATAAATAGCATGGAAAAAGAAGCTTGGGAGAAAAAGCAAGGAAACATGGGTTGCTCCTGTTGGCAGGGACATCTGAGGTCAAGTTTAATGCCTTCACTTCTTGGAGGAAGACACTAATGCTCAGAGAAGGGACATGGGGTATCTCAGGGAACTCAAAGTCCTCACAGTAGAGCAATGCTCAGACCCAGACCTTCCACCTCCTACCCGCTGCTCTTTTTAAATCCTACCTATCTTTGTGCCCTTACTATCTCTGTCCCATGTTGGGAAGTGCTTCTCTGAATGCAAGTGAATAATAAACTAGGTACAGACTTCTAACAAATACCCTGTGAAGGAATTCCCTCCAAGACCCCTGAGATGTGCTATGGAGAAGAAAAACCCTCACTGACTAGAGGGGAAAAAAATCACTATTATTTATTGGGTGTCAAATGTTTTGCACATGCTGTCTCATGTAAACCTTCTCACAACTACTATTTTACAAATGACACATTTTAACAAGGGGGCCTAAGACACTTCTTTCACAAGGACAGAATTGGGACTTGATTCCCCATCTGTGATGGCATGACTTGTGTGCTAAGTGATAATCAACAGCGCCAGCAAGGAAAGCTTCTCAACATGGGCTCCATTTCCTTCTTCTCAGCTGGGAGCTGAAGATGCAAGTCTACTCAGCCTCTAACTTGCTGTGTGACTTGCCTGAGTGTTCCTTACGTGCTAGGGGGACTTCTAAAGTTCTTTTTGGTTCTAACATTCTAGAATCATTCCTTCTTAGAACATTTCCCAGAATCAAATATTTAAACTGTGACATAGTTTGAGATGATTGGTGATGAAAGAAAGAAGAGACTACAGAAATCGTAGTTGAACAAACACAGTCCCTGTGTGCACTAACCAGAAGTAATATATAACTCCCTGCCATTCTCTTGTATTTTCCCTTTGTTCTTCTGAATGCTGAAGGCCAGAAATCATAAAAGCAATTCCTAAAAGCTGTTTTAAGCCTTCAGCTGTTGTTAGGTGCTCTCTAGGCAGGAGATTGTGAAGGAGGAAATTCCCAAGCTCTGCCTGACAACTGAAACCACCATGAGGGATGGCTTCCATCTCTGTAGTGGGGCTCTTGATTTTATCATCTGAATAAGGACACTGTTGAGAGACAGGGATGTGCTATGGGTAGGTGAGCTGGGCTGTTCTGCACAAGTCAGGACATAGAGTCACCCCAGTGGGAATGACTGCCATCAACTTGTATACTGTAAGAAAAAGAAACTGCTGATTAAAACAAATACAAAACCAGAAATTAATTCTACAGTTTGCCCTCTGCAGAATCCATATCCATGGATTCAATCAACTTCAGATCAAAACACTTTTTAAAAAACAATGGTGTCTGTACTGAATATGTACAAATTTTTCCTCCTTGTCATTAGTCCCTAAACAATACAGAAAAATGGCTATTTACATGGCATTTGCATGGTATGAGGTATTATGAGTAATCTAGAGATGATTTAAGGTATATGGGAGATTACATGTAGATTACATGCAAATACTCTGCCATTTATCTAAGGCCCTTGATCTCGGACAGTTTGGTACCCATGGGGGGGTCCTGGATGCTGATGAAGGAGTATGTTTGATTCTGCCTTCTAGGTTGCTTATGATATAATTTATATTAATGAGTAACTTAAGAATAACTACAGTCATGATAAAAACTGTAATTTCCAAGCTTCTGCCATTATCAAAAACATTTAGTTCTGAATTGCTGAAGAGAAGATTGCTTTGGAGTAGGGTGGTGGGTCATTTGTTTTGCAGTATCTTAATGAGTTTTAGAATATGCAAACAGATAGAATTTGAGAAAGGGAATGGAGAAGCAAAACACTCTGCCTAATAAGGTAAAGAATGAGTGTCTAGGGGAGGTAGGGAGAGGGCAGGACCAGGAGGAGGCAGCAAGAGCCCTACAAGGGGGAGAAGGGAGGGTGGCAGCCTGAAGGAAAACATTGGCCTGAAGAGAGGCTGCAAAACAAAAAAGGGGACCCAGAGACTCAGGAGGCTGAGGCAGGAGAGATGTGCTATGGTCACAAGTTGAAGACCAGGCTGGGCAACTTAGCAAGACCTTGTCTTCAAAAAACAAATAAATAAAAAGGGCTGGGGATGTAGCTCAGTGAGCACACTTGGGTTCAATCCCCAGTACAGAGAGAGAGAGAGAGAGAGAGAGAGAGAGAGAGAGAGAGAGAGAAGAGACAAAAAAGAAAGAAAAGAGGTTCCTATTATTCTATTTCTGACTGTTGGTTCCTACGCCAATTTGTAGTAGGTCCCTCCTCCCCCCCCCCCATTATCCCAATCTACCAAGGACCTTTGTTTGGGGAAAATCAAGGGCAAACATCTAAGTTCCACATTTGAACTCAGGTGGGAAGGAGAGAAAAGAACAAATACATGACATGAGTGAGATGATGAAATCAAGAAACTAGAAAAGGGAGAAATCCAGGAAAAATTAAAGCCTCTCCCACAATCCTCAAGAGTTTTGAGGTCATAGGCACGTGGGGCTCCAGCAGTCTTTAGTAGAATGGCAAAGGAAGGGTGTGTACCCGAAGATGTAGGAACTGACTGCTGTCCATATGCACAGTATCACTTGGAACTGTTTAGGTAACAACCCGCAAGGCCACATGTACAGCCTCTTGGGGACATCTTGGTTTCAAACAGCTGGCTGCTATTGGAAGCATATATGTCAAAGCATATATGTTTTGGGTAGTATACCAGGTGGGAAAGAAGAAAAGAATTTGTTTTCTTCTCCCATACACTCCTTCTTCTGCCTTAAAGAGAAAAGGAGGTGAAAATAAGCAGAACCCACACCAGAGTCTTTGCTGGCTTCTACAGAAGTCTTGGGATGGGTTCATAGTCTTCCAGGAAGGTATTAGGAAGGTGATTTCCCTGCACCCTGCTTAAGAACTCAGAATTATAGTAAGACACACTTCCACCCCCCAGTTATCCAGCCTGCAGCTAATGTTCAGTCAGCAGGTTGTACCCTTATCGGCAGCATCTACGAGCTTTGGCACTCATTGCTGCCTGTCAAAAAGGACACCACCAACCATGCCGTACCATGAGAAGTACTTCCCAAACTCTGTTCTACAAAGTGCCAATTTCGTGAGATGCAAAAGTGGCGTGAAAAAAAAAGGGTTCTGTGACTAGGTGAGCTCAGGCATCCCTAGAATAATCAGTTAGGCATGTGTGTTTACTGAAAACACTTACTATGGTAGCATGGAACAGGAATTTCCAAAATGGGGGAGGAGCACATGCATGTGGTGTTTGGCAAGAGCATTTCACTCAAAGGACACTCTTTTTTGGTAGGGATACTAACTACCCTCTCTGGGAACCAGTGATGGTCACACAGAGCAGTTAGATACAGAGCCACAAAGTGAAGATATTGTTTAATATCATTGCTCAGTATGTCAAAAATCTAAAAACCTTTTGAAGTTGATTCTATTGTTATTTTCAGTTTACAGAAGAGGAAACCATCAGTCTCTGTGACCCTATGCTCTTCAAACTCAAGGTTCTACTGACACTTGCAATAGCATTGAAAACGAGTACAGATATTCATGAGGTGAGAGAAGGGGCAGTGGATTTGTTAAGCTCAGTGGTGACACTTTTTTTTGGGGGGGGGGGTTGCTCCAAAAAAAATTGGGGATTTAACTCAAGGCCTTGCACATGCTAGGCAAGTGCTCTACTACTGAGTTACATCTCTAGCCCTTTATTTTTATTTTGAGACAAAGTCTTGCTAAGTTGCTGAAGCTACCCTTAAATTTGTGATCCTTCTGCCTCAACCTTCCAAGTTGCTGGGATTAGAGGAATAAACCACCATACCTGGCTCAATGGTAACCCCCTGGAGAGATACTGTTAAGCGCCATCACCAAGGTTCAGGGAAAGCAAAAGTTGAGAAGCCCACATTTTTGTTAATTAGCAGAAGAGTGAGAAACAGAATTGGCAGAAATGTCAATTTCTGACCACTCTTTGCAAAAGTTGGTGGTTAAGGAAAAGAAAGAACAAAGGTGGGCTGCCCAACGTGGGTACTGGATGAACAGAGCATGTTTAACAGGCAGAGAGGAGGAACCCACAAGTGAGGGGCTCCCAAGATCCCCTTGGGCATGAGTGTTAAGCACCTCTCAGATCTGCATAACTTAGAACCCCTTTTCTCTCTCTCTCTCTCTCTCTCTCTCTCTCTCTCTCTGTGTGTGTGTGTGTGTGTGTGTGTGTGTGTGTGATGCCAAGGATTGAACCCAGGGACACTTATATTCCCAGCCCTTTTTATTTTTTATTTTGAGTCAGGGTCTCCCTAACTTGCCTCAAACTTGTAATCCTTCTGCCTCAGCATTCCCAGGTTCTGGGGTTATAGGTGTGCACTACCGTGCTTGGCATGGAAACCCTCTTTCTGTGAGCCTGTGCCTATCCATTTTGGGATCCAGCCAGCCTCCAGAGCAGGGGAGATGTTAGGAAAAATGCTTCTGAGACACTACTGAGTGGCCTCTGCATTCCAGATCTGAACTGTGTCCTTGTATGTCTTTGGGTTCCTTCCATCCTGCCAGTTGAAAACATCTTCCCAGACATAGCAAGTCACTGGTAAATCCTTAAAGCCAAAACAAAGGAAAGAAATGCAAAATACCAATGGACAGTGTCCAGCTGCTGTGGCAGCATTCTGAGCGTGGAACTTCCTGCCCCCATAGGGAAGCATTTACAGACTGAGGTGCCAATCTGTAAAACCTCAGCTTTCATCCAGGGGTATGGCTGTGTTGCTTGTCTGGCTTAGAGAGTTAGAGGCCTGTACTTCATCTAGATTCTAAGCCATGATAATTTGGCTTCAGTTTGGAAAAGCTACAACAGGGCTATGACTCTAAATTCTACCTCATCAGCTTGGCTGTCGAGCATGGCTGAGCTGAGTGAGTCTAGATCCCTTTGTGGCCACAAGGCCAATGCTGCAGCTGGTATATTGGCCATCTGGCATCTGGGTGACACTGAGAGTTGACAGATGCTCCCTCTGGTCTGACAGCCAGCACCTCTGGGAGTCAGGCACGAGGAAGGCCTTGGTATTTAAGGTGGCAAGAATCCAAGAAGCTCAAGAAGCTGTCCAAGGCTCTGCTCCAGGAATCTACCTCTACTGTATGTGAGGCTAATGTATCTGGCTGGCCACCTTCACCTGCTGCCTCTGTCTTGCCTCAGGCATCTCTTGGTATCCTGGCCTAGATGCATTAACTCAGACTGCTGGAGAAAGGCCTGGGCTTCCTCTCCCTTGCATGTATCCCCTTTGAGATGTGCACCCTCAATGCTGCCCTGATGGGTGCCCCAAGGGCACAATGCCTTCAGCTCCACTCAGCACTCCTTGCCCTGTTCCCCCTGGTTTGCAGCTAAGACCCGGGCTCACTGCTCTGGGGAAAGTTTACTGTTATAACAGCCAAAAACATTTCACCTGCATTTTCTAACCAAACATCCCTGAGGAAGAGCCATGACATTCTTCATAACACATCTGAGGAACTGAAGACCAGGTTGATTCAATAGGTCATCCAAGGCCAGCCAGGTGGGTGAGCATAGCACAAGTCCACACCCAGGTGTGAGTGTATGCCTATGCCTGTGTGTGTGTGTGTGTGTGTGTGTATGTGTGTGTGTGTGTGTGTGTGTGTGTGCTCGTGTATGTGTGTGATTGCTTTGAAATTCAGAATAGCTCCCACTCCAACAGACTCTGAACTGTAATTATAGGCTTCTGGCACTCTTACTATTTTTCTCTGTTGTGAAGTTAAATGTAGGCAATTTGGCCTGAAATTAAGGAGAAAACTTTTAACATAAGTTCTTAGCACAAGTAAAGTTCTGGAGGCTCAAATGGGGCTTTTGAACCAAGGGGCACTTTACAACTAAGCTACTTCCCCAGCCCTTTTTGTTTTTGAGACAGGATCTCTCTAAGTGGCTTAGGCTGTGCTCCAACCTGGATCCTCCTGCCTCAGTCTCCCAAGTCAGGGGGATTACAGGCGTGTACTACCATGCATGGCTGTTACCTTTCTTACCATATTCTATGTTGTTCTTTTCACCACCATATTCTGACCTTGATTGGCAACCTGAGAGAATGCTTGAGTGTGTGTTTTTTTGTTTTTGTTTTTGTTTTTCCGGCAAATTACAGGGGGAACAGGGCAGATCCTGTGACTCTCCCAGAGCTAGATGGGAGTCTAGCACTGGTCTCCACTCTGCCTGTGTCTTCTGTTCCATCAGTCCTGGAAACAAGATCCTCCCCATTTTTCAGAAGAAGAAACAGGCATGGAGAGGTAAGACAACTGGTGCACAATCAGACAGCTCATCCATGGCAGAACATAGATTGGAACTCAGGGCATCTGGTTACAGAACCCAAGCTTATTGTTACTACCAAATTCCTGACATTCTGAATTTATTGTAAATCACGTTGTTGTCTCTCAGCATCAGCCAAAAACTTTTTTTTTTCTCCTTCTTCCTTGAGCCAGAAAAAAAGTCCCACATTTTGTAACAGCTGTGGCAGCACAGCCCTGCTACCACCTACTGAGAACATCTGGCCTGGTTTGGGACAAGCACTTCCAGTGAACTTGGCAGGCAGGGGTCTTGGGTCTTTCCTGTCACACTTGCATTTCATAGATCCTCACCACAGTCCTAAATGTTTGATGTCATTTTACCACTTGACTGAGGAAGAAACTGAAGTTCAGGGAGGTTAAGTAAATTGCCCAAGGTTTCACAGCTGGAAAATTGTGAATCAAACCCTGGAACCTGGGCCCTTGTAGACAGGGCTCAGCAAATCTTGCGGTCTCCTCTGCACTCAGTGGGGGGGTTTAAATCAGAGCATTGAGACCACAGAGACAACAGGCATTCTTTTATAACAGAAGAGCACACTGAATAGAACCGAAAGTAGCTCTTCAGTGACATGCTGACAGCTCTCCTCATCTTCCCCTCACCACACACCTCATGGTGAGAGTTATTTTGCTTGGTTTAAAGTAGGGGTCACAATCTCAATTGTCTACAGGGGCCAGCAGGCAGTGAGATAAGTGACAGCAACCCAGGGAATAGACAGTAGCAGGCCCAGTTGACACTGGAGAGTGTGCATGGGCTAGCCAGGCAGCTGCGACTGCTCCAACCCATGTTGTTCTACAGTAAGGAGGGACTGTTGCTGCCAACAGTCCTGTTTTTCAAGAGGAGCCAGAAATCCAGCTGTTCATGCAGAGTCTCAGCATTTAAATGATGGAAACAAATTCAAGTGCTCTTTAGACACCGTTTGATTTTTATAGTATTGAAAATTAAACACAGGGGTGCTTTACCCCTGAGCTACAACCCAGTTCCCTTTTAATTCTTTCTTTCTTCTTCTTCTTCTTTTTTTTTTTTTTTTTTTTAGCCAGGTGAGGTGGTGCACACCTGTAATCACAGAGGTTTGGGAGGTTGGGGCAGAAGGATCACAAGTTCAAAGCTAGCCTCAGCAACTTTACTAGGCCTTAAGCAACTTAGCCAGACCTTGCTCAAAAATAAAAAGGGCTGGGGATGTGGCTCAGTGGTTAAATGCCCCTGGGTTCAATCCCCTGTTTTGAGATAGGGTCTTGGTAAATTGCCCAAGCTGAGCTTGAACTTTGCAATCCTCCTGCCTTGGCCTCCTGAGTTTCTGGGATTACAGGTGTGTACCACCACACTCAGTTTTACACACTTTTTAAGTCAAATAAAACACATCTGGTCACTTGATTCAGCTTGCAGCATTCCTTTTTGTGACTTCCAGTTGTAAAGTTTATAGAGGATATAAGTAAAGTTATTTAGGATAGTTTATATGAGTATAAAATTATCAATTTAGTGTAAAAATTATTAGCAAATGTTTTTTTCAACATCCTATTAGGAAAAAAATCTGGCATCTGGATTTAGCCTGTGATAGGCTTGTAAAACTAGTTCATTTAGAGTAGGGCCAGTTTAGTGCACAAATTATCTGTGAAAAATCAAGATAAGCTTCTGGCATATATGCCAGTTTCCTGGTGAAGGTCTTTCTCACAGCACCAGATCTGAAAGATTCTTGGTGAAACAGAAAGAAAGGAGCCCATGGCTGCTACCACCTCCAGTCAGCCCAGCAGTTGTCACAGCCAAGATCTTGGCATAACACCCTGGTCTGCATTCATAGATCTGTCGTGCCACATCCCTGGATTTCATTCTCCTTCCTGTCTGGTGAGTGACCTGCTAGTAACTGATAAAATCTGAGCTAAGGATGGTTCAACCTCTAGTGGAGACTAAATGTCTAGATCCAAACATTCTTGCATGAGGTACTCACCAACAGGCCATTGGAGCCATGGACGGTGACACAGCGGGAGAAGGTGTGGTGAATGGAAAGATCCCTGATGTAGGTGGGTGGGTCATAGCCTCCTTTTTCATCCACATCTCCAGCCAGGTGGAAGTGAATCGGGTACTGACCCACCAGTTGCTGCCCCATGTGCTTTAGCTCCACGCCCTCCATGTGTGCTGCTTTAAACCCCAGTGCAAGCTGGAAGTGGAGAGGGAGAGGAAAGGGTGAGTCAGAAGAAGCCCTGAGGAGCTTCCAGACAATGCAAATGTCTAGTGACAAACCCTAGAGTGCTTTGTCAATTCCTGCCTGGGTAAGTCAAAGATGTTCTGTGCATATTGGTTAGGATGCCTGCCTCTTCTTACAGAAAGGGAGACAAGAAAGGCATTACTAATGATTGAGAATATTACAAAACAATGCACTGCTTGGATTTGAGAAGCCCTAAGGAGTTGTGCAATACCTGGGACTGCTCTGCTCTGCCTTTCCTTCCCTGCCTCCTGAGCCACCAAATATTATGAAAAAGGGATAATCCTGGGATATCCTGGTGGAGCTGGCAGATAGTATGCCCTACCAGTTTGGGGAATGAATATGGAGGACCATCGGGCGGGGTGGTAAGAGCCTCCCCATGCCCACCATTTGAGACCCTCTCCCAACAGAGAGGGTTGGGGATGTTGATTATGGAAACTTCATGGATCTCCCCCTTATTGGCATGTGGGGAGTAGTGGGAGCTCACATGCTCTCTTCACAGTATGCTCAGAGCCACTCAAGGGGAATCCCTTGACCACACAGATACCCAGAGTTCCAGAAGCTCATAGAGAGAGCACAGTCTGAAAGTGATTTCTCTCAGAAGTTGGGCTCAGCCAACTTCCAGGAAAGGAAGATAATTCTGACATGCCTACCATTTGTCCACAAAATAGGTGTCTACAGGTATCCCAACTCCAGTGGTGGATCCCTGGGAAAGCTGTGTTGAGAATGATCCTGAGGACTAGTTTGGGCTCAGTGGGCAAGAGTGCCCTGATCACTCAGAATCACTCTCAGTATTGGAAAAAGAGTTGCAGCAGCTTGAATAATAGACCTGCTATTTCTGCTGTGGTCTCACTAAAGAGTTTCCCACCCTGTCCCCAGAAAAGGACTGGAAATGCATAGAAGTAATGCTAAAAAGCACTATTAGCATTTAATGAATAGGAGCCAGTGATTCCAGAAATGCTGTAACATAGGCCTGCATGACACTGAATTGTCTCATGTAAAATACCAGCAGGGTCCCTCCCCATTGCCAACTCTAAGTTTCACTTCATTAGCCTCTTCAATTAGATACCAAAAATCTTATCCTTAAAGCACCTTCAAGAGAACCATCTTCACAAAACTCCAAGATAATACATGCTATCAACATTGGCATCGATGACCACAAGAAGAAATTTCCATATTTTGCACTATTTAATAGGCCCAGTAAAGGCATTTTGTATAGAGATGCAAAAGAAATTTCTCTTGATACTAGATCCTGAGCTCCAAGGAACGAGCACAACTTTTGTTTATTGCACAGTGAGAGCCCTGCAGCTCAGTAGGTCTGTCTGACCTTGGCTCTTTACCAGAAAATCTCAGCTATAATTGCTGCCACTTCTAGTTCCACTCCCCTGCTTATTGTTTTGTCTGTGCTGTAATGGATCTATTGTAACCATGACTTTTTTTCAGGACATGATCAGGTTAAATAACGAAGCTAGGAAGGCAGCAATGATGAGCAGGGAAAGCCGTGTTTCCTGTGGTCTCTAGGAGAGAACCATTCCCAAGGTGGCTCCAAAACCTGTCTGTTCTCCAGTACTGAAAGGTGCAACATCACAGCAGTGGAAAAGACATGAAACTTCTCCAACTCCCAGGAGCTGCACTTCCTTTGATTCTAATTCCTGTTTCTCCATCCCCTTCCAAAAAGTTTCTACCTATAGGCCAACACCTTGGAAATTCTCCTGGTGGGGTTGACAGCCTCAGCCAGGCAAAGCCATACCTTAATGTGGCCCCCAAAGGTATCAAAGTCAAAGAAGTTGCAGATGTGCTTGCTGTAGGGGTAGCATTTGTCCTCCATCTCTCCCATTACCACAATGTTCCGGCTCAGGAGCCCGACCTCTGCTCGCATGTCCACACCGTCCATCTCCTCCCCAATATGTAGGTACAACGGCTTTCCTAGGGCAGAAGGGGAGAAAGGGGACCAGCAGGTACTGAGTGTGTGCTTACTGGTTTCTGGGCCCCTTCCAGGTGCTCCATGACTGTAGCTTATTCATACCAGGCCATGGTGGTCCCCCAAGACCCCCAGTCCTGTTTTAAAGAAGAATGAAGCCCAGAGAGGTGAAGTCATGTACCCAAATATAGAGCAAAGATCGACAATTATATATGCTTAGTCCTGTCCATGGCTAATTGTTCCCTAATATTTATCCCCTTTTCTGTTTTTTAGTATTTGACTGTCCTGCATTTTAGCTGGCACATGGCTACCTATAGGAACTATATTTCCAAGACTCCCTGAAGTTAAGTGTGGCCACAGGATGTGAGGAGAAGTACCGAGTACAACTTCCAGGTTGCCCCCCAACTTGCTAGAAGGTACATGGGCCCTAATGGGCTATTGCCACCCAACTGATGAGAACCATGCCCTAGAGATAGCAGAACAAAAGAGAGAAGAAATCTAGTCTCTGGGTGATCCTACAAAGCTCACACCCTAGAAAGTGCCTACGAGCTGGGATTCTTAAGAAGACAGAAAAACTCTACTTAATTCCCCTGCTGTAGGGCAGTGCAAATCTGTATCCTGCCTTCCTCAACCTCACATAGGTATGGATCTATACCTTGATGTTGTAGAAAGAGCCACCTCCCAGCTTCTGTGCCAACCACATTGGGGTGCCACAGTGGCACTACATGAAATAGTGGAGATCTTCTACTTCACTCTGTACTGACCTAGTCTTCTCCCCTCCAGTCTTGGAGAGGATACTTTTTCCCTGTACTGCTGATCCTAGCCCTGCCTCCTCCCATAGTCTGAAGATCCTTATCTCCCCCAGTTCACCTCTTTAAGTAGCTTCATTTCTTTCTCCATTTGGGCTTCATATGCTCTATTCTCCAACTTCTCTAACAGACAGGAATGGGGATGTAGCTCAGTGGCAGAGCACTTGCTTCACATGCACAAGACCCTGGGTTCATCCCTGGTACTGCAACCACCACCACTACACCACCAATAACAACAACAAAAACAACTAAGAGACAAAAGACCTCACTAATATCCTTCCAGCAATTGTCAGTCTCTGTTCCTCTATGGCCAGAGTCCTTGAACTGATGGTCTGTATCTCCCCCACAGTTTTCTCTCTACTTTCTCCTACCACACCACTCATTCTCTTGCCAAATATACTGTTTCCCTCCATCTCCTCTTCTTTCATCTGTGTTGAAAATATATCTTTACTCATTATGTCCCACCATCCTATATAGAGGACATCTACAAAAACTTAAATTGAGCAATTTTATAGCTGTCCTGTAACATTTTATAGGTCTTGTAGAGTGGCAACAGTTCAAGCTTTGGAAGTGTCTTTAATTTGCAGCCCCAAATTCTTCCTCCACAACAATCCCAAATTCTTTTCTGGAATAAAGAGATGTTTAGCCTGGCTCTAAATTTGGCCCTTCACTAAGATTGCTGACCTGGCTTGTAGACACTTCATCTTCCATCTGAGGGTGTAATTACAAAAAGCAACAAGCTCTCATGTGAAGTCTCAGCCTGAACCATACCACCTACACCACTTGGCTTTCACTATGACCTTGACTGGAGCAAAGTAGCACTTGCCTCAGCCCAAGATACAGCCAGTGCCCACATGTGAAAGCCATGCTTATAATTAGCTATGAGCAGCACCCACCATGATGACCTTCCTGTGCTCCCTCAACCACAGGAAGAGCTGAGCCCTGCCCACCCCTTCACCTGGCACACATCCTATGCGCCTGTAGTATTGCTAAGGATGTGGATGGTTTTAGAATTCTGCAGACTCAGTGAGATGGTGGTTTCTTTGAACCATTTTAGTTCAAGATGTGAAATAGATGCATGATGAAACTCAGAAAATATCTCCATGACAGTTGGTATTAGTTTCCTATCACTGCTGTAATAAATTATCATAGATTTAGTAGCTTAAAACAACACAGATTTCTTACAGTTCTCAAGGTCAGAAGTCTAAAATGAGTCTGATGGGGTCAAAATCAAGGTGTTGGCAGGGCTGGTTGTTTGTGGAGGCTTCAGGGGGAAATCTGTTCTCTGCCTTTTTCATATTTTGGTGGCTGTCTGTACTCCTTCTTCACACACACATCACTCCTGTATTTGCTCTTGTCATCACATCATTTTCTTCCTTCTGGCCCTCCTTTGTCACTCTTATATAATGACACTTGTAATTACATTGGGCTACCCAGATAATCCAGGATAATCTCTTCCAGAAAGCCTTCATGTGATCCACTGGCAAAGTTCCTTGTGCTGTATGAGGCGACATTCATAGGTACTGAGGATTAGGATGAGAACATTCTGGGGACTATTATTTGGACTACCACAGAGTCGTTATTAAAAAAGAGTCTCAGGCCAAATGCAGTGGCACATGTCTATAATCCCAGCAACTCCTGAGTTTGAAGCAGGAGGATCACAAGTTCAAGGCTAGCCTCAGCAACTTAATGAAGTCCTAAGTAACTTAGTGAGACCCTATTTCAAAAAACAAAAACAAACAAAAACTAAAAGGTCTCAGGATGCAACTCAGTGGTTAAGTGACCCTGGCTGGGTTCAATCCCCAGTACCAATCAATCAATCAACCTCAGATAGTAAATCAAATTTTCTTTACTGTAACAAATACCTAAGATAATCATCTTAGAAAGAGGAAAGGTTTGTTTTGATTAAAAGTTACAGAGGTTTCAGTCCATGACCGATTAGCCCTGTTGATTTGGGCCTATGGTAGCACTGTACATCATGGTGGCACTGTGTAGCAAGGAAAACTGGCCAGGAATGAAACAGAGAAAGGATGACACCACAATCCCCTTGAGGTCATTACCCCCAGTTTCCTAAAACCTCCCATTAGGCCCCACCTCCTAAGGGTTCCAAACAACACCAAGTGGAAGACCAACCCTTCAACACCTGAGCTTTTGAGGGACATTAAAGATCCAAACTATAGTAGGCATTATAAAAATTAGCATCACAAAAAATCTATTTACTCTATCCCCTGAGACATCAGAGGTCAAAGGTCCCTGCCACCAAAGAGGTCAGGAGAGGACACCATGCATGGGGACTGGCAAGTGTTCTGTTCCACCAGGGTTTTGACTTCAAGAAAGAAGAGAGTTTGAAACAGGTTAGCTCTGCAGATTGCTGGCCCCGGTTCCTTCAGTACATCCCACTGCTACTACTGAGTCTGGGTCATGCAATCAGGTGTCTTATTTTTAAGGTCCAAAAGCAAGTTCCCTCTGGGCACCCCTGTGGAAGCCAGTCCTTCTTTCTATCCTGGTTTACCCTTGCCTGTGGGCTCTGTGGCTTCACAAGCACATCAGTTACAGGACCTTCCCAGGCATGGGGACAGAGTCTCTTCCAGAATGAGCTCTGCACTGGTTTCTGAATGACCACCAGCTTGGTAGAGCCTGACAGAAGGCTGTGCCTGGAGTGTGCCTGGAGCCTGGCGGATGGCTGATGAGGAGAGAGACAAGTCCAGCAGAGGATGTACCAAAAATCGGTTATAATTGTATTTAATCATGGAGAATCAAAATCAGAGAGCTTTCCACCATTTTTAAAACAACTTCCTAGTTTCCAATTTGAAGAAATGGAAGATCAGATGGTACTCAGGGCTTGGTTGAGAAAGTTTCCAGGAGTTTCTCTGAGCATCGCCAGTCAAGCTGTTCCTTGGAGTATCTGCTAATAAAGATCCTACATGAGGGGAGCCATGGTGTTTAGAATAACAGGATCTGCTGGAGAGTCCAGAGGAGAATGTATGGGATGTGACTGTCACCAGAGGACTGTTTCCTTTAACCACCAAACTCTGGCTCTGGAGCTAAGTGAGTGCTGTGAGCCTGGACCCTTCCCAGGGTCCAGGTCAAAGGTCTGTGCCCTGCCAAAGAGGTCAGGAGAGGACACCATACATGGGTACTGGCAGGCCTTCTGTTCCACCCGGGTTTTGACTTCAAGAAAGAAGAAAATTTGAAACAGGTTAGCTTCCATTCTGTGACTTAAAGACTAGGGCTCTCAAGGGTTAGACCTCTCTTTCTAGAACATCTATACTCCATGAATCCTTGATTCTGACTTTATCTCCAAGTACAGGTCCTCTCTTGTAGTGGTCATAAAAGAGCATTGTTGTGATTTCTCTTCAAGAATTCCTCCTGCAAAGAGTGTGGTGAGCAGACAGCCTCTGGATGCCATACCTTCAGGAATAGCTAATGTTTTCCCAGGGCCATGACCTCCTTGAGTTCTGTGCAATTACTGTACTCAGCAGACTACTGGAATCTTCACTCCTACAGCACTAGAGATACCTCCCCCAGGCAGTCTTTGCTCCAGAGCTCCCTGTTGAACTACCCTGGCTTTCTCAGAGCTGTCTCACAGTGTATTAAATACTTCATATTTAACCCCCCTTCTTTCCCTCTCTCCTTTCCCAGGTGTCAGAACTGCATTGTGTTCTGAAGTCTCCCTGTACCCGCTTCTGCTCCCTCTTCCCTTGAACTTAACATGCATCCTCCAATAAACCTCTTACACATCAAGTTCTGTCTCTCTCTCTCTCTCTGCTTGTCAGTGGAAGATCTTCAGGACCATTTGAAGGACCCTAGAATTTTAAGCACCTTCTTTTCTGCTGTTCTGGTCTCCCAAATTACCCCAGTTCAAAGCAGCCTTTTCAGATAAATAGGCTAGTAAAAATTGGCCCTTCTATTACAGAACTGGGGAATCTTTTCCTTGGGTTTCTGAGATCCTGGCATTCTAAATATGATGGCTTCACTCATGCAGGATCCAGAGTTTATTTTCTTTATTAGTCGACACTCCAAGAACAGCTTGACTGGCAATGCTCAGAGAAACTCCCAAAGACTTTCTCACCCAAGCAAGGTGACCTTGGGCTGTTCTTGGGGGTACAAAGAAAGAACAGGCTGCCAATGCCCTAGAAGCAGCATAACAACTGACCATAGCAAAGAATGAGCTCCAGGGTCCTGAGAGGCACAGCATAAAGCATACTTGCTATAGGGTCAACCCCACAAAGGGCTGAGTGTGTTGAGGGAAGGGGTTGCACAGAGAGCTACAGGCTAGATTCTGATAGCCAGGGACATGGGAAAGATCAGACAGCTTTAAGATCAGCTCCCTGCCTACCAGGCTGAGAGATTGTTAGGGTAAAACTTCCTGCTGCTTGTGGATTTGTCTCCCATACAACTTCTCCTTCAGCCTGACCAGATGGCATCCTTCCTTGTGAGTGTCTTTGCTATTTCACATCTCATCCACCTGGCTCCTTCTAACTGGGCCAAACTTTCTCCACCTTATGGGAAAGTGAAAGGGAGGTTTGTGGCTCTGGCGCCAGGCTGGGAGACAGCTCCTAGCTGTGAGTCCCTGAGCATATGATTTAAGCTCCCTGAACTTTGGGCTCTTCATCTGTAAAATGGAGATAATAATAGCACATATCTCAAAAGGTAGCTACGATTGTTAAGTGAGTTAATCCATGGTATGTGCTTAAAACAGCACATGGTAGGAAGCCAGTATGACAAAAATGACACATGCAGCTGTCTCTGGCATTGTCCCCAAGTTAAGGCTGAAAACCAGGCCTCCCACCACTAGTGTCAGCCTTAATGACAGGAGTTGATGGGTAATAGATTCGGTAGCTTTTTTTGTTCCATAGAGGAAGCTGGTCATGATACAGGAGTGACAGGTAGATGGAGGGACTGGGTTTATCTGACTCCTGAGAGGACCAAGAGTTGCATGAATATTTCAGACACACAGTTTTTTTTCCCCACTGCAGAGTCCCATGTTACATTCACAGACCACTCCCAGTCTGCTATCCCAAAGAAGTCATGTGCCTGGCTCCCCATCATCCCATCTTGTCTGGTCTCTACCCATCCTTTTCTTCTGAAAGCACTGATACCTGAAGGCTGACCAGGAACAAGCAGATATGGTCAAGTCAGAATTGTCCCAGATAATCCAGAAGGCTCATGAGTACCCTGGACAAGTAGGAAGGAGACCTGGGGAAAGAACTTTAAAAAACACTGGCCTTTTCTATATTAACTGACAGGTGCGACAGGTGCCCCATTCTACAATCACCAAGCCTTGTCTACATGTCAGGAACAGAAGTAGGCACCCTGAGGTTGAGAGGTAAACAGACACTAAGCACCTTCCAATGGGAGAAGCAGATGCATATACTTATTACATAGACCTGGTGGGACCCAGTGAGTCAGGGGAATCAGATGAGGTCTGCTCCTCCCAGACAACTGGATGCAAGGATGATTCCAGAGGGACTCAGACAGGAGGGTCTCAGAGAGGAAAAGTTAAACCAAAGAGTGCCTGGATACCCTCTGCCATCGTTCTCAGAGGGAGACAATGAGCATAGTGGCCTTTATGGAGGAAGCACAAAGTCGCACACATAGGCTTGGAACCTGAGTTTAAATCCTGACTCTGATGTTGACTTAGTTGTTCTACACTAGCATGACCCACAAGCACTTTTTCCCACGATGGTGTAGCCAATAAACCTATGTGGCTACTGAGCACTTGAAACCTGGCTACTGTGACTAAGGAACAGAATTTCAAATTTAATTTAACTTTGATTGAATTTAAATAGCCACTTGTGGCTGGTGGCCACCACACTGGAAAACCAGTCTCGACATTTTATTTCCATGGAACTCTGTTTCCCCATCTGTGCCATGACAAAAACAGTAGCCCTCACAGTATCAGGTTTTCAGAAAGAGAGAACAAGATGGTTCACATAAAGTGTTTGGAATATCATAGTCAATATACGCTCATTCTAATTATTAATAGTATTATGGAAAGGTGTGGGGAGTGTTTACAGGCAGAGTGGGAAGTGGCAATGAAAACAGGACAGAAAATTGAGAAGGTTTTCAACTGCCACAGCCACATCGAGGTGTTGGGAATCACACTGTGGTTAGCAAAGCTTTGAAATATATTTTTAGAAGATTCACACATTTTTATGACTTTGTTACCCCCATCTGTTTCCCATCACAAAACCCTTAAAATGAATTAAAGGGCTGTTTACTGGAATTTGGAGACTGAGAAAGGAGGATCCAGGAAGGATGTTTCCCTCTCTGTGGACTGGAAAGGTGGAATCTAAGCCTTGTGGTGGGGGCACAGGTCTGGAAAACACAGAAGCAGGTGGAGTCCTTGCTCCAGCAAAGGAGGGATGGAGAGCCAGAGAATGGGCTTAGAGCTGAAAAGGAGGAACATGAGCCTGCCCAGGACATCAGATGCAGACACACTGCTACCTGGGGCTTTTGTGACACTGCTCACCAGTTCTTCCATGGTCATCCCAAAGCTTCTGAGAAAAGTGGATGGTCTGCCCTTTTGAGGGAGCAACAGGTAGGCTGGGTGTGGGGCTGATACAGGTACTGCTATAAGAGGGGTCTAGAGGGTCCTGAAGGGAGTCCAACATTTTTCCACTTGTCCTTTCTTCCTTGATAGTCAGGGCCTGGAGTAGCCCCCATCACTTTCAATCCAACCTTAAGGGGCCTCAAAGGGCAGCTAGTCCTGCTGGTCAAACATTGTCAAGAGGAGCACCACTCAGCATCAATACCCAGACCTCTCTATAGGGTGAGCTAGACGTGCTCCATCGTCTCACAGGTTCCTCAATATCACGGTTAGCTTTGGCACCCACAGCTGCTAAGAGTGAGATTTCCCCTCCAGCTGTCAGGGTGCCCAACACAGCTACAAATCAGGGGGTGTCTGAACATACCTAGAGAACTTCTCCCAGGACCACTCTTCCATCCACCTCCATGCTGGCCAGGGCTCAAAGTCAGGCTTTCTACCCTCCTGGATAGCCACAGATGCTGTCCAGAGTCATGAGTAATGATATCAGCTCAAAGGTCTGAATACCACTCCTGTTGAGTCAGGGGGACATCTGACATCCCAGAAGCCTGCCCACAAAGCATTGTCCCCAGGTGACACAAAGTCATTGGTGAAGACCCTAGGGTCTAACAGTCACTAAAAACTTGCTTCTCTGAGTGCCTTCCTGTAGATGTGGACATGGGAAGGCCTTCCTTGCTAGTGGACATCTAATGGGCTTCTGGCCTTCCATGACTTCCTGTGGTCTCTCCTTGCTCTGCAGCCCTGTGAGCTCTCATGCTCTTTACTCTGGCTGCTCTTGGTCCTCCTTATAGTGGAATGCTCTCCACTCCCCAGCAAAAGTCTCACACTGTGTTCCTTTTGTCCGGACTCTTTCCTAGATACCTTCTACTCTTCCTCCAGCCCTAGTTCAATCGAATTCCTATGGGAAAGCTTCCATGCATGCTCTCACTTTGCCAAATTCCTCTCTCCTATACTCACAGTATCTCCCATCTTCTACTTTTGTAGCAGGTAGTTTCTTTTTATTGGAATGCTTCTTTGATGGATGTCTATTCTCCCTGCTGTTCTACAACTTCCCCAGGGCCAAGAACATGCTCATCTTGCTCACAATGGCATTTGAGAGTGTGATACATAATAGAAGCTCTTCAACTGCTTGTTGAGTAAAAGATGAAGTGCTCTTTCCCCTTCCTGTGTGTCCCTATGGAGGAAGAGCTAGGACACCTGCTCAACTGGGGGCAGAGGAAGAGTATGGCAGACACAATCACAAAATTGGCATCCATACCAATTGGCATCACAACAAGCAGGAAAATGACTGCAGGCCTGTGATAGCCCTTAAATGTTGGTTAATAATAATGATAGAAATAGTCTGATTCCTGTTATGGCTTGTGTCTGGAATGTCATCCCCACAAAAGCTCATGTGTTGAAGGCATGGTCCCCAATGCAGCAAAGTTCAGAGGTGGGACTTTTAGGTAACGATTGGATCACAAGGACTCTGACCTCATCAGTGGTCATTAACCCGTTTGAATGGATCACTAGGTAGTGGGACCTAGCTAGAGGAAGTAGGTCACTGAGGGTGTACCCTGGAAGGGTTTAGCCCCCTACTCTCTGCTTCTCAGTTGCCTTAAGCATAGCAGCTTTCCTCCACCATGCCCTTGTGCACCATGATGTTTCTGCCTTGGACCTGGTTGACCATAGAATGAATCTCTGAAATCATAAGCCAAAATAAACCTTTCCTCCTCTACATTGTTTCTTGTCAGGTGACACAAAGCTGCCTAAGCATACTTTCCTCTCTCTACACATTCTCTACCTGCATCTCCCCAAATAATAAAATGCAAAATACACAAGTTCAACCAGTAGCCTGCCAGCAATGCCCCTTCTTTTCTTCCCATCTCTAAGCTTAGTTGTCAAAAGATTGCACCTAATATTAATAATAACTGCAGCTAGCACTTATTGGCCACTACTGTGTGCCAGACTCATTTAAGTGCCTCAGGTATATAAACTTAAATCTTCACAATAATCTCATGAAGTAATTATGATCATTATCTCCATTTTACAGATGAGCAAACTGATGTCACATGGCTAATAATTGGCATTCCTGAAATTCTAATCATGGATACCTAGTTCCAGAGTCTGTGCTCATTATGATAGTCAGCAGTTAAAGCAAAAACAAACAAAAATGTTTTCACAGAATGTGACCAACATCATGTCCCCATCAATAAATAGCCACACAGAGAGCATCTCTGCATAAACTGCTTCTGGAACTGTTGTTCACTGTACAGTATCAATCATGGGACAACCCCTGGGGCAAATTCCTCAGAAGCTTAGAGCTAAGGGAAAGGTGGCTTCTTAGTTTTCTCCTTCCTTCCTCCTTCCTCCTTCCCTCCATCCCTCCCTCCCTCCCTCCCTTCCTTCCTTCTTTCTTTTGGCTGGGAGGTACTGGGGATTGAATTCAGGGGCACTCGACCTCTGAGCTACATCCCCAGCCCTATTTTGTATTTTTATTTAGAGACAGGGTCTCACTGAGTTGCTTAGTACCTCATTTTTTGCGGAGGCTGACTTTGAACTCACAATCCTCCTGCCTCAGTATCCTGAGCCGCTGGGATTATAGGCCTATACCATTGTGCTCGGCTTCAGGTCCTTTTCCTTTTATTAGATAATGATAGTTTAGTAATTTGTAGTTTCTCTACTTTGGATACTAGGAAAGTCAGAGGTCAGTTTTATAGCTTAAAACAGTATCTTCTGCTAATTTCAGTTTTCCCCACTTTTGCTGAATTTGTTCTCCTTCCACCAGACTTTTATTACTTAGATATGTGTCTTTCACTCTTTTTTTCTTCCTGGTTGTCAGGTTCATTTAGACTTGTGCTTATGATAAGATATTCCAAAGCTTTTCTCGAAGAATATAGGATTCAAATATTTAGAAAGCAGATTCTCATCTTGTCCAAGAACAAATGTGTAGTTAGCTCAGCCTCCACCCACTAGTGGCTGCCTTCTTCCCCTCTCTGTCCATACTTTCCAAGTTACTATCTCCCCCAAAATGATTACAACCTCACTTCGGCAGATTCTAGGATTTGTGCCCTGGGATCACAGCCATGGTGTTTGTGGAGGGCCTCAGTCACATGATACCCAGGTCCATTTCAGCCAAGAATAAAATAAAATAAAAAATCCATCACTCTTTCTCACCTTTTAAAAAATATGTTCCCTCAAATTCTGTCTCAAGCACATCTCAACCAGTCAAAAAGACTATGTTGAATTTAGTTTCTGTAGGCTTATTTCCAAAATAACATATATTTTGAATATAGTAGATATACCTTCTTGATCCATAGTCTTCCTCCTATTTCAAATTCAAATGCTTTCTCCGCCCCCATGCTATGATTCTGTATCATGTGATATTTTTAATGCCCAGTATCAATTTTCCTTTCTTCTGGTAGTACATCCTACTTTTCCTTTAGGGAATGACCCACCTCAACTTGGTGCCATCTGAAAAGGACTGTCAGTAAAGATTCCTGCCTCTCTTAGTCACAGGATGAGCACACCAGCCACCAACTGGTCAGACATTCTCTTCCTGGGAGGTGACTGTTGAGCACAGCATCCCAGGCACTAAGCAAGTTCCTCAAGACAGTGGTGCTCTGGAGATGCTTCTCTCTGGCTCCTTCTACCCAAGCTCCTGATTATTTGTCCTTTTTTTTTTTTTAGCACAGCTGTTTAGCTTCTAGTTTAGTTCTCTGAGCCAAATAGGACTTCAGTCAACTTCCTTTTTGTTTCACATAATCAAGTTGAATTCTGTTGCCTACAGCCAAAGAACCCTAATAGATAAAAACTCCCCCAACTAAGAATAACTGACCAAGATTACATTTGAAGTCTCTTTTTATCTCTAATAATCTGTGATTCCAGTAACCTCACATAACATAAATTATAGGGATTCTGACTCAGGAAAAGAAAAAGGAAAACCTAAAAGTTGTAGAAAGAAGAGATTTGTAATTTCGTGGTAGTTTCAATTATTTTCTAACAGATATTCACCCCTTCCCTCTTCAACCTCAATGAGAGAAAGCTTTCTCCAGCTCATGTGTGATGAATTTGACCATGTGATTTGCTTTGACCAGGGGACTGTGCTGGGAGAATGCTTCAATTCTGAGCCTAGTCCTGTGTTTCTGATCACCTCTCTAAGGGGTCTCAGCCTTCCTCTCTCTCTGCTTCCTGGCTGCAGTAGGTAAGGCACTTCCTGAACCATGTGCTCCTGCCAAGATGTGCTCCCTCCCCACAGGCCTAAAACTAATGGGGCCAACCAACCATGGACTGCAAGCACCAAAACTTAGCAATAGCTAAGCTATGGAACCAACAGATGAATGGATAAAGAAAATGTGGCATATATACACAATGGAATATTACTTGGCCACAAAGAAGAATGATATTGTGGCATTTGCTGGTAACTGGATGGAACTGGTGACTATTGTACTTAGTGTAATAAGCTAATCCTGAAAAACCAAAGGCTGAATGTTCTCTCTGATATGTGGATGCTAACACAAAATAAAGGTGGAGGAGAGAAGAAGAATTTCAGTGGATTAAACAAAGGGGAATGAAGGAAAGGAAGAGGATGGGAATACGAAAGACATTAGAATGAATTGGACATAACTTTCCTACGTTCATATATGAATACTCGACCAGTGTAACTCTGCATCATGTACAACCACAAGAATGGGATCCTAATTAGAATAAGTTATATTCCATGTATGTATAATATATCAAAATATACTCTACTGCCATGTATGTCTACAAAGAAAAAATAATAAAAAAAACCCTATGAGCCAAATAGAATTACCCTTTTTATAAGTTGGTTTATTTCAGGTATTTTTTTTCTTTTTCTTTTGTGGTGCTAGGGATTGAACTCAGGGCTTTGTGCATGTGAGGAAGCACTCTACCAATTGAGCTATATCCTCAGTCCATATTTCAGGGTTTTTATGGTAACAGAAACCTGACTAAAATACCTGGACTACTTACAGATGCATGAATAAGAAATAAATGCTTATAATGAGATTCTAAGATTTTGTTGTTGTTGTGAAGCATTATTATGGTTATAACTGACCAATACAGATTTGTTGTGATATCCATTGACTTTAAGCCTGACAGTGGCTTAAGCCTAGAAAGAGTACATGAAAGCCTACCTGCCACTTTGACCTGGTTGGCGGTACAGGTTTTGCAGGGAAGCACCTGGAACTCTTCTGCCTGGTACATGGAGTAATCAGTACTGGCAACAACCAGGGTGTCTCCAGGTTTCCATGACCGCACATCGTCCTCCAAGTTCAGGATGGTGCTGTTCACATTGGTGTCGATGGTGACTGTGAGTTTGGGCCTCACTGTAACCCAAAACAGGAAAGATGAGCTACAACCCTTTGCTCTCAGCAAACTTTTGGCTGTCCATCTGTTACCTTCCTCTCCCTGTATAAGTAAATGCCAGGTTTGCCTATCCAAAACCCAAATCACCAGGCTGACTCCATCCCAGTTTTGGTACAGGTTTTTGAAGTCAATAAAACCTCGACCAGAAAAGAACCATTCATTAGCTCTGGGCAGGGGAATTTTCCACTAACTTCTTAGCTGGAGTTAAATGTGGTCACCTCACCACACCCACTTTGCTCAAGATGTAAAACAAATATAGCTCCTCTCAACTATTGTTTACAGTAGCCGTCTCTCTCCTACAGAAGTCATATCCTTAATGACTACCTTCTGCAGAAGACCAAGCACCTCCCAGGACAAACTGGCCATTGCCAATCACTTCTAACAAGCACCTTGGGAAATGGGCTTGAAATAATGGCACCCAAAGAGGCAAAGAGCTACACATCTCTTCAGGGGAGGGCTGCAGGGAATTTGCTTTGTCCATTTGCACCCTGTACGTTTGTGGACCAGGCCCGTGCAGAAAGGGTTATGGGTAGGGTGAGGCTCTGCTGTCTGCTGCCAACTCTGAGGACCCTCTCATTTCTCCTGGGTCATAAAAGCACTCTGCTTCAGGTGTATAACAAGAGCACTGTGTCACTGTGACACCCAGAGGCAGCTGATCTAGGCACTAAATTCATGCAGAACTGCTGGCTCAAGGAACAAGGCTGGGTTGCATTTCTGTCCCCAAAAAAGGAAATAAATAGGGAGCTACTTACCAGGCTTCCCACAGAGGAACCGCACACGGTAGCTCTGGCAGGCTCGGCCCTGATGGTAGCAAGCAAACCTATAATCCTGGCCTTTTTTGTAGACAACCTCAATGCTGAGGTTAACTCCATCCATTGTAGTGGCCTGGGAATGGCAGGGAAATTACAGAGCAAAATCATTTTTTTTTGTAAAGAAGGGTAATGATTAATGTTCTCAGCATATACTTGCAAGTCTAAAATTGTCCCTGCTATAAAACAATTTACAGTGGCCTGAGATTATTATCCTGACAATTATCCACATGAGTTTTAAGACATCATGATGTCTCTGAATGGATAAATGCCTAGGGTCCTACAGTACTAGAAACCCAAAGTAGTGACTTAGTTAATTGCTCATTATTGGTGAACATTTTATAGAGCAGCTACAATAAGCAGGCTCTCAGGACCTGGGTGAGCTTCTTCTTACAACACGTACAATCAGCAGCAGCACCATGCAAGGCGTGGATTTTTATTTCCTGAGTACTCACTGGGTTCAATCCACTGGTGCCCACACGGTATGCCCTATCACATGGGGAATTGAACCCAGGGGGACTATACCACTGAGCTATATCCCCAGTCCTTTTTATTTTTTATTTTGAGACAGGGTTTTTTTAAGTTGCCCAGGCTGGCCTCAAACTTCTGATACTCCCGCCTTAGTCTCCCAAATCACTGGGATTAAAGGTGTATGCCACTGCACACGGCATATGGGAGTGGAAAGTCTTAAAAATCCTTACATGCAGGCTCTATCCCCAATGCAGCAGACACAATCATCAGGCATATGGGCTTTTAAAAACTTCCCAGATCAATAGGCAATGAAGTTTGAGAAACACTCTAGCAGATAAGGAGCTAAGTATTCACGTATGACTCATTTTACCTCACAGCAAAACCATAAGGTTGTTGTTCATTTTACAGATAAGAAAAATGACAGAGAGACTGAGTAACCTGTCCAGGATTACAAAGCCAGCAAGTGACAGAGCCAATCAAATGGGGCTTTTAAGCTCCTCCTATTCCTGCCCTCACCTACATACCTCTTTCTCCCACTGCCTCAGGGTCTGGGAAGCAAGGAGCTGATTTTTGCCCATCTCCCTGCCCCCAGCATCCAGCCCAGGGCCCAGCAAGAGTGGACTTGCAGTGGGTGAGACTGACACACGAAGCTACAGGCCTGGTGGAGAATTTAAAGAGTGGGTTCAGAGTAGGGCACAATCCCTGTCAGCTGGGGCTCATCCCAAAGCTAGGGTGTGTCTGCATTAAGACTGTGACTGTCATTCAGAGACATGCAATTTAAGGCAAGGGCTGCAGCTGTCAGAGTCTCTGGCCCAGAAACCAAAAGGACCAGGGATGGGGAAATAGGGAGCGAAATTAAAGTCAACCTCAAAAACTAAAAAACTTTTCAGGAAACATTTTGAACCTAAGAGATCTGTTGTCCTTGGCTTGGAATGTAGAGTTACATAGATGTGCACAATTAAAATTCACAGCTAAAATTCAGCCCTTGCCTATAAGTCACACTCTCATTGTAATCATTCCCAACATCCCCATCATCTGGGTGGTCTCTGTGGCAGCCAGAGAGACAGGGGTATAAACTGGTTCTTCTAGAGAAAATGGCTAAACTCAGCAGATTCAGAGCTCAAGGTCATCTGTCAAGCGCAACTCCTCTGACCTGATCAGTTTTCTGAGCCTCCTTCAGATGACCCCATAATATTAAGGACTGGGCTTGAGAACATCATGCAACACAGCTGGTCATTTTTTTCAAGGCACAAAGTCCAACAATAATTTCAAGAGAACATTTACTTAGTTCTGCTAGGGTTTTGTTTTTGTTTTTCCTTTTTTTAACCTAAGAAATGACCTTAGTATCAGATAAGAATAAGAAGGAATCTATCACCATTCAGTGAAGAGAATCTTTGCTCTGGATTAAATTTGTTTTGGGGGTGGGGCTACTGGCAATTGAACCCAGGGGTGCTCAACCGCTGAATTGTATCCTCATTTCCTTTTACTTTTTATTTTGAGACAGGGTCTTGCAAAATTGCCCAACTTTCAAAGGGCCTTGAACTTGTGATTCTCCTGCCTTAGCCTCCTGAGTCAATGGGATTATAAGTGTGTGCCACCATGGCTGGGTTTAATAGATATAATTTCATTGTTATTTATGCTCTTGAGTAATAATTATTATAATTAACAATTAAAATAATTTTAAATGTATGCACAGGACACTTTCAATGATTCAGGTACTTCATTTATTATTGCATTAAATTCACAAAGCAATCCCATGAGGGAATGATTATCCTCACTACTGCATGTGAGGAAACTGAGGCACTAAATTAAATAACAACACTGATATGTATGGCTAGGACTGTGAGCAAGTCACCTGGCACAAAGTTTAAGGTGACACTCACTCTTAGGGTCATGCAATTGCAGAGTAAGCACTCAAGAAGTTCACCTTTGGAGATATGTGACTCTTAGGTTTTTAATTGAACAACTCAACTGGCCTTGGTTTTGCCAAGGAAAAAACAAGATCCTATTCTGAAATTGGGAGTTTTGGAATAATGAGTGCTACAACACTTAACAAAATGTTTTAAAGAATGCCCATTGTAGGAAGGGTGACCAAGCCTCTTGGCGAGGGAGACAACTGTCATTGGGTTTTTTGTTCTTCTCTGGACCTCAAGTTGTTGATAACATAAACTTGGATTCATTGTCAAGTGTATCCCCTTTTGTTGAAGGAGGCTGGGCTCTGTGCTATGGATGCACAAGGTGTTGATATACTGTAAGGTGGGACCCTGTGGAAGGGATTGCCCAGTGAGCGTTTAGCCTAGATTTAACTGTGCTTTGGGACACTGAGGGAAGGGCCTATATCATGCTGTGAACACAGTAGATGGCAAAATGGGAAATGTTTTGGGAAAGCTATTTTCCTGGCACAGAGAAATAGTTTTTCAATCAACAAGGTCTGTAGCCAGACGGCTGGCAGAGCCAACATCAGGAGGGATTGTAGACCGAGAAGCATTCTTTGAGGATTTCCAGAACTATTTGGAGAGGGGAGGCTGGTAAAGGAATAGACTTCCTGTGGTCAAGTGAACCCAAGAGATAAGATTATGGCTATTTCAGAATTAAAGCTGGAATGTTCAAGGATGCAAGAGAAAATTACAATTAAATCTGGGAGGTATGTGCTTTAGGGGAATTGGGAGCTTTTTGATTCTGTTGGACTCAAGAAAAGTCTGTAACTTTCAACCTAATCTGAGTAAATCCTTCTCAATAACATTGGAGCCACGGGAAGGGAGGCACCTCAGCCAAATAATTAGAAAGGTTTCCCTGGCCTTTGCTAAGTCAGAACAGAGTGTCTCCCCTGGATAAGTGGTCCCTCCTCCAGTGCAAGGCAGAGAGCCAAACTTATGCCCAGACGCACATGGGGAGTAGGGAAGCACGGTGAGAATACCTGGTTGAATGATCTGGGAGAAAGTGTTGTACAAATACTGGTCACTTTCAGCTGTCCCAGGTATCTAGAGGGAACTGGTGCCAAATCTTAGTGGATACAAAAACTTGCCCATACTTAGCTACTTTATATAAATGATATAGTGTTTGAACTTAACCTATGTATATCTTCCCATAGACTTTAAATCATCTCAAGATTACTTTTAATGCCTAATGCCAGGTAAATGCTATGTAAATAGTTGTTATACTCCATCATTTAATAAATAATGACAAGAAAACCCTTTACATGTTTAATACAGACACAATTTTTTTTCCTAATTTTTTTGTATCTGTAGTGGGTTGAATTAACATATGTGGAACCCATAGATTTAAAAGGCCTACTGTATTTTTATTGACTTGAAAGAGGATAAAATGGGTGATAGCCTTTCTCAGATGACTTCTAATTAATTTATATTGAACATTTAAGTGGCCTCTAATGAACCCCATTTACTCTGCCTGTGTTTCCTGCCTCTCCTGATGTCCATAGAGCCCAATGTCCCACTTGTCTAGCTAGTGAACTGAAAGCCCTGTGAATTGACTTAACAATATATTGATGGAGCTAACAAGAAAGGTCAAGATCTTCTTTAGATAGAATAAACTCCAAGGGAAGATCCTAAGCGAACCCTGCTCATTCTTTGGATGTTGGCTTTCATTTAACTCAATAGAAAATATGGCTGTGGCTGTGGGTATATTTATTCTCTGGGCTGGGCTCAGCTTGCACCCCAAATCCTAGCAGCATTCCATGCAGTCAAGGGCCCAAAGGAAACCAGTAAAGAAGTGGACTGGGTACCGAAGCCCATGCCTTGAAAGGCATTTCACACAGTTAAAAAAGAGTTAAGGAGGGGAAGAGACTCAGAAGCAGGACTTGGGAGTTTGGTAGTACTAGCTTTTGGACAGGTAATGAGCCTTGTTTTCATTATTTAAGGTAGAAATAATACTCTCTGGCTCACCTACCTCATAGGACCATGACAGTCACATTGCCCCAAGTTTATGATCTATAGAGACTTCTTAAAAGTAAAGCCTTCCTTGATTATTAGGAGTTTTGTACCTGTATATCAATGGGACGGTTGCAGATTTTTCCAGGGTAAGCAACACGGAGGTCTGAAATTTTCTCTCCACCTTTAGTCTGAGATACTTTATCATGGTCAAACCACTCAGTCCACTCCACATCTAGGCAGAAAGTGAAGACAGGATCAGTCAGAAAATTGTTCATGAGGCCAGTTACATTCAGTGTGGTCCTAAGCACTCCTGGCACAATAGGAATTGAGGGCCATCTGTCCATGGTTGAGCTAGACTGGGGGAAGGGGGCTCCTAAACCATCTGCCAACTCTCCTGACTCTCTCATCTTTTAATTAAAAACACCGCTTACTGACTTTCTTTTTTATAAAGGTAATACATATTTCTTGTTACTGCAAAAGCAAACAAACATAAAGGGAGAAATAAAAATCCATCTGTAAACCCATCATCCAAGCATCCACCAGGATTGCTACTTTCTGTAGGCCCTGTGTATGGGCCACTTAGGGTTTTTGTTTGTTTGTTTTTGTTTGGTATAAGGGGTTGAACCCAAGGGTGCTTAACCATATCCCCACCCCTTTTTATTTTTTTTTATTTTGAGACAGGGTCTAACTAAGCCTCACCAAGTTGCTGAGGCTGGCTTTGAACCTATAATCCTCCTGACAGCCTCTTGAGCTACTGCTGGTATTATAAGTATGAACCACCATACCCAGCTGTATGAACTATTTGAAAGCCAAGTTCATTTTTAGGTTCATAATTCCTAGTCAACACCATCCCCTGACATATGAAAAATATTCCACGAAACAAACTAAACAAAATGGACCCCTGTTGAGATGGAATACAAATCTTAACCAGTGGGAAAACATTCTTTTGGGTGACTGACCATTAAGTTACTCTACCATGTGTTCCTATGGACTTCCTAAGAGAAAATACCTTGTTCTACACACAACGACTCCTGGCCATTGATCTAGTGTTAAGCTTTACCAGGCTGTCTCAAACTCCTCACCTTGAACCCACTCACTGGATGAAGAAACATTGAAATATTCCCCATGTTCCGTCTTGAACAGTTTGAAAACCCGGGCAGCAGCAGAGCCACGGTGTCCTGTCAGAGAGATCAGATGCTTTAGCAACCAAACAGATGCCTGGATTCAGAAGGCTGGAGCTCTATGGCAGAGAAAACCTCTATTCCAAAAATCTTAAACAATTTAAGAAAAAAAATTTTTTTTTCCTTAATCAGGCCATTTCTTTCACTTGGAAAGCAGGTCATTATTCATTCTTTTGTTTCAGTTTTGAAAATTCAGTTGTAGCATTTCCACAAATTCAGATTTTGAAGCCCCATGATTTTTCCTGATCTGAGCTCCCTGCACTGCCCCAGGGGTTAGAACCATAGCATCTCCCACAACCTTCACCAGGCAGAGAGACAGGCATTTGTGATGGAGACCACCCACAGGTCTTTTTAGCTCAAAATATTACCCCTGCTGGTTCCATCCCAGTTCTTTTGTTTTCTGTGCCATGTCTATGTTCTGTCATAAGCCAATGATGACATCTTAGAAAATAAAAACATTATGGTTGAACTTCAATCAACACAGGCCTTTATCACTTCCATGTAATACAGTCAAGTGGCTGGACACTCAACAAGGTGTTGGCAGATAGTCAGCCATGCTCTGAGGGAAGTGAGTCCTTCAGAAAGAACCAAAGCCTCTTGGTCAGAGAGACACTAGAGGGTACTTAGTCCTCTCGCCAACCATTTATTACCATGATATTCAATATGGTCTTCAACTGAAGAAGAGGGATTTCCTTTCACGGTGAGAAAACTCCAAGGGTGTCTGAAACAAAAACACACAAAAAATAAACTTCTCCAGAATTGGGAGCAAAACAGACACAGCCTCAAGTGGCAGAGCCTCCCTCCCTGTTGCTGAGGGCTTCCCTCCTTCAGGGAAACAGGAGTTTTTCTTTATAAGCAATTGCCTGAACTTCCTCGATGCCTGGCTAGGCCAGTGTCTGCTTGTTGTGAGTCTCTTCAACTCCCTGCTGGCAATAGATGGGTATGAATCACAAATCAACAAACAGGCCAACAGACCAACCGTCCCACCCGCCAAGCTCAATTACATCCTGAAGCAAGTGCTGTGGTTCGCTTAGGAAGCGTGATCCAAGAGAGGAAGGCTATTTCTCTCATGTTCATCTCCCCTAAGAATTGAGCTCGAGGAAAATGCCACAGGCTAATGTGACTGACCACCCTGGCCACACATTTTGGGACTTGGAGAGGGACCAAATGTCTCTTATTCGTAATGGGAAGGGAAAGGAGAAAAAGAAGGTTTATGATTTGGGAAAATTGTATGCTATCTCTCCTCCACAAAAACAAGCACTGTAGAAGCAGGGAGGTTTTCTTACCCATTTTTGTGTTCACCGGCATGCCTAGTGTAGTGATGGGGTTTGGAAGACTTTTTAGGACAAGTTGCCCCCAAAATATGGCAACTTGTCCTAAACATGTTGGCATGTTCGACATTAAGGTGAAGAAATTGAGAAATGGCAGGAATGACTCCCTGACTTTTCCTGCCCTTCCCCCCTATAGCAAGTGACCAGCCCCTGTGTGAGAGGTGCCCTTCCTATGCCTGAAGAAAGGAGCATCCTCATCTATAAAGCAAAGGAACGCCAAGAAGAATCCTAATAGAAAGACTTGCTCAGCTTCCCCTGGGTTTTCTACTCTGAGCTGATAACCTTTGTCTTATCTCAGTTTCCTGGACTCTTCATCAAACCTAGTATAAAAACACTCCAGTTGAACTGTTTCTTCTGGTCTTCATTTCCTTTAGAAGGAAATGTAAAATTTATTATATGAAAGACATTTGTATGCTGTTCTCTTGTTAACCAGTTTTTTTCAGGGACTCCACCAAGATTTTAGGAAGGTAAGAGGAAAGAAATTTCTCCTCCTACAGTAGCCTCTCCCTTACTATGACATAGCAATAGATTTAGGTGTTGAATAGCTTTTGTTATTTGTGTTTGGATTGCTTATCTTGGAAAGTAAGTCATTATTCAGTGTTATTTAATTGAGGTTGAGGGTTCAACTACATCCACCCTTTTGCTTCGATCTTTCAATGGCTCCCACTGCATTTGGGACAAAAACTAAGCTCCTTATCACAGAGCCAAAGATCCTTCTGTGCCTTCCCCTACCTTTTTTCCTCAGCCCTCACTAGCTCACATACAGTGCAGCAGCCTGGACCCCTCCACTTCTTTGGAAGAGCCTCTCTAGCTGCTAGTTTGCCTGTGGGGCACCTGTTTGGCCTCCTCTTACCTGTAAATCTGCACTGAACTAACTTCTCCATCCTCTTGTTCTCTCAAGCCCTATCACCATTTCCCATTCACCTCTGCCTCTCTTCAGAGCTTAGCACACCTGGTCTAACCTACTGCCTCCCACCAGTTTCTGTTCAATAACCATTTCCTAAATTAGCGAACAAAGGAAGGGTCCAAGTCTCAGTGCTTCTACTGATTTTAAATGCTTTGGTCTTATCACTAAAAGTATGTGTTCATACAAACGAGGGGTATATATGTAATTCCTGCTTTCCTGTCTCCTTTGCCCATGTGACTGGACATAATAAAATATGGCAGGGCTCATCCTTCCCGTGGTTCCTGTTTCTAAGGTCAGAATAGTAGCTTACATTTATCAAGTGCTTATTCTATACCAGGCAAATATTTTGTTAATATTATCACATATACTTCTCCCAGCAAGTCTTCTGAGAATTCCTGAGGTATCCCATTTTACAGAGGAACCATGCAAAGAGAAGATGAATGAGTCACTTGCCTATAGTCACACCTCATAGAAGGTGCAACCCAGACTTCAATCCAGGCCACCCAATGCCAGACCTTGGGCCCTGAGCCATTAGAATCTTATGCTGAGTAACCAGTCATTTTTGGTTCTGTTTCCTAATATAAGTTAATAAATTGTCCTCTTGGTTTATAAAACAATGGAATGGAAACGCGTGTAGTGTTTGCTAATAAAGGAATCTCACAGCGCCAAGAATCACTGTCATCTTTGGCTACATGAGTTTCCTGCTTGAGTTTCCCTTCAGAAGGAGCAGCCCCAGGGCTGTTAGACAATGCACCCTGGAACCTGGAGCACCCCTCCCTTGTCCAGAGAATCTCTGTCCAGCTAGAAAAATTGCTGAGCTCTGAGAAGAAAAGATTCTGGCCCACCCCTGATTTCACTCTAGTTCTAAGGAGTTAGAGGGTGGAGTACTGCGGTCTCCAAATAACCCTGGGACAGATAACCCCTTTTCCTGGGGTGTTTGGCTGGGCAGAGATACTTTGCATAATCTCTAAAAACTGTCTGCCAATCCCCAAGGTAAAATATGAATCTTTTGCTAAAGAAAGGGAAAATGAAAGTCAACTGTACCACCAAGGCATGGCTCTTATGCTCAGTAGACATTCTAATATTTTGTAACTGAATGAATGAGTTCATGAAAATCAAAGACTTTTGTATTTTTACAGTGGACTATGCTTGTAAGAAAAACCAGGTTCCCCTTAAGAACAATCCCTGAATATGTCCAGTGCAGATGGACAACGTCCCTGAATAATCCAAGGTCATTATTTGGGTGGTGTATCCCTGAGAGCACAAGAAAGGAAAGGTTAATTCTTGGTGGGATGGGGGTGCTTCAGTGTTCTGGTGTTTGGAGGAGGTGGAAGTGATGGGAAGTACCTGAATCCCAGGTGTAGGAAATGTTTGCTGCCCAGTTTGGTCATTGCCTTCCGGGCCATGTCATCCAGGTTTCGAGACCCTTCATCATTCACTGCAACAGAAAGGATCCTGCCATCGGGCACTGCATTCAAATACTGGACCAGACGTTCACTCTCTTTCTTGGATCTGTAGGTATCAAATCTATAAAAGGCAGAGAGAAAGAATTTGAATAGTCGTCACAGCAATCAAAAGAAGAGAGACCTATACAGCATTTCATATGCCATCCAAAGATCCCACAGGTTGGGATTTGTAAACAATGAAGCCTTTTTCTTTAAAGAGCAAATAAAGTTGGGCATAGTGGTGCATTCCTATAACCCCAGTAACTCTGGAGGCTGAGGCAGGAGGATCACAAGTTCAAAGCCAGCCTCAGCAATTTAGTGAGGCCCTAAGCCACTTAGCAAGACCCTGTTCCATAGCATGTCCAAAAGACCCCAAAAAAAAGAAACCCTGTTCCAGAGTACAAAAAATTTTAAAAAGGGCTGGGGATATATATCAGTGATAGAGCATCCCTGGGTCCAATCTTCAGTACTGCAAAAATAAAGTTCAGGTAAATTTAGTTCTTTTGCATACCATAACGTGATATCCAAGAATCATATGATTCTAATCACATGATCATTCATTGGATAAAATATCAAAGAAATGTCTATAGTAGTGTGGACCTCGAGCCCTGGGACCTTCAGAAGGTCATACACTTAGGGTCCAGATCTTTAATGTTCCCCTTTCATGACAGAGGTAGCAGTTCATGCCTCTTGCAGAGCCTAGTGTTAGGAGATAGCTCAGACTCCACAAGCATCAGGGATTTCTCTCTCTGATCCAGACTGAAACAACTCCTCCAAAATTCTTGCAAATGACCTAGAGACTACCCCAAATCCTGCACCTACAGAAGCTTAACACATGCTAGAATCATAAAGGGGTTATCTTTGGTTTTGACAATAGAGAATAACAGTGATATAACCTTTAGCTGTTTCAGATATTGTTTCATTCTCCTTTTTCCTGTATCCTTTCTAAAAAAAATATTTTACTTCATTGTGGTAAAACCCTTGCTATGAAATTCTCCTTTTAACAAGGTTTTAAGTGTACAATACAATATCATTGACTATAGGTACAGTATTATACAACTGATCATCACTAACTACATTGTTTTGTTTTGTTGAGATGGTATGATGACCTTGCTATGTTGCCCTGGTTGGTCTTGAACTCATGGACTCAAGCAATCCTCACTTCAGCCACCTGAGTATCTGGAACAATAGGCTCATACCACCAACCCCTGCTAAGAGTCAGTCATCTCAAAGTTAATGAAGACAATCTGTTGCCATACACATGAAGTATCCATGAAATACAGATTTTTTTTTAAAAAAAATGTACACCACTGGTGAAAAGAATTTACAAAGGAAATACAATTTAGTAACAATCTCAACTTACATAAGTATGAAGATTTTGTGCAATTACAATGGAAGGAATTTGTCTTGGAACTTAAAAATGAAATAGCTCTAAAATAAATCTAGAAAAACAAGCCAGTGTGAATAGCCAAGGAGACTTCGAAAAAGTAAAGCAATGGTGGTGCAAAGGGTAGCAAAAGAGGTGGTCCTGAGTCACCAAACTTACCTTCATTTTGCATAACCTGGCTCAACTCTGCCTCGTCCTCTAGTCCCCACTGCCCTTCCCTCAGGGTCATCTGCTGCAGGGAGAGCCCTTTGCAGAGACCAGGACCACACGCCCTCTCCTGTCTTCACTCACTTAGTTCTGTCTGTTTTATAACTAATCAAATTCTTACTACCTTTCAGGAACCACCGTAGGTTCCTGCTCCTTGAAGTAGCCTTTTCTGGTGACTTTGGCCTCCATTTGTGTGTGTGTGTGTGTGTGTGTGTGTGTGTGTGTGTGTGTGTGTGTGTATTCATACATTCAGCTATCAGATCCGTGAGGTCTCCAACATACTTTAAGCACAGGAGATTTGGGGCAGGCAGGCATTCTTCTCTTTGTAACCTCCATAGAAGCTCTCCAGATAAGTTCTCATTATATAGTTCAATAATGAATTTAATTGAAAGTTAGATTGCTACCTGTAATGATACTCCACTTAAAGAAATTGTCTTCTCCTGATAAAGGCAGAAGCCCTCAGAAGTACTTTGTGTCAATTGTGAGTATCCCAGGTTCACCTGCAGGCTGCTCAGCCAGGGCAAAGGCAGATGACTGTCCCCAGGGAGCCATGGAGATAACTCAGTGAGTGGTTAAGAGTTTGAATCCCAGCTCCAATCTTCGCCAACCTGTGACTCTGAGCAAACTGAACCTCACCAGAGTCTCATCATCTCATCTGCATAATGTGGGTAATAACAGAACCCATCTCAGAATTTTTTTGGGGGGGAGGGAGTGGCTATGCCACATCGCCAGTCTTTTTTATTTTTTTATTTTGAGTCACAGCCTTGCTAAGTTGCTGAGGTTGGCTTTGAACCTGCAATCTTCCTGCCGCAGCCTCCTGAGTTGCTGGGAATACAGATGTGCACCACCATGCACAGCTCATCACAGAATTTCTATAAAGATTAAAGTATATAGAGCAGTGAAGTGCTGAACACAGCATTTTTCACAGAGCAAGTCCAATGATTACATGGTCACTAATATTCACCAGGGGATGAGTTCCAGTTATCCCATGTGTACCAGTGAGCATTATGGTTCCTGCCAGACCTGCTGCTGTTCCACAGCTGGTCCCTGTTGCTTTCACTGCCACTCACAGTCCTGTTCCTGATGAGCCCTAAGTCTCCCCTAGCAGCACCAAGGATAACTCTGCTTGTCCACCTCAGCTGTGTCCTTCCCTCTGAGTGCCAGGCGAAGCCTCTGCAGGGCCATCATGAGAGTCCCAGGGAGCTGAGGGCAGGCTAGGTTACCCTAGAGCTGGGAAAGAGAGTGAGGGGAGCGGGCCAGAGACTGCCATTCTGCCTTCCAAATCCCTCTCCAGTTCATCTACCCCATCTCTGTTGCTTCTACCAGAGTCCTTCATGTCTGGCCTAGACCACTATAGAAGCTTCCTAAGCATCTCTGTGTTATTTTTGTCCTCCACCATCAATCCATTTTCTGCATAGTCACCAGAACATTCTTTTAAACATGATCCTTTCCTTCTTAAAGGCTTCAGTGGTTTTGTATCCCACTGAGAATAAAACCCACCCTGTCACTATGGCCTTCAAGGTCCTATACCTGCCCCTTCCCATCCAAACCTCTGGTACTGCTTGAAATTCTTCCTTCTCTCACTGCACATCACCCTCTGGTTGGCTTTCTGGCTTCTGAAATCATCATGCCTTTTGCACCTCTGGTCCTTTATACTTGGTGCTCTCTGTCTTCACCACTTTCCCCATGTATCCTCCCCCTGCAGCTCCCAACTCAACTTCTGTTTCCTTACCCTGGCTCTCTCTGTCCACCCTACCCAAGTATCTTTCTCCAGGAACTCTCTACTATTTCCCTATGACTTTTTTCTCCCATTGTCAGTTAACACAATCTGAAACTAGAGTTTCAGGCACTAGTGTGTATGTGTGTGTGTGTGTGTGTGTGTGTGTGTGTTCCTATTGAACTTGTTCCTATTAAACTCAGCTACATTAAGCAAATGCCTGGGAAGGACATACTCTTTTTTTTTTTTTTTGTACCAGAAATTGAACCCAGGGGCACTTAACCACTGAGCCACATCCCCAGCCCTTTTATTTTTTTATTTAGAGACAGGGTCTCGATAAGTTGCTAAGGCTGGCTTTGAACTTGTGGTTCTCCTACCTCAGCCTCCCGAGCCACTGGGATTATTAGGTGTGTGCCACCGTGCCTGGCTGACATAACTCTTGAGAGCAGAGTTCTTTGACTCTGTTCTTTGACTGCTATACATCCACTGCCAGAGCAGCAAATGGCCAGGGCACATGCTCAACACACGTGTGCTGAATACATGTGTTAAGTGTTTAGTGTTAAGTGAAGGCCAATCTTACCTGTCAGAATGGACAACAGTGCCTGATTTGGGGTCGATGACATGAACAATAACTCCACGGTGGCCCCAGCTCCTTTCAAAAAAATAGCCTCCCTCGTCCATGCCACCTGGGTGAAGCGTCTTGTTCAGAAATGTCCAGGAGAGTTTTTTCTGTCCATGCAACTCAAGGGTGCCTCCTTTACCGACTCCAAGGTACTTCAGGCCATAGTAAGGGTCTGGCTGAACACCTTCATCAGCCCTACAGGAGAAAAGCTTTCCAGAGTTGCAGACTCATATCTTTACTAGATGCTGAACCCACAGAGGACCACCACTGCTTCCAGGATCACAACATGGCACCAAAGAGCAAGCCATGCTTTTAATGATCTCATGGGGTTAGTAATACAGCTATAGCAACCTGATCTTCTCATCCTTTAATTTCTTTTGAACTGGGGAATGAACCTGGGGGTGCTCTACCACTAAGCTACATCCCCAGTTCTATTTATTTATTTAATTTGAGGCAATCTCACTAAGTTGCCCAGGCTGGCCTTGAACTTTCAATTCTTCTTTTTCAGCCTCCCTGGTCACTGGGATTACAGGAGTATACCACCATGCCTGGATGCAACCTGACCTTCAAAGCCAGACAAATAGGAAGCTCAAAAGGCCAACAGAAGTGCTTATATGTTTACATTTTGCCACTTCTTTTTAAATTCTAAGTGTTTCATATTTTAATCATATAGACCACCTGGGCCTAGACTGCCTACCCTAGCATATTCCCAGTTATCACTAAGAACTCTCAATTGCTTAAAGAGGGGGCACAATCAGGGGCAAACATCACATGATATTTCCCTCTATCTTGTCCATCATAACTTATTAAATAAGTTGTAAGAGCTTCCCTAAACCGTGACAAGTTTGGAAGGCAGTTGAAAGGCTGGTGGGACTTCTGTGACACAAGGACAGCCTTCAGGCCATGATAAGTAAAATGCCACATGGGCTTTTCCAGTTCACACACTTTGTCATGTCTATCTTGCTCACAGTTAGGATCTGGCAAGACAGAACATTTCTTGTCTCATTCTCTTGCCTCCCTCTCTCCTTTAGAAAGTCTCCCTCCCATCAGATACAAGAATAGCATTTGACCCCTGAGATGGATCTTCCCACCTTCCATATAACACGATGCTGAAATTGCCCTGAAAAGGGCAGAGGGCACTCCCAACATGCAGTTCTCCTCCATTGTCAATCAGGATGTGTCGGGTGCGCAAAACAATGGGTTCATCATGGTCTTTAATGACTAGCTTGCCTAAAGAGGTAGGAACAGGGTAAGGACACCAGTGTTAAAGAGTAAGGTCACAGTAGAGCCAAGGGCAGAATCCCTAAGTCCCCCATCTAATTCAGGCAGTCAAAAGGTACATTTTCCAAACACTCCTGTGTTAGCTGCCTTGCAAGTAATTTTACACTGCTTTGCCGTGTGTAAATAATGCCTTCCCATTATTTACTGCATCACTGCATGCCCTGCATTCAATGACAGTTAAAATGAGTATTATTCAGAGCACCAATAAGGAAGTCCTTCCTCATATGCCCCTTTTACTAAGATTGGTCCTTTAACAAGCCCTTCTTAAGTATTTAGAGTTAATGGTGATCGGAAAAAAACCAACAACAAAATAAACCCAGATGTTCCAACATAAACCCAAAGCATGTAACACTGTTTGTTCTGTCTGTCTACTGTCTTCACAACCTGCAAAGCCTCAGGGGTTGTGGAGGGGAGAGACTGACTTACCTCCCTCTGAAATGTCAATGGAGTGGAATGTGGCAGAAGAAGTGAGCAGCAGCATCCTGCCCTGGCCAATGTGTACGTGGTGGTCCTGGTCATGGCCAGGGTTCCAGGGCTGCAGCTCAGGGTTCTTGTCAGGGCACTCTGCTGGCACTGCTAAAGAGAAAAAGATGTCACTGCTCCCATGCACCAGCATCACCAAGCAAGGATTAACACAGGCCATAAGTGGCTCGTGCATTTTCATGGTCTTGTCTCCTCTTCATTAGAGCTAAAAGCAAGATCTCAGAGATCAGAGAGATGCCCTGATCTAGGAGAAAGAAACCCTGAAGTCTGGTCCCATGTCTTTCATCAGTTCATCATCTTTGTGTAACCAAGTCACTTAGTTTTTCTGGGTTTAGGTTCCCCCTTCATGATGAAGGGTAGACCAGATGGCTACCCAGGACATTCTAAGATCTAAAGTTGCACAATAATTTATTCAGATTTCTTAAATTCCAGACATTCTGTCCTCTGGAAAGCAGTGTTTAAAGAGTTAACAAAACTCTTTCCCTCCCAACCCCCGCCTTTTATTTATTTATTTACTTATTGCATGAGAATTTGACCTTTTGTTAATTTTCTAGCTCTGTTCCCCTGGAAACATGAGAAAGATGGTACTCCATAAACCATGTTACCAAGCAACACTTCTTCAACAAAAGTGGCCCCTGTTTGGTAAATGGCCTTTAAACTAGAAGGAACTGTAAATATTTTATTTTGATGCCTGGTGGAGATGTTGGGCTTTAGGTTTCCCTGTCATGTCTTGTAATTGAAACATCCCTTACAGGACCTCTGAGATTGATGTCTATGAAATTTGCTATAAAACATGCTGGCTTTGGAACCTGATGTTACAAAATCAGGGTGGTTCTCACACTGTCAAGTGATAGTCTTATTTCTTCCCATCAGAGCTATCACTTTAGGAACCAAAGAAGACAGTTTATGGAAGGCCAGGTGGACTATTGACAAGACTACCATGGAAAAGAAACACCTGTTTATTTGTGTGCATGCAGTGCAGTCCACATATTCCACAATCCTGCTTCTTCTTTTACTGTCCAAATGTTTTTTTGGTAGCACTGCATATTAAACTCAGAATGCTGTAACACTAAACTACATCCCCAGTCCTTTTTTAAATTTTGAGACAGGGTTTTACTAAGTTTCCCAGGCTGTCCTAGAACTTGAGATCCTCCTGCCTCAGCCTCCTGAGATGCTGGGATTACAGATATGCACCACCTGTGCTCTAAACTCCTATTTGAAACTTTAAAATTGTCCTCTATCTCTCACATCTTCAGCCTTACATTTGCTTTATTCAATTTCTATTTCCTACAGTCCAAGCGAACTTAACCTACATTTCTGGATTTTAACTCAAAACCACTTAGAGAAGAAGTTGAAGATATTGAGCTATAAAAATAAATGTGGTCCTTGCTCAGAGCATCAGAGCTGAAAAGCACTCTAATATACCACATCCTATGACACAAACAGGAAGGGGACACTGAGTTCAGGTGGACCAGACAGAGGTGGAAAACTGCGTCTCAGATGTGTGATTTTTTTTTTTTGGCCCCTACAGTGATTTTTAAAATTTGAATTAATGATTCTGATTTCTCATGGAAATTCAGAATATCCTGCAACAAGTAATCCGCCTTCCCATGTGGTAGCAATTGGCAGAACTGAAGAGAGAGTGTCTTAGAGGAGTCTCCACCCACTCAGGTGACCACAGTCCCGACCCAGCCAGCTTCATTCCTTTATGTCAGATGTCTGGCTCCTGCAGACACTGAGTTTGCAACCCCTGATTCTTGACCAACCCCATCATTTTGTGGATGATGAAAGCCCAAGATGAGACTTGCCTGGGATCAAGGAGTTTAATAAGGATGGGCCAGAGCCCAGCCACCCTGACCCCACCCCTACAATCCCTTCTCCCACTCCTCCCCTAAAAGGAGGAGAACTGACTTCCATGTCCATGCTAAAATGTGAAGGCCCAGGTGCTTCAGTGGCTTACCTGTGGATGTGACCCCAGGGAAGCGAACCAGGATGAGCCAGCTGACCGTCAGCACGGCCCTGAAATTCAAGGCCTTGAAGGAATCCAGTCTTCTGGCAGCTCCCATCCCAGCAGGGTGTTCCCTGAAATGGAAACACACAGAAGTCTGTTGTGCGACTTAGGCAATTTGGAAACAATAGGCAGAGCAGACACAGAGACAGATAAAGCCACATGCACACATAAAGACTGGGACAGGGTAGTGCTAGGATGGGCACACTCTAGCAGTCCCAGAGTCCTCACCAGCAGCTTTTTCGGATGCCAGGACTCAGGGCTGAGCAGATTGGGGCATGTAAACCCTGCCATGGTCCTACCTGTGTCCTGTAGCTCAGGGGCTGAGTGATGGATGAAATTTTATCCTTGGCACTCAAGCTCCCTCCCTTGTAAAATGAAGCATTTTTCTTAAGAAACAGAGAACAGAAACACTCCCAGTGAACATGAGCTGAAAATTTCATGCCACCAACTTTTTGTGTGATCTTGGTGATTTATTTAACTTCTCTGGGTCTTGGATTTCTCATCTGCAAAAATGAAGATGTAGACTAGCTGGTTTCTAACCTTTCCATTATCAGTCTATGCTTCTAAAACTAGTTTTGCAAGATAATTTTGGAAATCTAGGTACAGATACCTGCAGGTTACCTTCCTCAGTAACAAAACCCCTGATTTTTGTCTAGGTACATGTCCACCTAGAATAAAGATTGCATTCCCTTAGTCTTTCCTGCATTAGTTGTGGTCTTGGAATTAAGTTCTGCCAATACAGCAGAAGTACTGTGGATTTTAGCAAATGTACTTAACATAAGATCAAGAAGACTGTTTCGCTTCCTTCCTCTTTCTTGTTAGCTAGAATATAGATATGATGGATGTATCTTTTGCAGCTCTACTGAGCCACATAATAGAAGTCATATATGAAAACACCAAGAAAATAGAAAAAAACCTAGGCCCTGTCCCTGTGTCAAACAAAAATAGCCCTCAGTGATGGATTTACTTTTATGCTGAGAGAGAATTAAACTTGTATTTGATTAAGATTTCGTTGTATAAAAGACATTGTTATTTTTTCCTTCTACTCATATACACTAAGTGAATCTAGGTAAATCTCAAAACAGGAGTTAAAAAAATAAAAAGATATACAACTTCCCTTTCAGAGTGTGATGTCCCTCAGAAAAATTTACATATTTTCTTGCTTTGGGAATGGCCAGCTCTGGCTTCTATGCCACCTCCTCAATTCCTTTACTGAGTATGACTACAGTTGGGCCCAGAAACAGATATTCATTCTCCCACACTGAGAAATCTATCTCACTCAACACAGTCTCCTCCCTTCAAACCCATTGAGCCACAAATCTGATTGCCCCTGACCTTCCAGTTCAGAGTGAAGGCCTTTGTGTGAGCTCAGTGAGTTGGGACAGGCAAGACTCTGAAATGAGCACACTGGGCCCTCTGCCTGGTCCCTCCCACACAGGTGTGCCTGGGAAGGTCAGGAGAGGGAGAAGCAATACTCTCAGAATCAATGCCGCGGTATCCCCTTCATGGGCAACCTGCCTGACTCAGGCCCCATCTATAGAGAACAACAGGGCCCATTCTGTGTTTCAGCCAGATCACAGAGGTCTCGCATCACAGCCTCTGGGAATGGCGCCTTTCCCATGGCCCCCAAAGGAGAGTGCTTGCTTCTATGCTGTTAGCAATAGAAAGGAGAGGACACCAAGGACAGGAGTGTTTCATGGTCCTCAGGCGAAAGCCAGAGCTCTACTGTCAGATCTCAGTCTAGAAAAACCAAGGGTAGTTTGTGGTTGGCTGTCAAAGAGCTTCACACTACACAGTCCTCCCCCAAGGGAGCCCAGACTTCTGGGCCACAGGCCCGCATCTTCACTTGGTGGAGGAGTCTGGGTGGGGGCAGCTTGGATGGGGGCATGCCTCCAGCCTGGACTTGCCAGCAACCCTCATCAACACACTTTCTTGGGGCTGCAGACTCCCATGCACAGACTGGGAAATCTGATGACGTAAAAGGTCTAACATCTTCTGATTGTGTCATAGGTCATTTCAAAGATGAAATCAAACTCACTTTCTGGATGAATAATTCTACTTAGAGGAAAAAAAAAGGGCTCAAAGCCCCTTTTTCTAACACTAGTGAGAGAGCCCTTCTGCCCCATTTCTGAACCAGCTTCTGAGCCATAGGAGGCAGAGGAACTCTCTTGTCCAAAGAGCCACCCAGATATTGTTGAGTGAGTGGTCATCTGTTCTTTTCTGCCATGGGTGGCTTCTGGCACCTAGCACATACAATTTGAGAAATGCTCTGTGAATCCTCAAAGGCTTCCAGATTTCTCTTGGGAATTGTCCTCCAAGGGAGGGCAGCTTTTTCAAATGGCTTCTACAAGCTTTCTGGCAGCAGGAGTTGGGATTCGTCTTCTCACTGGTAAGATGGCCTTGAAACAGGTCCCAGTTGTTGAAGGCCTTGGAAAAGCACACGGTGTAATAACACTAGAAGTCTCTCCAGGAAGCCGTGGGCTGCAGACTGGCTGGCCACTGCCCTGGCAAGGTTAGACAGCTGCTCAGAGATCAGGTCACACTGGCCTGAGCTGGCCTGTCCCTTGAAGGCTCTAGTGAACTCCTTTAGCAAAACTGGTGTGAAAGAAAATAGACACCACTTTCTGAAAGCCAACTGTAGGCCAACCCCACAAATCTTCACTATTACAAGCCCAAGTTTTTCAAAAGCTCAATATCCCCAAGTCTTGTGCTTGACAGGCCTTCCAGGGCTGCGGAGCCGTGGGAGCATAAAACGCTTGGTGCATGTCCCTCCTCTTCCTGCTGCCAGGAGTCCCAGGTGCCTGAGTCTCTGCACTTTCTTCCAGTAGCCTCAGCCACAGCTGCCTTGCAGTTCAGGGTTTGTGACCTGCAGAGCCAGAGGAGATGGGGAAGAGAAGCAGAGATTTAGAAGAACCTCCAGAAAAACTTGTGCAACAGCATTCATATCAGCACATCCCAATCCTGCTGATACATATAATTATAATGCAATAATTAATAATAATAATAGTAGTAGTAGAAAGGAGACCAATAGAGTAGAGCAAGGGTATCAGGAAAGGGAGAGGGAGAGGAAAGAAAAGATGCTGGGGAATGAGAATGATCAAATTATGTTACATGCTTGTGTGAATACAGCATAATGAATCCCAGTATTACATATAATTAATGCACCAATAAAAAAAATGAAAAGCACACCCTGTGGCACTGAGTCTTGAGGAATGAGAATGTCTGCTGTGAAGGAGGCTGCAGCGGCCAGTGCTTTCTGCAGGATTTGCATGAAAGAAAGGGAGGAAGGGCAAGGGAAAGGGTCATATGAAACTGTGAGGCAAGAGGTGAGCAGAGGCCTGCAGAGTCATCTGGAGGCTCAGCTTTGTTTCCTGGGATGAGAGAGCACAGTAACAGCCATGCTTCTCCCTGAAATGCATGAAGGTGACTCTCACTTTAGGCAAACATAGGCAAAGCTCAGCTTAGAGACTGGCGTGGGGGGCCAGAGTCTTAAATCCCAACCATGAGGCTTTCCTTGGGAAATCCACATGACCACTTGGGCTTCACTTTCTTACATCTGTAAAACTGGAATTAAATTCCATGGTTGTCGGGAGAATTTTTTTTAAATGCTCCATATGAAGATCATGTAGCACTGGGTCAAAGCAATGGTCAGTGCTCAAGCAGTACAAGCTCCTGGTATCCAGGACACTCAGGGGCACAGGAGAAGAGTCTGAGAGATTTGTATCTGAAAACCCGAGATTGATTTCAAACTCATCTGCTATGTGGCATTATGCAGTTCCCTCAAATTCTCTGTGTCTCATCTTCTCATTGCTAAAACGAATACGATTATGCTCACAATCAAGAGTTTTTGTTGTGAGGGTCAACTGAAATGTGCTAGCTCAAAAAAAATGTCATTCATATATGCCTGGTCTCTGGATTACATGCTGTGGGAGGTATCAGGGGGATCAGATGTGAATTCTGCCTTTCTAATATCTTTCTGTGAAGAAGGCAGAGTGGCAAGTACCTGACCACTGTACTCCAAGATGGTGAACATCTGTGTTCTTATGCAAAGGAAAATAAAGAGATGTACACTGACCAGATAAAACAATCTGGATACTCACTTTTTGCCTCACTTAAATTCATAGAAAGAAGCCTAAAGAATCTAGATACTCTCCTTCAGGTAATACATGGGTATATAGGTCACTTTTCTCCTGAGAAGAGGCAGCAGGTTTTGGAATCTCCCACCCCCTTGTGAATTCTATTTGGCCTATTGTGATTGACTCTTGTATGTGTCTAATCTGGGCTAAATCATGAACCCATAGAATTCACATGTTGAAGTCTAACCCCCAGTGCCTCAAATGTGTCTATATTTGGAAATATGTCCTTTAAAGAAGTAATTAAGAATGTGCTCCTGTAGCTGATGACCAGGAGACCAGGGCACAGACACACATGGAAGAAGATGGTGTAAGACAGGGAAGGTGGTCACCTACCAGCCAAGGAGGCCTCAAGAGAAACCCACCCTGCCCACAACTCAATCAATTCCAGATTTCCAGTCTCCCGAATTGTGAGAAAATAAATTTCTGTTGTTTAATTCACCCAATCTGTGTCAATGTCCCCCAAAGGCTATTTGTTCAAGGTTTGGCACTGTTGCATTCAACTGGCAGCTTGGCACTATTGGAAGATGATGGAGACTTTAAGATGTGCGGCCTGGTAGGAGGACTAGGATCACTAGGAGTGTGCCCTCGAAAGGGATTATGGGCTCTTTGTTTCTTCTGCTCCCTTTTGCTTCCTGGCCATAGGTGAGTGGTGTCTGCTCTTCCACATGGGGGTGACATGCTGCCTCCCCACAGGCCCCAAAGTTTCAACCAACATGGGCCGAAACTTCCAAAACTGTGAGACAATAAACCTTTCCTCTTTAAGTTAATTTATCTCAGGTATTTGTCACAATGATGAAAACTAACACACCTCACAAACAAAGATAGCATCCTTGTGTAAATTAGTTGATCTTTCTGAAGCTCACATGTTTGTTACCTGCAATGATGATGATAAGAATTGAAACAAAATAATTGAAGCAGTGTCAACACTGCTGTCTGTACTCACTTTGGGGGGTAGGGGAGTGGTACCAGGAATTGAACACAAGAGCACTTTACCACTGAGCTACATTCCCAGTCCTTCTTATTTTTTATTTTGAGACAGAGTCTTGCCAAGTTGCTGAAGCTGGCCTCAAACCTGCAATCCTCCTGCCTTGTCTTCCCAAGTAGCTGGGATTGTAGGTGTGCATCACCACCCTTCCTGTCTACTCAGTCTTTTTTTTTTTTTTTTTTTTTTTTTTGGTACTGGGGACTTAATTCAGGGGCACTCTACCACAGAGGCACATCCCCAGCCCTATTTTGTATTTTATTTAGAGACAGGTTCTCACTGTGTTGCTTATCCCCTTACTTTTGCTGAGGCTGGCTTTGAACTCACGATCATCCTAACTCAGCTTCCTAAGCTGCTGGGATTACCGGTGTGCACCACCGGGCCCAGCCTGTCTACTCACAGCAATCTTCTGGGCTATCCCAAACTAGTGATGATATCATCACTAGTTTGGGATAGGGAAACTGAGGCACAAAGTATATGACTTGGTCAAGGTCATGCAGTTAATAAATGGCAAAGTCCAAATCTTGCTCTTCAGAAATTGAGTTCCTCCTCTTCTCCTCCTTCCTTCTCCTCCTCCTCCTCTTCCTCTTTCCTCCTTCTCCTCCTCCTGCTTCTCCTCCTCCTCCTCTTCTTTGTCTTCTTCATATTGGGGATTTAACTCAGGAACACTCTACCACTGTGCTCACCAGCCTTTTTTATTTTTATCTTGAGACAGAGGCTTTACCAAGTTGCCCATGCTGGTCTTAAACTTGTTATCCCCCTGCCTCAGCCTCCTGATAGGATTACAGCAACACACCTCTTATTTGGGCTAAAAATTGAACTTCCAATTCCTAAGGATTAAATTATTTGCAAATAAACTTGGGCTGACTGAATATAGGAGCTGGTTGGAGTGCCTATGAGAGGCCATCCAACCACGTGCTTACTCTAGTGCGCACACACATCTTCTGGAGAGCTGGCTAAGTACAGATTCTGATTCTGTGGGTCTGGGCTGGGCCTTAGGCTCTGCTGAGGGTTACAGAGCTAGTAAATGGCTCCATCAGGATTTGGCCCACCCAGGTGGTCTGGCCTCTGTAAATGGGCACAATAACCCCACACTTACCTGCCTCTTACCCTCACATACTAAGAAGAGTAAATGTGGGTTACAAGTCATTTCTCTTCCCCTTGAAGACAAGATAGTGATCCTGAAATCAGCTGGGGTTGTGCTGGGGGAAAGGTGAGAAGAAATCTCCCTTCAGTTCTCTTGTGGTCAGGGAGTCCTTGGTGACCTCCAGTTTTCATTAGATAAAGGTTTCTCTGTCCCTTGAAATCTATGCCATATTTCCTAATAGGCCCAGTGGGGCTGATGTGGGCCAGATCACCTGCACAGGATAACTATGGTCCCATTCTGGGTACCCAATAAGTCTATCCCAGTGGCCACTGGAAAAACTGAAAAGTAGAGTTCAGAGATCTCATTCCTCTGGTAAAAAAAAAAAAAAAAAAAAAAAAATCTCCTCTGACAGATGGCAAAGCAAAAATCCTTCTCTAACATGCACTAGAGGACCACCAAGCTCCTCTCCTAAATCAGGTAATAAATAGCCATCTCCTTAGCCTGCCATTTGCTCCTTCTAAGGCCCAGCTTTTCTCTAGCAGAGAAATATATATCTCTGGTCAGCTGGGCTTAAAGTAACACCCCCAGGAAGAAGTAGGTGCCAGGGACAAGGCAACCTGAGCACCCTTCTGGATGATAGGCACACAGTTCTTTGGGGAAGTTCTTATAGCCTTGAGATCCTTCCCGTCTGTCCTTTCTGAAAGGAGTCACCATTGATAGGACATATGAAGCTTCTGTACCAAGGATCCAAGGAAATGGAGCCCCAGCCTGCTCCTCAGAAGATGTAAGTGGAAGACCCTCTGCCTCTGCAAACGGGAGTATCTTCCAGACTGCTTCCTGGAGCTCACTTTGAATGAGCTACTCTTTCTTTTGAAAGCATACTTAACACTTCTTTCTCTGCGGCAAAGAACAAAACACCCAGAGATGTTCTAAAGCCTGATCTCTTCCCCAGAAATCATGCTTCTAATTCCTAAAGATAAAATAATTTGCAATTTAGACTCAAGATTCACAGAATATAAGAGCTGATAGGGATACGGCACTTATTACAGCCAGCACAACAATCACTTGGGGAAGTTGGAAAATGCAGTTTTTCATGAAGCAGGTCTGAGGTGGGACCTGATCTGCCTCACCTTTTTCTGCATCTCTAAGACACTCCCACATTTCAATTGGCAGAGAACTAACCCAGTCCTGTTTTTCCTTATTTTACCTTATAGGCAAACCAAGGCCCACAGGGTGATCAGAAGCAAGTTAATGGAATCTGAACCCATGTCTGATAGTGGTTCACTTTCTGACCCCAGATTATGGGCCATATGTTGTCTTCTCTGTTACCCTTCTTGCTTGGGAAGAAGGAAGCGAGAGGAGAAACTCGGTCCATGCATTCCTGCCTCTGTTTCAATTAAGGTACCACCTAAGTCAGAGTTTGAACAGTAAACTCATATCTCAGGTACCCTCAATTATCTTCCCCTCAAAATATACCTCCTTTAATATGGGAAATTCCCACTGGGGGGCCACCTGCAGAGCCAAAGAAGAGCAATACAGCTGTTCCATGTGATAACAGCAGTTCCCCACGGGTACTTGCCCCATGCCCACCCATATGAGAAGGAATCCTGTCTGATCCTGCTGTGCCATCAACTTCAAATTCCTTATCACACCACCCAATCAGCCATGGCTTCAAAGCCTTTGCCAACTGCAACTGTGAAAAATACAGCTCTGAAGCTGTTCCTCTCTCCCATTCACTCAACACCCTGATCTTGGCACCCCCATGGGCAGGCATTGTGTTGGTTCTGGAGGAAAACGGAGGTAAGACCCCAGTTGTCAAAGATCCCCAATCCCATCACCCTAGGTAGGCAACAGGCCCTGAAATTTAAATGATGAGCATAACTCTTCCAGCAAACCAGATGTTTCCTATGAAGAGCCGACTCTTAAATACTCACTTAAGGTTAAGCCCAGGAATAAATAACTTAGCCACTTGACATCCCTAACTTTCTTTTTGTTTATAGCTGTGTTGGCCAATACAGTAGCCACTAGTCACACGCTATGCAAACTTATTTAAAATGAAACAAAATTTAAAATCCAATTCTGCGTAGCACTAGGTACATTTTAAGTGCTCCACAGCCATGGGTGGCTAGTGGTTGCCATATTGGGTAGCAGATCTAGAACATTTCCATCATTGTGGAAACTGCTATTGGTCAACTCTGGTGTAGAGCCTCGGTGCTTGGTGGTTTTGAAGATGCAAACTAGAGATACAAATCATTTCAGAGCAATGGTCCTCGTGGAAGTATCCTGGACCAGCAGTGTCGGCACCGGATTACAGACTTTCAGCCCTACTCCTGATCTACCAAACTGCTAAATCAGAGATCCTAGTGATGGGACCCAGTAGTCTGCTTTAACAAATCCTCCAAATGAGTCCTAGGTGGGCTTAAGTTTAAAAACCACTAGTTCAGAGTGTTAATTCAGTTCAAAAGAGATGCTTGTTAACCATCAACCTCATGAATATTTAACAGTGTGTTAACTAAGCACCAAGAATCACAAAATAGATTCCAATTTAAATCTCAGATCTGCCACTTCAGAGCTGTGTGCAAATTTGGCCAATCGTGTAATAACTTAAGCCTCAGTTTTCTCACCTTTAAGATGGAGGCTGATACAAGGTGCCTAGAAAGCTGTTGGATGGACACAAAGTGACTGTCTCGAATAACACCCCATGAATGTTAATGTATCACCGTCACCCAGATCTGGCTTGCCTGATGTCAGCCTAACTTCCTACATGGAATTCAAGATGGATCTTTCACTGAGAGGTTGGCAACACTGTACCCTCAGTAAGAATCACAGCTAAACAAGAGGTGCTTTTCAATAGCTTATCACAAATGGTTATACACAGTAAACCCACACTACCCATAGAGCAATATGTCTATAGACTAGAAAAAAAATACACACAAAAAAATTTGACTGCTTGGGGCTTAGCTGAGTTCCACTTCTGCCCCTGCCATGCTGGGCTCTGGGCACAGGCTTTTCCTGGATAATGAACTAATGATGTGGGACCAGGTGACAGGGTCCTTCCTCCTTGGTTTCTTGAGGGTGGGGGCATGGGAGGAGGTCATTCCTGTTCTGCAACTAGGCTAAGCTCATTCCTTTTTTCCTGGTGGACATTGCTTGTCCCTCACATTCAAGCAAAGCAGAGCTCCCAGAAGATGAAATGTGACCTTATCAATTCACCCCAGCATTAAATAAGCAAACTTCTGGGGGATTCCATGGATGGAGACCTACCCGCAGGGTAAGGGGACTGCTAAGAAGGCAGTGAAGGGAACATCTGCCTGGTCCCCATCGGTTGCACTAACTTGCCCCTGGCTCCCAGAGGACTTACTCACCTCTGCTCTTACCTCCTTGACTTCATGGTTCTTTCCCTTCAGCTTCACCCTCCTGGCTAGCACTTTCAACCTTTTGAAACTCATCATCTGCTTTAAGATTCCATTTCTACCTCTCCTGAGGAGCTCTTCCTGGCCCTAAGGTCTCTATCAGTTGCTTCTTCCTCTACACCCACAGCTTATTGATCTTTGTCCACAGACCTTAGCTCAACAGCTTGGCATACAAAGGTCATCTAGTTGACACTGAACATCCAACCAGTTTGTCAAATCAGTGCTAAAGGGACAAATGACTTGGTTAATTGCCCACTCTGCACCTTGAACTCTTTGTTCAGTGTTCTCTATAAAAACATGGAGATATATATATGTGTTGGAGATAGAACCTCATGGAACTTAGCTACATCCTCAGCCCTTCTTTCAAACTTTGAGACAGGGTCTTTCCAAATTGCTGAGGCTGACCTTGAACTTATGATCCTCTGGTCTCAGTCTCCATAGTCATTGGGATTACAAATGTGTGCCACCATGCCCAGCTAGGCATATTTTGAAGTAGAAATTGGATATGTTTAAAATAAAAAATTTAAAATCATAACTAATTTTTGAAGAGTCATTTAAACCTTCTCCTCTATTAAAAAAAAAGAATATTTCCCTCTTTTGTCCCTAAAGCATCAAGAAACAAGAGGAGAAGTCATATGCTTCCTCCCCGGACTTTCCAATTCCAAGGTCAGCCTGCCTCCATTACCGTCTCGGGTAACTGGAGGCTGCAGCAAGGAAAGGCCCCAGCCTCTCCCACCAACCTCCGCACGCCAGCACTCTAGAGAGGGTGCCATATCTTCTAAGGAAAACCTGAGCACACCAGTGCACCCTCCTGTTAGTCTCCAAATACTAGATGCCTGACACCTCTAAGATTAATTTGCTCACATTGGTAGTCTTATCTCTTTCAAGTTCCTCATTTGCTCAAGGGATTTTTGAGCCTCTCCAGGTGTGCCTACTGAGCCTCCCCAGGGGGCCACACACACATCCTGTTCCTACTCTTACCACAAATCACAGCCTCTCATCACACCGTGTCTGCTGCTTGGGGCTTAGCTGAGTTCCACTTCTGCCCCTGCCACTCAGCCCAGCCTCTCACACCACTGTTGTTGTTTTGATAGGAAGCATGGGGGAGGTCTCCACCAGGGGAGCTGCCTCCTACCTCACTTGAAAGCTCCCACATGCACTGACAAGGAGAGTCTGCGCTCAGGTACCTATTCCACTGCCTGGGGACATGATTCTCAAGGTATTAGAGAAGCTAGTGCAGAGGTGTTTTCAATGTGCACAGGTCTGTGTACTATACACTGCTAGGGTCACTGGGCCACTCTCTACCCTAAACCACTCAATGCCATCCCTTCAGTCCCAGCATTGTGTCTGCATGGCCAAAATGAGCTTCTTCCACTATGAGACTCCTCTCAGGAACCACAATGTCCTCCCTGAATGGGGGCATCTTTCTGGCATTCCCACCCCCATCAGCTGGACATATACACAAGTGAACTTCATATGGCAAGAGAATGGAAATTCCCCAGCCCACGCTCCTTAACCCCTTATAAGCCAGTGGATGGAGAAGGTATTTGAGGATAGCAGCTGTCACCTGACTTCAAAGATGAGTTACTCTCTATCCCAACTCTGTCTTCCCCAAGTGTCATCCACAGAAGGTTACAAGGCTTTCTTTTCCTGGCATCCTGGGCAAATGCGGTATGGCCGGATCCAATAATGCCAAGAGCAGCTGGATCACAGAGTTCAGAGACCTCAAAAGAAAGGTAAGCCTCTCCCGAGACTCTGAGTCAGAACTTGGAGCTGCCCAAGTCCAATCACTGTGCTTCACATCTTCCCAGCTGGTTGTGTGCACTTTACTGGCACGGGAAGTGGTTGTAGCAATAAACACTTCATCAATTGTATTTTTTAACTGAAAATACTAGCCTCAGCAGCTGGCTTGGCATGCCTCCTGGACTGAAGTTCCCCTGTGCATGCCCACTTGTTTCTGAGGTTAGAGAAAGATTTCTGCCAAGTGTCCCCAGCTCTGTCCCCATCACCTCCTACCAGGCTCAAGGCTGGCACTACTGCTCACTGGAGTTATTCTGAGGGTCCTTTCCAACTCATTCTCCCCACTGAGGGAGAAGGCTTATAGCTCCAAAGAGCTTTATTTCAGGGAGGGTGAAATAAACAAGAGCAAGGGCCCTGGGAAAATGCTACAGCATGCCAAGGATCAGCACAGATGACTAGGGCACATGGTCAGCTCAAGGAGGACCCTCAGTGCAAACCTAAGGAGTTTGGACTTTCTCTTGCAAGTGTAGGGGCACCTGGCAGACAGGAGGAGCTGGGGAAGTAGTCGATTCATGCTTTATAAAGATACCATGGGCAGGGATAGGGAGGAGGGATGGAAGTACAGTCTGCAGCCTTCTGTTGGGCTTCAATGAATACTGGTTCTTGGTGCTTGCCACATGGTGGTTCTAGGCCTGGGATCCATCCAAAAAACCTCAGAAAAAGACCCTACCCTGCGTCAAGATAGAGCTTACTTATCTAGCTGGAGTTGAGGTTAGCTGGGGAGAAAGAACAAGAACCAAATATGCAAATGCATCCTGTGGGCATGTGATGGTGTTATAGCCATGGAGAAAAACCAAGTAGATGGAGGGAGAACTGCTACCTTAGACTGGTGATCAGGAGAGTGCTGATAAGGTGACATCTAAGCAGAGACCTGAAGGAAGGGTCAGTGGGGTGAGGGGGTGCCATAGGAACATCCAGGCAGAGAGAAGGGTATGAAGGGAGCAGGGATGGGGCTGGACTAAGTGTTGAGGTAAAAAGAGGTCAAGTAGGGGAAAAGGAAGGTGGGGGTGATGAGTACTGAGCTCCCAGGGGCTATACATGGTTAGGGCAAGATGGATGTAGGAAAGGAAAGGAAGGATTTAAGGCAGGACATATTATAGAAATAATGCCTTTTATGGTGGTGGAGGCCCACTTTAGCTTCGTGCTTCATTGGTTACTAGCAGGGGAGGCTGGCACACCTCACCGGCTGCCACTGTCTGCAGCAATGCCTGGTGGCTTGGATGAATTGTCCATGAAGTGCAAGTCCAGTTCTCCCTCATTCCACACTGACACCTAGTCCTTTTGGAGTGATGCCTCCAGGTATGGTAAGTACAGGATCATGGACCCCCAGGGCCTCCGCTTACAACCATGTGGATAGTCCAGTGCCCAGAGGGAAGACAGATGAGGTGACAGAGTCCAAGAAGGCTGATCTCCAGCTGAGCCAGACATAGGCACACAGCTGGGAGTGAAGGATATTCTTGGAACCACAGGCCCTGGGAAACATCAGCTGTTGTTACAGTGGCTCTGTGTGTGCTTCTGTCCTACATGTTTAAACTATTTTTGTGTGATATGGTATAGTTGTAAAGCCCCCATTTTCCCAACTAAAGGAAGGAAGAGGGTGGGCACCAGAGAGATTCACCCCAAAGCCTCTGAAGGCAGATGGCGCAAATAATCTGGAAAGACCCAGGAATGAGTGTGTGTGTGTGTGTGTGTGTGTGTGTGTGTGTGTGTGTGAGAGAGAGAGAGAGAGAGAGAGAGAGAGAGAGAGAGAGAGAGAGAGAGAGAGATTATTTTTCAGAGTTGAGAGAAGAATGGCAGGATGCAGATCACAACCTCTGGGTATGGATGAGACCCAGCACTGTGCATTTGACCCCTGCCAGACAACCTGGATGCTTCTAAAGCAGGTAGAACCCTACAGAAGCATAGTGAAAGTTTCCTTCTTCACAACAACTAAAGGGAAAAAAAAAAAAAAAGAAAAACTCTTGTTTCCTCGCTCCACTACATAACACCTCTGGCCACCAAATGTGTGGGAATCTTCATATCAAACAATTTTCCTGTTCCCTATGTACACCAACTGGGTGTCCTACGATTTGATTCAGCTCTGAGACTGTCTACAACCCTGACCCCACAAGTGTGAAGGTCTGTTTTTAGACTCAGAATAGGTTTACTGTAGCATTCTGGCATGTGCCTGTGAACTAGTGACCTAGTTCCCTTTGAACTAGAAATGAGGGCCACATGGGACCAAAGGCCTTGCAGCCCAGAGAAGTCTTATTTCAGTGGGGACAGTAAGAGAGACAGGGCAGGTAGAGCATGATGTGACAGCAAAATGCCTCCTACCCTTAGAGCCAGGGGGCTTCAGGAGAAGGCAAGGTCGTTGAATTTGAACCAGCCGTAAAGACGGGTGGAAGAGTAGACTATATTTGATACAAATGAGGCAGAAAGAGAACTGGGTGGGGGCAGAACAAGGAGAATCCCAGGAAGGACACCAGGCTGTGGACCTTTGGAGCCTACGGTGGGTGTTTGTGGCTTCTGTTTTCCTGCTTCTATTTCCTCTTCCTACATTCAACACCCTGCTTTTCCCATGTAGTTCAAATAGGCTCACCCAACCCAGCTGGGCTCCCAAGGGACACAAGTGACTCATCTGGCCAATGAATAGATCCACCTCCCGGGCTGCTGGTATTGGTTCAGAGATTATCACATGATCCAAAATTTAAAAGGGGCATTGGGCTGGCATTATTGGGAAAGCAGTTTTCATCGTGGAATTGCTGGGGCCATCTGTGCCTCTGTATTAAGAGAGAATGAAGCCTGAGAATCAAGCTTGTTCAGAGGAATGCAGAACCTATAGATGGAGATAGACCATATGTGGGCACCCAGATCCAACTATGCCTGAAGCTAATACTGTCGTTGGAGTTTTCAATTACATGAGCCAGTAAAATTCCTTTTTTGTTTCAGTCAATGTGAGTTATGTTTTTGACATTTACTATGGAAATAATTTTGACTAATAAGGAGCCAAAAGGGGAAAGCAAGATGAAAGTTAATTCCTTATAAGTCTTTTTGCTCTCATAAAATGCACATTTGATCAATGAGGCCTCATGTTATTCTGTGTGTGTGGGTGTGAACCCAGGAGTCTTTACTATACCTCCAGCCCTTTTCTTATTTTTTACTTTGAGACAGTCTCTCAGTAAGTTATTGAGATTGGACTCAAAGTTTCAATTCTCCTGCCTCAGCCTCCCAAGTAGCTGGGACTACTGTGCCTCAGCAGCCAATTCTCATATTTCTTTACTGAGAAAAAAAAGACTTCCTTTTCCTGATTATAACACATCCCCTAAACAAGCACAACCCTAGGAAAGGTGAACCACATCAGAAAGAATCAAAATTATTACTATTGCAAGGTATCCTCCTGCAGGATTCTGCAAGCACCATCCAATGGCCTACTCCCCATCCTCACCCCATCCTGTCCTTCACAAAATAACCAGTGTGTGTCCTGATACATTTTTGCTTAAAACCCTCCAATGTCTTCCTCTGCATCCTTTGCAACCCTGCATGGGCTGTCCCACTTCAGCCTCATCCCACACATTCTCCACTCCCACCATGTTGGCCTCACTCAGCCTGCCCCAGGGTCATCTCTTGTGCTATTCTTACAACTTGGGGAAATGCTTTCACCATCCCTCCCTCCTTGAGGGCTCAGTTTCAATTCCTCTTCTTAGCCTTTTCCTCTACCCATCTGAAGACCATCCTTCTCTTTCAATACCTTTCCTGGTGTCTGGATTGCTTTCTATCGCTTGACATAGTTTACAGACTTATATTAATGTGTGAGTCTGCTTATGATGCTTCATGAGGGGATGGATTGTGGGCCCTGATAGCACTGCTCATTGTGAGGTCCAGGGACCAGAAGCATCTACAACACCTGCAACCTTGTTCAAAATGAGGGATCTTGGCCCAGGCCACTGAGAGGCAATCCCCAGGGCTTGATGTGCTCACTGAGGTTTGCAAACTTTAACTTCTAAGGGATATCACTCTGCTCCAGGGCACCTTCTGACCTAAACTTTCCTCTGTAAGAGGAGACAAAGCTACTGGCTTGTGTGCATCTCTTTCCATTCCCGTTTCCCTCCCTCAGCAACATTAGCATTAGCCAAGAGGGCTGCTGGACACATGTTGAAGGACATGGGCCATGAAAAGTCCCTCAAAGAGCCAGGGGCTCCAGAGGGCTTATGTGAGAGCTCTGAGGCAGGCGTGCAGCCCACGAGGGAGCCCCTCAGGTTGGGACACAACAAGAGGCCAATTTTCTGGCACCTGCTGTGTCTGGAAGCCGGGCTGGAATGTCATGAGGCAGGGCCTGGCAGCAGTTCAGAGCGCACAGCCTTCCTCCCAGGCTCCTGTTCTCAGGCTCACACAAACCCAGGAAGGGCAGAGACAGGGAGTGTTTGCACAGCAGATAGGCTTTCTCCACTCCTCCCTCTGCCCGGCTGGAGTAGGGGCAAAAGAGCAGCTTGATTTGGGTTCAAGTTTGGGCCGGAGTCCTCTTTGATCTGAGAGACTTGTCTTTCCTGGGTTATTTATTTGTAGAAACCCCTCTGGTTTCCTACCACTTCAAATATACCTACAGGAAGCTATGGCAGGTGAAGTTCTAAGGCAGAGGCCTGTTTTACTGCCCTGGGTGCCATGGGCTCATTGTGTTACCTGGATCCCCATACACAGGTGTGACTCACAGCCCTGACACTATGGAACAAAAGCCATGTTGTCTGGAAGAAAATGAACTTTCCCAAAGCTGAAGGGAATGAGCACTAGAAACAAAGCAAGGGGCCTCTGGGCCTCTACTTTCTCTCATGAAGCAAGACCCATGGAAATGCATATTTTAATGTTTGCTCAGGGCCACAAGAGCTATGGCCTTGTCACCACTATGGAAGCTGGTGACTTTGTAGAAGTTGCCCTCCCAGTCCTAAGTTCTGGGGCCCCTGGCTGGCCACTAGGGGAGCCCAGGCTCCACATAATTGCTTCTCCCACCAATTCAACATTTTACTATGAAAACATTCAGACACACACAGCCAGGTTTTAAGAATTCTACAGTGAATGCTAACATACCCACAACCTCCCTGGTACCAGTAACATTTTGCTGTATTTGTTTTCTCACATATTTGTCCATCTCTCCATCACTCTGTCCCCCCAGAAATCAATCTTATTTTTACAGATGCATTTCAAAGCACATTGAAAACACCAATACATTTCCCCCTGGATGTTTCAGCATGTATATATTGTTACCTAGAGTTCAACATTCATTTGAAGTTTTATATCTTTTAAGGTAAAATTTGCATGTAAGAAAACACACAAACCTGAATTATACTTTTGTCAACGAAAGTTTTGCCAAACATGCATGTCTGTATATGGTCTTTGGTATGAGGTTTCTTTCACTTAGCATATTTCTGAGATGTATCTGTGTTGTTGCATGTTCCTTTCTTAAAAATGCTAAGTAGTATCCAATTGTGTGAATATACTATATTACACAATTGCTTTAATATTACTGTTCTAGGCTACACAAAACCGGATTGCTGAATAAAAAAGGTATAACTTTATCATGAAAATATAGCTACATGAAGCAATCAATGTTGCCACTCTTTTTCACAAACCTGACAAGATGCTATGAAAGCACATGTACTGGATTCATATACTAGTTCTGATACTTACCAATTCTGTGAAATTGTGAAAGTCCTGATATAGTAGACTCTGTGATCCATGGGGGATACATTCCACATGCCCCAGTGGATGGCTAACACCATGCACAACACTAACATAAATCACATTCAAGGGAGCTCTGAGACCATTATTATTAAGTAAATGAAGGGTCACCTGAATGCAACTACTGCAGTTCCATTTAATATTTTTGTACTGTGATTGACTATGGATAACCACAGACAATGAAACCATAGATAAAGAGGGGACTTCTGTACCTCTCTGTTCTCCAGCTTCCTCATCTGAAAGATGCTGGTGATAACAGTGTGTCCCAAAATGACTATTGTGAGCAATAGTGAGGTAAATTGGAAGCAATTGGTGGGTCACCTGGCATAGAGTAAATATTCAACAAATGTCACCATATGTTGATAAAGGGAAGTTTTGACCTTTAAAAGACCCAGCCTGTGCCACCTAGTGACTCTTGAGACTCTGGGAAATTTCCATAGGCTCCTTGTTAAGCAGGAATGCTTCATAATATTTTATAATATTATCTTGTAAATTTATTTTTCTTCTTCCTGTTTTTCCTCTCTTCCTCCCACTACCTCTCTTCAACTTGTAAAGCTGAGCTCCTTCTCCAGAGCACATAAGGCCATGTTAGTATCTTCTGCCTGATGGAGGAATCATGAGAATTCCAAGAGATAATACATACAAAGTGCTTAGGGAAGTCCCTGGTATGCAGTGAACTCTCCATAAATGTTACCTTCCATTGCCAGCTGTGCTCTCTGAAAGGGCAGAGTAGTGACTGATTCACATCTACTGAAAACAAACGTGGATGCTCAAAGGAATACTTTTGAGAGTCTTGTCCTGAGAAGTCAAGACCCTAGACATGCATGTCAGCCGCCGCTGGCTCCCTGCCGGAAGGAGGCTATTAAAAACGGGAATTCAAGGGGAGTGACTACAAAATGCTTGAAGCACCTCCTGGGCCCTCAGCCTGTCCCCAGGGGCTGCAACCCACGTGGGGCTCCCAGCCAAGAGCAGCTGCCAGGCAGCGACAGAGCCTAGCTTCAGGCTCTGGCTGCCTTTGCTGAGCTATGGCTCAGGAGACTGGCCTGGGTTCAGCCCAAGTCGGCTGTGTTGCCTAAGATCTTCCAGAGGCTTCCGCTGGAAAATGTTATTCCTTGCTTTTCACCATAAAATGAGAAGAGGAGGTGACTGTCCTTAGAGGAAGTCACTGGTGGCTCAGTGAGGGCCTACAGAGGCCCAGGGGATCATGCCTAGCTGCAATCTGAATCTGGGCCTATCTGACCCCAGCTTTTCCCTGCAGGTCAGTTTGCTTTTCTGAATTGTGGCTTTGGGAGGGATCTTAGAACCCAAAGAACATGTAAAATCTTCTCTCTTTTCTTTTCTTTTCTTTGGTCCTGGGGATTGAACCTAGGGGCACTTTAATGCTGAACCACATCACCAGTCCCTTTTATATTTTATTTTGAGACAGGGTCTCGTTGAGTTGCTTAGGACCTCGCTAAATGGCTGAGGCTGGCTTTGAACTTTCCATCTTCCTGCCTCAGCCTCCCAAGTTACTGGGACTACAGGTGTGCACCAACACACCCAGCTCTTTTAGCTATTTTTAAACCTACACTTTTATTAACTATAGTCACCTAGCAATAGATCACCGAACTGACTCCTCATCTCTACTTTTTGACCTAGGTGTCTCCTCCCCATGTGAGGTGACGGATATGCTAATTACTGATTTGATTATTTTACAATATATACATGTACTGAAATATCACTTTATACCCTTATAAATGTATATAATTATTTCTCAATATAAAGAAAAATAAAACTAAAAAAGGGTAAGAGATCCGCTGAGTCTATGAGAATTAAGACTCTCATTAGAGTCTGTGCCCCACCTGCCTCCTAGACTTAAGGACAAAGGCTTATGCACAAGGAGAGCTGAATAAATGTTAGACCTTAGAGCTTACATTGGCCTTTGTTATTTAATCTCTCTGTTTGATCTCTTTCCCCAGTAGATCCACCTCTTACTTTGTGATCCACACCTTTGGAATTGGACCAGTTACGTTCTTAGGGCTTCAAAGAACCCCATTTTTGAGGCTTCCCAGGCCTCTGCTGTGAGTGGAGGTTCTCCACCCTGGAAGCCTCTGTGATCTGTCCTTTCTTAGGATGGAAACCATGTTAGCCCCTCCCCCCATATCTTTTTTTTTCTTTTTTTATACTGGGGGATTGAACCCAGGAGACACATCCCCAGCCCTTTTTGTTTTGTATTTTGAGACAGGACCTTGCTAAATTCCTGAAGCTGGCTTTGAACTTGTGAACCTCCTGCCTCAGATTCCTGAGCAGCTGGGATTATAAGCGCGAACTACCATGCTCAGCCCCCCTGTATCTTCTTTAAAATAATTTCAACCTCACATTGACTAACTGTAGCTCACCTTGGTTTCTATTACCTGCAATCAAAAGCCTTACTTCTTTAGCCCATTAGGAAATAATCTGACTTTTCCTTCATGGAGACTACCCTACTCAACATTTTATTCTTGCGCGTCTACAGTCTCATCTTTGGTGGTCGGGGTATTGTAAAAATGGAGGAAGGGATACCCTGACTCACATGGCATTACAGGGTTGGACAGGACTGACCTGCACAGCCTGGAGGTACTGATGGAGATGGTGCAAGAGGGTGATCCTGCCCCGCAGCTATTCACACTCCTGTGAGGAGCTGCTCCCCTGTGTTTATTGTTCAGTCCATGCTGGAACAAAGACAAACCGGAAATCCCACACCTTCCAGACCCCTGCACACATTCTGACTTCCTCCTCCATCAGGATTAAAAATAAGATAAGCACCACCCTGTTTAGCTGATCTCCAGGGTCTGGCATAAAAGGGTAAGAGGGAGAAGGTGAACTATCTTTCAGAGTATGCTGTGACATGAAAGCAGATGCGTAAAGCCCTTCTTTGAATGAGAACAAAATATTTTTTAAAACTACATTTCAGTATAGAAAAAGAGTGCCGGAGAAAATGTGGGCAGGCTGGCTCAGAAAGTTTCCCATGCACCAGGTGAAGTGGCACACTCCTGTAATTCCAGCATCTCAGGAGACTGAGAGTGGAGGATTGTGAGTCCAAAGCCAGCCTCAGCAACCGTGAGGCGTTAAGCAATTCATTGAGACCCTGTCTCTAAATAAAGTACAGAAAATAGGGCTGGGGATACAGCTCAGTGGTTGAGTGTCCCTGAGTTCAATCCCTGGTACCAAAAAGAAAGAAAGTTTCCCATGCCATAAAAACATTGCTGGAGCCAGGTGTAGTGGTGCATGTCTATAATCTCAATGACTCAGGAGGCTAAGGCAGGAGGATTGCTAGTTTAAGGCCATCCTTAGCAAATTATCGAGATCCTGTCACAAAATGAAAAAATAAAAAGGACTGGGGGTATAGGTCAGTGGTAGAGCACCCCTGGGTACCAAAGATGGAGAGATCAAATTGACATCCTCAATATGAAACTAACCATTGCTCTTAATAGCTATCATTCATATCTTTCCAATCTAAAAAAAAAAAAAAGATTAAAAGTAGTTTCTAATTCTTGAAAGGTTCAGATTGATTCAAATTACTCATATCAAGGACCTTCTATGTGCCAGACATTTGAGTTATTCACTTATAATCCAGAGGTTAAGTGATCTGGCTAAATTTACACAATCAATAAGTAATGCATCTGTTCTATGGTCTACATTATTGGACTTTCAAGACTTTGCATTTTCTCCACCAGTCTGCTAAGGAACTGAGAATTCCATTTGAGTACAGCAGCAAACTCCCAGAAGCCCCTTCCTGCTTAACAGATGTAGCATCCCTCTTTTGAACTCCCTCCATCCATCTTGAAGTTCTACCTGTGTCCTCCTTCCTCTTCCTCCTCTCTCCAATTCTGGGCTCCAGCACAGGATCTCTATATCCTAGACCTTCATAGTAGCCTCCTGACCCATCTATTCTCTGCCTGCTTCTCTTCCATCCCTACCATTGCCAGAACATTCTTTCTCCAAGACAGTTTCCATATTTTGACCTTCTGGCCATCAGAGACCACCAGTCAATGACTCTTTAATGTCCTCTGTGCACTGATGATCTGAGCTTTTTTTTTTTTTAACATGTCTCTATACTTGGAAGGAACCCTTCCACTCATTCAAGAGGACCTACAGTCACTGCTTTCCAGAGACTTTAATGGAGTCTCAAGACTCCTTATCTCTATTAGTATTTGTCTTTTACTACTACTATGATTATGAAATGGTATTCATGGCTCTCCCATGCTAGAATGTGAGCTACTGGAAGGCAGAGAGTCTTATCCTCTTCACCTTCATATCTTCAGTCCAGGGTCTAGCACAAAATAGGGATTCAGAAAACACTTGTTAAATAATAGAATCAATGCTCAACAGATAAATGAACAAATGACTCACCAAGAGAGGGATTAAAGTAGTCAGCCCACTACTGGCTCATCTCAATGTCTCCTCCTTCCTTGTTCCCTTCGGGTGTTGCTGAGGACGGGGTTGTGTGTGTGTGGGGGGGGGTAGACTTCATGACTGTTCATCTACTTCTACCCTTCTAGGACTGTCTCTCCCTCTGTCATATGGTCCCTGCAGGGACTTCTATGGGGTAGGTTCTGCCCTGGCATTGGTCCCAGTAGACTGGTCCACAGATTAATACCTGATCCAAGCCAGATCTTCAAGTCACTTCCCAAGGACTTTATGGCTATAGCTACCCTCTCAGCCTCCCTGTTCCCTATGAGCATTGGAGCCCTTCTTTTACCTGTTCCTGAGGCCTCTCTCTCCCACTGCTTTTCTTCCCATTTGGTTTTTCAATCCCTCCCGGGTTTCCTTGAGTCCTCACCTTCTCCTTTTGACTTCAGTTACTCTAAATTGGATTTCTGTCATGGACAATGCCAGATCAGACAGATCTAGAAAAAACCGGCCTGGTTGATAGTTAAGCATTGCTCCATGGCCCAGCTGGATCACTGGGCACTGCCCTGCTATGGGAAGCCCCCTCCTTTCCTTTCCCCTCAACTTTAGAGGTCAGCAGACTTCCTTAACATGTGAAAGCTCCTCACCACCCTACAGGACTCTTCTCCTTGGCGAAGTGAAGACACCAATCAAGTTGCTGCTACTCAGGTTCTTCTACATATGTCTCAACCCCTGATGAGGAAACACTGCCCTGGCCAGGTCCCACCAAACATATCCCTGTACCGTCTACTCTTTACCCACCTACCTGGTCCACACTCTGCCCACCACCTGCCAGGACGACTACAACAGCCCTCCTACAGCCCATCTTCCCAACTGAATCTTCCCCAAATACACATTCATCACATTCCAGTCTTGCTTTAAAGTCTCTAGTGCTGCCTCTCCCCACAATCATTGCCTACAAACTTTTGACAGCAGGGGTGCCCCTTGCCAGTCAGACTTTATTTAGCAGGTGTCAGACATGGTGGGCCACCAGCTCTCTCTCCAGCAATCCTTGACTTTGCGCCTGTCTTTGTTCGCTCAGCTCCCCCTGCCTTGAACCTCCAACTGTCTATTCAGATATTTTGCTTCCTCTGGCATATTTCAATTTGGCCTCAGAACGAAGTTTCCTTGATAAACACAATTGGCAGCTTATTTACTTCTCGCTCTTTCTTGCTCACTCCCTGCTGTGCCTGCACTGAACCACAGGCAACTTTCACATAAAGGGAAACTCCACGTGTCCTTCACAAACCTCCCGTCTGCCCCATTCATCTAGCACATGAGGAAACCAAAGCCAGGGCAGGGGAATGAATGGCCCAAGAGCTCCTGGGTCACTAGGAGAGTGAGTCACCAGTCTTGCTTTGTGAAGGGGGTGAGCAAGAGGGAGGAAACCCAGGTGACTCGGGGTTTGTTGCTGGGTGGAGGGAGGGCCCCTTGCCAAGAGAATGGTGAGCAGAGATCCCAGCTGGCTGGAGTGCCTCCTAAATTTGAAAAGCTATCAAGTGACCAAGTATAGCTGTGTATCGGTAGCTATGAGGCTGCATAGGTGGATCCCAGGATCAGGAGGGAGGTTCTTGAAGCCATGAGTAAGGCACACAAACCTTGAGGCTCAGCCCTAAGAGCACACAAGAGCTGACCTGGGACCGTCTTGGAAAGCTCCTCCCCACAATGCAGACCCCCACACTTTCAAAAAAGCTGGAATAAGCAGCTTTTAGGGCAGGGCTCCCTGCACCCTCTCCTGGAAGACCTTTCCCATTTGTGGGCAGGCTGTGCCCTTTAGGCCTGAGGAGCTGTCAGAGTATTTGAAGTCCCCGCCTGGTACATAGGGGCCAAGCAGTCCAGCTGCCACCACCTGGCCATCAGCCAGGCCTGCCACCTGCTCAGTGAGGGGCCCACCTTTCCTTGCCACTGGCAGCTGCCAGCATGGCCTTTGTTCCCATAAGCTCAGAGTTGCTCAGATGCTTTGAGGATTCACCCTCCCTAGGAATGCCAAAAGGTGCTTCCCTTCCTTTCTTATTGGTACCCATTAGAAGAATGCCTCCAAGAGAAATTCTCCATAAATAGGGTGATGAGAATTGAATTTTATCTCTCTCTCTCTAGAAATTCTAGCCACTGGCCAGGCTCAGTGGCACATGCTTGTAATCCCAGCAGCACAGGAGGCTGAGGCAGGAGGATTGCAAGTTCAAAGACAGCCTCAGCAAAAGCAAGGCACTAAGCAATTCAGTGAGACCCTTTGTTTAAATAAAACAGAAAATATGGCTGGGGATGTGGCTCAGTGGTCAAGTGCCCCTGAGTTTCAATCCCCAGTACCAAAAAAAAAAGCCAGCCACTTAATGAGTCCAGGCCAGGGGGAAAGGCCCCAGGGCTTAAGTCTTGGCATGTGGAGGCTCTTCCCATCTTTACCAGCTGTTCCTGAGCCAACAAGCCTATAAATACATTACAAGGTGTTAAGTGGGTTGTCTAAGGCCAACCCAAGGTGTCAGAGCACCAGGCAGAGGCAGCTGAGGGGCATCTGTCCAGGAACCAAACCTCTCATAGGTCTCTTTGCCCATGGAGCATGAGTGGCTTTGCTCCCCAGAAAAGGTTGCAGCAGCCAAGTGATAAGGCCAAAATAGGAGAAATACATATGACTTGAGGAGGCCAGAATAAAAAGACTCCACCTCAGCCCTCCCAGACCTTCCTTCTCAGTCCCCCCTACCCCACACCAGACTTTCTAGTAAATTCTCCACTTTATGCTGTCTGGGTCATCTTCTTCTCAAAGGAAGATCATCCCCCTTCCACCTGCCATGACTGAGCGCAAAGTCCTGTGGCCCACTCTCAGGGCTAAAGTCCATTGTTCCTACAGGAAGTATTTCAAATAGATGTACAGGTGGGCATGGTGTTGCACACCTGTAATCCCAGCCATTTGTGAGGAGGCCAGCATCAGCAACTTAGTGAGAACCTTTCTCAAAATAAGAACATAAAAAGGGCTGGGGATGTAGTTCTACCAAGGCGGTAGAGCACCCCAGGGTTCAATCCCTAGTACTGTCAAAAAGGGAAAAAGAAAAATATCACTGGAGAGCTGTGTATTGTCTCCTTGAAGAGCATGGAAGGAGCGCCAGGTAGAGTTACTCATCTCCACACCTCAAGGCTCCATACCTGCTGCTCAGGCCCTTCTGGCTGGACAGATGGGTTTTCTTGCATCTGCTACCTGGCTAGTAATCATCCCCCACCCTGGAAGCTCCCTGCTGCTCTTGATCATTCTGGACAGATCCTTGGTTTTGCCACATGGAGAGATGTCAGCCTTACTATAGATTTTCTAAGCCCATGGAGGGAGGACATGTCTTCTCAGTAGCCTTGCTGGCCATGCTGTTGGTGACCACAATCATTGCACAGCACAAACTACAGGTGATTCTCAAAGGCATCTTGCTAAACTGGCAAATACTTGAAGTATCTAATTTTGAGAGTCTCAATCCCATGTCACACAGTGATAAAGGGTCTGATCACCACTGGCCCACTACTCAGCAATTCTAAATTTTCCTTCTCTTCACAGAATGCTCCTGTGCTGTGGCTGGAGCTCCTGAAAGAGTCTAGGCTCCAGTGTCCCTGGAAGTTCCTGTTGGCTCACATAGCTTGGTCCATGGTATTTTTATTCCCATGGGGCCTGATGTTCCCTTGTCACTCATCCCCCAAGCTATATCATCACCTAGAGCACTTTGAAAATACACAGATTCTTGAGCCCTTTCCTGGAGATCTTGATTCTATATGTTCTGAGAGGAGACCCAGGACTTGACCATTTTCAAGCACCTTCAGGGTTCTGATGAACAGTTAGTTAATAGAAACCACTGACCATAGCCCTTAAGATGTTACACAAGAATGAGAGTGATCACTATGCTTTAACGATGCAGCTAAAAAACAGATCTTCACACTTATTTTTAGGTAGCTTCCTGCTCATTTCAGCTTCCTATAGTCTTTCTGATCTTGAGCTTATCACCCAAATTCTTCCCCAACCAATGGCACCAGAATCCTGGGAAGGCAGGTCATTCTCATTTCCATCTGACTGAGAAAAGAAACAAACTACCCTCTAAGCTGCCACTAGTCACCACACAGTGCCTTTGCCCAAGGCCAGATGAAGTCCAGCCTGGGCAGTGTTCTGAAGGAGGTGGCAGTGGGTAAGAGTGCCCACCCTAGAGCTTGCTTCCCATCCCTCCTTTGGCTCAGACTCTGTCAATCATTGCTCCAACAAAGTCACTTGGACTCCCAGAAACTCTTTCCTCCTTTGAAAATTCCAGATAGTAATAACGGCTGCCCCAGGGTGGTTGTAAAGATTAAACAGGATGATACATTTGTAGCACTGAGCTCTTCCGGTGCCAGTACATGCCCAATAAATGTTAGCTTGTTGGTTGTTGTTATGATAGCATAGACCAAAGCTGTTGGTCCCAGAACCCATGGGACCAACAGCTTCTGAGATGAACTTAGAAGACGTATTGCATTTCCCCAGTTACTCATGTACATAAGTAGCTGGTCCAAAGAACTCACCTACAACCGTGGTTAGTGTAGAAGGCATGACTCAGAAGCAGTCCATCATGCAATTAAAGTGCTGGCTATGTTTAAATATGATTGTTCTTCTAGTCATTGCTAGTAGGAATGTGAAACAGTCTGGAAGTTTCTCACTAGGTTCAGACTCTGTTGATCATTGCTTGTCAATCATTTCATTTGAGCTTGTCATCCAAATTCTCACTAGGTTAGTCATAGAATTACCAAATGACCCAGCAATTCTACTCTTGTGTACCCAAGAGAAATACAAATAGTTGTCCCACAAATCTTTCTACGTGAAAGCTCATAACAGCATTATTCATAAAAGACAATATTATTTAGCCATAAAAAGGAATAAAGTACTGGTATGTGCTACAACATGGATGAATCCTGAAAACACTGTGCTCAGTGGAAGAAACGAGACACAAAAGACCATATATAAAATGTCCAGAATGGGCAAATACATAGAGACAGAAGGTAACTTAATGTTAAGGAGAGGGAAGAATGGAGAGGAACTGCTAGCAGGTACGGTGACTGCTAATTGGGGACAATAAAATGTTCTAAAAATATATTGTGGTGTTGATGATGGTTGCGAAATTCTATATTTTAAAGGAAAGAGTGGTGCAAATTGTATTTCAGTAAAGCTATCAGGAAAAAATATCCAACCACTATCACTTATTGAATAAGTCACTTAGCCTCTCTGAGCCTTAGTGTTCTCTTCTGTAAGATGGGGATGAGAAAACCACTAAGACTAAATAAGAGAGTGTTTGTGACAGGTGCCGTGGTACATCCCTGTAATCCTAGCTACTCAGGAGGCTGAGGCAAGAAAATTGCTAAGTCTGGGCAACTTAGCAAGACCCTGTCTCAAAATAAAAACTAAAAGGGACTTGGATATAGCTCAGTGGTAGAGGACTCTTTGGGTTCAATCCCCAATACCATGAAGAAAATAAAAAAAGAATTTGTGTATATCACATAATATACTATGAATATTTGATGCGCACTAGCAACCGTCATGATGATTATCCTCACGTGATCATTGCAAAAAGCCAGGCTCCATCCATGTGATTTATGTACAGTATCATAATCCTCTCAAAGCACAACTTGGTGAATAATTTTGCTTCTGCTCACAAAGGAAGACATGATGCTTGGAAAGATTATCATGGTCTCACACCCAGGAAATAGATGCATCAAAATTCAAATTTTGATTGTTCTCACTCCAAACTCTACCATTCATTCATTCACTTATTCAGCAAGTATTTCTGGCGTGCCTGCTACAGGCCAGCACTGGATCAGCTGTGCTGTATGGAGCACAATATTTGCTCTATATCTTAAACCTATCACTCTCCAAATTCTAGTAGGGAATCAATGATCAGCAAAACAGCCATGTTCCCCATCTTCTTAGAGTTCACAATTTACTGTTGGGGTGGGTGACATTAACCAAATTGCCACCAAAACAAAGGCATAATTACAAACTATATAATAAGTTATATTAAAAATTGATACAGGGGCTGAGGTAGTGGCTCAGTGTAGAGCACTCACCTAGCATGTGTGAGGCACTGGGTTCGATCTTCAGCACCACATAAAAATAAATAAACAAACAAACAAATAAAGGCATTGTGTTCATCTACAACTAAAAAAAGATTTATTAAAAAAAAGAATTGATACAGGATGCTAAGAGGGAAAATAGAAATAGATTTCTACTGGGAAGGGGTGGGCATGCAAAGCCCATCTCACACTATTTGGAAACCTGGTAAGGTGAGTATGACTTACTCAGGGGGAGAGAGGGGAAAGGTGCTTGTTGGCTGAGTGTAAGTGGACGTGTAAATGTATGTCACATACTGGCCTATATGGATGAGTTTGTGGGGGCTAGGGGAAGCATTCAACTCCATACCAGGAGCTCTCTGGGACTAATACCACAAAAGAGTTAGACAGGGCTGTCCCATCACTGTCTTTCTCAAATATCTGTCCCCTGTGCCACTTGATCCGGGACAAAAGCAAATGATTTTGTATGAAGATCTAAAATGATGTGGGTGAGAAAAGGAAGCATCTGTCTGTCCCCTCTGGAGGGGAGGTTTCAGGGTGGGGGTAGAGCAAAGGATGTACCCGCCTAGAATAGGGTCAGGATGAGATGTAGCTGGGGTGAGTGGCATGGGGTGTGTCAAGAAGACTCACCCAGATCTGGATGGTGGAGGTAGGAGGGACAGGTCTTGGAAGGTCTGGTTGCCCAGCTCATCTTTGCATGAGACTCCAGGGTCTCTGCCTTCTATTTTCTCTAGTCCAATCCAGCCTCACCTGGTGACTCAATCTAGCTCATCATCAGGTCTTTCTACCTCAGTTCTGGCCTATTTGCTCCACCCCAGGTCCAGGCCAAAGTCACCACGGAATGATAAAAGAGAGAATGCATGCTGCCGTGGACGGCACTATACCAAAATCAGATCAAGGATATATTACACTCAAACACCTGTGTTTCCTGGACAAAGACCAGGGGGAAGGAAAGCAAAGAAGGAAACCAGAAAACCAGAATAACGAGGAAGGTTAGCGTTTTAGAGTTTCTCCCATTTACTCAGATACCACTAATAGTTTTGTGTGTGTGTGTGTGTGTGTGTGTGTGTGTGTGTGTGTGTGTAATGCCATGATCACATACAACCTATATCAGCTATCAGCTATGCTGTATGGAGCACAATATTTGCTCTATTTCTTAAACATATCGCTCTCCAAATTCTAGCTTCATTCCTCAACAAATCACTGTCAAGCCACTGGTTATGCATAAAAATTTTAAGTTTAACTCATATGTAATTCCAAATCATATCATAAGTCATTAATATCTAGGGACACTCTGGACTAGCTGGTTGGTGGTCTTTCTACCATTGAAAGAATAAACAAGAACTGGCCAAGATGCATGGCAGATTCCAGGCACTCTTGGGCTGGGCCATGCCTTGCTTGTCCCACCAAGGTTGGCCCCCTGCTCCCACTCTTTGAACCAGCCTTCCAGTGTTTCCAGAGCAACCTAAGGAAGTCCTCAGCATCTCTGAGTACCTCTGATATCTACACATGGCTGTGTCATTCTGCACCATCGCTGGGAGTGTTCCCTGGAGACAGCCGACTTTGATCTAGGGAGTGGGGACTCAGGAAGTAAAGATCCCAGGCCCTGGTGGAGCAGCTGGTCAGGTCCAACTGGCTTAAAGAGCCTCAACTGAGAAGAGCAGAGATTCCTCTTTGGGCTGGAATAGCCTCATGAATCACCCTGGGGTTGTTTTCAGAACGGCACTCCTGCCACCATGGAGGCAATGGCCACCAAAACTCCCAGAGAGGAAGAAGCAGGGCAAAGCGGCCACTGCCTAAATTTGGGATAGGGGCCTGCAGCTGTTTCCACCCACTCCTTCCCCTTTATCCTGGCATCCAGCTTATTTTAATGGCCTCTGGCTTGAGCTTTGCCAGCTATTTCCCCCCAAATACATTAAGGCAGGGCATAGGCTGGCTGGGGGGCTGAGGCCAGAGGCCGGGAGGCAGCTGCAGCTCATCCCAGGAAGGGAGAGGGCGGGACAGGGTGAGGGTCACAGGAGCAGGAAGTTGACACCCACTGACAGCTGCTCCTGAGGCTGGGCGTGGGTGCCAGGAGGCTGGCTCCAGTCCTGCAGACCTGCCTGAGTGGTGGCTGGGCAGAAGCCCGATGTCACATCTTCTGTGGAAGTATGTCAGGCTGGTTTTCCAATGGGTGGCATTCTGGTCTGGCTTGGTTACAAATTCACTGGTCGGCCTTGACAATGTCTGGTTCCCTCTGCCCTGCCTCAGTTTCCCCATCAGCAAACAGAAGCCCAGAATAGAGGTCCTAGGCGAAAAAGGGAGACCAAGGAGCAGGAGAAGAATAAACTGAACAGCAAGAATTCTGAGAAGTGGTGGTGTGCATCTTTGATTACCTTTTAATCCACCATGATTTTGCTTAAGAGACTAAGGTAAATGAGAGAAAAAACAAACCACATCTGCAAAATGTGCACATATAAAACTCAAATTGTTTTTTGTTTCTGTTTCAAGAATGGCTCTACACATTGTTGAGAGCCTGGCATCACATCTTCTGTTAGAGATTCAACTCAGGAAGAACCTGAGATCAATTACAATGATTGTTTAGCTCTATGTGACAGGCACTGTTCTGAGCACTTTCTATTGCATACAATCGCTCCAGGAAGGAATTTCATCCCTATTTACAGAAGACAAGACAGAGTAGCAAGAAGTTTCAGGTAACTGTCTCAAGATCATGTGACTAGTTAAAGAAATCTAGGTCTATCTCATCCCCAAACTCATGCTTCCTCTGGCTATGCTATGTTGCCATTAGTTCCTGTCTGGCCAACTGCTTTCTGATTGGTCAGCTACCAGCCTCCAATCCTTTTAATTGGCCAATACCTTCCAGAGGGAGGGCTCTAATGCCTACCAAGAACCTGTGAGAGGTAAATCATCCACAGAGATGGAAAGAAGAGGGAGAAGGAGCTGACTAGGGGAAATTGCTTGTGGGTTGACTCAGTAGAATGAGGTCAGATCAAGAGCAACAAGAAATGCCAGAGAAAGAGACAGAGAGTGCCCAAGGTCTTCGAGCCACATCTTGCCCCCCTCTATATCTATGTCAAGACGGCAGATGACAACCAAGACATACTGGAGCATTTTTTCCCCCTTTTGGAGAGTGAGAGAGGGAGCTGTCATGTCTTTCTTGACTGTGGACTTTGGTGCCCCTCCTTGAACATTCTCTTAACCCCTTTCTCATCACTGGCACGAAACTCCTTGCTTATGTGGCACTTGGTGTCTGAAAGCTGAGGGCAGAGCTCACTTACTGGTGATCCAGGGGCCAAGTCTGTCCGGCAGATGTGCATAGTTTGGCCTACATAGTGTTTTTAAGAATTTAAAAATTTGAGAAATTTTACACAATATCTAGATTTCCAGCCTTGCTGGAAAAACCTGAAGATCTGGCATCCTGGGTCCAAATTCCCACATGGCAATAATCAGATGGAGTAAGTTGCAGCTGCCCACATCAGCTGGGGTACAGCCTTCCCACTTATAGGAGGAGATGATAAGGGAGGGGGAACTCTCGGGCCATCCCTAGCCATGACCACAGTTTCTGGGATAGTAGCCTGGATGTTTCCAAAAGCTGTGTCTTCCTCCATTTGTGGCTGGTGAGGACAGACATTTGCTTTGTCAGCTAATGAAGTCAAGGCTCAGTGGCTACACAGTGGGGAGCCAGAGAGCCTATAATCCCACCTAGTTCTTGACCGCTGGGCTCAGTCCATTTCAGGAAGCCTGCTGAAATTTTTAATGTGACATCAAACATCTTGGACTTCCTGGCCTGGACCCCCTAGGGCTCCCTCTTAGGCAGCCATGACCCCCACACCCTAGGCTGGCCTGTCCAGGGCACCTGGGCAAACACTTGGACACTTGGGCAGGCCCAGGCTGACCGCCCATGCCTCAAGCTGGTGACATCCTACAATCTGGGCAGTGCTCAGACCTGTTTACTTTCCTGTTGAGTGCTACAACGTCCAGGCTGCCCATGCGGGGAAGCCATTTCAGAACCACCAGGCAGATTTTTCATTCCAACTTCAAGGAGCTTCCAGAAAATGCAAACTAATATTTCAAAACAGCTGCTTTGCCACAGTTCAAGGGGAAGTGCCAAGGGGCAGGGCAGAGTTGACCCCAGCAGGGCTCAGCTAGAGAGGAGGAGGGTCCAGACAGGCTGTCCTGGCTGGAAAGACCTGTTTACTCCAGCCCAGTGGCTGTGGAGCCCCCACAAGTGATTCCTACACTCACCATCCATTGAGCCGTGCACTTTTACCTCCTCAGCTGTATGACAGGGTTGACAGTACCTACAGGGTAGGGTTGTTGTGAGGTAGAAATAAGATGTATGTGACATGTCTGTACTATGCATGGGACATAACTGGGGCTGCAGAAATATTGGGCAAATTAAAAGCCAAAAGTCGCACACATGTCCAGCTCTATTCTGGCTACAACAAGAGGCCCACAGGGAGGTGGGCAGATGGGAGGAGTGAGACTTTACAATGTGTCCTCCCTGCCTGCAAAAGCTCTTTTGAGGTATGGCTCCCCTCAGAGCCCTCCCATCCTCGGTCCTCTTGGATCAGCACCAGGTCATTAATCTGGAACAGCCTGTGGCTCCTCAGGAGCCAGTCCTGATTTTTCCAGGCCACATAGACACTGCAGAAGCCATAGAGTGGTGCTTCCTCTCCACTGAACAGGATGCACCAGCCCACAAAAGGGTTATTGATTGCTTGCCCTTCTGTTGCTGGGGGAGGCCAGGAGGTACAGACTGCTCTACAGTCCCTGAAGTGCTATCTGTCCCTCAGGACCTAGTTTGGGGTGAGAATGCAAAGAGGCTCAGAGAACCCATAACTTCAAACCTGACTTCCTGATCTTGCCCTTCATGTCCTGTGGCTCCAACCCTATCCCTCTCCTACTTGGGGCCAGCTTCCCTTGATTGTCTCCTTAATTCATTCTTTAGTCAGGCCTCCAAAAAACACATACATATTCACACACACACACACACACACACACACACACACACACACACATCCTCTCCTTCATAGCTTTTGCTCCTAACTGACCTACTCAAACAGAGGTTCCTGTAGTGTGGAATGTGGTTCCTGCTGACTGAGGAAAAGCAGCACTGGGGCCTCTGGGCAGGGCATCTTTTACCTCCCAGCATGTGGCTGCCTCCTGGCAGTAACTTCTCTTCCTCTCCTGCCACCCAGAACAACCCAACCCCAGCCCAGTCCCACTGCCTCCATTTCCTGCCCCCTCAGAGGGCTCAGCTGCAAACTAAGATGCCTCAGGGCAACCCCAGCTCCTGGGCACTGGAGACCTGAGCCTCTAACCATACCCCCCAACAAAGAAAGCAGAGCAGAGGCAGAGTACTCACATTTTGAAGCCAGGAGGGCCAGGATCACTTACTCACTCTGCCTTTCCTTGTTGAGTCATTGAAACAAGATGCCCAACCTGTCTAGGTTTTGGTGTACATCTCTGTAAAATGGGAATTCCTTCCTTATAAATTATGTGGAATTTATGTATTTATTTTTTATTTATTTATGGGGATCAAGCCCAGGATTGAACACAAGGACACTTTAACCACTGAGCCACATTCCTAGCTCTTTTTATTTTTTATTTTGAGATAGGGTCTTGCAAAATTATTTAGGGTCTCTCTAAGTTGCTGAGCTGGCTTTGAATTTGTGATCCTCCTGGTTTGGCCTCCTGAGTCACTGGGATTACAGGCATGTACCACCACACCTGGCTGATCATGTGGATTTTAAAGAGCTGAATAAGTATAACCCAACTTGAGGGCACTGGGATTGGCTTTAAGAATCCAAACATATAGCACACAGGGATTTTTCCCACAGAGAGGTGGATAAAAACCCTAGAGAATCATAAAGGACAGAACATTTTTTTAGAAGCTCCAGATGTCATTCCCAGGGAATTCAGTTCAACCAAGTGCATCTGGGCACTGAAAGAAGATGGCATGGCACTTGGTTACAATCAAGAACAGGATTTTGACAAGCAGAGAGCAGGAACAGGAAACAGCAGTGTAGCAGCTTAGAGATGCTGTGGCGAAGAGCACACACCAGGACAGTTGGAGGTGGCACAGTGGGAGAAAGCCTCTCGATGAGAAAGGTAACCAGAGAAGTCAGTGTGCTGGAGTGGGGAATGCAGAGAAGGGCCATGAGAAGCCACTTTCTATAGGAAAAGTTTTCTGGGTACAGGTAAGACATCCAGGTGAGGTGGGATTACATTAGCAACTGTCTATATTGATGCCCAACAACACCATGAGTTGGGCTGGGGGCAAATTTGCTCCCACCAGCTGGCATCTTGAATGCAAAGAAATGAGCACTAACAAAATCCCTAAATAAATACAAGGATGCACAATTCAGATGTTCTGGAATATATAGGCACTTGCTCTTGATGGAAGACAGATGGCGAAGAGACCACATTATCTGATGGTATTTAGCAAAAGAGTCCTTAGCAAACCAACAGCAACTCCTTGGAGGCAAAACGGCTCAGAGGCTATGACTGTGATCTTAGCGTCATTCAATCTGACTTTTGACTGAACAATCCTTGGTTTTCTCAGTTCCAGCGACCTCTCAGGAATGTTCCTAGGATAGACGTGTGCTGCTCCCAAAGAAGTATTCTGTACAAGGGTGCATGGACAAATGCTGGCACTCTTTTTGGTCTTTCCACTTTGAACAGTTCTTTCAGAGAAGCCTGGAACACTGTCTGCTTCTCTGATTCTAGATGGTTCCCTCTCCCGATCCTTTACACCCCTCCCACCTCTCAGTCCATTTCATTTGCCACATTCATCTGTCTGTCCACCAAGCACAGACTCTGGGATGGCAGCTCTCTCCCACATCTGTGCATCTTGGAGTATCCGATTCATGATTCTATGAAGCAGGCCTTTTGAGCAACCACATAGACTCCTGAAGAGGGTCCAGTACCCTTCTGGGGTTTTAGTACTCCCACCTATTCCTCAGCCTCAGGGACCCAACAGCTACAACAGCAGATACATCCTTTGAACCAAATTCTAGCTGATGATTCTAGAAAGAAAGGAATCGTAGTCTCTCCCAAGGAAAGAGCCTGCTTTCTGAAGGATGGGAGTAGGGGCTAAAGAGAGATTGGGATTGACTTCCTAGAATAGGACTCAATGCATCTAGAGCTCAGAAAATCTAGGTATGGAAGCTGACACCAGATCAAACTTCTCTGCACAGAAATAGCAGAGGGGAGTGTTTGAATTGCATAGAATAGTGGGGAAATGTTTGGGACATGACTGGCAAATAACCCAGGAATGGACAGAGAGGAAAGAAGGACCCGGTAGGGTTGGACATTGTGGAAGAAGGAACTAGAAAAAACAAACACACTTGAGGGAGGGTTTCCAAGCTGCTTTTTTTATGGAGTGTGGGTCATTGAAACCCTCCTTCCCCAGGAACCTTCAGTAAAAGTTCTGCCACGCTTCTAATGCTTTTGGTGCAAGTGGACAAAACCCAGAGACAGCCACAAGGGTAGTCAGACATTGCAACAGCAATTTGTTTTAAATCACAGCCTTAATTTCTCACAGAGGAAGGCATTGTTAACCTTTCAGAACACTGCCTGTCCCTGCCCACTACTAACACCATTCCTGACACCATGTGTTTTCTCTCTGAAGAGAGAAGCAGAACTCAAGGTCTGGCAAAGCTTGGCATATTTAACTCTTCAGATGAGGAAATAGAAGCCCTTACCAGAACTGTGAGGCCAGGAAAATCCACCAGCAACGAAGAAGATGAGGAATTTTCCAAGCTCTTTTTTGGTTTAAGAGGGAAAATAGAGAAAAACTTAATATGAGAAGTCACTTCCCTCTCCTCTCTAAACATACCAAGCATGAGGCTCTTGATGAGCAAACCAAGTTACACATGACCTATTTTGATGTTTCCCAACCAACAAAAGCACTTAACATTTTAAAAAGGACACTTAAAAATAAACATGTAGACATTTCCATTTTCACCTAAATTTTATTATATTTTTTGAAAAGAAAATCCATGGTTCAAGTTGGGGCAAGGCTCTGTTCTATCCAGATTCTCTTGGCCAAGAGGGAGGTGGAGAGGAACAGATGGCTGGGGAAGGAAGAAGATGGAGGATCAGAGAGCCACCCCAAGTCCTTAAGGAAGGGGATACCCTTAAGAAATCCTACATGTTCTTGAATCACGGGTGGATATACACAATGTCTTCAAGGGCAACTCTAATCTGTTAAAAAATAAAACAATATTATCCATTTCCAGATTTTATAGATACCCCTATAGATTGAGACTACTAAAAGACAAGCTGGTAGATTCCACATACTTGAGAAAAACTACTCTCTTCTGTGGGCCAGAAAAGCTTAGATTGGTTGCCCTTGGATGGTGAAGGGTGAATATGCAAGGGCCCAGCTGCCCAGAATTATCCAAGCCCAGGATATGACAGATGTTACCAGGTAATAAACTCTGATTGAGCTCCTATCTTTTCTTGTGCAGCCTTCCTGACCTTCCCTCCCCAACCCCTAACTCTAGGTCCAGTGTTGAGGGCCCCTCTTCTGCCTGCCTGTCACCAGATGATCTGGGTGTCTGTGAGCATCCTGAGGAGTATGCATGATCTAGTCCTCTCTGAAACCCAGGAACCCAGCACAGGGATTGGTATCTAGAAGAACCTTAAGATACAGCTGATGAATGACTGAACGAATGTTTATTAACAGTGTCCCATTCCATATTCTATAGCAGGGGCAGACTAGAACAGAGCCAGCCCCTAGACACAAGGATGGATGATGTGAGAAGGAAACTGGAGATCCAGAGGAAGAAACAGTTCCTCCTGCTTAGGGATAGGGATGCTGAAGTACCAGTGGGAATTCTCCAGGGATCCACTAGGGGCAAAGATCCAGCAGGGGGATCAGTAGGAAAAAGCTATGGTAAAGTAGGACAATTTGGAGTAGCTTCACAAGGCCAGAAGGACAAGGTGGGATGAGGGAGGGAAGGAGGCAGGCCCGGGGTGGATTGCAAAGCTACTCAATGTAGGCTAAGACATCGGCTATGCTTCTCTCTCTCTCTCTCTCTCTCTCTCTGCAATGAGGATTCAGAATTTTTTTTTGTCCAAAAAACTTAATCATTTAAAAATGTAAACATCTTTATTTTGAAAAATAATAGCACTTGATTAATATAAGAAGCTATCACATGCTTTTTTTAACCCCCCTTTCTAAGAAAGAAAAATTTTAAAGACCTAAATAGTGGGGAGATACACTATCTTCAGAAATTGGAATAATTCATATTGCAAATATTCATTTTTTTCTAAATTCATAGGGAGAATCCTAATCAAAACCCCACTATTTTTAATCTTAATGGAAACTGACAAGATAATGCTAGAAATTTTATATACCCACTAGGAGCCAAAAATAGCAAAGGTGATACTGAATAACAAAGTAGTACTTGACTGAGTATCGAGATACAATGTTAAGCAAAGTCATTAAAACTTCTAGTAAAAATTTCAATAAAAATTGCCATGTCAATTGAATAGCCAAATTTAAAAAATGAAGCCTGACTGTACTTTACCATGAAAAAAAAAAGAGTCAATCCTTATGTGGATTTTAGCTCAAAATGTGAGAGACAAAAAAATTAGGTTCCCAGAAAAAAAAGTGGGATAGACTAGGATGTGTAAAGCAGGAATAAAAAAGAACTATTTTTAAAAAGATTGTAACTGGACTACATTAAGAATTTCTGTTCCACAAAAACAACTTTAAAAGCATGAAAAGCCATGCTGCAGAGAGGGAGAATATTTTTGCAAAATATATTTAGAACTGACAAAGGGCTTCTATTCACAATATGCATGGGATACGAATATGGAGTAATCTTCAACTGGGGCAATTTTGCCCTTCTTCCCTCTCCCTGGGGACATGTGGACAAGTCTAGAGACATTTTGGGAGACCACCGAAAGGGATGCTACTATTATGGATGGAGGCCAGGGATGTTTCCAATCCTTCTATACTGCACAAGGCAAACATTTGTCTGGCCCATGTCATATATAACTAATTAGAACAAATAAAAATTTTTAAAAAAGATTTGTAATTATGAGGCCAAGAAACCCTGCTCCAAATTAATAAGAAAAAATAAACAATCTGGTGGAAATACTTGAAGAAATACTTGAATAGGAATTTCACAGCAGAGAAAATCCTAATGGCTTGCAAAGGGCCTCACTAATTAACAGGAGAAAGCAAATTAAAATCACATTGAGCTAGTACAACATATCTTGAATGGCTAAAATTCAAAAGACTACAATACTAAATGTTGACAAAGATAGAGAACAACTGGGACTCTCATAATTGGTTAGTGGGAGTGTAAACGAGTGTGAACACTTTGGTAATGTTATGCATGATAGCCAAAAAGTGGAAACAATCTAAATGCTCATTAACAGTCTGGATAAATAAATGGTGTATCCAATAACTAATGATATATAATTAGTATTCAAAAGGAAATGAACAAACTACGGCTACAAACAACATTATGATAGACTCTTGCCAACATGATGGTGACCAAGGAAGCCCAACTCATCAGCATCACACTGCACTAGACCATTCCTATGCCATTTTTAAAACCAGAAAACCTCAAGTACAGTATTAGGTGTCAGGATGATGGTTACCTTCAAGGAGGAATAAGGACATCATAATTGGAAAGGGCCATAACAGGGGCTTGGTGAATACAAGAATACAAAGCATTCTGTGTATCTACTTTTTTTCTTGGATATATATACTCAGTGAATTTGGCCATTTCTTCTGTCCTTGGAGGCTGAGAAAGGGAGCGCCATCTTCCACTAATCTATGGATTCATCTCAGCTGCCTCTGCCCACAACTCGAACCCACAGCCCTCCACAACCCCACAAATAAAATAGCACCTCTGATGCCAGAAGAAAGATGGGCAATGAGGTGCTTAGATCTTAGAAAAATATTACTTATTACTTATTTAGGTATAATTTACTCCCTTCTGAGATGGGTTCTCACCTCCCAATAAATTGGAGGAGCTGAAAGGTGACTCTGAATTGCTCATGAATATGGATTGCTCTGAATATGGATTTTCTAGAGGGAGGACCCTAGTGTTCAAGCCTTGTCTACAGGGGCAGCCACCACTCAGACCTGGTCTTGCTAGGTTACCTAATTTCCCACAAAAGTGAGAAATTGGCCTGAAACATGTCTGATATATGTCCAACATCTTTAGACATCAGGGAAATGCAAATCCAAATCACACCAAGGTTTCATCTTATTCCAGTTAGAATGGCAATCATCAAGAATACAAGTAACAGCCGGGCGGGGTGGCATACACCTGTAATCCCAATGACTCAGGAGGCTGAGGCAGAAGGATCACGACTTTAAAGTCAGCCTCAGCAACTTAGCAAGGCCCTAAGCAGCTTAGTAGGATCTTGTCTCTAAATAAAATACAAAAAAAGTGGGGCACTGAGGATGTGGCTCAATGGTTAAGTGTCCCTGGGTTCAATCTCCAGTACCAAAAAACAAAGAACACAAGCCACAATAAATGCTAGTGAGGAACTAGCTTAGGTATCCATCAACAGATGAATGGATAAAGATAATGTGGTATGTACACACAGTGGAATTTTTTTCAGCCATAAAGAAGAATGAGATTCTGTCATTTGCAGAAAAATGGATGAGACTGGAGAATATCATGTAAAGCAAAATACATCAGACTCAGAAAGTCAAGGGCAATGTTTTCTCTCATATGTGGAAGCTAGAGAGAAAAGAGGAATCTCATGAAAATAGAAGGAAGACCAACAGAGTCAATCAGGAGGAGGGAGCAGTGGAGGGCTAGGGCAGGGACTGGGGAATGAAACCAATCAATATGTATGTTATATACATGCACAAATATGCCACAATGAAACGCACCACTTGATATCATTATTATGCACCAACAAAATTTTTAAAACATAAAAATAAATAAAATGGATCTGATTCTTTGATAGTTCTCCCATCAAAAAGGTGGAGTCTACCTCTCCACATCTTGCCCATGGACCAGCTTTAGTGACTTTTAATAACTAAAACAAAGCAGAAGTAATGCTCTATAGCTTTAGGGAGTATATTAGAAATGCAGCTTTACTGGGGTCTCTTTCTTAAGACTACCATGTTCCAAATGCAGCCACCATGCTTGGGAAGACAGCAAGCCAGTCATGTGGAAGGGCCACTGGAGGCCAGGGGAAGTCTCCATGGGAAGCTTCCAGCAGGCATGTAAATAAGAGAAACTCAGGTGGTTCTAGCCCCAGTCTATCAGATGAAACAGAATAGAGCAGTGACAAACTACACCTGCCTGTCCTGTCCACATTACAAACTTGTGAGAAAAATAAATATTGCTATTCTTTAAAAATCACTAGGTTTGTCTGGGCATGGTGGCACATGGCCTGTAATCCCAGCAACTTGGGAGGCTAAGGCAGGAGGATCACAAGTTCAAGGCCAGCCAAGCAACTTAGTGAGACCCTGTCTCAAAACAAAAAAATAAAACAGGCTGGGGATGTGTCTCAGTGGTAAAGTTTCCCTGGGTTCAATCCCCAGTATCAAAAAAAAAAAAAAAAAAAAAAAAAGAAGAAGAAGAAGAAGAAGAAGAAGAAAACTTATTGGGTTTTTTTTTCCCCATACTTTTCATTGGTGTATTATAGTTGTATATATTGATGGGATTTGTTGTTACATATTTGTATATGCACACAGTGTAACAATATAATTTGACCAGTATCATTTCCTGGCATTCCCCCTTCCCTCCCTTTCTTCCACCTCTTAGTCCCTTTTCTCTACTGACCTCCCTTTGATTTTTTTCACTAAGGTTTTTTTAATCGGTAGCAATAGATACCTGGAATATCTGGATTTCAATGTAAATTTTCCAGATTTTAAAACACTGGGTGAGCTGAACAAATTAAATGCAGACTGGATGTGATTCACAGGTTGCCACTCAGACCCAGGTTCATAGATACAGCAAGCAGGAGGATCACAAGTTCAAAGCCAGCCAAGCAAAGATCCTTGATCTTTGCAAGCACTGAGTCCTGGCATGCCAAAGAACCTCAACCAGACTCAACCACCCATTCTGTCTTAACTCCAATGCAGAATATACAATCATTTGAAACATCAAAATGATAGCTGAATCCTGGATAGGTACTAAATCCTGCTGACTTAAAAGTATGCGGTTTTAACCAACTTTCAGGCCAAATAAAGTATAAGCAAATTCCAGCCCTCCCCTTCTCTCTCTCATCAAAGAATGAATTACTTGTGACCGTGACTGTAATTGTCTAAGCTCACACCCATTGCAATGTTGCTAAATGTGGAAAGGGCAAAAGTTTCTAATCAGATTTTGCAAAGCAGAAGCAGGCCGACCTGGAAGAGTGCTCCCTCCCTGTGTATGCCAGGCATTCTAGAACCCTCCTACAAACACTTTATTATTTGTGGCCAGGGCACTTGATGCTTCAAACATGATGACAATAGAAATGTTTGCAGTAGGTTCTTTCCATCTCTCTCTCTCCCTCACTGTCACTCTGCTTCTAAATCTACCTTCCTCCTGCAGCTGCATGCACAGTAGTGTGGGTAAGGCCAGGGAGAAGAAATCTGGCATTGCTATCCTTGAGTGAGCCCTGAGGCCAGCAGATGCACTCAGAGGTCCCCTTAGAGGAGGGAAGCAAGTTGTGACTTGTGGTCTGCTTAAGGACACCTGACTTTCACTAATAGGTTTTCCTGGTATAAAAACCTCTTGACATACACAATTTGGGTGTCTGTAAGAAGATAGAGGAGGAGCACGCCAGGGAACCAGGAAGCTGCAGAGTCCAGTACTCCAGCCCAGACTTTGAATCAAATGTGCTTGGCATTCTCCCAGGGGGCTCGCACTCACTATCTCCACATGGGACCCCTTTCCAGAGAGGTTGGTCTTTCTCTACCACTGGCTGCTGCTGATTCTGGAAGTAGGCTGACTAGCCCAGGCCCCAGCTTCCATGAGTCAACACCCCAGCACACCCTGCCCCCACACTTCTGTGCCCCCTAGTAGACTAGTGAGATGGATCGCCTGGGAAATGCTGCGGCCTGCTGAGCCCACCATGCCTCACTTGGCAGGCGACTCTGTGGGCTGCCAAAAAGGCATCCTGCCATCTCTCTGTTCTCTCCCACACCCCAGCTGCCCCATGCTTTCTCTGAACCTCTCCCCACGGTGCCTCCCAGAGCTCCTGTTCTGTAATCTACAGCCTTGCCCAAACCTCAACACCTTCCCAGCCAGCTCCCTCCACCTCCTACCTAGACCACAGTGCAGTTCCTTCCTAAGCACACACTGTTCACATTGGCCTCCCCAGGCCACCCACCTGTTTCCCATACCTGCCAGATTCTCAGGGTTGGAAAGTGGGGTCATTATCCTCTAGATAAGGCATTCTCCAACTCAACATAGTACATAATCCCCTGCATGGTAACTGCCTCTTGATTTACTTCCCTCTATACGTGAGCTCTATAAAGAACATTTCAAGACCTAGCACATGTTTAGTTTACACAAAAATGTTTACACAAAAAAAACAAAAGATTTTCAATAAATGTTGAATTATTTCACTGAAACAAGGCATATTTTATTGCCCCTATTTCTCAGATGAAGAAACTGAGACTCAAAAGTTAGCAGAGGTGCCTAGTCACACAACCACAGGTAGCAGAGCCAGTTTCAACTAAGTCACTTGCAGCTGCCAAATGAGACAATGAAGCTCAAAATTCAGTAAGTTTACTTCCAGTTAACACAGAATTCTGAATAGCTCACAAAATGGAAGAAATAAAATGTAGGGAGTTTCCTTAAAAAAAAAAAATGACATTCATGCCTGTGGCAATTTCATGGGACTCCTTTAGGCCACTGAAGGAAGGAGATGAGGAGTGGTCTATTAGGATTCTGGGTCCCCCAGGGCTAGTCTTAGCTGTGGGCAGGATAGACACTTCAGAGACATCAGAGTTCTGCAACCAGAAAGACACCTGGAATATCCTGGTCATGGCTTTTCCTCCCTCCTAGGCTCTGTTTGACACCAAGAGACAAAGAACTGTGAGTATAGATTACTAGGAATCGTGATAGCAGCTTCCCGTTGGTACCTTATGCTGATCACGGTGATTACTGCAGAAGTTGAATTGTGTTTGGGGGACAACCGATGGATAAGGAAGAAGTTAACTTCCAAAATGTTGAGCAATCAACTAATAAGACTGTTAAACAAAGAAAGTTGTGAGCAGGTATACAAGGGATTAGCCATCACATCAGCCCAAACCATGAGCTAGCCAGCAAAGGTTGGGGACAAGAGTTGTTCTGTTCACAGCTATCTCAGACTCCTCAGGACATGTAGGCTGAGTTAGAGGCTGGCAGAATCTCTGCTATAGGCCTGGCTGCCCATTGGAAGGCCACACGCACTCACACTTTACCTCCTTTCCCAGGTACGGGGTCCAAGATGCAGCTCCCAAGAAGCTGTTAGTCAAAAAAAGCACCTAGAGATTTGTGGAGGATATTCGTGCACAATAGAATTTGGTGAAGTTGCATAAAGTGAAGTCCACTAGTCTACCATCCTTCCCATTTCCCAACAAATCTGGAGGCCAACAAGCCTTTGTTCTAATAAACTCTTTGTGGCATCCCAGTGCTTAACAGGTTGAAGGGGGATAGACTGTACCTCCTTTTTTCAAAACACCTGAGGAAATGCAGTTTGAGGACCCTAAAGGATGCTGATTATAGCAGGGTGGTCCAGAAATATGAAAACTATGGGTGGCTTTTTGAAAGAATCTCAGTGGAACATTAAAAACAGAAATGGAACAGCAGGAGCTAGAGAGTAACTGGGTGGTAGAATTGGGGGAGGTGGATGCAAGATCTCCTCCCAATTGCACTTGCTGAGAATCAGCAGCAGCTGGAGCCAGGCCAGGATACACACAAGGATGTTCAGTTATCAGAAATCCAGGCGGTAGGAGGTTGAGGGGAGGATCCTGGAGAGGGAGGGAGGGAAGACAATCTCCTGACCTCTGAGACCTAAGAGAAGGCCAGGCATGTGGGCCTTCAAGTTAGGGAGTTGAAGGCACTCACACAGTGACTCAGGGTATTAGGAGAGCAGAGAAGGCCTGGAGCAGCTATCGGGTGTACTTGAGAATCCCTCTGAGATCACAAAATGCTCTCCCACTGTGAGTCCCCGGCATAGGCTACTGGTGGCTACCCTTATTTCATAAACCACTTTCTATGGAAGGGGAAGTGGATGGGGCCAAGATTCTCAGTTTAAGATGGAGTAATCCATTTCTTTGCGATGAGAACATTCAAAATCCTCTCTTCTCGTTATTTTGGAATATATAATACCATGTTAACTACAGTCTCCCTACTATAGCACACTAGTGTGTCCTCCCATCTTACTGCGACACTGTACCCATTGGCCAATCTCAATTTATACATGTATTGAACCCTATAAATTCATACAACTATTATGTGTCAACAAGAACAACAAAGATGGATAATTCAGAACTCAGACTTAAATTCCAGTCTCCAGATTTCACTCCATTCTGGCTCACATGGACTCAATGGCTATTTTAAAGCACAGGAACCATTTTTAAGTCTACCAAAGACCACTGGAATGAACAGAGACCTGCTCATCAGTGTAACTTATTCCAAAGACTTTTTTCTCATGATGGTATCTGAACACAGACTGAGAAACACAGGAAGAGGAAAACAGTCACCTGCCACCTAAAAGTTATGGTTATTTTTCTTAGCAGATCCAATTCCACTATGCCCTGATTTTAGAAGACCCCATGTGTGAAATTCACAGTGGAGGGAGTATACATTTACGTCATCAGAAAAGTATTCATTACATAAAAAAAAAAACCCACAATCATTCTACAAATGATTAGCCACAAGATTCATTTAAAGAGTGAGGTCCTGTGCATTCAAAATGTTTTTCAAATCAAGCTTAATGATCAAATTGTTCAAGTTGTTTATAGCCTTATTATTTTAAACAATGTGATATTTGGGTCAAACCCTTCACATCCAAACTCTGGAACTATTTCCTGGTACTCAGTGTGCTGAAGAAATCTTAGGGAAAACCAAAGTATTTTCTTTATAAGAAATCCTTTTCATAGCAGGACACAGTGGCATATGACTGTAATCTCAGAGATTCAGGAGGCAGGAGGATTTCAAGGTCAAGGCTGACCCTATCCCAAAATAAAAACAAGAAAGGGCTAGAGATGTGACTCGGTGGTATAACATTCCTGAATTCAATCCCACGTATCAAAAATAATAATAATAATAATGTTTTTCTAACTCCTTGGCTCACATTCAAACATTTCAACTAGACCTACCTATTTGGGATTCTGACAGTTAGTGTGGATGCTGTTCAAATCTTTCAGAGACAAGGAATGGGAGTTGAGGATGATTCAGATTTAATGTAGAAGTGCCAAGCTAGTAAACTGACAGTAAATTAATTTTCCAGCTTAGAGATCCACAAATGTTGAGAGGATGAAGCGTCATTCTCTTCTCCACTCCTCAATATCTTGTCAAAATTTCTCCAAGTCTTAGGTATCCTTCCTGATTCTCAGTGGCAATGTATTATGTTTCCTATTATAATATGTTAGCTCTTTCTGAGGGATTTTTCTTCGAGGAAAGATAGAGGATTTTAAAGTTCTGTTCAGATCACTATCTTTGGACTGAAAACTGTCAGGGTATACCGTAGTCTTTTGTGTCAATTCAGTTTCCTTTTATCTGCTACTCACTGCCATGGTTGCCATCTTGAGAAGGGACTCCCCATCCCACTCCCCATCTCTATCTCTGTCTCTCTGTTACACACACACACACACACACACACACACACACACACACACACCTCAGGTATAAAGAACTAAGTTAATGTTTCAGGCCATGGAACATTGTGGCCATGTCTTTCTGCTTCTGCAACTCCAGGTCAGGCATGGACCACTGCTGCATGGAACAAGTTTGTCTGATGGACAAAAGGTTAGGTCAGAAGTAGCACAGTGGAGTGAAGAGTAGGAATGGAACGTTAGAAAAACTAAGCCCATTCTTAATCCTACTATGGGACTTGACACACATTCCATAACCTCCAGGTGGGCCTCAGTTTCCTTGTTAATAAAATGTTCTTTGCCTAGCTATTATGAGAAGTCAGTGAGAATGCTCTGTTGCACAGGAAATGGAAACACAAATCCATCAGGGAACAGTCAGTAACAAATGAAGGGAGAGGCTGGCATTGTTAATAAGAAGCAGCAGGGGTTGTGGCCCACTGGAGATCACTCCAAAGAATGAATGACACACTTAAAGGCCTTTGCACTAAAATAGCAAAGGCCAAATGTATTATTTCTGTGTGCCAATTTTTGCCTATGATTGTAATGTCTGCCCCCTGACACAAACACAGTATGTTCTGAGGAAGACAGCTAAAAGTGGAAGATCTCTGACTTGAGGCCTGCAGAATTTAGAAGGCAGGAGACTTCCATGACCTGAAACTTATGTTCAGGGCTTAGTTCTCTGCCAGCTTCAACCTGAACAAATAATGAGTTGCTGCATAAAACCACAAACCAATTTGCATGCTGTCTCTCAGGAAAACCCTTCCTATCAAAGCAGAAGGCTGAAGCACCAAGTGTCAAGTGACCCTCACAATACTTTCTGGTCTATACTAATAGAGTCCTCCGCTCATACTAAAGCAAGACCTGGAATCATCTGAGAACTCAGGGCTCCAGAATATTAATATGCATCAGGAAGTCTGCAGGGGGAAGCAGAGCAGCACGCAGAAATAGACCCAAAGACAGGATGCCCAACTGAAAACATGAAAGCAAATGAATTTTGCAAATTTGTAACATCTGGGGAAAATGAATTGTTAGATGAAATATGAAGCTTTTGAAGGCAGGACTGTACATATATTTTAATTTCCTTACTAAGTATAAGGCAGTCGAAACACACCAAAGTTGCTTGGTTAACATTAAATGAATGAGTGATCAGCATGGGGCTGCTGGAAAAAGGAAAGGCGTGCAGACGTGAAATATCCAAGTACAGACTTGTGCAATTGCAAAGTGGGGGGAGTTTAAAAGTTGAATCTACGAGTCTCAGAAGCAGGGAGAAGGCCAGGTTGCCACAGCCCAGACAGTAACAAAGGCAATCTTCAACACCCTTCAGTAACCAGAGATTTGGGGAGTAACAGAGGACTATCTGCAAATCTCAGGGTTGGGGGAAGAAGCATTCTTAAAGCCTGAGAAGTTATCCCTGTGCCCTGTCACTCCTCTGACCTGAAGGACACCTGAGGTGTCTAGCTAGTCATGAAGCCAGTGGCCTGGCTCCATAGTGAAATGGCTGATGCAGACTTTGGTTCTCTCGCTTTTGTTCTCTTCCCAGATGCTAATGAGAAGGTGCAATGGCCTTGCTTACTTGTTTGAACCATGGCCATGTATGCTGTGGCTTGGCCAGAGCTTAGCATTTGGAGTGGTTTAAACAGCAGGTCAGACAGGGGCCTTCCCAGCCCAGCCCTAAGCCTGGAAATTCTTATTAACATTTCCAAGAATAGGAGGAGAAAATAATCCCTGTTTCATTGAAGGTGGAGTTTAAAGGCTTGGGCCTAGGAGTTGGGAAGTTTAAATTTTTATCCTGTTTCAGAATATCCCAGTGTATGTCCTTTAACATAGCATTTAACCTCCCTGAGCCTGTTTTCTCATTTGTAGATTTATAAATTGAAGGGAAGGCCACCATAGGATTGTTAGAAGAGTTACTAAGAGAGGTTTTATATGCACACATGCACTCACCCCATGAAGATACAGTGCACACCTGATGCATACTAAACACTCAATAATTGTCTTCATCTATAAATGGAGATTTATACAGCACAGGTTTGTTAAGGCATCCATTAGATAGAGCATGTGAGTAGTTGGGGATGCTGGTCATTCCTTCTTGCTTCTCTGATTGATGGAGAAAATATGGAAACCCAAGTAGAGATCAAAGTATCCACTTCACTTGGGTTCACCAGCAAAAGCTATTGGAGAATGTTCCAGAACATCATATGTTCTAACCCAAACTGATGGTAGGTAGGCCTCAGGTAAGAACAATCTGCTTCTTCATGGGTGCAGGGAGTCACTTTTTGAGCCCAATAAATTGGGCCTCATGAGTAAAAAACTACGGAACATAGCTCAAAGAGGTTAAAAGAATCAAAGATAAAAGCCAAGATGTCCTTCTCATTTAGCAATAGTCTTTTAAACTACTAATGAGCCTGGTGCAGTGGCACATACCTGTAATCTCAAAGGCTCAGGAGGCTGAGGCAGGAGGATCACGATTTCAAAGCCAGCCTCAGAAATAGGAAGGTGCTAAGTAACTCAGTGAGACCCTGTCTCTAAATAAAATACAAAATAGGGCTGGGGATGTGGCTCAGTGGCTGAGTGCCCCTGAGTTCAATCCCTAGAACCAATATAAATAAATAAATGAACAAACAATTAGTGAAATATGAATTAGTGAAACTAGACAAAAGAACTTGTTGCCTGTTAGGACAGCTGGACTAGGCTGCCGAAGTCAAAGTAGGGTGCAGAACCCCTACCTTCCCCCCAAAAGAAGAGATTTCCAGATGCATTGCATCACAGTGTAGTGGCTAGGGACAGAGACAGCACCAAGTGCTCTCAGGGCAGGAGACTGCTGGTCTGGAGCAATAGATGGTAGGGACTATCCACTTGGGTCTCAGGAGAAGACAGGAGTAATTAAGCAGAACCCTGGAAGGCAGTCTGCATGGATGTCAGCTAAGACTGACCAAGGGACCTCCCGGCAACAGTTTCAACCAAAGCCCAAAAGATGAGAATCTGAGGCCTGAACAAGAAAAGACTATGTGCCTCCAGAGGTTCAGGGCAGGTGAATGGTAATGGGTAGAGAAAGCACCAGAGGGAGATGGCAGAGGGGAGTTAAGGCTGAGCGGGGCTGCTTGGAACCCCAGAGCAGGCTCTGCAAAAGGTGAAGCAAGCATCCCTGCCATCCCTTTCTCAAGCTCCTGACAGATATCCTTAATCAAACACAACCCTTTTCCCAGGGACCCCAAGTCCTTCACAATGTTCTCACTTGAATTGAGAAGACAAAATCTAATCCCTGTCTGATACTAGAAGAAAGACTTATTACCGCAACAGGAGAGTGCATCCAGGGCTTCAGATGCCCCACATCCACCAGGCACATCAGCCAGCCCCCTTAGCTATGCCACTCTGTTCTGGAGTCTTGGAGACTGCACCCTTGGCGGCTAAATCTCAGTTCTGCCACTTACAGTTGTACCTCAATTCTCCTCTGTGAGATGGAGATACCTCATAGGGGGATGAAGAATTCTTACTCCTGTCTTACTAGGAATTCACTTGGTAAATGTTCAAGAAAGCCAATCATCTTTTTCCCTGTATCCATCCAATTGCCTCTTCACCTTAACTTCTGTCCAAATACACAGGTTACTGAACATTCTTATCTCCTCCCCATGTTTTACTTTTTTTTCCTTTTGATACTGAAAATTGAACCCAGAGACACTCTACCACTGAACTACATCCCTGGTCCTTCTTTAACATTCTTATTTTTGAGACAGGGTCTCATTAATTTGCTGAGGCTGGCCTCAAATTTGCAATCCTACTGCCTCAGCCTCTTGAGTCCCTGAAATTACAGGTGTGCATGATCGTTCCCTGCTATTTTAAAACTCAGTAAACCTGTTAAGATTCACTGACACCTGGGTTTGCTGGAACCTATCATCAGGGTTGAGATGGGAAAACAGGCTCCTTTCACATCCAGTGTCAGAATAGGAAACTCCTAGTGAAGGTGTGTGGATTACAGAGCTTATATGTTCCCCGTACCCCAGGGAAAAGTGATGCTTATCTCTAAATTCTGAGCAACCAGCACAGAATTCAGAGGACCGAATCCCTAGGGTCTGTGGAAAGAAGGGGCTTCCTGGAGAGCTGGACTGGAACTGACGAATCCTTGCAGGGGACACATCAGGAATCATGTCCCCATCCCTGCCCTGTGCAGTTCTGGCCCCAGGAATGCCAAGGCAAGTTCCCTCCCTGATGACACTGACTCCACAGATCTCACACAGGCTGTCACTGCTCCTGGAAACTGTATGGGAGTACAAGTGTCTGAAGCTGCCATTGATGGCATGACTTCTACTTAGCTTGAGGGGAATTAGCACACACAAATGTCTTCAAGAACCACCCAGGGGAATAGACAGAGACACTTCAACAGAGAAGTCAGATAAACCCTTCCTCCAATCCCCTTCCTGGGATCCTGTTCATTTTCAATCAGTTCTTCATATAAGAAAGGATCCTGGTTTGTTATTGTTGTTTTCTTGTGCAAGACAGGTGAGGCCCAGAAAGGTTAAGCAATTTATTCTGGACCACACGGTCAGTCAGTCATTAGCTATTCCAAGACTGGATTCCAGGATTCTGGCCCCTGACTCCCAGCCCCATGTTCTCACATGGTTTGACTATTTCCCAAACTTGGCTCTCATTCTTGGCCATCTGTTTGAGGGACTGAAAAGTGAAGGGCTCTCTGTGGCAGCAGATGGAAGTCAGACAAGGCACATGAACCAAATGGCACCACATAGGGGGCAGGGATACTCTCAAACTGGAAATATCCTCACTTTATGCCACAAACAACATGAGGAGGAAAATAAAACCAAACTCTTTAGCCAAACAGCTGTGCTTGGTTCTACAAAAACTGAGTCCCCTCATAATGGTCACCCATACCCAGTAAACAACTATTTTAAGAGTGGTGTTGACCCTGCTGAAGTCAGAACAGAGTTTCTGCTCCAGGCTTGTCCACCATCTCTTCTGTCCTTCCTGTGGAAAACTTAAGGAGACAGGGGTTTGTGAAAAAGGAGTCTGCTCAAGAACCAGACAGCAGGAGCTTAGAGGGAGTTTGGCGATTCCTATGCCAAGGGGAACTTGGCCCCTATTTCAGGGACCTGATGCCTGGCACAGACTGGTTTGGCTTGGAAAGGGGCAGAGCAGTGACTGCACATGACAGGACCGTCAAAATACTGTGAGGTCATTACAATCATCAATCATGCTCACTTCCTGAAAGGTCTCTGAGGTGGCAGCCCCAAGGGGAGGCAGCAGGGTGGCGCTTGCATTCAGCCAACAGCCACACTCAAAGCCTGCAGGGAGCCAGGCGTGGGGCTCAGCACAGGGGTCAATGGGAAATGTATTTACTGAGGATCCACTTGGAGCCAGCAGCTGTGTTCAAGGAACATTTATCAAGATTTCTGCCCTGACTAGGAGCATCCGTCAAAGCCAACTAGATGTACAATGAATGACTTGAGGGACTATTAAATTCCAAAAAGATGGCACTCTTCCATTTATCCGCAACTTGAGGACCAAACAACCCAATCATCGGACCAGAGTCCCAAGTTACCACAAGAAGGAAGAAAAGAAAATTGACTATGTTACTCTTCAGGTGCCCAATGACACATGGTAGCCTTCCACCATGACAGTCTCTAGACTAAAGTTCAAGAGCTTCCAAGAGCTCCTGATGGGGTTGGGGATGTGGCTCAAGAGGTAGCGCGCTTGCCTGGCATGCGTGCGGCCGGGGTTCGATCCTCAGCACCACATACAAACAAAGATGTTGTGTCCGCCGAGAACTAAAAAATTTAAAAAAAACTATTAAAAAAATTCTAAAAAAAAAAAAGAGCTCCTGATATGTATCTCTTTCTAATCCCCATGGGAGGCAGAAAGATCACCTGGAGACTGTCCTGAGAGACCCTTTTAGGAATATGTACTCAGAACTATGCTTTGAGTAATCCTCCAATTCCTCTCAGTACCAAAATATGCCATAGTCCATAGTCACATCTAAGCAGCCCAAGGAGAATTTCCTGGAGAGGAAGAAGACCTAGAGAGATGTAAGTGCCTACTTCTCCCAAAAGACCTCATCCCACTCTCTTGCACTTCCCATCTCACACCCTAAGTGGCAGACTCTCAGCTTGCTTGAATAAAACCTTTCTACTTATCTCCTACAGACCTCTTGAATTTGCCCCCCACCCTGCATTTAGGGGGTCCCTATTATTTTCACCTGCTTGATGGCAAAGCCTCCTAGCTGGTGTCCCTGCTCTTTTCTATCTGCTCCCACTCAACTCTCTTGGCTGCCAGAAGTATCTTCAAAAAATAAAAATGTACTCATGCCTCATGCCTTCTCCTACTCAAACTCTTCTTGTGGCTTTTGACTATTCATGGCCCATAACTTCTCAACATAACCCTTTATAACGTTATCTCTGCTTTTCTCTCTGATCATGCAAAGGAAACTATTGGTGATAAAAATAAAACAGAAATTAAAATTTCCAACACAATAAGCTAAGGAAGAATAGGGTCTCCATGCCCATGGACCTTCATCACTCTGAACCATCCCCACTCTCTCCCTGTACTGTCCATGGCTGTTTCTTGAAGGGCTTATATGCTCCCAGTAGCCTAGGGAAAGGCGATGCTTATCTCTGAATTCTGAGCAACCAGCACAGAGCCTGTTATCTGAGAAGTTCCTTCCCAACTACTAACTGCCTTCACATCCTCATGATGAAGTCCAAGAGTAGCTATTTTGAAGCATCTAGTGTGTTCCAAGGACCACATTACTCACTTTCAGGCTTTGGGTTTCTTTGACCCACCCCACAACTTTGTAAATGAGAATAATAGTAATAAAATGGTAATATCTAAATTTTGATGAGCATTTATTACAGGCCAGAAATTATCCCAAGAGCTTCCATATTTGTGTTCAACAGCTGTACAACAGCTCTATGGGTCAAGAACTATTATCTCCGTTGTACACGTGAGAAGACTGAGGTTTGAAAAGAATGAGAGTTGTGACTAAAGTTATTTAGTTCTCAAATCCCAGGAAATCAAACCCAGATCCATCAAGTTCTGCACCTATGCCCTTAATAACTATTATCACCACAATTTATGAATCAATAAATTAAGTCTCAAGAGGGTTAGGGAGCTGTTCAGTATCACACAGCTAGTAAGTGGCCAGGCCAACACTAAGACTCCATGATCCACCACCACTGCTGAGCATGGTGGTTCCCAAGTACAGTTTAGGTGGGCTGAGGAAAGAACCTTAGCTCACCAAAAACCAGGTTCTTAAGATAAGAAGACCCCAAAAAGAATGAGAATCTATGAGTATAAAGGATGCACTGTGCTCCCAGCTTCAGGAAATTTACAGAGGCCAAAGGAATTCTGCTCTGCCTGAATATTTTTGGTAACTGGGAAGACATGTGACTCACTGTATTTATAAGGAACAGGCTGCCCACTTTCCTCTGACCAGTCTGGGTAGCAGCACTACCATGGAATACCACTGCCACAAAGAATTCCAGATTAAATAGAGGAAAATCAATCAAGGAACAGAAATACACAGAGAGAGAAACAAGGTGGCATGTTTGCACAGCCGCACAGAGTTCTGGGCAAGTCCAGAACTGGAGCTGAGAACGAAGGATTAACAATGGTGGGAGTGAAGCTAGGCTGAGCTTCACTGTCCACCCTCATCAAGCCAGGAAGTTTGGGATGTCCTCTGTTTCAGATCTCAGGCTACCTGCAGAAGCTCAGGGGCTTTAGGCCAACTAGCTTTTTATTCCTGACTTGGCCACATGACCAAGTCACTCAATTAACTGAGTCTCAGTTTCCCCACCCACAAAATCAGGTTACCAAGCCCTATATCACAAAAGTTGCCATAAGAGCCATGAGATACTGACAAGAAGCACCTGACACAGGCCTAGTCCACGGGAAGTACTCAATAAACATCCCTCTAGTCCCCTCCCCTACCCCAAGGGAAGAGCCCCTTAAAATAATAAAATAGGCAGAAAACAATCCAGCCCATCATTCTAAATCAAGCCCTAATATCTATTCACAAATGCTGTAGCCAGTAAGAAGGTGCTAAAGAACATGCTTTAATGAATATAAATTTGAGGAAGTATACTAGTGGTCTCAGTGGAGGTCACAACCTGTCATAACCAAGACATAAATGAGTGTGACAAAGATCTGAGATGAAAAGCAACATCTGAACTGCAGCCCATAGCCACCGGCTTCATGTTTACATAATAAGCCAAACCTAGCAAGACATCTTGGATCATCCTTTAAAAAGTGGCCATTCCTCTAGATAGGACCCAACCCTGCCACGAATGGAGACAACTTCCTTCTTCAAGTGGCTGCAGATTTAAAATCCTGTGCCTCTCCATGGCTTCCTTTCTAACCACACAGTGACAGTCATGGCATCTAAGCAAGAAGGGAAATGGGTGAGGCCAGTTTAAGAATTATATAATCCTCCACTTTTAAAACAGGTTTGGGTATTTTTGGAAAGAACTGGTTGAATGAGTTGTTTAACAGCCCTTCTGGATAGGCTATGGAAACTCAGAAAAATGCCTTTTTCTCTGGATCTCTAGAAAGATGTGTTTCCTGGTGCAGCCCAAGTAGAATGAAGAGACTAAGGCAGGGTGGAACCAACAAAGAAAAGCACTTTAAGCTGCAACAATGCAGGCATAGTTGGATCCTTTGGAAGCTGTAGACTGGCTCTAGAATGCACATTTGGAGAAGAGAGATTTGCAAAGCATTCCCCAGGATGGATCTCTGTAGGCAAATCCTTTCATCAGCTGCTGTGTAGGCCTCTTGAGGGATACAATTGATTAAGGACAACAAAAGGCTGACAACCACCTTGCATCCTATTCCATGTTAGACATTACTAATCAATCACAGCTCTTCCACTACAAAGAAGATCCAATCCTTTATTCAAGTCTCCTAGAAGCCACCAAAGTCAATGGGATCTGGCATCTCACTCTCTGCAATCTCTATTGAGCAGCAACCTAGCTTCAGTTTGGATCCCTGCTAAATCATGAAATTTATATACTGAAATTGGTGAGATTTTCTGATCCCAGGTCAACATTCCCTAAAGTTCAGGGTTTCTGTTGTGATACAAAATCAGCTGGTCTTAGAGTGGAAAAAGTGGAAATGTTCATGTTTGTTTGGAGCAAAATAAGTAATTTCAAGTCTACAATATATTACTGTGCCAAAATTAAAACTGTCCACAAATAGTCTGATTCTGTCTTCCTTTGGTGCATGATAAGTTTGTACTTCTCTACCTTCTTTGAAGTTGGGTAGGAACTTGTGACTTGATTTAGCCAATGATGTATGAGTAGAAGTGACATGAGGTTAGTGTGTGATCCACCATGCTCCTGTCCCTCCACCCTGGTAATAGCAGAAGGGTGTGCTGACACACAGCTTCCACCAGTTGTAAGTCCTTGAGTAACTGTGACCAGTAGTGCTTCTTTGCCAGTTCCTCTTGGACATAAGCATGAATGTGAGAAATAAACATTTATTTATTTATTTATTTATTTATTTATTTATTTTTACTATTAAACTACTGATGGCTAGGGATCATTTGTTCTTGCAGCATTATTTTGCTTATCCTAACTCCTCTGATCCTCCAATGGAATAAGTAAAATGTTATCATCCACATTATATAAATAAGAAAACATTTATATATAAATATGGCATACATATTATATATAAATAATGCCTAGATAAATTAAGCAATCAACTAGACAATTATTTAGCTCAAAGAGAGAAAGAGAGATTTATAAATTCTAGTCATGTAATTTTCATAAGAGGTGGGGCACGTAAGCAAGTCATAGATCTCACTTGAAAATATTATCTGAAAATTGACCCCAAAACACCAAAATTATTCCCAAGATGACCAAACAAAATCATTAAGAATAAAGCCACAAGTTACTATTATAGCCTCTTAAATTAAGTATCCTGCCCATCCTTGCAATAGTCACCAAATCCCTAGATTCAGTTGCACCTACCCCACTATGCTCTTTGCTTCTACTCACACATTATTTATGAAAATCCAGTCTTATGTAAGCAATATACAGTTATTTAAATCACTTTCTCCCCATTTCTCTCAAGTGAGAGATACTGCAAGGCAGCCTGTCTCACAGCCTTCCACATCCCCAGCTCTAAGATATATATATATAAAATGTGTATATATATAATATATAATGTATATGTTATATACATAATCATAATATTATTTTAGCCAATATGTTGTAATTTTAGCTCCTTCTTCCTCCTTTAACATGGCTTTAAATCTCTATTTCTACATAAGTAGCCTTATTATAAACTCTTAACTTTCAGCCAACTCCATTCTTTTCCAGAATTAGATAGAATATATATTACAAACACAAAATATAATAATAGATTTCTCTTTCCTCTTATCATGTATATAAACAATACCTTAGTGGTGAAATATGGAGAGAAAACTACCCCTGGCTTCATCGTGACTGTCTTAGCCTAGGCCTCACTGTGCATGACAAGTTCCTAATCACAAGTGTGAATTGGCCACAAGTAATGTTTATGCCCATAGCTGACATGGGACTATACTGTGTAGATGCAAGGGTAAGATTTCCTCCCACCCCAACCCCTGTCTGACCTCTGTCTTCTCTCCTATTGACCTGCCCTGAGACCCATCCCACATCTTCTCACACAAACATATACCAGATGATTTTAAGTCTAGCTGAAGGGGTAAGTTTAGAGTGTTAGAAGAGATCATAAGAGTTGGTTTCAGAAATAAAGAATCTAATTTGCAACCTTTTGAAATATCTCAAGAAAGGAAATTCAGAGATCTGGAATGTGTCTGAGAAGGCTTCCCAGAGGAGATGCAGGATGGTTCATTCATGGGTAATGGGAGCAGAAACAGGGTTAGGGCAGATGCCATGTGGCTATCTGCCTGAAGGAGACCCTGCAGAAGGAGCAGAAAGGGGTCAGAAGAACTACTCAACACCCTTCCTGTTCCCTCAAGGGTCCATTTGTTTAGTTTCCCCTCCCTAGAAAACTATATGTGGTTTACAGCCCAGCTGGCCTCAATCACCATTAAAGTGTGATATGGAGGAGGGAAGCCCTTGAATAAGGGGGTCCTAGTGAGATGGGAAAGCTTGGGGAATTCTGTTATTCTCTCTCTCCTGTTATCTCTATCAGATACAGTCTTCCATACTACTGTAAACACACTTTACCAAATCCACATGCGGTCATCGCACATTTCATTTTCTTTTATCTTAACAGTCCTGGGGATTGAACTCCTGGGCCTCATGCATGCCAGATAAGCACTCTACCACTGAGCCACATCCCCATCACCTCACCTTTTAAAACAGGAACACCACTAACTTTTCCTTGCAAAAGCATTTGCTGTAGAAACTCAGTCTCTCTCCGCTCACTTGGATTTTTAAGCATAAATTCCAATCTGGAGGAATATTGGAAAGAGGGCACCGGTAATGGACTCATCCCAGGAAAAGTATTTATTCTCGCCTTTCCTCAGCCAAGGAAAGTTTCTATGCTGGAAAAAGCACCTCACCGTGCACCAGGCTGTATGGCAAAGACTAAAAATAGAAAGAGGCTATTCCGTCGTGCTCATCACTTTGCCTGTAAGTTTTGGGGCTCCTAGAGCAGGAAAGATCTGGATCTTTTCCCTCCTACTTGGAAAAAAAAATTCATATTCTTTAGGTTTCCAAATAATATATCACATCCCACTAATAAAACATGGTTTTTGATTCTCTCTTTTTTTTTTAAGGCACAGACTTGGATTCCTTAATTAGAGAATATTTACTCGAACTTCTTGTTTTTATAACTAATAAATGAAGGAGAAAGAAGAAGGGAGGGAAGAAAAAGAGGGAGAGAGGGAGTTAGAGGCAGGGAGGGAGGAAGGAAGGAAAGAAGGAGAGGGAGGGAGAAAAGAACATTCATTGAGAATCTACTATGACAGACACACTGTTGTGCATTTTCATTTAAGTATTTTCATTTAATCCTCATAGTCATGTTACCTGTAAAATATTCTTATCCTTATTTTCATGATCAAAAAATCTAAGGTGCAGTAGTGTCCTCTTGTGCTACAAGCACTTGAAAGGAAAGACATTGCCAACAGCAGGCTACAGAAATCTGGCCCATTAGAATAGGGGCCCACTGTGGAGACAAAGCTTCCTGGCAGAGACTACCCCAGGTGCTCCCATGTCCTGCAGGCTGCCTAATATATCCCACTCTACTGAAAATGTAGGAACATAGCTCACTGTTTTGTCCAGGCCTTTATTCATCTAGTGTTTAAAACTATTCTTCTGAACAATCATTTAAAAATGAGCAAAACAATTTGAAGAGAATCCCATGAAGAACACAGCTGACATAGAAAAAAGCAATAATCTGACCAGAGGACAGCAACAAGAATAAATTGAACAAAGCATTTGCAGTTTACAACCTCAGCAAATTTTGAGAGCCCATGTCCTTGATGAAATAAGAAACCAAAGATGAGGTCATGAGGCAACAGCAAAGATAAGGTATCCACTAAAAATCAGAGGTAAGGGGACACTGTGAGGTTATAAGGAACTGAAAGGCAACAGTAGAATTTAAATCGGTATTGAGAAAATAATTAGCATTGGAGAAAACAATGATTTGGAGGAAGTATTGAGTTCTCTCTGGAAACCATGAGTTTTTCCAGGTCTTGGCTGCGCTCTCCCCTTGACAAAAGCGTCCCCCACTTTATTGATCCAAATCCCATCTGTCCTTGACAGTCCAATTGGAGACCTGTTGGGGGCTTTGACATCTTCTAAGACACCCACATGTTCTGCCTTGAGGTTTGGGGAGTAGAGAAGGATTCTAAGGAGTGGCAACATTGAGCTGGGTGTTGAAGGATGAGTAGGAGATTGTTAGAGGCATCTGGAATTTGAAGGAGCTCTTTCAAAGACAAAGGAATAAATGACCAGTGTGTCAGCGCCAAGAAAGAACCACAGAAGACCCAGCTGAGTTGGAGACAGAGGTTTAAGTCACAGGTTGCTCTGAAGGTCATGAAAGAGTTTGGATTTTTCCTGCTAGGGTGGGAGTGGGTCCCCAGGGAATGAAACATGCTCTCCTGCCCTTGAGAAGCCCCAAAGCTGGTGGGTTTTAAAAGGAAAAAAAATTTTTTTCACTTTTTGTAAAGACTTTAGTAACTGACATAAATCTTCATTTGTACCTGTACAGCATCAAAATAATTTTAAAATGTGTAATACAGAGGGCTGGCTCTGAAATCACCTGCCTGATTCAATTTGAATGTTCCACTTGCTGTGTGACCTTGAGAAAATTATTTCACCTTTAGAGTGCTTTAGGTTCCTACTCTTTAAAGAGTATTATGCTTCCATCACAGAAGAGGATGCAAGGGTGGTGACGATGACAATGGTGGCTAACCCTCACTGAACATCACTATGTGCCAACCACTGTTCTAAGCACATCCCCTGCGGTTCTTTCTTGTGGCTCCATCCAGGATGGCACCACTGTTTATTCTTTTGCCTTGAAAGATCTTCTTCAAGTTCCAGAAGTCCCAGACAAACTCCTACTCATCCTTTAACATCCAGTTCAACGTCACATCATATTTTCAAGAGATAAATGCATTAGTGAATTTAAAATTAATTAGTCATTGTGAAAGAAAAAGAGGGTAGTGATGTAAAACACAACTTTACTTTTGAAGCCTCTCCTATGTTTCATTGTGACTCTGGTGGAGGGATGTCTCTGCTCAGGACAGCTATTTAAAGGAGCCATTATTGGCCTCTGACCCACCCCTTCCAACAAGGCATATTAACCTTTCAAGATAAAATGCCTGTGATCATTGTCTGGCCTATGCTGAGTGTTTGTTAACAGCACTTTCATTCCAGCATTTTCTCAGTCTAATAAATTAGACCTAATGAGTTGCTTTCCTGCTGCATTTTAAAAAAACATGACTACATGTTTTTTATAAACATGTTTAACCATAAATCTGGTTTGTCTGATTAATGAGCTAATTCCGCCTGTGGAAAAATATGAGAATTCTCCCAATACAGTTTAAAATATCAAATGTCCCTGTGAATAACAGTAATAATATGGGTGACAAAATCAGCTCTCATTTCCTGGATGTGTTAACATACTTCATGTTTTGCAATTTGCATGCATTAGCTCCTATTCCCATGAGAAGCCCACAAGCAGGTACAATTAGGTCCATTAGATAGGTGAGAAACTGAAGCTCAGCAAGGGTAAGCGAGACATGCAAGGTCATGCAATTTTTAAAATTATTTATTTATTCTAATTTGTTATACATAATGGCAGAATGCAATTCATTTCATATTACACATATAGAACACAATTTTTCAAGTCACAAAGTATTTTCATACCATTCTTGTCTTCATACATGTACTTAGGATAATGATGTCTAACTCATTCCACCATCATTCCTACCTCCTTTCCCACTCCTTTCCCCCACCTCCCCTTTGCCCTGTCTAAAGTTCTTCCTCCCATGCTCCCTGCCCTCCATCACCACCATTATAAGTCAGCATCCCCATATCAAAAAAAAAATTCAGCCTTTGGATTTTGGGGATTGGCTTGCTTCACTTAGCATTATATTCTCCAATTTCATCCATTTACTTTCAAATGCAAGGTCATGCAATTAATGACAGAGCTAGGATTTGACTCCAAGTCTCTGTCTCCAAAATCCCTAGTCTTTTACAGTAACTCATAACACAAAGAGAAATGTTAAAAAAAAAAAAAGACTCCGAAGACTTTCAAATCTCTGAAATTAGCCTCACATAAATGTGAAGTAAAAGATACCAGATGCTGGCCACCCAGGTAATCATAACATGAGGAACAATAGGCTCATGGGGATGGGGTAGGGTCCCAAAGATGGCTACAAACAACTCAGGTGAAATCCACATGTGGAGTTGAAGAGAAAACTATGCTGATTGTGAGCTGCCAGGTGTGAGAAAAATTCTCTGGTACTCAAAGCAACTAGTCAAATTATACCAAAGAAGTCAGGGTGTTGTGGACCGTGTTTGAGCCCATACAGAGATTAGTCATCACTGTTAATTCAGCAAGGTTGCTTCCAGTGCTTTTCAAACTCCCGTGGCCTTCGTCATGTAATCACGTCCTGAAGACTATAAACAGTGCCACTGACTTAGCCCTCCAGGACCAAACCTTGTAATTCCTAAAGTACATCAGTCACATGGGACAAATTTCACCTTCATAGAGAATAGAGCTTGTGGCAGTCCAGGCTCCATGATGGACACAGCTGCATTCTGCTCATCTCATCCTCCAGGTCCCTTTTGTATGTCTTCTTTAATGATTTCCCCAGATATTTTCTACCCATTGAAGCTCCTAAACCCTCTGACATATACTCCTTTTATAGGATTTTTCATTGTAGATATGTTTTCGTTTCCATCTGATTTTCCCACTAGACTAGAAGCAGATTAGGGAAAGGGGCTTTATCCTAGTATCCAATAGGGTTCAATACAGGTTTGCTGAATCTATAAAAAAGATGATGTCTGAGTGATGGGGAGGTTGATGGATAGATACTTGAATGGACAGAAGGTTGAAGAGGCAAATATATGGGAGAAGCCTAACTGAATATATTGTTGGATGGACACCTAGATGGATGAGTGGTATGAGAGTGGAGGGACAGATGGACATGTTATGGGAGATCTGGCTAAGGAGATTAGTGAGTGAATATATGGATATCAAAGATAAGACAAGTTTTCAAGAAGCTAAGTCACTGAGCAATTTTTATACACAAGTTTAAAGAGCACAGATAAAAGAAAATAGGAGGTTGTTCTTCAGGAGAGTGCAAAGTTAATCTTATTCAAATCCAAGGGGAAAAATCATCTTAAGCAAGTATTTGTTAAATTTTTTGTTGTATATGATACTAAGATTGGTCTCAACAATGCCACAATGTTGTATATTCATATTACTATTAAGAAAAGTAATCAATTTGTCAATTGTTTGGTAGATAGGATTCTAAGATCACCCACCAAGATTCCCAGCACCTGATGTACACACACCTATGCCCAGTTAATCAAACACTAAAGTAGGTGTTGCTGTGAAGCGATTTTGCAGATGTAATTAAGGTCTCTAATCAGTTGACTATAAGATATGGAGATTATTCTGGTGGATCTGGCCCACTAGTGAGCCCTTTAAAAGCTGAGTCTTCTCTGGTTAGTTACAGAAAGATAAGTTATATATTCAAAGCCCAATCAGAATTTGATGTGCCATTTTTTACTTAAAGTCAGAGCAGCCATCAGCTGAAAATGAAAAAGGAAATGCAGGCTTCAGTTTGAAAACCTTAGGAAGTGAATTCAGCAACCAAAAGAAAGGCTGGATTTTCACTTCCAGAGTCTCCATACAGGAACTGAGTTTGGCCATCACCTGGGTGTTGGCCTTGTGATATACGCAACAGGGAACCCAGTCACTGTGCCAGGATTCTGACCGGCAGAATAGTAAGTTAATAAATGGTGGTTGTTTTAAGCTGCTGAGTTTGTGGTAACTTGTTAGGCAGTCACATTAAACTAAGATATAAATTTCCCCCACAACAATTCCATAAAAGACTTTCATTCTTGATAGAAACTGAATTGTTGTTTCCTTCTGATTGAGGAAATATTTGACAGCCACATTCTTTCTCAATTGATTCAAATGGTGACTTCACAGAGTGAATATTTCCCCATGCAAATAAGTATTGTTTTGTAAGATTTTAAATAGCCATGTACTTTGCATTCTATGGCTACACAATAATTGGATCATTCTTTCCCTTACTGCTGGGCATTTGGGAGTTTTTAGTTTTCCACTATTATAAACATCACTACTATAAAAATTCCTGTAGATATATTCTTGAGCTTTAAAATAAAGTCCAAGAAATGAAATTGCACTTTAATATGGTGCTCTTTCAGAAAGTGTTCCATACAATTGAGACTCTCCAGCATTATATGAGACTGCTCAGTTCTCCATACCTGGCCCCAGCTAAGAAATTTGTGGACCATCAATAACTTAACTCTTGCCTCTCCATTCCCTAGCATTCACATTTATCATCTTAATCTCTAATCACAGATTTTTTTAACTCTACATTTGGACACAGTGGTTAAGTTGTTGATCAATTAAATCACTGACAATTTTCAGCAAAGTCAGTTCTACTCTCTAATTTTTTTTCTAATTATACTGTAAATCATCCTAGCCTATTGATAACATTCTTATGAGTATTTTGGGGCTTTCCCATATGTTATTTCATTTCAACCTACTACCTCTTAATTCATAGAATTGTTTTTCTTTTATTGCAGAGTCCAAATCAGATGATTCTGGAATTTTACTTACATTTTGTTACGGTTTGGTTATAAGATATCCCTGAAAAACTCATGCAGCAATGCAGGAATGTTTAGGCGAAATGAACAGATTATGAGAGCTATAACCTAAGCAGTGGATTAATCCTTTAATGGATCAATTAATAATCTGAAAGGACTAATAATCTGAATGGATTACTAGGTCTAACTGCAACCTGGTGGGGCTTGGCTAGAGAAGGAAAATCACAGGAGGCCTAACTTGGTGATTATATTTTGTCCCTGGCTCCTTGCTCTCACTCTCTTCTTCCCAGCTGCCATGAGTTGAGAAGCTTTCCTTTTCCACACCCTTCTGCCATGATGTTCAGTCTTTTCTTGGACCCAGAGCAATGGAGTGGGCCATCCATGGACCTCTAAAGCTATAAGCCCAAAATAAACTTTTCCTCTTCTAAGTTGTTCTTGTCAGGTATTTTGGTCATGGCAACAAAAAGCTAACTCACACATAATTCCTTGACGTAATTTTTTTTGGATTGCTCCTTCTCTACTTCATCAATGCTATGGCTATTGCTTTCTTTCTTTTGCCACATAATATTTTCACAGGCCTGGGTTTTGTTTTGTGTGTTTTAATTTATTCATCTTGGATGATACCACTCTATCCAGGGTGGTTATTTTACCCAACTGTGGTATAGGACAATGCTCTGAATCCCAATGCCAGCTGGTGAATGGTATTAGAATATTGCCTGCAGACCCAAAGTTGGGGGAGAGACTGGTTGCTGCAATCTCCCCTGTGGCAGCAAAGGGAGGTCACTGGACTGACATGTCCTGTTCACTGCAGCGAGGGTCACAGAGTAGGAGGATGTGGACTGGGAACCCATCAACCTCCGGGGTCAACAGTCTTATGCCATTTATGTGCCACTTACCACCTCTAGTATGCCCCATACTGAGCAGGCCACAGTGATCAAGGACAATGCAGAACTCTACTGAGCCTACTATCCTCACCTCTAAAACAAATTTCTTTCATCTAGCAAATAAAGATAAAAATTCCTACCCCCACCAACTGACTTTAAGATGTCAATGAGAATGCTATGAGATGGGTGTCAAAGAATTTTATAAACTTCCACAAACTCTGTACTACACACTCTCTTGTAGAGCTGGGAAGGGGCTGCGTTGCATAGGTACAGCAGGACCCTGGGGACAAGGTGCTCCCTGCCCAGGGTGTGCCCATACACAGGTATGGTGTCCACACATGGACACCATCTTGACAAACATCACCAACCCAGAGGTGAGGCCATCTCCACTATGGACAGGTCTGCATTAATGTCAATGCAGCCGCAAGGCACTGACAGAAACACTGAAAGAGAATGTGTCCACTGAAGGCCACTACTGGGGACAGGAACTTCATAACCATTTGATAGGCTCAATGTCTTTAAGTTAGGCTTCAGCAACAATATCTTAGTGTCCCTAAACTCTTGATCCATTGGTCCCCACTGATAATAATCCAATGTACACTCTTGTCCTAGAATCCAAGGCTTCCAAATTTGGATTTTGTTTGCTCAGAACAGGTTAAAGAAGAGGTGGGAGTGGATATAAGATGGGTGAGTGATGTGGTTTTAATGCCCCCTCCAAACTCACGTTGGAGTTTAACTTTCATTGTAATACTGTTGAGAGGTGAGGTCTATAAGAGGTGATTAGGTTATGAGGGCTACCCCCTCATACCTTTTCTGGAATCTATCTTTCCAGACTTATCCTCCCTTGCATTCCTTCCCTATAAAAATACTCCCCTGCGGACTTCCTCTACATGCTTCCTCTAACCTTTGAATGTCTCTTCTACTCTCTGCAATCTGTAACTCATTGTCTTAGTCCTTTTTCTACTGCTGTAACAAAACACCATGGATTGGGTAATTTATAAACAATAGAAATGCAGATGGCTTACAGTTCTGAAGGCTAGGAAATCCAAGAACGTGGCACTGGTATCTGATGAGGTCCTAGTGACAAGTCATCCCATGGCAGAAGTGAGTGAGACAGGGAGGAAATCTGGCTGATCTCATCCTTTTATCAGGAGCCCACTGCAGGGATAACGAACCTACTCTTGTGATACTGAGACAATCTGTTCATGATCTGATCCCCTCTTAAAAACCCCACCTCTCTCAACACTGGTACAGTGGCAATTAAATTTCAACATGAGTTTTGGAGATCCAAACCACAGCACTAATGCATCCTACTCCCACTTCTTCTTTAACCTGTCCCAAGAAAGTCCAACCCACAATTTAAGTCTCTTATGAAAATTTAGAGTACTTTTCATTTATGATGCTTAATAGGCATTGATCACCAATAGATTTCCATGTGTGATTTCCTGTGTGGCCTGTGTGGTAAATTGAGGGGTACATGTATTTGAAGCAAACACTCCAGATAGCCATGATAACACTCCAACACACCCTCTGGAGATTCTAGTACCCTACTATAATGTCATTCTCTAGGAAGTGACCTTCAAAGTCTAGAGCACATTCTTGAGTCTATTCTTAAAGCTAGCAAATTTTTATCTTTTGGATTAGTTCCTGGAAATGGCCAGATATAGCTTCAAAGAAAATTGAGAAGGAAGTATATGATCAAATAGTACAAAACTACATAAAAAGGTGTTGCATAATCTAAAGGTCAGGCATTGATTTTCTTTTGGGGCTAGTTTAGTAAGAGATTTTCAAACTCTCTCAAGCAGCTTCCCAAGGGAACAGTTATACCTAATTTGACCATTGCCCTTTCCTCTTTATTCTGATCAAGGCATATGAAAAATATAAAATCCTATAAATATTCAGTGAACAAATGACCAAATGGACAAGTTCTTGCCCATTTCCTCTTTTCTGGAGGAAAATTGTTCTCCTGGGTCATCCCACACTGCAAAAATACATTTTTTCTTTCTGAGCACTCATATGGGCTTCCTTCCAGAGGAATAATTTTCAAAACTGGAGTTTCTGAGACCCCTGTAGACATAGTCTCAAGGGTTCTACAATACAAGCATCCTCCAGATTGGCTAGATGAGCACCTTGGAGAGCTGCACAAGGGGCAGTGCCCATATTTGCATTAGTGAACCCCTCAGAACAGTCAATGGGAAATAATGCCTAACATGTTCACAGTACAATAATTAGTAAGTGGTAGAAGAACAGTCACTACAGGGCCCATGTTGGTATGAGCATGCCAATCTCACCCCAAAAAATGCTTTTCTAGGATATTCTGTCAGTAGATGCATTGTACAGAACTACCTTTGCTCACACCAGCATCAGTTAATCATTAGAAAGTATATTAATGAAGATTATTCTATTAACCAGCATTTAAATCTTTTTCACTATTAGATATTGGTAGATTTCTTCTTATAGGAACAGTCAAAACAATGGATCATTGGCTCAAAATCAGTTCAATGTTAAAAGGTGGAAAAACTCAAAATTAAATACACATAAAAAAATAAAAAAAATATTAAAAAATCAAACCAATCAAGACATCAGGGACATATAAAACAGGGAGGAAAAGCTCTTTCCTATTAAGTTCAACATCAGAGATTTAAATTTGGCCTACTGAGTTCAAGTTGACAATTTAAATCCTCTTCAAGTTTTGTTTGCATATTATTTGTAAATTTGTTTTAGGTTTATGATTGTTTAAGAACTAAAAACTGAAGGAATTCATACCTGGCTTTACGTTTGCACATATTTAAGTAACATAATAATAAATGTAATTTAAATAAACACTGGACATCCTTGGGAGTGTTTTCCCTTAAAAAGAGTCTTTTGCTGGGCATGGTGACAAATGCCTGTAATGCCAGCAACTTGGCAGGCTGAGGCAAGAGGATAGTGAGTGGAGCCATCCTAGACAACTTAGGGGGACCCTGTCTCAGCATAAAAAATAAAAAGGATTGTGCAGGTAGCTCAGTGGTAGAGCATCCCTGAATTCAATCCCCACTGCTGAGGGTGAGAAAGGAGTCTTTTATCTTACTCCGGCTAAAGAGCAACACTGTTCCTGAGCTCATTAACCACAGCATAACCACCAGAGCTAAGGCAGCAGTTGCTGGCAAATGTACTCTTTAAACACCTAACTTGGTGCAGGGCAAGGGCTCCTGCACGGGAAGAACCTGGCTCAGTAGGCGATTTGAACCTGAAAGAAAGTCTGCTTGTTTGCATGTCTGCTTTGTAAATATTGTCCCGGGCTGGGCAGGAAGGGGCAGGTTTTAAAAACACCCATAATCATCATCTTCTGTATATTCCTTCTGCTTTGGACCTGACTCCCAAAATGCAAACAGCCTGCAGCAGCCTTGTCAGGCCATGAAACAGACCAGTTTTCTCCAGGGCTGATGCCATCTGTGATTTTATCAGTGTTCAAAGCTTGTTCTTTGGGCTGTTTAGACATAAATCTGCCTCTCCGGCTTTGATGTGGTTGTGGGAGCTGGGGGAGGAGAGGTGTTGAAACAGGAATTGGGGTCCTTGTGCTGAGCACATGTAGGGAAGTGTGCAATTCCAGGGCAGCTGGATGGCTCTGTGGAGCCACAGGACTGGCCCCCAGCCTGGGCTCTTCTGGAAACCCAGGCCTGGCTACCTCCTATGTCAGAGATAAATTAAAGTGTTTCCAACAACCACCATGTCCCAAGAGCGCTTGTCAACTGGTATAGGTACTATGATAAGAACTCTGTTCCAGCTTGTTATCAACTGTAAAGAAGAACTTGGTTTTATCATAAAAGAAAAATGTTTGTGCTGACATCAAAATCTTTCCCACAGGTTTTGAAATTTTGAACTGATATGAATGAATCCCAGTCATCCATTAGGAGAGACACATGTGCTGCGAGCAAGTCTGATCCTGCATGTGGATCTGCCCTTGGATGTCTAAAGCAATGAGTGAAGAGGCCTGGCATCCTTGAACAGGTGTCAGGGCTGGAAGGAGCCTAAAGACAATCTGGTGCAACTTGCTTGTTTCATAGCTAGAGAAACTGAGGCTCTGAAGAGTCAACCTGCCTCGGGTCACACAACCACTTGGCATTGAAGCTAAAAAGTAAAACTGAAGGCTCCTGTCCCTTAATCAAAAACACTTTCCAATAAAGCACAACTCTCTTCAAAAAAAGCAGACACAGTCTCATGCATTCTCTGGCTGTGCAGCAACATCATTCACCAATAAGGCATGAAGCCAAGAGCAGTGGTATACACCTGTAATCCCAGCTCCTGGGGAGCCTGAAGCAGGATGACTGCAAGTTCAAGGCTAGTCTGAGCAACTTAGGCAGACTCTTAGCAACTTTGTAAGACCCTGTCTCAAAATAAAACATAAAACAGGGTGGTGATGTAGCTCAGTGGTAGAGCGCCCTTGGTTCCATCTCCAGGGCAAACAAACAAACAAATAGGGCATAAAAAAAAAAAGCACTATTTTCTTCAGCAAGATACAAGTCATAAAGATTAGAGTATTTCAGATCTGAAAAGAGATCTAAGGGTCCAACTGATTTCCAATGGAATCAAAGTGACCCCAAAGTGCCACTTATCCATAAAGGAAAAGGAGAGAGGCAAAACAGAGACTTGTGGATCTGGGGTCTAAGAGAAAACTGAGCTCAGACAGAAAATCTCCTCAATCCCACAGTTTAGCTGTGGGTCTCAACCTCTCTGGATTATCTGAATGGCATAGAACCAACCTCACAGAACTCAGGTCTAAATGTGATACAAATACAAGTGCCGTCAACATCATCATCACCTTTACTGCCTTGTCTCCTAATTCAGGGAACTTCCCATCACAATATTTTGCTTCATATAACATTCTTCTTTGGTTTTGTGATTGAAATAAACCCTAAAATCAAATCTTCTAGTTTGACATTTCCTAATCCAATGCCTAAAACCTTGGGTCAAAACTAAACCAAATACTTTCTACACTCATCTCCTGCCTGATCCTTTGATGACCATGTGAAGTCATCCACAACCCTCTGAGGTATACACATTTATCCTAAACAGGAACACTGACGTCCCTGTGAATGAGTGGACAGAATTCAGTCACTCCATGGTCCCAAGGGAGGTTTATGCAATTTGGGAGCCACCAGTGATATAAAGTCTCAGTTATAGCTGGGTGCAGTGGCACATGCCTGTAATCCCAGCTTGTGGGGCTGAGGCAGGAGAATCGCAAGTTCAAAGCCAGCCTCAGCAAAAGCAAGGTGCTAAGCAACTCAGGGAGATTCTGTATCTAAATAGAATACAAAATAGAGCTGAGGATGTGGCTTGGGGGTCGAGTACCCCTGAGTTCAATCTCCAGTACAAAAAAAAATAAAACTAAAAAAAAAATTAAAGCCGTGGTTACACCCACCATCTTTTTAGACTATCCAACATCTGCACTGGCAAGGAAGGTAAAGCAGTAACTTCTGGTCTCTTTCTGTGAGGAAATACAGAATAAGTACCTAGGACAGGAGCAAGCCACAACTGAGCTGAGGAATCAATCACCCTCTTTCTTAGGGCTCTGGGAAACATCAAGAGAGATCCATAGTGTGGAGAAGCTATTCTGCACAAGAAGGCTGTTTCCAGTGCAATGGCCAAGTGGTCCATTCTTGCATTAGTATCTTTGCAGAGCTATAAACATACATCATTTTTTTGCTTTAAGTGCCTCTGCCTTATGGAGGGAAGCCAGGAAGGAGCCCCTCCACTGCTCTCTTCTTCTTAGTTAGGCCCAGCATTGTGCATGGCTGCCATGTTGGAACAAGTTCCACACTCAACATGTCTCCTTCTTTTCAACAATAATAAGAGCTATAATCTTTCAAGTTCTCACTCTCTCTTTTTTTTTTTTTTTTTTTTTTTGCCAGCAATAGGATTTCAATTGTATTATCTCGCTCAGCCCTCACAGTGACCAAAGAGATAGTTACCGGGATTGGTTTGTGATGAAGTGGAGGTTCCAAGAGGCTAATAAGCTTGTCAACAATCACAAAACCAGTCAGGGTCAAGCTAACATATAACCCAAATCTGATTCCAGAGTTCATTAACCACAGCATAACCACCAGAGCTAAGGCAGCAGTTGCTGGAAAATGTACTCTTTAAACACCTCTGCTTCTTCCCTCCATAGCACCTGCTCTGGGCCTACTTGTGTACCGATCCCCCCCCCCCACCGGTGGGAGGAGACAAACTGCAAAGGGTTGGGAATCCACCCCAGCAGGGCTGCTGGTGCTCTTAGCATTTCCAGAAAAGACCAGAATCAGAAAATGACCAGCAAGGGCCAGGATTCTCCTTAGACTTCATTCTCCTGCCCCTGAGAGAATGCTCCCTCATGCCAGGATCACATGGGACGTGGGGTAGACTGAAATGTTGGTTCTCCAGAAGGATGGAGCATCTCAGCAAAGTTTCCTAATTGAGAAGATACGACTCTTACCCATGGGCTGCTCTTCAAGATAAAATCAAGGTTGGAGGGAAAGAAACACCCACCCACTTTAGGTCTCCATAATAATCCTAATATGTTACCTAGGTAGGGCTCTTTCTTACCATTTATTTATTTAAGACTTTGAAGTCTGTTAAAATATATTAGCACACGCCCCAAACCAAAATTATTCTAAAGAGAGGGAGAGAAAGCTTTTCCAGATGGTGGTAGGAAGAGGTCCACTCTGAGAAAATGTACAGAGAGGAAACAGAGGTAGAACCAGACAGCCTCATAGGCCACTGTGGAGTCAGAATAGTCACCTTCTCTGGACAGATGCAACCACAAGAGCAAGATGGAAGGCCTCTGTGCACAGAGAAAGCACCCCTTCCTTGGGACAGGAACAATCCCCTGCCAGGGTACCCGGCCTGAGGAGCAAGAGGGAGGGATATTGTAGCCCTTAGTGTTCCCTCACCCTGGCGTCTTAGTGAAGTTCACAAACTCTAGCAGTTGCTGAGTTTGGACTGAATACTCAGGTCCCTCCCAAATTCATATGCTAATATCATAACTCTCAAGGTGATTAGGCCATGAGGCTAGAGCCCTCACACATGGGATTAGTGCCCTAATAAAAGGACTCAGAGAACAATGCTTGCTCTATCTCCCCTCCCCTCTCTCTTTCCCTCTTTCCCCCTCCCTCCCTCTCTCTTTCATCTGCCAGAAAAATGGCAATCTGCAACCCAGAAGAGGGCCTCTGCCAAAGCCCAACCCTGATCTCAGGCTTCCAGCCTCCAGAACTGTGAGAAATAAATTTCTGTGGTTTATAGGCCATCCAATCTTAGACCATTACAGCAGCCTGAATGGACTGAAAGTGACTCTGATTAAAAAAAAAAAAAAATCCCAGTCCATTCTCACTATTGTTTTACAAAACCAAGGGTTGTTCTCACCATTGTACTAACAGAAAAGTTTAGGCATGAGAAAGCTAACCTGCTAGTCCAAGTTCACACTGCAAACTAGTGCCAAGATCTAGAACCTAGGTCCTCTGATTCCAATGCCAGTGTTATCTTGACCACATTCCAGAATGGACATCTGAGGATCCTTCCAGAACATATACCCAAACAGTAAATTTACTTCAGTCATTTAAAGATGCAGAGAAAAGCGGCAGGAACTGACCCAGAATTGTAGGAAAGTGATGTCACTGTTCTAGTCAACCCACACCCCATAGTCATTATTTTAAAAGTGATGAGACCATCCATAAAAGCTAGTGCTGGAGCAATGCCCCTGTCAACATCCGGGTGTGTGGGCAGATCCTCTGGGGGCTGCATTGCTGACATTGTGGGTAAGGGCTGGAGCCTCGGCTGGTAAGGCTGCCCACGCCTGGACGAAGGCAGAAGCATCAGTAAGGGAGAAAACGGCAACTGGCTTCCTTTGGGCTCTGGCCCTCCCCTGCAGGCATTGACAACTTATGCCAGGTTTTAGGGCATGCAGCCAAGATTCTGTGCACATGCTCCCTCCCTCTCGGGCACTCCCATTGTCACCCCAGGTCTTGCTGCACTCAGAGGATGGATGCCAACACTTCCTGAGGAGATTAGCTAACCATTCAGATGCCAGATGAGTCTAATACAAGTATCAGGCCATGTTGGCGGAGTTAGGCCCCATTCCTCTCATCATTCCCTCTTTTCCCAGATCAATGTCCTTTGAAACATGCCTTTGCAGCTTCTTCCATCAAAAGGCATAATCTAGCCAGGTATGGTGGTGCATGCCTATATTCCCAGCAACTTGGGATGGGGGATCACAAGTTCCAAGTCAGCCTGGGCAAACTTACTGAGACCCTGTCTCAAAAAAAGGGGCGGGGGGCTGGGGATCAATCAGCCTCAGCAAAATTGAGGTGCTAAACAACTCAGTGAGACTCTGTCTCTAAATAAAATATAAAAAAGGGCTGAGGATGTGGCTCAGTGTCTGAGTGCTCCTAAGTTCAATCCCTGATACAAAAAAAAAAAGGAAAAATCTTAATTTTCTCTTAAAAGGAACTAGTCTTGCTTCAGTAAAAAAAGAAAATAAAAAGATAAAGAAAGAAAGAAAAAACAACAACAACATTGAATTCAGCCATCTAGGCTTCAAGAGGTCATGCACCTTGTCCCTTTTTTTCTTACAGTATTTGTGAATGAAAACTTACCTAAACTTCTCACAGGACTGTAGCAGCCACATTGGGATCAAACCCACGCTGGTCTGTTGGCTGATGAGAAACACATGGTCTATTTACCCTCATCTCCTCAACAGATAGCCAACCAATGTGAAGCATGTGGGTGAGGCTAACCTCGACCAACCAGCTTCCAGCTGTCCTGCCAACTAAATGTAGACCCAGGAGCCAGCCAAGATCTCCCAAGCCTATTTGGATCAGCAAAACAGCTGGCTGATTCACAGACTAATAATCTGTATTGGTTGTTTAAGCCATCAGCCTGGTGTGCTTTGTTACAGAGCACTAACTTACTGATACACTGAAGAAGAGGGATTAGGGAACTCTCCACAGAAAAGGGGATACTTGATCAGGGTCAGGAAGAATGAACAGTAGTTTGCTAGATGATTGGGCAGAGAAAACAACATTTATAACAGCAAGATGACAAAAAGCAGCTTTATGTCAGTAGAACCATAAGTCCTGGTGTGTTGCTAGAAACTAAATTGGAAGAGAGAAGCAGCTGAACAAGACACTGAAGAGGCAGATGCTACCCAGCCATGCACCAGGCTGAACTGTTGCCTCATTTGTTCCCAAACCTCTGGACCAACAGTTTCACTTTATAAGAAGTTTTTGGAAAGGTATCAGAAGGGGTAAATTCAATCTTTCTTTCTCCTACATCAAGTACTAAAATAACTCTAATATAACCATAGATGGTGAAAATAACAATTATCACACACACACACACAAAAAAAAATTTAGAATGAATTTCTTCTTTAGCTCCATTATAAATTTTTTGAAAATATGGTTCATAGAAACCCTTCAAGAGTATGACCACAAGAATGGGGGTATAGCTCAGTGATAGAGCACTACCCACCATGGGTGAGGCCCTGGTTCTATCTCGAGTACAAAACGAAACAAAACAAGACCATGACATGTATTTGGTAAAATGAGGGAAAAGTTCCAAAATAATATGAAAGTCAGAGTTTTTATTCAAGAGAACTGCCAGAAGTTGAAAAGGAGTCCCTCAAGTAATGTCTGCCAGTGGAAAGACCTGGAAAGGCAGCCTCATCCAGTCACTAATATTCATTCATTTATTCATTTATGCATGTCACAAAGGGTGTAGGCATTGCTCTGTCAGCTCCTGAAATAAGCCCTGGGGCTCTATAAATGAATAAGATAGGAACCATGCTCTTTCCTCACTGCAGGCAGAAGAGAGAATGGGCTCCCACCACCATCACACACTCACATGGTCTTTAACAGCAGAGGCAATACAAGGACGGCCAGATGATTTCAGCCAATTCTCCCACAGGGGCTCTTAGCCAATTTCCTTACAGTATTTGTGAATGAAATCTTACCTAAACTTCTATCTCGTGGAAAAAACACACATAACACTCAAAATTGTGCGTTGGCTGCAGACTAGGCCTTGCCTAGTCTGGGCCACAGGTAGGAGCCCAGTGTGGTCTCTCCCAGAGAGAAACAGGTGAGACCCCTTAGAAAAGATCTACTCAGCTCTGCTCCCAGTCAGTGCTACACAGGGATGTCTGGATTTGGCGCTCAAGGCAGCCAGGGGCCCAGCGTGCCACCAGCCTAATCCTCACTTGACCAAATGTTCAGAGCAGAATGGCCGCAGAACTGGCCACATCTCTGCAGGGCCTCAGAGATGTAGCCAGGCCTGGTATGCTAAGATGCCATCTCTGAAGTTTGCCCAGATGGTCAGATCAAATGGCTGGCTGAATTCCTTCTGAGCTAACCTTATCACATTCCTGTTATCCTGCATACTGAGAACTGGATCAAATATACTTTTCCTGGCAGCACCAATCAGCAAATAAAGGAAATTATGCTTTGATAACAGGTTAGTAAGATGAAGGGGAAATGAACTTAAGGTTCCTCCTTACACCAAGAACTGAAATAAATTCCAGACATGTCAAGGACTTTAAAAATCACAGACCACCAGAAGATTTGTGAGTTGTCCATTAATAAAATAAATCAAATACACAAATGAGTGACAGAGTGAACTGCACAAAAGTATGTCACATATTTTAAGAAAACACTTTTAGTGGGAAAAATGGGAGAAAGAACTGCACAAATATATAAAGAGATTGTGTATATTGACAAAAAATATGAATTCCTCCTAAATAAGCATATCTGAAGAGAAAATTCCAAAAGGACAGAAAAATAACTAGTAAACAAGCACATAGCATAGTTTTCAACCTCACCAGTAATCAAGAAATACAAACTTAAATTATCAGCCATGATTTTTCACCTACTAAATAACTTTTCAGACTTTAATAATATGTTATGTGCATGTATATCACAATAAATCCCACTATCATGTATAATTACAATGCAGCAATAAAAGCCATAAAAATGTTAATAATATTGAGTGTTGGTGAAAACAATCTGTTATAAACCATTAGTGATAGTGATAATTTTAAAAAATCTTTGGAGATATATGAATGAAGATGTTCATGTACTTCCACTTAATTACATTCCCAGGAATCTTCTGTGTAAATCAGCTAAAATTGAGAGAAAACCTAAAAACAAAATGGTCATTTTTAATAGTAAATATTTTAAAAGGAATTTGATATACATCTAAAGTTTTCAAAATGATAGCTTTAAAAACTGAGGCTAGGGCTTGGGCTTGTGTTTCAGCAGTAGTGTACTTACCTAGCATGTGTGAGGCACCTGGTTCAATTCTCAGCACCACATAAAAATAAATAAAATAAAGATCTACCAACAACTAAAAAAATACATTTAAAAAAACATTGAAAGTAAAACTTAAAAGTGCTTATGTGCAAAGTAAAGTTATACCAATATTATATAAAAATATACAATAATACTATAAAAATATTCACTAAAATTTTTACCATTTTTAAAATGTGTCTGTTTTAAGTGGTCAAATTATAATATTTTTCCTTCCTGTATTTTCCAAATGATAAAGAAATATAGTTGCCAATGTTACATAATTGTAATCCCAGCAACACAGGAGGATCACAACTTCAAGGCCAGCCTCAGCAACTAACTGAGACCCTCAGTAACTTAGCCAGATCCTATCTCAAAATAAAAACTAAAAAGGGTTGGGGATGTAGGCCAGTGATAGAGTTCCATCCTTAGAACCAAACATAAAAAAAAAGAAAGAAATATGGTTATATGGTAATATGGCTTACACAACAGACAAATGTTATATGCACACACACATGCAACACACATATTATTTTTTCAAAAGTAGTGAAATGCTTCCCCTCCTAGTTACTACTCCTCCCTCCAAAAATCTTAGATCAGGTTGGTTCAATATAGTATCTAAAGGGCAACTCCGGACATCTATAGAATGAATGAATGAATACGCATTTCTTTCTATGCAGTGTCTTCACTCACTGGAGAGTGTTCAGCATTGCATACTAGTTGGTAGTGGTTTACACTCTGCTACAATAATAAAGAACCATGCTAAGTGCAGTAGTGCATGCCTATAATCCCAGCAGCTTGGAAGGCTGAGGTAGGAGGTTCGCAAGTTCAAAGCCAGTCTCAGTAACTTAGCAAGGTCCTGAGAAACTTTGTGAGAACCTGTCTCAAAATTAAAAAAATAATAATGATTTAAAAGATGTTTTAAAAAAGGGCTGGGAATGCTGCTGAGTGATTGGGCTCAATCACTGGTTTAAAAAAAAAAAAAGAAGGAAGAAAGAAAGAAAAGGGGTAGGGATGTGGTTCAGTGTTTAAGTGCCCCTGAGTTCATCCCTGGTACCAAAAAAGAAAGAAGGAAAAAAACCTCTGAGCTTCAGGTCTTTGCTTGTAGCTCTTTAATATACCGGTTCATCTGATCTCTCTTTGCCCAAAGTGCCCTCACTGATCAATGGACAATTCTTACTACACTTTATAAGGTTCAAATCAAGGGTCAATTTCCCCAAGAGTAAAGGAGTTCTCCTACTTTCCTGCCCCCTCTATGCCTTATGTGGACATAGAATCTATTGTTCTCATTTGTTCACATGACTGCACGTTCCACCCTCCCAGGTTGTAAAGTAGAAGCATTAATTACTAGGTTATATATCCTCCATGTCTGGGGTAGAGTGGTTGATGAATAAATGTCTGCTAAATAAATGTTCTAAGGAAATGCAATATCTCATGATTTTATTGATCTCCTTGACAGTGACTCAGAGCTTTCAAACCCTCTATAGCTTTTTCGGTAAACAGGTCAGACTGATAAATGCATGGGTGGCTTATCACACAGAGGGAGCACTAAGAGTGCTGTGAGAAGAGCATTTCATCCAGAATACCTGAAATAAGCTCATTCATTTCCTGGCAGACTCCTTTTGAACAGGTCTGGGGTTTCAAGTTCTCAATCAGAGCTCTCTATGATGAAAAATGGACCCACCAAGGATGTACATTAATGGCCCTGAGCCTCACCACAGCCCTATCCACTTACAAAGCACTCTATAGTTCTGAGTGTAACCAACAAAAAGAAGCTAATCCAAATCTGCTTACAACCCTTGTTAAGTAATGTTGTTTTAAAAGTTTGCATGGAAATAGGTGCCTCTTCGTGAAAAACATTTTTTAGAACAAACTGTAGCATCACAATAAAGGATTACAAAATGGATCATAGGCAATTTCATTACCTACTTTCAGAAAGAGATAATAACTAAACATCTCATAGCATTTTAAAAGAATATATATTTGTGTGCTGGGGATTGAACCCAGGGATACTCTACTACTGAACTACATCCCCAGCCTTTTACATTTTTTTTTTTTTGAGACAGTCTTCCTGAGTTGCCTAGCCTGGCCTAGAACTTGCAATCCTCCTGCTTCAGCCTCCCAAGTCTCTGGGATTATATGGGTTCACCACCACCATGCTCAGCTCCCCATCTCCAGCAGCCACCTGCAGCAAACTCCCCGCCTATTTTCCCTCCTGATGCCTTTTAACTTTGCTTCACATCACTGACCACAGTTTGAAATCCTTACAAGTGTGTTGCCATTTCTTCCTATCTCTCCCTCTAGACTCATGCTGCCCCCGCTAGCTACCTATAGCTATTAAATTGAAAACATGGCTAGTCCACATTGAGATGTTCTACAAATGGAAAATACATGATTTTGCAGATATGGTAAAAACACAGAGTAAGCTATCTCAATGTTTTTATATTAATCATGTGTTGAATTAAAAACATTTTTGATATACTAGGTTAAAATATACTGTTAAAATTAATTTTACTTGCTTCTTATTATTTTAATGGGGTGCTACAAAACTCAGAATCATCTAAGTGTCTCCCCTTGTATATCCATTGGACAGTGTACATCTGTTGTACACTATCATTTCTGTGAAGGAAGGATTCAGCTCGTTTTGTTCACTGCTGCACCTCCTAGAGTTCAGCACCCTCTGAAATATTATAACCTGACTACATCACATTGCAAAACAATTAAATAAATGAGAGAAGAGAAAGAAAAATAAATAAGGCAAGTAAAGGAAAAATTTCTTGCTGGAAAGATAGTCATATGGTTGTGGGTACACATTGAGTATTCCTTATCTGAAATGCTTGGGATTTTAAGCATTTTGGATTTTGGAATTTGTCATATTTTTGGAGTAATTGCAGACTTTACCAAGAGCATCCTGTAATATGAAAACTCAAAATCCAAAATGTTCCCCAATCCAAAATCTTCAGAGTATCATGTAGGTTCTCAAAAAGGTTTGGATTTTTGGAACATCTCAGATTTTGGATTTGGGGATTAAGAATGCTAAATCTGTGCTTTGGGTTTGTAAATTCATTTTATTTGATTGTAAGGTAGTAAGAGGGAGAAACTTTTGATGAGGCACAATTTGGAAGAGCAAGCTCAAACTAGGGTCCTCTCTAGAGGCCAAACAGAACTACTAGGCCACCTGTGGCTTAAGCAGAGAAAAGTGACAGCAAAAGAGGAAAGACAAACAAAGAAAGGGTCTCTGTCTCCAAGTTGTAGTTGTCCCATTTTTCAAGTCCCTCAAACCAGGAACACATTTGGTGACACTGTGATAAAATGATAAAAATCTTAAAGCTATTTTGACATAAGCATTCTACAAAAACTCTCAAGTTAATAATACTGTTAATAAAAAATAGAACTAGCATCCATTAAGGATTTGAGGCAGATACCCAATTACACATAATATTTATTTTTCATTTATTCCATTAATAAATATTTAGCCCTAAGTTTCCCCAACACAGATCTCATAGCCCACAAGCCTCACAAGAACCTTTGTCAAAACAGAAGCGTTCCCTGGACAAACTCATTTGGTAAGTTCTGTCTACCGAACACCCCTCTTGGAGATCCATGATGCACCCTGGTTTATAAAGGCATTCAGACTACCTTTGACGACGGAGACTAGTCAACTTGGTTTATCCCAAGTTTGCACAAACTTGTTTGACCTCAGAATATCCAATGGCAGCCCAAGGCAGTGGTGCTCCTGAGAAAGGCATTTTAGGAAATGCTTATCTAAGCTTGGTTTTTCAAAACCATAATTAGCAATAAATTGTTCAAATCTCACAGGTAATCCTACCTGTGGGAAACCCAGCAGTGATAAGCAGAGTTCCATGGGTCAGTGGTAAGAGCTGCCTTTCACTTTGAGTAAGATATGAACAGCTAATAGCAGAAGCCATGTAAGAGGCTGTGGACATATGTGATATCCATAATGACAAAACAAAAAGATGCAAAACAAAACAAAAAGAAACAAAAACTTTTCATGTTCACCTGCTGCTATGCATGCAGCTCTTAAAATGAACTCCATGCATGCATACTCTCTGTAGGACACTTAGTACCAGGGCACAGAGATCTTAGCAGATCTGTTGTTTATAATTTTTAAACATCATTTTCATCAGAGGTCAAAAAATTGCAAACTTTTTTCTCTATTCTATTTCCTATCGATGCCCCTGAGGTTCAACATCGTGGCTCAAGGATCTGGAATGTGAGGACTTGTTTTGGAAGCCCAGTGCTGCCTTTTGCTAGCTGTGTGACCTTAGGAACTGATACAAGCTCTTAGGTTCCTCATCTGTGAAAGTGAAATAAAAGAAATGGTACTCATCAAGAATGAATACATATAAAACAATTTGTTTTTTGGACTGGGGATTGAATCCAGGACTGCTCTACCACTGAACTACATCCCCAACCCTTTTTATTTTGAGACAAGCTCTTGCTAAGTTGCTGAGGTTGGTCTTGTGATCCTCCTTCCTCAGCCTCTGGAGTTGCTGGCATTACAGGTGTGTGCCACGATGCCCACCCTGAACTTTTACTGTGACTACTCCCTGCTATCCAAAGGTGAATCTCACATGAAAATTCTCTCCCTTTATCCCACGTTCCAACTCCATCTCTGCTGTAGTTCAGCCAAACAAAGTCAGTTAGAAATTTGTGCAAAAATTCATACAGAATTATGAAAAAATTAAAATATCAGTACAGTTTACAGAAAAAAAAACAGCAGAGGTCAGAAGATAAATATACCTGACCTCAGCTAAGACACTGGACACAGAAAACATGGATGCACTGTCCAAAGAGATATTGTGAAAAAAGGACTTGGGACACTGAACCCCAGAAATTGTTCCTCAAAAGTTTGGAGCTCTACCTGCAGAGGGAACACAGAGCTCAGGTTGGCAGTGACTCAGGTCTCAAAATCCAATGTTTCCAATTTAATGTTCTCCCTCTTGCCTTCTGCACTCTATGGCCCTGAAGAAATCAGCAATTCATCCCTGGCAAAGCAATTTTTCTCAATGCCCGAGATCTTAGCCAAGCTGAGCAGCTACATTCTCCACTAAGCCAGAGTGAGAACTGGAATTCTGAAATGCACTTCCTGCCAAGAATACCACCCTTGGGGAGGAAGGACACAAGCCCAACCCAAGCCACTTGCCAATAGGAACAATGGCTTAATGCCCATCTCTATCTCAGAATCACACCTCCCCTGTCAAAGCCATTTAAGTTAAAGGTTAAACTCCCTAACTCTACTTTAAGGACCATCTTCACTTGATGCAGTTTCATGATCTCATTTCCAGCCTAGGGAAACTCCTAGACTTTCTCCAGATATCTATCTTTGAGATTTTCTACATTTAATTCAGGCTGTTACTTTCTTCCTAACCCTCCCTTCTCTGGCCTGCAAAGATCACTTCCTCCATGAGGACCAGCAGAGCTGTTTGCCATCTCTTTACAGTGCTTCCACATTGCTTGGCTCACACCACAACTACAGCACAGACTGTAGGTGAACTGTCTGTCATCTTCCAACTAAACCGGGAGCTTCTCCAATGCAGGGAGACACAATGGAGCCATCTTCAGTTCAAGGTCTAGAAAGAATTAGTGGATCAATGATGGATGCACTGGGGTTAAATTACTATGAATTTACTACAAATTATCATATTCTCTTAAACGTGCTTTTTCAATTTAAGAATCAAGCAATAGCCAGGCACTGTGGTGCACACCCGTAATCCCAAAGATTCAGTAGGATGATCAGGAGATTGCAAGTTGGAGGCCAGCCTCAGCAACTCAGTAAGACCTTGTTCCAAAGTAAAAAGTAAAAAGGAATAGATGGGGTTCAATGGTAGGGAGCTCCTGGATTCAATTCTCAGAACAATAATAAAAAAAATCAAGCAGTATCAGTCATTATTATGAGTGCAGACTTTAGGATTCACACAGATCTGGATCCCAGTTTCATCTGTTCCATCTCAAATAAGTGACCTCAGGTAAGAGATACAAACTTACTAGATCCTCTCCACCTACGAGTTTGCTCAATGATTGTCAGGAGGATTAACTGAGGACGCATGCAAGGTAATGTGGGTCTGAATTTTGTTAAGTGCTCAATAAAAAGTAGACACTAATAATAAAAATGGGAGTGACCATAGGAGCACAGGAGTATGGATCACTCAGAAGCAGCCATGAGGCTCATTTGATTCCCAGAGGAGAATACACAAGAGTCAGCATCAAATTTATTTCCACTGAGAGATTTTCATGATTGGGTTCCTGGGACGCATATGCAGGATTCAATTTGCATGTTTAATAAATATTTGAGTACCTACTATGTGCCAGCCCTTGGAAATAAATAGAACACAGAAGAGCCTCTGCTTTAAGCCAAGTAAGAGTCTCACCCCCCGAATTAAGAAAGGGATGTTGGTTGTTGGTTGTGTTGGTACAGGGCTGGGATAGAAGCCATCCCCACTGAGGGAAACCACAGCCTCCTACACCAGTTTCCCAGATGGCCATCAAAAGGCCCTGCAGGAGCCAGACACACCATTCAAATTGTGACTATTCCTTCCTGTTCTTTTTGATCTTAGAGAGGTGATGTCCTCAAACAACCTCAACAGAGCAGAAGCTCAAGTTCATGCTTATGAAGCAAGATTCAGTAGAAACATCATCCTGTTCTGTATGTCAAAAATAGCTTTTTAGGCTTGGCACAGTAGTGCATGCCTGTAATCCCAACAACCGGGGAGGTTGAGGCAGGAGGATCACAAGTTTGAGGCCAGCCTCAGGAAGTCAGTGAGATCCTGTCTCAAACTAAAAATTAAAAAGGAATGGGGATGCAGCTCAGTGGTAGAGTGCCCCTAGGTTCATTGTTGTACACAAACAAAAACCTTATTTAAAGTAACAGTATATGTGGATGTTTAAAAGAAAAATGAACTTGACTACATGGTCATTTTCAGAAACTCCCAGAGTGTTTATGTGTTACTATTTGTAAGAACATTACCCAGTGATTTTAAGATTTAAAACAGACTTAAGCTCTTTCTCAGCCACCTGGAAAGCTTCTGAATATATATAACCCACAATTATGTGGTCAAAGGGAACTCAAAGATGCTTCAAAGCTGTGAACCAAGGAGACCCCTCTGAGATCACCCAGCCTTTGTATTTTTACAGTTGTTTAAGCAAAAAGAGATTCCTGTCTATGGAAGTCCCAAAGCCCAAATTCCACAACTGCTTTCTCTTTTACCACAAGAACTGAACTGAGAAATCTGATGGACTCTGGCTTCTTAAGAAGTCACAGACTCAAGTCAGTTTCAGTGGTATGGGCCTGTAATCCCAGCCATCCCAGAGGCTGAAGCAGGAGGATAGCAAATTAAAGGTCAGCCTCAGCAACTTAGGAAGACCCTGTCTCAAAGTAAAAAATGAAAAAAAAAAGACTGAGAATATGGCTCAGTGGTAAAGCATCCTTGAGTTTAATTCCCAGTACAAAAATAAAATTAATTATTCATATACATATATACACATATATAAAGTTAATATACACAAAATTATTTATATATACATATTTATATGGAGGTCAGTGTTATTGATTTTTCTTTTTGCCCTCAGTTTCCTTATGTCTAATAAAAGGCTGCAGAGTCACTCAGCCATGAGTCCAGGGTTCAGCTATGCACATGAGTTGGAGGGGCAGAGAGATAAGGGCACTCACTCATGGCTTAGCAATGTTGCTGAAAAACAACCTTTTGCTGAGTAACATGGAAATGGATCTGAAGCATATGGATTAAATTCCTCTGAAAATAAACATGATTTTCGAAGGGAAGGAAAGGAAAAGTACTTAGCCACTATGTTTGAGGTTTTCCTGAACCTAAACCTTTGGAAAATGAGCATAAGAGTAAATTACTCAGTGCCCGTAAAAGGCTTGCCATAAACCACCAGTTTGTTTAAATAAACATTTTTAATGGCTCACCCAAACTTTCTCCGCACTCCTTTTGGGGTTCATTTCTACTGTTCTTTACAAGAAGGAGAACAGTTTTGTACACCCACAGGGATGGAGGCTTCAAGACCAAACTGGAAATAGGTGTCCCTACCACACAGAATGAACAAGTGTTCTCTGAAGAAGACAGAAGATGCTTTGGACTAGAAGCAGACAGAAGCAAAGGTACCACCCTGCACCCCTCTGTAGCCCCAGGAATCAGTTTCCTCATGCCCCACCTGAAGACACCACTGGGCCCCTCAAGGGAAGGTGAATCCAAAGGAAGTAGAAATGGTGACAGCACAGGCAGTAACCACTGCATCCAGGTCTACAGCTCAGGCCTGCTGCCAGCTAGAACTCAGGTTCATAGGGACTGTGGTCACCTATGTCAAGAGGTTCAGGCAATACAGGAGCCAACCAAAGCCTGGCCCTGAGCAAAGACTTAGGAAGAAGGGAGAGGCTGAATCCCTGTGGTTGAGAGTCTGTCTTCAGTAGGGCGTATGATGTGGAGCAATGGAAAGGCCTCTGGACAGGGGGTCAGTTGCCCCTGAAGAGTAAAGCTGCTGATTTCCACACTCCAGGCTTCCCTGACACCACACAGCACAGCAGGTTGATGGAAGGAAAGCCATCTTCCAGGTGCCCTTCCCTCTATCAAGTTTCCTCACATAACCAGTATAATACTGGTTCTTCCAGAAGACTGTCTGAACTGAACAAGATTTTATCATTTTCAATAATTTATATGATTATTTTGTAGTGGTTCCTTGGATCACTTTTGAAGGACTTACGACCACCTATCAGTGAGGAGTGAGTTATCTTGGTGTTGTCCCACTAAGGATATTAATTTCCTCCTTATGAGAGGCACACAGTTCCTCTTTTTCTTTCTTTGTGGTGCTGGGGATCAAAGCCAGAACCTCAATGCTATACAAGCATGCTACCACTGAACCACACTGCCAGCCCTATAGGAGGCACACAGAAGGTACAGCTGTGGATTGGAGCATTCTGCTCATTCAGGGACTCCTGGAGCTCTTTTTTGTTTTGTTTTGTTTTGTTTTTAATGCAGGTAGAGCCCAGGGCCTCATGCATGCTTGTCAACCACTGTACTACTGAACATCCCCAGGCCCATCTGACCTTTCAAATCCCACTTTCAAAACCATTTTGCATTCAAATTGCCTTCTTTACATTGTTGAAAATAGATGCATAATCCTGATTGTGATTTCTTGACTTTCACATCCCAGATATAATATTTTTCCCTTTCCAGTTTTTATAGAATATGAAAAGTCTAGAAGGTTTAAGGTTGATTGGCAAGGTTGAAAGTAAAAAGCCTATTTTTACAAGACACTCATAGCTCCATCTGCCCATGGTCAGCTATAACTTGAGTTTTCTGGACTAGCACCTGTTATTTAGTCTTTCTCATTGGTAGTCCTTGTACCCTGTATTTGTTCCATTGTCACATACATGGTAAACTCCACTCCAACTTTCATTTCTTTGAAAATTGTTGATACAAAAACCCTACAAGATATTGGAATATTGAAAAGACATAGCAAGATAGACTATAATAAAACTAAGAGAACACTATTAATATGAATGCAAAGGCAAAACAAAATGATCTGCAACAAAGTTTTTTCCAACTTCTTGCCTAGGAGCCCTCAGAGCTCCATGGAACCCCTTGGGAGGCCTCAAGACAAAAATCCAGCCCCAATACCAACCACCGACATTTTTTATTTGGTTTATAAACTGGATTTAGTCAGTTTTGTTGAAATAAAGCATTTTAAAGTTAAAGTCATTTTAAACCACTGGTGTCGGAGACTAAAAGCCCCAAAGATTGACAGCTGCTCAGAAGGACTCATTGTTCAACACCATGTAGCCTAAGGACAGTACGGGGAAGGGACCTGAGCCAGTTAAGGAGCTTCATGTACCTAAGAAGTTGTGAGAGATGAAGCAGCTAGGCCTGTCTGAGCTTCTAGATTTTTCCCTGTGCCCTCTGCTTTGTGGAATGTCTCCAAACTCCATTTTCCAAATTCCACCTTTGCCTAAGCTAAAAACTGCCGAGAACTCCTGTTGACCCTCTGAGATTCACCTCTTCCCGCTTCTCAGTGAACTTTCCTCTGATTTAACGTCCTTCATCTCCTAGTAGGTAATCTGACTTCTACCCTTGTGACCCATCTGTCCTGGTCCCCATCACACTGCAGGGAAACTCCTATCTTCCATATCTATCTCTCCCACTAGACTGTTAGCTCCTTGAGATTGAGGACCATGTTTTCAACTCTGCCTTCCAAGTGGCTAATTCAGGGCCTGCCATAAAGAAGATAATCAAAAATGTGTACTCTATTTTGTTTTGGTTTCCATATATGGTGGTAAATAACAATGAATTGCAAACCTGCATCTTGGGCTCACGGAATGTATTTGCAATGGCCAGTTTATCCACCCAACAATGCTGCAGGGAAGGAAGCTGAAGAACAAAACTGGGCTTTAAATTTCATTTTCAGGTTAAAAAAAAAAAGGGATCTTTTTTGACTCAAGAAAAGTTGTTTAAATGTAAACATGCATTCTCAGTGTCTGGGACCAAAGTTTGATGAAATTCCCAAGTGATCTCTTAATACCACCAAAATTACATTCAAATGCCTCTGCCAGGCAAAGATAAATTGCCATTTGCACAATGGTCTTGCACTTAAAAGTAACTTCATCCAGAAAGCTTTGCAAATTTATTATGACAAGGAAAGGAGGAAACTTAAAGAAGTTCAAGATATTTAGTCTGCCGATAAGGCAGCTTAGGAGTGACAATGATTATTTCCAAGAATTTGAAGGGTCAATAAAAGGTCACCAGGAGAGCAAAGGACAGCTGGACTCCATGACTTGGACATCAGAAATTGACTTAAATGACACCAAAATGAGTTAGAAAGTCAATGATGATGTAGGCACTCACCACTTGAAGGGAACTCAGGGCCAGAAGCAATCACCTGGGAGCTTGTTAAAAATGCAGATCCTCTCCCAGCCACTCAGGAGGTTTTTGGGGCAACTTAGCAAGACCCTGTCTCAAAATAAAAAATGAAAAGTGCTGAGAGTACAGCTCAGTGTAGAATCCCTGGATTCAATCCCCAGTACTGAATAAAGATGGAGACTCTCTGTGCCAGAACCACCAGCCTGTGGACCTTGCTTCCCTGTAACACAAAATGCTTAACAGCTAAGCTCTTTAACAGACAGCCAAGAGAAAGAAATACAGAGGGTTTTCAAAAACAGTTATCTGGTCCAAGCACTTTAAACTCAAGTTGTATCTAAACTCATGATACAGCTGCCCTTGCAAAAGATTCAAAGATAATGCCTCAGCAATTCCTCAATACAAGGAGCCAGGCTGTCCAGAGCTGGGGAGAGGGAACTTTGCTCTGCACAGGTGCCTTTATGCCTTTGCTTTCCAAGGCTCACTCACCTGCAGGGGTGGAAAGAGAAGAATGTATTCAGATTTCTGGAGCCAAGCAGAGTCTAGAGGAGCCAAGCTGAGCCTAGAAATGGGTCCTGGAAAAATAACAGGGATGGGGAGGAGCAAGAGCTCCTCTCCTGCTGGGTGGGTATGTGTATTTCTTGGCAGTAAGGGAACTAAGCAGGCAGTGAATGTATATTTGATGACATTTCTCTGCAAGCAGCCTGCCATCCAAAGAAACAAGCTTGAACAAAGCCTGACATCAGAGCAAACAGGGGGGAAAAAAGGACCAGGGACCCTATCAGAGAGGCTAGAATGGCACTGAAGGAAGTGGCTGAACAAGAAGGTACAGAGATTAATAAAAGTCACCATGATAACCATCATCCTACCCAAATTTGCAAAGTGAGCAGGAAGGAGGCTCAGACCCCGCGGAGCTGCTAGCAAAATAACAGAAGGAAAAGTAGCACTGAGAAGTCTCCTCCAGTACCCATGGCCACTGTTTCTCCTTCTGACCCAAGCAGATACAAGAGAGTAAAAATTAGGTCCTTTCACATTCAGTGTCCAAAGGAAACTGAAACATAGCCTAGTGCTGGGCACACAGAATACTTCTAAAATGCCATTGATTATAGATATATTTTAAAGATATTTGTGCATTTTTTGAACATAGTTCTCTTCCTCTCTCCTAACCTAAAAACTATTTGATAGGGACCCTATCTTCATTCTATTTTCACATAACCATGGGGGAAGGGGGACAGCAAATGCATTACCCAAGTAAGATCAAACATCTGGATATTTGCCACCGTGAACAAAGATATATGTAATATGTGCAGCCTGGACTTTTTATGGATATTGAATCTTGTGGATGCAGCCCACAAATATAACTTTTTCCCCTTTAGGAACCCACCTTACATACTTGAGTTTCTCTTTTAAGCTATAACTACAAATGCATTTAATCCATCAAATGATACTGCAGAGTTACTAATGGAGGTCATTGAAGTAGCAGGCTTCAAAGGAGGCTAATGAGAGTCACTAAACTCACCTTTCCCATCCCACTGGCCTTTATCACTAAATGCCACTGTTGCCATTTGATCTATCTGTCTCTGGGGACTCAGACACTGCTGCAACAGACAAGCTGCCATAGAACCAACGAAAAGCTCCTTACCTCCACTCATGCCACTTCCCCCATCCCTCAGGGGTTCTGCTGATCAAGACTAATCCATAGTTCAATAGTTTTCTTACCATAAAGTCATGAGTATGCTGCGAACTGGAATCTGCATGGGAGTCCACAAAAGAGAGCCTGGACTTCAAGGTCAGCCAGGGGAAAATGTCCTTCTGCTCTAGTCATATCACCAGTGGATGAAAGTCTCAGAAAGGCTCCCAGTGTCCATAGACTATTCCTGAGCTTTATTCCTTTCAGATGGAGGAAGCTAAGATTCCTTTTGATCTATTAAGGGAGAAAAAAGAAGGAAAATCTAAGGGCACCAAAACGTGAAACTGGCATGTGTGCATACACACACACACACACACACACACACACACAGAGTTTTAGGGTAAAGAAATATGAGTGGAAAATTGAGTACTTTACAACTTCATTATCCAAATTTCTGTAATGTGTCAGAAATGGGACCTTTTAAATTCAGCTGGGACTAAAAAAAAAGTGTGAACAAGTGTCTTGGCCAGGATCTCACACTCAAGCCAGTCTCTGACATGAAGAAATAAGCCTCTTGCATAACAATTACCACTCATGGCCTCCTTGACCAGGCCTGACAACACAGCTAGTCTACACTCAGCCTGGAGCAACCCAGGAACTGGGTTTGGGGACCCTTCCTCCAATATCAAGAAAGACAATAAGAACTCTTATAAGATCTTGAATTCTTATGAGAGAAAAATTAGGAAGAATTAATTATCTGAAACAGAGGACTGTGAACATCTTTTGAAAATGACTTTTATCTTTCCTCTAAAGTGGAATAAGTGTCACATTAAAAAAGTCTTCCATCTATCTTTAAATATGAATGTTTTGGGCACTGCTATCAATGTCAGCTCTTTCATCAATTCCATCAACGAGATCTTGAATGTGAAAATAGAGTGAAGATAGGGTCCCTATCAAATAGTTATTAGGTTAGGAGAGAGTACAGAGAACATAGTTCAAAAAATGCACAAATATATTTAAAATATATCTATAATCAATAGCATTTTAGAAGTATTCTCTGTGCCCAAGACTAGGCTAAAAGCTTAACTGTGTCATTTAAGTCTCATAACAATCCTGAAAGGTAGAGTGTATCATTCCCAGTTTACAGATGAGGAAACAGCAACAAAAACTGTAACTGACTTTCCAAAAGTCACAGACATTGTCTCAAAACAAAAAGACTTGTCTTATTATTTTTACCCCTGTCGGTCTTCATTCATCACATGTTCTTATAATTGTAAAATAAAGGGAAATACACACCTCTGTGTAGATAGTGATAACAAAAATAAAAACCCCATAGAGTGTCATTTCTTACTGGAGGAGAGAGATGTTTAATTTGGTGTACAGATTAACTCCCACAGGTTTTCTCTTCCTGTTTCCAAGTAACCAACTTGAACATTCATCTACTGGGCTACCGAGGAGCCTTTGAAAGCTGCTTCATTATCCCTTTGGAGGAAACTATTAGGATCACAAAATAGCATAGTTGCCTTGGCAAACGCATTCAAATGCATTTTTTGTACATTTGTTCTATTTGAATTCTTCTCTATCCTAGCATTAATTGTGAAACTCATATATTCTCCCAAAATTATGTTTATTAAATAATTTAAAAATAGAACACACGACCTTATGTCCTACATAGAAAGCCGTTTGAGTTCATTCTGGCATTATCTCACTGCCTTTGTCAGATACTCAAGGGTCACACATTCATAACACCTCTGAAGGGTCCCCGTGTTGTCCCAGAGAAGCCAAGGAAGCCCCAGGCGACACGGAGACGTCCTACAGAGGCAGCTGCAGGCTCAGCTAGGAACTGGTCACAAACCACAAACTGCGGTAGGGTAAGCGACCTCCTGAGCAGTCTGTGCCTCCTGGGGATAGAACACCAAGGGTCCCCGCTTACTGTCAGTTCCTTTCTTCTTTGCAGAGCCCCAATACCTTGGATCTGACAGGAAAGCGGGTGACTTCCCGGGAGACCCAGGGCCACAGACCCCGAGTGGAGGAAGTGGCTGGGAGCTGTCCATGGTGGCGCCGCGCCTGGGCACGCAGCGCCGCCGGCTCCCCGCCCCCGGGCGCGCCTGGAATCCCTATCCAGACCGCGGAGACTGAGGGACCCGCTCCCGGGCTCACCGTCTCCGGGATGGGGCTGCAGCCAGGCACTGGCTCACACATCAAAAGGTTAGTTTTGAAAGGGAGTTCTTACCTGTGGACAGGGTTGGCTGCTCGGAGCAGGACTCAGAACCTCAAACCCGGCTGCTGGCTGCACGCCTGGGATGGCCATGGTTTCCGACCCTCGGGGAACGGCGGCGGTTGCTGAGAGCGAGTCTGCGGCTGAGGGACCCGGGCGCAGTGCGCTCCATTCTCATGAGCTTATGCATCCCATGGGGTCCATTCCAGAATGTCACTGGCCCTCGGTTCCAAAGCGGAGAGCTGGAGACCTGACCACGACCTTTCCAGGATCCTGTCTTTCCTCTCAACCTAATGCAACCAATCTCGCAGCGGACCGGTGTCCCTTGCCAAGGACCAGCAAATCTTCCAGCGCTGCCAGTTTAGCATCTCAGTCTAAATATCAGCAGGGGGCCTCGGTCATCTAACATCCAATTGCCTCTGCCCGCCCCGCTCTAGCTTGTCTCTGGGTGCCTAACGTTGTCTTGAGAGGCTGGAGGAGACGATGGGAAACCAGAGTGAAGACCGTGCTGAGCCAGAAGCAGCAGGGCGAAGACCTGTTGCTAGGCGCACGCCCACTAGTGCACAGTCTGAGCTGGCTCCCTAATGGCTGGGCTCTGTCCGAGTCCTGGTCCCTCAAGACAGTCCCTCTTTGGCGAGATACTGTCCGGGGCTCTAGTCTCCCTTGACATTCAGAAAGGGGGAAATCTACCGAAAGCAGATATCTGTTTCCCGCTGAATGTGCTCTGGGGACACCAGCGCCCCCTGACACCTGCCGCTTGTAAAGAATCACAGATCGTAGAGATATCCCACAGAGGACAGAGACAGGGGCGTGTGCCTATCAACAGACGCATGGACAGACAGAGGCAGACTACACAGCACAGGGACAAACAGAAGCCGAGGGCGGTAAACACTTCCCCTAAGCCTGGCAGAGGCGTGAGACCTGGGTTCTTCCCTCCCCTCCGAGGCTGGGGTCGGCCGAGAAGCCATGGAGACCCCGGCCGGGCCCTCTTACCTCCGGGTCGGTGACTGAGATTGCCACGCCTCGCCGGCCAGGAGCGCAACAGCCCGGACGTTCGTTCGCTGACCACTGGGCGCCGAGAGCTCCTGTAGCGTTGGCAAGCAGGGAAGTCTGGGAAGTCGCGGTTCAGATCTAAGCCCACTCAACCTGGCTAGCTCCCGGTGCCCGGCCACTGCACCCGCGCGCCGCTTTGCGCACACAGCTTCGCCCGCTTGCACGGAGCCAGGATCTGCTAGCGCTCACTCGCAGTCTCCAGACCCAGCGGCCGCTTTTATAGCCGCTTTTATAGGCTGACTCCTCCCCCCCACCCCAGCCCCTGCGCCCGCGCGGCACCGAAGCTCCCCCCTGCCTCGGAAGAGGCGTCCTCCCCCCTGCAGAAGTGGGGCGGGGGCCCTGCGCCCTGGCCGGGGCCGGGCGGGCTCTGGCGGCGGCTCCCGGAGACACAGACCCGAGCCCCAGAGCCTGGTGCGCGAGACCCGCAGCAGCCGCCGGGCGAGGGCGCTGGAGCCCGGGACAAGGTGGAGCGCCGGGAGCACGCCCGGCCTGGAGGGCTGGGGTAGCCTGCTCAGGCATGAACCCCGGTTTTCACCCACGATTTTCCCAAAGAACAGGCTCGGAGAAAGGAGAAAAGCCTTTGTATGTATGCCACAGAATCGCCGGGATTCCGGGCTGCGAAGTCTCAGAATCTACACTCCCCCCCCCCTCGCCCAGTAACTCATGAGAAAAAAAGTGGACATAAAGATTCTGGTCTTTGTCTTAGCAATTCCTCCAAGAGAAAAATGTGTGGGCTTTCAACTAGAGACCTTGGTTTGAAACTGGATTTAGACATGCCAGTCATGTAACCATAGGGCAAGGGTCTTAACCCCTCTGAGCCTCAGTTTCTACACCAGAAAAATGGGTTCTCACAAGACTAGTGAGAGGATTTAAATGACATCAAGGAATTATGAGTTCCAGGCACTTAACAGGTGCTCAGTAAGTTAGAGTGCTTCCCATTTGGGCAGGAGGGCTCTGCACTTCTTGGACTGGACAGGCCAAATTTCTCAAGGATCAAAGCAAGAAGGTGATCAGTGAGATATTCTCCTGCCCACGAAAATAGTACTAATGGAAAGAGCCCATGACAACAATTCCCCAGGAAATCTGGAATCCCCTCTTAATTCTGCCATTAACTTGCTATGTGACCTTGGGCCAGCTACTTCCTCTCTCTGGATCTCAGGATGGTTTGGAGGTTTATTTGTTTGTTTTCTGTTTGTTTGTTTTAATCTGTAAAAAAAATAGGACTTTGATGTCTATTCTCCGTCCTTTCCCTTTTCTAGTTTGCCACTCAGACCCTTCCCCTAGTTTCACTGGAGCCTCCTAGAATACACATTTCTTTCTTTTTTCCATCCAGTGTGGTGTGAGAATCAACTCTGCATTACATGCTAGCTCCAGGAATCTAAGTGTGGGCTTTTGGTCCAGACTATGGCCAAACAGAAGCTTTGGATGTCTTTGATCATATCCGCTGGGCTAGGACAACTTTCGGTCATTTGACTAAGCCAGAGAAGCCCATCATTCCATCTCCAGGCCTTTCTAGAAAGCTGGACTTGATCCTTACTGGAGACAATGATCAAGATTCTCAACCTTTCCTTAACTTCTTAGGAAGTAATGAGCTGAATCTATAGCAAACCTCACTTCCCACACTGTCCTTTCCTGGAAAATAAAATGGAACCTATCTCAGTGTCCCCACTGAGTCCTCATACCATGATTCCTGTTTCCTTTCCTTTCTTATGAAGCACCCTGACACCCAACCCACAAACATTTGTGAGAAGCAAGAGGGAAGATACTGAGCATTTGACCCAGATGGACAGCCTTGGATCAGCCCAGCTTGAAGTGACAAGTAAGGTTTTTACCCTCTCCCGTAGACACAGAGTACATTTGAGGCTCAAAATATGAGTGCAACCAGGCAGCATTCTGGTGAGAGGCCAGTTCAGCAGGCATCTGAGAACTGAAGCATTAAAGAAAGATTCTTGCCTTCCCAGGGATGGGCCCTGGGAAGTGCTTAGTCATGCTTTCTCCAAGCACAGAAGTGCCCAGCACATTCCTCTGGTATCCAGTTTTCTTTATCATAGACCAATACCCAAGGGAAAAGAGAAATGGTGATGAATTACAAACAGGTTCCTCACATTTAAAAACCAGATTCTCCAGCCAGATCTCCACTCAGCACTTGCATTCAGTGCACAGTGATGGATGGAGTGTGCTGGTTAAATGTTTAAAGAATAACACTGGCAACATTAACCTGGTGGATTTACTATCCACACTTTTCTAAATCCAGGGTCTTCTAAATGCAGAGATAAGAGCTAGTCAAAAGAAGGGAGCTGTTAGCTTTCTGGATTTTGCCAGAACCCCTCAGCTGAGTCTCCAGAAAGAAGAAAAATACTCAGAAGTGCTATGATCTTTCATCCAGAGCCCTGCCCTTCCTCCCTTCTCCACATTTTTCTCCAGCCACCTTCTTCAGCAAGGATACAGCCCCTCTCCACATCCCATGCAATACATCCATTCACTGCTGCCCATGTCTGGAATTTTCTATTTGGCTGGCTGGATTTCACATTTGCCCCTCAAAGCAAGGGTCACCACACTCTACCTGCTGACTAGCACAGCCAGCCCTCCAGCCCCTACAGAAGCTTCCCCTACAGAGTCTAAAGGCTGTCCACAACTGTGACTCTATATGCCAAGCCCCCAGTCCTGGCTTTCCCAGGAAAATCTAGGGAGTGAGGAAGTAAGGAGAGCTGGGAAGCAGGATGCAGCCATGTGGATGGACTGTGCCCTCAGGGTTTCAGGCAGACAAGCAAAAACTAAAACCTCAATCCTCCTCACCCTGACCAAGCTCATGAATACTGAACCATACTCAAATTGCACCAACAGGGGTCGCTCTTGGATACTAAGCCTGACGTTGGCCTCGGAAAAGGGAAATTGCAGCTTGGACACTAGGATCGGATTTGCACAAAATGCTCCTGGGTTCTTGTTTTGTCAGATGCAATTGAGGCTGTCTAGCTAAAGAGAGACAAGTATTAGGTTTTTCTGGTGAGCGAAGTCTGCACTGGAACTGAAAACACTGACCAGCCAGCCACGCAAGATCTCTGAAAACATTTCTACCATTGCCTCTTCAAACTGCTAGTCGTCATAGAGAAAGAAGTCTTCTGCTTCTTTTTTATATTTAAAATATAGGTAAACGTGTTTATGTATGTACGCATGGTGTTTTCGTATTATTTCTTTTTCCTAATTGTAAAAATCAAAAATGTTCCCTGTTTTTACAAAATCTTTAAAAATTCAGAAAATGAACAAAGGAGAAATCACCCAATTTCCACTACAATATATGTACATTACAAAAAGTTTAGAGAGAAGCACAAATAATCACTTCGATTTAAAGATTATTTCTGTTAATTTCAGTATATAGCTAAGCCTTTTTCCATGTAATATTACATATATAGGTGCAGAAATACTTAAATGTATGTAAGCCTTCCATAAATGGTTTAAAAGTTCAAAATCTTTGTCCTCACCAGGGAGCGTGTTCAGGGAGGGCAGGGCCTGAGTCCCTCAAATCTACCTGTACTAAGTCTGTTGAGACAGGGATTTGAAAAAACAGATTACTGAGTTTCAAAAGAGAAGCACCCAGAACTGTCGGAATGCAAGAACCACCCGAGAACCACCCATGAACCTTTGAAATGCAAAACAAGCAACTCTTGAGCAGCGAGGCTCAGGTCCTGGGCCAGAGTCCTCAAGGCAAAAAGTTAACAGGATGTAAGCGTAATGGGCAAGCGCAAGAAAAACAGGCGCGAAATTGCGTGACTCCGCCCTGTCTCCACCTCTAGTTCGGGCAAGAGCGAGGAGTTGCTCTATTTCCCTTTAGAGATGGCCCACATTTTCTCTTGAATATTTTTTGTTTGTTTGTTTCACCCCAAAAGCTTCTCACTTTCAACATAGAAGGTAGCCCACATTCTCCCTTGAATGTGTATCAGTTTTCCTTTGTTTTTTGTTGCTTTGTTTTTTAAACAGGGATTGGAGCCAGGGCACTCTACAACTGATAGGTCTTTGCGATAGATGGGTCTTTCTAAATTGCCTAGGCTGATCCAAACTTGCCATCCTCCTGCATCCACCCTTGTGAGTCGCTGGGATTACAGGTGTACGCCACCACACCTGGCATACCTGGATTCCTAAATAAATCCGTCTCTAATTGGTGCATGCTGAAATTCTTTCTGCCACATATGCCAAGGACCCCACTTGTCCCAAGTTGAGGCCCCCCTCTCCAAGAACTCCCCTGGATACTGAAGAGTCAGAACTCCTTTGGCATTTACATTATGAGTGGATGAATACATGAATGAACATTTCTCATAAAGCTAACATACAAACAGTAGAAAAAGAGACGCAAAGATATCTAAACATTTGAAAAGACATTCAATTTTGGACATAAACAAAGAAATGAAAACCAATACTACACTGCAATACCATTCAGATTGGCAAAAATCCAAAAGTTTGAAATCACCTTTGCTTGCTTGGGGGGGCAGGGGCAATGAGGCTGAGTGCAGTCTCTAACATATATCACCAACTGGAGCTTGAATTGGTACAAGATGTAAGGAGAGGGCCTAGGGTTGGGCTCAGTGGTAGAGTGCTGCCTAGCATACTCTAGGCACTGGGTTCGATCCTCAGCACCACATAAGTGTGAAATAAAGATATTGTGTCCACCTAAAAGTTAAGTATAAATATTTTTTTAAAAAGATGTAAGGGCAATAACACAATAATTATGAAAACAATACATAATGTTTGACTCAAAAACTCCACTTTTGGGAATTTATCCTACAAATTTTATGGTGTAAAATGATTAATATCAGGTAATACATAGCAGTTCTTTTGTGTGTTTTGTTTGTTTGTTCAGGGATTTTCCAGGGACACTCAACCACTGAGCCACATCCTCAGCTCTTTTTATATTTTATTTAGAGACACAGTCTCCCAAAATTGCTCAGGCTGACTTTGAACTCTGCTATCCTCCTACCCCAGCCTCCTGAGCTGCTGGGATTACAGGTGTGTGCCACCATACCTGGCAGCAGTTCTATTTGTAAGTTCTTTTTTTAAAGGAAATAGCCAAAATGCCGAGTAGGAGGGCTAATTAAATAAATTCAGTTATATCCAAACTATGCAGTACATTGCAGTTTTTGTTTTTGTTTTAAAAAAGGAATAATAGCTGGGTGCAGCGGCACATGCCTAAAGCAGCAACTCACAAGACTGAGAAGGGAAGATGGCAAAGGTGGGACCAGCCTCAGTAATTAAATGAGATCCCCAACTCAAAGGGGAAAAGAAGGAATAAAGTTTAGGGGTTTTTTTTGTTGTTGTTGTTTGTTTGTTTTGTTTTTCAGTACTGGGGATTGAACTCAGGGCCTTGTGCATGCTAGGCAGAAGCTCTACCACTGAGCTACATCTTCAGTTCATAATTATTTTGGTAAATGACTTTTACTAAAATAAAAAATTAAATACTCCCATTTATGCAATGGGGGAAAGGAAAAGTATTATATATTTGCATTTATATGTGGATACATAAGAAATTATCTAGAATGATTCGAAAGAAGCTGAAAATATAGTTCCTAAGGCCCATCTGGTGCTTGATGTCTCTGGTAAGGGATTAGGAAGACAAGAATGGGAGGCTGATTTTTTTCATTCACACATTTTTCTTTTTAAACCAAGTGAATTTATTACATAGTTAAAAATTTAAATAATTTTTAAAAAATTATCATATGTACTAATACTATTTTTTTCACTTAGTTAAACATCATAAACACTTCCCCAACTCTATGTCTCTTTCAACGTGATTTTAAAGTGGTATACTATTTCCTAATATAGACATAACTTATGTAATCAACCCCCATTCCTGGTTTCAGCATTCTAGATAAGACTTACATTTTTAATGCTTCTCTTGTCATTTCTCTGGCATAATTTCAGTGTACACCAACCTTAGGCCAAAGTACCCTCCAGAAAACTTGGACCAATCTCTACTCCAACAATCAACATGTGAGAAGACCCAATTACTGGACCTCCTCTAATATTTCGTATTCTTTTTGTTGTTGTTTATTTTTAAACTCTCTGTCAATTTGATAGAAAACATACTACATGTCATTGGAATTTTAGTTTCTTGGATTTTTATTGCCAGCACAGTTAAAATGCTTTCATTCAACATTTATAGTTCTTCCTTTGGAAACTTCCTACATGGAAGAGAATATGTCATGTGTAGATCACCACAAATATTTGTGAGCTTATTAGATGCAACCAAAGAATTGTTGTAGGAGGAGTCTGGATGGTCCTAATCTTAGACAGTCTCTTGGCATGTCAAAGAAGCATTTAAAAAAAAAAAGTACAGTCAGAGTTTTCCTTCCAAAACAGATGTCAGATTCTCCTCTACTCAAAATCTGACAAATTACTTTTCACGCAGATAAAATGCAGAGGCATTATATGACCTGTGAATGGGGCCACCCTCTGCAACTCCCACCTTCATCACTAGCCATTCTGCTCGCTCACTCACTTGCCTCTTGCTGTTTCTTTAGCACAGGTGCATTCCAGCCCAAGGTCCTTTGAACTCACTGCTTTTCTGCCTAGGAATCCCTTTCAACCCCCAGGACACCTACATAACCACCTCTTAATTCATTCAGGCCTCTTCTCAGAGGTCACTCACTAGAAAAGTTCTTTCCTGTCCTCCTTATATAGTCTTGTCCTATCACTCCCTCTTCCATCCTCTTAACCTGATTTATTTTCCCCTTATTTCTTTGTTTATTGTGTATGGTCCAGATACCACCAGAATATGCCAATGGATCCAAATATAGTCCTTTTTTTTTCCTTTCTGTGGTACTGGGGATTGAACCCAGAGCTGCTATACAACTAAGCTACACACACAACCTTTTTTAAAGGCTTAAAATCCAGCTCAGTGAATCTCAGCTCTTTTTTTTAAGACAAGATCTCACTAAGTTGCCCAGGCTGACCTTGATCTTACAACCCCCCTGCCTCAGCCTCCCTAATTGCTGGGATTACAGATGTGCACCACCATGCCCAGCCAAAATACAGGAATTTGTTAACAGCTATATTCCCAGTGCCTAGAACACTAGGACCTCCAAAAGCATTTTTTGGTTGACAACAAATTTTGATTTCTGGACTACAGCATCAGTTGTACCAATGTCCATTTATAGAAAGTATAACAGGATGTATTCTGAACATTTGGATGTTTTGGGTCTCCTTCCAAATATCAACTAATTCATTTTTATTTCCATAATGCTGTTGGGAGCCAGAGTGTGTTTGGTTGGCAGACCATGTTTGCATTTCAGGAAGAGTTCCTCATCTCTTTTTGCCTGGTAAACATGGATCCAGCCTTAGAGACCCAACTCAATGTCATGTCCCCGGGAGACCTTTCTGATCCCCACCACCACCCTGAGTTCTCCTGCAAATTTGTACAGAGTTTCATTATAGAATCACAGCAGTGTGTGTGTGTGTGTGCGCTCGCACACGCATACACATATACCTACACATGCCTGCGCCTCCCCCACCTACAGCTGTGAGCTTTGCAACCCAGCTTACATATTTCTGCCTGCAGAGTGACATACTGATAGCCTTAGTAGATGCTGGATAGACACATAAATAAACAACATTTCTCCACTATGATTCATACAAGAGAAACTCCTAGCATGGAAAATAAGATATAGGTAAATGATGTTGAGATATTTCATATCTTTTCTAGACAATCAAGAAGCAGATCCGCTAATACCCTTCTCTAGAACACATGTACCTCATGACTTCACCTGGAAGCATCTTTGTTTCATTTTATGATGCCATGATTTTTATTTTCCCCTGTGCTGGGGATGGAATTCAGGGGCCTTGAGCACCTAGGCACATATTTCATTCACTGATCTGTGCCTCAACCCCCTGTGCCTTCTTTTCAAAGCACTGAAAGTATGCTACCAAGGGAATGAGCTGTACTTGAATTGTCTGTAGATCAGTCTCTGCTCCTGGGTATTTGCCCTTCCCTTGGATGGCCTAAACTGAATAGGTTGTGTGCAGAGGAAGGGCTGGACTAAGTCACTGCAGGTCACTGAGGTCCTATGGACCTCACCGGGCAGAAGGCAGGCCTGCACATGGCGAGTGTATGTCAGAGCCTTTACAGGTCAGCATCATCTCACCTCATACTTTTACCACACCTGTCTACCCTGTAGGTATTAGAGGTGTGCCCTCATCACTCAGCCCAACTTTTTGCATGGGAACTTGAAAGAAGTGGCCACTACTACCTGTCTAGAGCTGAGCGATATGAAAGGGTTGAACATAGCAAATTGAACATTTGGGAAGTGTGGGGTTCAGTGGTTGGTTTTTAGAGATAAAAAGACCTTTCAGAAGCTTGGTCTCTGCAAAGAGGCTGTTACTAACTGGCTGGCCTTCTGAAGCCTGCACTTGAAAGACTGGGCAACTTTAAAACCTGGCTCTTTTGGTTACATGTTACAATGACCAAAGGCAATATGTTTTTTTCCTTCCTAGGAACTATTGTTAGAGACAATTTTTAGAATTATTAATGCTCAGTAGGATTCCCCCGACCCTGATTTTGTGTATGTGGGAGAGTACTGGGGATTGAACGCAAAATACCAGCCATTTTTATTTTAATTTGAGGCAGGCCCTTGCTAAACTGACCATGCTGGCCTGGGACTGGTGATCCTCCTGCCTCAGCCTCCTGAGTTATTGGGATTACAGGTGTGTACCACTGTGCTGGATCCTTCTTTTTCTTTAAATATATATTTTTAAAACTCTAGCTCAGTGAGTCTTAGCTCTTAACATGAATCATATGGAATCACTGGAATGATACCAAGAATCTTTGTTTCTAAAGCATTCCTAGGAAGTATTGATACTGTGGGCTGGAAACCACTCTCTGACAAACACTAGCCTAGGATAGTGATAGAATTTTTACTTAATTACTTGTTGATTAAGAAAATATTTTACACGGGCTGGGGATGTGGCTCAAGCGGTAGCGCGCTCGTCTGGCATGCGTGTGGCCCGGGTTCGATCTTCAACACCACATACAAACAAAGATGTTGTGTCTGCCAAAAACTAAATAATAAATATAAAAAAAAAGAAAATATTTTACACAATGAAATACCAGTGAGTCCAAGAATGCTTTAAATCAATATGTAGAATGGCTTATTAATCATACCTATACCGATATACATTTCAAAATAATGATAAATATATAGGCAAAGCATAATGTTTACTCCATCTACACACTGTGGTTAGAATACATGAATTTCAGAACATATTGTCATAATTTCCTGCTTCCCCTTCTCTCTCTTTTCCCACCTTCCCAGAATTTGTGGCTCATCTCACATTGGGGACTTGCATCCTAGGGATTTCGCCCAGGTTGGAGATTCTATGCTTGTGGCAGGTCCCAATTCAGCACATGAAGTTTTCTGGTCAAGTTATAAGCCACAGCAATAAGCCTATGTAGTTTGAAAATACAGGAGGTGTCCAAATTTACAAAACAACTGGTGGACAGTGTACGTTTGGAGGGAGACAGTGTGTACTGACTTCAGAGACTTCCTTTCACACAGTAAAGGAAAAGGCTATAAGTCCTGGGTGATATCATTCACTCTGGTTTTTCTAAGATACACCATGATTCTGGGAGTGGACGAGGGTGGTATACGCCGTTTTCAGAAGACAAACCTGTTAGTAAACTCATGTGGCTGCCTTCAGAGGTGGGACCGCTCATTGTCAATGTGTAGAAGAGAAATGAAATGCTTTCTGTGATTCTGAAGATAAAATGATGTTTTACAAAGAAAATTCTTCATGAAAAATAAAAATCAAAGCCCAGAGGAAACTCTTATGAACACAAAAGCCACCTCTGTTCATGATTTAGGGCCTGAAATATACAGACTCATTACATATCAAATAAATGATGCCATTTCCACATACATTTCTAAGATGCTTCTTACTCATGTGTTACTGTGTAAAATCCTTTCAGTAAAGAATAACATGTTCTATTTCTCCAAGTGATAATAGCTAGTGTTCAGAGTTTAGTAGTGTGTTCTAGGCTCATATAATCTTCACATTAATTTTTTGAGGTAAGTACCAAATCATCCTTATTTGACAGTTGAAAAAAAGAAAATGAAGCACAGACAAGTTAACCAGCATCACTGTGACACACAGCTGTGAGCTGGTAGAGCTGAAATTCCAGCTCCAGTGAAAGACTCCACAGATGCATGCCAAAGCACAATGCCCCATCCTCTCAATGACCTAAAGATTTGAAGCTCTTAACCACTTTCTCAATGTATTTCCTATTTCCTTGACAGCACATATTATGCTTTGTGTTCTTAATCTTTCAGAATAATGATAACTTTTGGTGAAACAGTGGGTCTTCTTCCCAGAAAAATGCCCACAGGTGCAGACATTCAGAATATGGCATGCAATTTCAAAGTGGTCATTGATCCCAAGATTCCTATTAAGAACTGCAGATCTAGGCCAGCATGGTGGGGCACCCCTGTAATTCCAGCTACTTGGGAGGCTGAGGCAGGAGGATCATGGGTTTAAAGCCAACATGGAGAAACTTAGAGTGATCTTGTCCCAAAATCTCAGATAAAAAGGACTGGGGATATATTAATTAATTAATCAACATTCTTTTAATCAGGTTCCATTATCACCTTATCAAGGTGAGTGACATATAAAATCCATTCATTTATCTACTCATTCATCCCACACATATTTATGACTCTTAAGTATTCTGTTTGGTTCTGGGGATGAACCTCTGAACAAAGCTCCTAACCTCTTGGGATTTACATTCTAATAGAAAATAGATAGGGCTGGGAATGTGGCTCAGTGATAGAGTGCTTATCTGGCATTCAGGATCCTCAAGTTCAGTTCCTAGCACTGAAAAAAACAAAGAAGATTTTGTGCATGCTAGGCAAAGCACTCTACCTTGGAGTCATATCTCCACCCATCAAGGTTCCTTCTTAATCAGGGAACAGGCTGTCACCTAGGATACTGCTGAGGTATAGGACTTAAGAAAATTTTAGTCAAGAGAGAAATTGAATGAATATAGTTAAAACATGTAAATTAAATACAAATAAACTAAGTAAAGGATTAGTATTCCTATCAGATAAGCAGAGAAGTCATGTGCACACAGCTCACAATATAGAGCTTACAAATAGCCCCTATGCTTTTTAATTGTTGCTTATCCTCACGAATGATCAGAACATAACATTTTTATATCCTCTATTTAGGCAAAAATATACAAAGCATGAGGATGTCAAGTGTGAAAAACTAGGTCTCCTGTCCACTGTTGTGAGAGAGGAAATGGGTGCTGCTATTTGGAAATTAACCTAGTGAAGTTGAAGGAAGATCCCTCACTACTCAGCACTACTCTAAATGGGGCTATGGATCAGCATCACCTAGGAGTTTCTTAGAAATGCAGATTCTTGCCAGGCTTGGTGCTACACGCCTATAATCCCAGCAGCTCAGGAGGCTGAGGCAGGAAGATAGTGAGTTTGAGGCCAGCCTCAGCAAGAACCTATCTCAAAATAAAAAGTGTTGGGGATGGAGCTCAGTGGTAGAGTATCCCTGGTCAATTCCCAGAACAATGATAACAGCAACAACAACAAAAGACCTTCTAGAGCAGTGGTCCTCGGCAGACTTTTAGATGCCCATTAGAAACCTCTGAGGAGTTTTAAAAGTCAGATGCCCAGGCCAAACCCCAGATCAGTTAAATTAAAATTTCTGGGAGTGGGACCCAGACATCCTTATTTTTAAATACTCCTCAGGGAATTTTAACAGGTAACCAAGATTAAGAACCATCAACCAGAAATCCCTCACAATGTGAGACATACAAAACCATCCTTAGGCGCTGGGGTTGTGGCTCAGTGGTAGAGTGCTCACCTGGCATGCGTGAGGCACTGGGTTTGATCCTCAACACCACATAAAAATAAAATAAATATTGTGCCCACCTAAAACTAAAAAATAAATATTAAAAAAACATCTTTAATAGCAAAAACCTAGAAAAGAATCCAAATGCCCACCAACAGTAAACTAAATGAACCGGTGTATAGTCATACAATACTGCACAGCAACAAATGTAATAAACGACAGCCATATGGATTAAGATGGTTTTACAGTTTGCATCTGGAATGTCCCCCAAAGGGCCATGTGTTAAAACCTGGTTCCTCAACTTGGTGCTATTGGTGGAAACTTTTAGATGGGGCCTAATAAGAGGTTAGTTCATCTGTGGTGTGACCTCGAAGTGGGTTGTGGGACTCAAGTTTCTTCCTCTTCCTCTGTCTTTGCTTCCTGGTCACCACGAGAGGAGCAGGTTGCCCTACCACATGTTCCTGCCTGATGTGCTGCCTGGCCACAGGCCCAGAAGCAATGGGACAACTGATTGTAAACGGAAACCTCCTAAACTGTGAGCCAGATAAACCTTTCTTTTTTAAAATTGATTATGTTTTAGTTTGGATTGAGAATGTTCCCCAAAGGCCCATGTGTTATCAATAGCATGATGCTATTGGAAAGAGGTAGATCTTAAAAGAGGTGGGAACTAGTAGTTGGAAGTCAGCTCCTTGGAGGACCGCCCTTGGAGAGGGTACTGGGACCCCACATAATCTCTTTCCCCTTTCTCTCTTTGCTTCCTGAACACCATGAGGTGAACAGTCTCCTCTGCCACACACTGCCACCATAATGTATTGCCTTGCCCCAGGCCCAGAGTTAATGAGGCCAAGTGACCAAGAATCAAAACCCTTGAAACCATGAACCAAAATAAACTTTTCCTCCTTTTAAGTCGATTTTCTCATGTATTTGTCACAGTAACAGAAAGCTGACAAACAGTACCTCAGGTATTTTGTTACACTAATGGAACACTTAACACACATGGACAAACCTAAATGCTATACTGTTGAGTAAAAAGATTAATCAAATACAGAATATATCAGTACAATTATAGAAAATATTAAAGAGCAGATTATATGCACATATACCATACACATATGTGATATGGATATATGTATATCCACCCCAACCATTCTTACTATAAAGAAAATTAAGAGAATTACTAAAAGGAAGTTCAGGATAGTGTTTTCTCTGGTACTAGGGAGGAAAGAATGTAATTGGGGGAAAAATGGAGCAGAAAGCAGGTTTCTAAGCTCTTGGTAATATTCTGTTTCTTAAGTACAATAGTGGAACTAGAGATGTTCATTTTCCCCAGTTAAACAACAAGTATTTTTTTTTTAATCCACTGGTTTGGATAAAATATTGAAAGTTAAAATTTAAAAAAATTGAAGAAAATCTTTCATATTAGTTCTTCTGCATCCTCAAATGTAACTTACATTTCACTAGAATCCTTTGCTCTTTTATGAGCTGGCTCTTTCAGATATTGCTGAGATCAGAGGTGGATTCTTTTTACTCATCTGGGCCTCTTATTCCAAAATCCCCTGGCTCCATGCCAGGTCCCACCCATCTTGGGAAGTGCTGGGTGGGCTCAGGAGCTACATGGAAGACTAGAGAAGGAAAGCCTGAGGGATTCTGGGCAGGAGACAACATCTTTGCCGGTTTGGAAGCCTTGGGCCCATCTCCACCCACACACAGATGAAGCCAGACACCTATGGCTATGAACAAGCCAAGACCCATCAATGGTAAACCATTTAACAGCAGAGTGATGATTAAGTAACAATGTAACAAGGGCGCTGACAGGGTAAACTGTCTTACTCTAGAGTTTCCAAAGTGTTTTCTGTTTTGTTCTAAACCTAGATTTTGACTATCAATTTAATTAGTGGGTCCAAAACCCCATCTCTTGCAAGACATTTCTATCTATAGAATTGCATCTGATCCTCTCTTGATTGTGTGGTAGGTATTGTACCATTTTAGAGATAAGGAACCCGCCAAGAGCAGTTAAAAGGTTTGCCTAGGGTCACATGGTTACTGTGCCACAGAACTACCAGCCAAACCTACTGCCTCAGAATCCTGGACCCCTCCCTCTGTCTTGTCCTCTCTGGACTTGTAAATGTTTCTGCATTCAACCCTGGTATATCCAGGCACCTCCTTCTCATTCACAGAGTCTCCTCCTAACACAGAGTCCTGGCAAAAGTCTATCTCTTCCTGGGCTCGTTGCAAGGTAAACTCAGGCTCCTTAACCTCTCTGTAGCCTGTACTCAGTTCTCAGAATCTGAAAATATTGGTTTTAAAAGAGTCTGCAAATACTCTCTAACTCTGTTCTTATTTTTTCAGAATAATGATAACTTCTGCTGAAACAGTGGATCTTGTTCCCAGAAAAATGCCCATAGATGTCCAAAATATGACATGCAATTTCAAAGTGATCATAGATACCAGGACTCCTATTAAGAATTGCAGATCAAGTCCAGGTGCAATGGCTCGAGCCTATAATCCCAGCAGTTTGGGAGGCTGAGGCAGGAGGATCACGAGTTCAAAGTCAGCCTCAGCAAAAGCAAGGTGCTAAGCAACTTAGTGAGACCCTGTCTAAATAAAATTCAAAATAGGGCTAGGGATGTGGCTCAGTGGTTAAGCACCCCTGGGTTCAATTCCTGATACCAAAAAAAAAAAAAAAAAGAATCACAGAAAAAGGGCCGCACAGTGGTGCACCCCTGAAATTCTAGCTACTTGGCAGGCTGAGACAGGAGGATCACAAGTTCAAGGACAGTCTGGAGGAACTTAGGGTGATCCTGTCTCAAAACCAAAAATAAAAAGGACTGGGGATGAAGCTCAGTGATTGAATTCAATCCCCGGTACCAAAAACAAACAAACAAGAACTGCTGATGGGGAGTATGAAACTCCTCAAATACCCAGCCTTTGCAATTCTAGTTATACACACAAAGAACTGAAAGCAAGGACTACAACAAATATTTGTACTCACAAGTACACAGCAGCCTTATTCACAATAACCAAAAGGTGGAAACAACTCTAATATGCATCAGTGGATTAATAGATAAAGAAAATGTGGTCTATGTATACAATGGAAAATCATTCAGCCTTAAAGCAGAACAGAATCCTGTCACATGCTACAAGAATGAACCTTGAGGACAATATGCTAAGTGAAAGAAACCACTCATAAAAGGACAAATACTGTATGACTGCACTTACATGAGGTCCCTAGAGTGATAAATTCACTCTAGGGACCTCATGTAAGGAAAGGAGAAAGGTAATTGCCAAGGGCTAGGGTGAGGGGAGCAGGGAGAGTTATTGTTTAATGGATACAGAGTTTCAGTTTGGGATGATGAAAAGATTCTGGAGATGGATGGTTGGAGATGGTTGCTCAACAACAGGAATGTACTTAATGTCACGGGACTGCAAACCTAAAAGAAGTTGTAAAGGCAATTTTTACTTATAATATATATAAAACACCACACAGAAAAAGAATTGCAGGTGAAATGGACCCCTTACTTCACACAAGATTCTGAGGCCCAACCAGGATCACAGGACCTTGGCTGAAAAGGAAACACAGCCAAGTCCAGGCCAGGCCTCCTTTCCCATAGCTGCTTGCCTGGCTCTCTGCCACAGTACCTATTTAGTTAGGTGAGCTCTGGGCAAGATGTGGAAAATAAATACACTAAGTATCCAAGAATGATCTAACACATCATGTACAAGACATGTACTGGGAAAAAAAATTAAAGGCTATTGTAAATGGTACATTCTCTTTATTATAGTTATTTAAATTTTTTTTTTTTTTTTTGGTTGGTGATGCTAGGGATTGAACCCAAAGCCTTGTACATGCTATGCACTGCTCTCCCACTGAGCTACACACTACTAGCCTGGATTTGAAATGTTCTGTGATAATGACTGATCCATATTTGTATTACTTTGCTTAATTTCAGGGCTCATAAAGTAATGATCAGGAGAATGAAGATAACATGGTCACAATATCCTGCTCTAAACATTATTTCTAGGCCTTCTAAAAGTATTTATGGTATGGTAGATCACACCTGTAATCCCAGCGGCTAGGGAGGCTGAGGCAGGAGGATTGAGTTCAAAGCCAGCCTCAGCAACTTAGCAAGGCACTAAGCTACTCAGTGAGACTCTCTCTCTAAATAAAATGCAAAAAAAAAAAAAAAGGGGGGGGGTGGGGCTGGGGATGTGGCTCAGTGTTAAGTGCTCCTGAATTCAATCCCCAGTATAAAAAAAAAAAGTATTTATGAAAGGATTTTTTACAAGAATAGAACATGCTTTCATATTAGAAATAATATACCTTCTCTATACTCAAAAAGGATTTCATGCCGCCATTGTTTTCTCCTTTTTGAGTAAACAGAAAGAAATTCTAAGAGGAAGAAACTTCCTCACTTCCTAAAAACCAAGTATGAATTTATTCTAGATCTAGATAGAACACAGCTCTGGAAGGAGCCTGCTGTTCCAAGAGGCTGCTTCTTTGGAGTCCCCCAAGGCTCTTTTCCTAGGTTCCTAGTTACCACACAGGCCTCCTTGGAGGAAAGCCATTCCTGTGTCACAACCTTGAGTTCTGGGAAAGCATGAGCTGGTTCAAATGGATGTAAACCATGCAATGAAGTGAAAAGTCTCTGCCACCCTTTCTTTCATTGTCAACTGTATGGTTTCTCATTATCATTTTTGAAATGAAAAAAAATGGTTACAGAAGAATCAAAGCACTAACTCACAAATAGGATCAGAATCAGGGCTTTGAAATCCTGGGTTAGTTGCTCTCTAGCCCCAAAGAGGCTTCTTTCCTGACTAGAAGTCTCAGACTTCTGAAACAGGCATCACCTCTGGAGCTTTGCTAATTCCCTCTCCGGGAAGGAAAGCTGTTCCCATCCTTCTAAGGCTCCACATCACAGGTACCAATTTTGGACCAGGAAGCAGCCTCCACATGTGTACACATATTCAGAAGTGCACCCTCCTATTCTCGCACCTTCTTCTATACACTATTTCCTTTTTGGTATTGGGGATTGAACCTAGGTATGCTTTACCACTGAGTTACATCTTCGGCCCTTATTACTTTTTTTGAGACAGGGTCTCATAAGTTGCTCAGGTTGACCTTGAACTTTTGGTCCTCCTGCCTCTTCCACAGTAGCTGGGATTACAGTTATTTCTTCTTAATTCACACTCAGGGAAGGGTATTCTAAGAGTTGAAACTAGCATCCCTCAGTGGTTCTTTTGCTGGTCACATGGTCACAGGGCTGAAAAGAACCTGTGGAATAGCCCTGTCTCAGACTTTCCAAAGAAACCAGCACTTTGCTCCCTACCTAGCTGGGTCATAGTGAGACTCTTTTCCTGTTTTGTAAATCAAATCCACTGCATATTCTACTTGTCTGCACTTTACCTGTTTTATAATCTTGGTTGCTTCCAAAAAGTGAAGCTGGAGTTTCTTGCTTCCACTGGAGGGTGGGCTCTGCATAAGCTGCAGGCTTCTAAATCGAGAAACATGCTGCAGCACTTAATGGTGACCTATCCCCTCTAGTATTGCAGCAGACCCCAGAAGCCCACTGCAAATTTCTTCTTGCTGGGTTTTTGTCTCCCAAATTCAAAGAATCAAATCCACAGACCAGGATGAGTAGGTGTAAGAACATAATTTATTCAAATGTAAATAGAAACAAAACTTGGATAGGGCAAGAGAGAATCCAAGAGGAATTGCTGCTGGAGTGTGCTAGTCTAGGGGTTTATATAGCACTTACGTGAACACTGTTGGTCCGAATTTATGCTAATTTTGGAAAAGGCTGCGACCTGTGCTTGCTGCCTGAATGGGCTGCCATTCCAAAGCTCCAGGACAAGGGCTTGGCTTTATAAGGTCTTTTTATTTCTTTATTTATAATTATTATTTGCAGTAGTAGGGATTGAACCCAGAGGCATTCTGCCACTGAGCCACATCCCCAGCACCATCTTCTTCCCACTGTTTTTTTGAGATGGGGACTTGTTAAGTTGCTGCAGCTGGCCCTTGAACTCAAGATCCTTGTCTCAGCTCCCTGAGTTGCTGGAATTACCAGCAAGTGCCACTATGCCTGGGCATCTAAGGTGTTTTATAGAGGAAAAGGATATAGCTTGAGAAAGACAGTGATGTAGCCCCCCAATTTCTTCTCAAACGAAGACAAAATGCTTTCTTACTATTTTCTTTGATGAAGAGAGAAAGGAAAAAACTGCACAAGCCTACACATTCTGATCCATGCATCCTTTATTCCATTACCAACCACTGTGCTGCATCCAAGCAACAGTACACAAACTGGCAATCAACCGCAATCCAGTTGTACAACAATCTGAGGCTTACAGTACATTTAAGGCTTTTAAATTTGAAAAGAAAATAAAAGTAAAACAAAGGACCCCCAAACCCAAACCCCCAACCAATACAAGTAGTGTAGCAATTTTAAGCATCTTCTATTTCTGATGCTCATTTGGCGCAAATCCAGTGTCAAAACCCAAATAACTCCTAAACTAAAAAGATTATTAGTTTAGTGAAATTTTAATTACATAAATTCTTCAAAGCATAAACTTGGAATTTTTGTCTTGGAAATGTTATAAAAATTTTTAATAGCAAAACATAGGAATAAAAACATACTAACAAAATGTATTCAATCATTTACATTACAAACAAGGAATTTGCAGTTTGTTGTTGTAGCCTGACAAAAGAAAACTACCCATTAAGAATCTATGCACAATGTAATTGCAAATATGTACAGTACTTTAAAAAAGCCTATTAGGAGGACTTTACAGAAGGAAAGTCAGCTAGGCTCTTTGATAGACCAACCAGACAATCAAAATATTAAAACTCTGTTGGCTAGTAATAAATTTACACTTAAAAAAACCCCCAGTTTCCTTTTGCTTAAGAATTTTCCAGTTATATTTATATTGTTACAGTTGATGAAGCTGCTCGTGATAGTTCCAGTAAATCACCCTTCAACTTATGTGTTTGGGGAAAGATCAGCACATTAACAAAAATTAATAAAAGGATTGCCACCACAGTGGTTTTCCAGTTACACCATCACGGCTTCACAAATGGGTAAATCCAGTGGTTGAGAAAGATCCACATATCAAATGTTGAGCACATTGGGGAAGAGAGGGACAAGTCCTGCGTCAATGAATGAGAAATGACGGGCAAGGGCATGAAACAGATGAGAGCACACTTTATACAGCACTAGAAAATGTTCCCCACACTCAGCTCTCATTCCCATTCCTGCAGGTAACGAAGCTGGGAATCACGGCTGCTCAGTTTAATGTATTGTGGGAATTGAGTAGAACAACCTCTTAATACAAAAGACTGAGGTCTGTTCACCTCTTTGATCAGAGCACCCTAAAGGTGGGCACTTCTTTGTGGTTATGGGCCAGTTAGCTATCCAGTTAAAGCATGTGCAAAACAGAGGACTCTTCTGTTCACAGTAAATGAGGTAAGATCGAGTTGTTGTCTTCAGGAATTAGGAAGTTCGTGAGATATAAACTGTTTTAGTCTTTCCAGGTATTGTGCATAAAGCTCTATGTCATTATGCCCAGCTCCCTCTACCCAGAGAGGCTCCACGGCTCGGGGGCAGCGCTCATACATCGCCAGGCCGTGAGAGAAGTCGATGACTTCATCTTCTGTACCATGAATGACCAACACAGGAGATGTGACTTTAGATATCTTGTCAATGCTGCAAAACAGAGGGGAAGGGAGAAATGGGCTCCTTTTAGTTATGCTCACGTCACCAAAGATGAGGAAGTTAACAATGGGTTTTGTTTTGTTTTTTTCAATTAAAGACTTGTTTTTTTTAAGCGCAGTCTTAGGTTCACAGCAAAAATGAGAGGAAGTTATAAATATTCCCGTGTATCCTCTGGCCCAAGACATGCACGGCCTTCTCCATTATCAACAACCCTACCAGAGTAATCCAACTCTTAGTTAATGAACCTACACCATGATGATTTGGCTTCCTCTGCCATTTTTCTAGTATTTATTTTTTTCTTTTTTTAATATAACTTCATTTTGGATATACAGGAAAGGTGTAAAGGTAATACAGGGTTTCTACATGTTCTTAATCCACTTCCTATAAGGTTAAAGACATACATTGCCATGGTACATTTGTCAAAACTAAGAAACTAATTTGAATACATTAGCATTAACTAAAAACATCAGAATTCATGTGAATTTCACTAGTTTTTCTACTAATGTCTCTTTTCTGTTCCAGGATCCAATCAAGAATACCACATTGCATTTAACTATTGTGTTTTTGTTAAAGTATTTTATTAAAAATAGAACTCCTAAAAGCATCAGACCAACAAATCAGTAACTAATATTTTTGATATATTCATGTTTTCAGAAAGAATTTTAAAAAATAAAAATAAACAGGCCAGCCCTTGACATATCTTGATCCACTGCCTCTCAAGTTCTCAGAAACCATTTTTTAAGAAAACTGATTAACAAGATGTAGAACTACATTTCATAAAAGCTAAGGTATCAGTTTTAGATAAAAATTATACTATTCAGATTGAAAGCTTAACATGATTTAGATTTGATTTCAAATAACTTCTGAATGTTTATAAAAATCAAATGTATTCTCAAAGAATGAATATTTAAGGATCTTCAAAGGAATGTGCTTCGGGCTCTAAAGCATATCTCAAGGAGGGACACGAAGGACTAACAGTGTTTGTTTGGCTAGGAGTCTGGGGGGCTTCTCTGATGCGGGTAACATTCATTTAACCTACAAATGAATCAAGAGCAATGAATCTTTCTCCAGTTTGTTCTCCCACTAAAGACCCTCTTATTTTTACTCTCTTTCCATGTCTGAGCCTAATCAAAGTTATATAAGGATAAGAATTGGTATTATTTGGGGCTGGGGTTGTGGCTCAGTGGTAGAACACCTGCCTAGCAAGCGTGAGGCACTGGGTTTGATCCTCAGCACCACATAAAAAAAAATTAAATAAATAAAGATATTGTATTCATAAAAAATATATATATTAAGAAAAAAAGAATCGGTACTATTTGTGGGAATCTTTTTTAAAATATTTTTATTTGTGCATTATAATTATATATAATAGTATAGTTCCCTGTGACATATTTATATATGCATATAAGTTGCCCCAATTCATTCCCCAGTACCTCCCCTTCTCTCCCATCCCCTCCACTGATGCCCTTCCTCTAGTAGTTTTTCTTCTATTTATGTAAATATAAATGTACATATATATTTTTTGCACTGGAGATTGAACCTAAAGGGTGCATTACCACTGAGCTACATCCCCAGCCCTTTTTATTTTTTGAAAAAGGGTCTCCCTTAGTCTGGCCTTAAACTTGTGATCATCCTGCCTCAGCCTCTTGAGTCACTGGTATTACAGGCATGTGCCGCAGTGCCTGGCTATCTATATTAAATTATATTTATGATAATGGCTGTATCATCATTATACATAAAGATGTGATTGTGATATATTCATACATGCATATTGCATAATTGGATCAATTTCATTTCTCAATTTCTTCTGTTTCCTTTTTTTTGATCCCCTACCTCTTCTCTACTCATCTCCTTTCTATTTTCACGAGGTCTACGGCCATACCACCCTGAACGCGCCCGATCTCGTCTATTTTCACGAGATCCCGTGGAAGTCTTGTTAAAAGTAACAGCTAACACTTATTAAACATTTACTATAACAGAGTGTTTTATACTTTACACACAATCTCATTTAATCCTCAATGAAACATGATGAGAGAGAAGTGACCAGCTCCAGTTTATCAAGGAGGGAACTGAGGCTCAGAGAGCTTATTAAATAACAGGCACGAAGCTGTGGAGATAATTAAAAGTTCGAACATCAAGTACACATTACAAAGGTCTATGAAGAATTGTCACAGTCTTTATTATTAACAACTCATGAAGCTGCTAACCACTTCAAGGTATCCCAGAAATATTGCAAAAGCTCATCAGCTATGTAATTTTCAAAGATCAAAACCTCAGTGGCAGTATTTAATTGTATATTAGCAATCTTATTTGGAAACCTACTTTCCCCCTTTATGAAATTTAAAAGTGACCTCCTTTAAGAGAGTTCAACTATATTCAATTAAAAAGACATTTACTCAATGGTTTCAGTGGTTACGATGGGCCTAGGACTATGCCCCATGCTGCACTCCTAAGGGAATCTCTTCTGTCTGAAGAATGTACTGAAGTTTAATGCCATGCTCTTAGCCTAAATGTAAAAGAGATGAAAGGGAAAAAAAAATACAAAGCCGGGTGTGGTGGTGCACGCCTGTAATCCCAGCAGTTTAGGGAGCTAAGGCAGGAGGATGGCAAATTCAAAGCCAGCTTCAGAAAAAATGAGGTGCTAAGCAAACAACCCAGTGAGACCCTGTCTCAAAATAAAATACAAAATAGGGCTGGAGACGTGACTCAGTGATTGAGTGCCCCTGAGTTCAAGTCCCAGTACGAGAGAGAGGGAGAGGGAGAGAGATAGAGAGAGAGAGAGAGAGAGAGAGAGAGAGAGAGAGAGAAAGAAAGAAAGAAACTTGTGATTGCAAGGCTTCTCTTGCCTCAGCCTCTTGAGTAGCTGGATTACAAATGTGTGACACCATATCTGGGTATTTTGTTTTTTTAGTTAAATAAATAAAAACACACACACACACACACACACACAGTTGGACACAATACCTTTATTTAATTTATTTATTTATTTATTTATTTATTTATTCATTCATATGTGGTGCTGAGGATCGAACCCAGTGCCTTGCACATGAGAGGCGAGCGCTCTAACCATTGAGCCACAACCCCAGCCCTAGTATTTTTTTTTTTAATACCAAAAAGGAAATATGAAAGTATCATCTTTTGAGGAGTGGAACATGAGTGGAACATAAACAGAAATAATTCTGCCACTGGGTAGCAGTGGACACCGGAAGAAAATGTTTACCAAATTCAATTAATGATTAAAGTTCATGCAACCATTAGTGGTTTGAAATTTATCATATTAATAATTTATGGCACTGAATATAAAAAAATTGATTCATTTTGTTGTCTCCAATCACCAACCTTAAGTAAGCAAATTACTTAAACTCTAAACTTCAATTTCTTCATCTGCAAAATGAGTACAGTAACTGGATCAACTTCTTAAGGCTGCCATGATGACTGAAGGGAAAAATGAACTTAAAATTCACAGCCCAATGACTAGTAAAACAGAAAAACTCAGTCTAACTTGTTGATTTGTTATTAATCGATAAGTTGCAATTAGTCCTGGCTGCACTTTAAGGTATAGGCTAATTTAGAAGCCAGGAAAAAGCTATTCATTATGTTGCCAGGGTAACTCCTGGCACTGCTTTCTATAAACATGCGGAAATATGTGTCTTTTAACAAACTGGTCTCTCATTACTGATTCAGCACAAATAAGGACACATTTGAGACATATATTAGCCCTACTTAGCATTCCTGGCCACACTACTAGAAATCCACTTTCCCATGAGGCTGAGTTTCACTGAGTCCTGGGGTAAACTGCATAGAACTGAAGTTCACACAAGGTGTGAACAGTGGGTTGCTCCTGTGAGACCAGACAGTCTGTGCAGCACATGTTCATGCAGCCAAATAATGCCCACCTACACCCAGTAATAGCAGAATGACAGCAATTAATAGGTCATTCAAAGTTCTAAAACTGTATTACTTCCTCGGAGACTGTTTCTATAAAATGGTAGTATGTTTTAGCCAGCTTGCTGTAACAATCTCAGGATGCTTTAACAACATACCTGTGAAACAAGTTTAGGGGGCAAATATGTTCTATTAAAAAACAGAAACGGAGGTCTGGGGATATAGCTCAGTTGGTAGAGTGCTTGCCTACTGGGTTCAATCCTGAGTTCAATCCCAGCAAAGTCCTGGGTTCAATCCCCAGCACCACCAAAAACAAACAAACAAACAAACAAAAACAGAAATAGGAATTTTCAAACAGAGGTATTCAAGAACCAATGTGCTCATTGCTTTTGTGTTTGCAGTATATTTTTCCTCCTTCTATCAGTAGGAACTAGAAAATAGCAGGAATTAGGTTAGAAGTGCTCTGCCACCTCTAAAAGACTGGCAGGGGAGCCCACAGCTTTTGTTCTTATACTTCCCCTGGTGGGTGCACCTCTGCAGGACAATGCCTCCTACTAAAAATGAGAGAGCAGAGGAAAAAGTGGTGGTGGTTTATTCACTTTTACCGTCCCTGAGGACAGTTACCACAAATCAAAACATGGCATGCAAGTAATCCATTTTATCTTTTTTTTTTTTTTTGGTATTAAGAATTGAACTCAGGTTCTCATGCATATTAGGCAAGGGTTCTACCACCGAGTTACATCCCCAACACTTTTAATTTTATTTTGAGAAAGGGTCTTGCTAAATTGCTGAGGCTGGCTTTGAACTTGTGATCCTCCTGCCTTAACTTCCTGGGATTATAGGCATGTACCACTGCTCCTAGCCCAAACTTTTAATTCTATTTACAAAGATTAACCAAGCATGTCACCTTTCTTTTACCTGTACTGTATAACTGGAAAAGCAAGAAAAATTTCAAAGTTGAGTTTACTTGTCATTTTATTTGAGTACCCATCCAAACAATTGCTAATTGCTTCTTCATTCTTTCTGTATGTGGCTTCCTCCAGATGAACAAATGCTGAACTATAAGTTCCTTTGGGGGATATGTGGGTGCTATTTTTATTTTATGTGGTACAGCTTTATCTATTAATCCTAGGTATCAGCATATTCAAGGTCCTTATACATCCTCTGGGAGATTTTCATAAATTAGGTAGGCCCTAGAGGATAAAGTCTCTATGGTATATTTGTCACAGTTGCCTCATATCTCCAGCACAGGGCCCAAGGTGTGGATATATTTAGTAAATACCTGGAAGTTTCACTGTTAATGGCAGTATCAATGTGAGCTTGGGTTGTTGGCCAAGTTCACGCTTGTACTAACGTGAGCTCACCTGGGGAACGCATCAAAGCAGTAGGTTTTCCTGGTATCCGGAAAAGCCACACGCAGACCAGACATCAGAGGGGAGTGGAGAATGACAGCAGCACACTCATACCGTGAGGCCAAGTCTACAGTAGGGACAGTCCCAATGCTCTGACCGTAGAGGATAATGTTCTCTGGACTTACGCCATACCTGGGGAAATCAGAGGTGCGTGCCATTAGCTAATGCAGGAAGAGAGAGAGGAGATAGTGAGACAGAATCTTAAACCCTATAAAACTTCCACAGCTACCAGCTTAAAACCATAACATCTAACTTATATGCTTTTGATTAAAATGAACATGAACTTTGAGCTGAGGCTACAACTCAGTGGCAGAGCGCTTGCCTTGCATGTGTGAGGCACAGGGTTTGATCCTCAGCACCACATAAAAATAAACCAACAAAACAAAGGCATGCTGTCCAACTTAAAAAAAAAAAAACATGAACTTGATTAAAAAAGAAAAGTTGGAGGCTTTTTTTTTTTTTCCAGTACTGAGTAACTAAGATTCTGTCTTCTGCAATAGTTTGCAAAAATAACAAACATAGCTCTTTCCGCCATCTTGGAGCCTGTGAAGGCCTGCAGGGAACAGCACTTCTAAAAGGCTGTGGTGCAAAGCCATTTTTGCTGGCTATAAGCAGGGTTTCCAGAACCAAAGTGAGCACAAAGCTCTTCTAAAAATTGAACTTATTTCTACCAGAGATGAAGCCAAGTTCTGCTTGGGCAAAAGATGTGCTTATGCATACAAAGCAAAAAAAAAAACACAGTGACTTCTGGTGGCAAACCAAACAAAACCAGAGTAATCTGGGGAAAGGTAACTTGTGCCCATGGAAACAGTGGCATGGTTTGGGCCAAATTCTGAAGCAACCTTCCTGCTAAGGCCATTGGACACAGAATCCATGTAATGCTGTACCCCTTAAACATTTGAACTAATGGAAAATAAATGAAGATGGATTTTTTTTTTTAATGTAACTTTTATCCCCTGGCAAATTAACTAAATTAATGCATCAGAAATTTCAGCTTCTACATAGTCATCCTATTTCCCTTTTTTTTTTTTTTTTTGATACCAGGGATTGAACTCAGGGGCACTTAACCACTGAGTCACATTCCCAGCTCTTTTTATTTTTTTTCTTGAGACAGGGTCTCACTAAGTTTTTTAAGCCTAAATCACTAAATCTCTGAGCTGCCCTGAAACATAAGGTCCTCCTGCCTCAGCCTCCTGAGACTCCGGGATTACAGGTGTGTACCACCATGCCTGGCTTATTTCCTAACATTCCTTCTTTATATTTCCTTTGATAATTATAAACACACTTTGTTGTTGTTGTTGTTGTTTGGTACTGGGGATTGAACTCAGAGCCACATCCCCAGCCCTATTTTTGTATTTTATTGAGAGTCAGGGTCTCATTGAGTTGCTTAGCACCTCGCTTTTGCTGAGGCTGGCTTTGAACTCAAGATTCTCCTGTCTCAGCCTTCTGAGCCACTGGGATTACAGATGTGTTCCACAACACCTGGCAATAAACGCATTTCTGAAGTAAAAATGAAAATAGGCTTGCAAATTATAATATTAAGAGCTCTGCAGGTGACGTTTTAATGATACGAAGGGTATGAGTATCAGAAAAAGATTTACTGAGACAAAATTAATTTGAAGACAACTGTATTTCTTTATTCTCTTCTCAATGGCTAAACCTTTCCAAGTCTTTCAACCCATCAGCAGTCCCTGAATTCATTCTCTTCAATTTTCAGTTGGGTAAAGGCCTGTGTAGAATACAGACTACACCTCCCAGCCTCCTTTGCAGCTTGGTTTGGCCAGAGATCAATAGACAATAGGATGTGGGTAGAAATGAGGTGAGCAACCTCCAGGTCATAGCTTAGAGGGAAAAGCGTGCTTCCCATTTCCTTTCCCTTCCTGTGCATGAGAAGCAGATGTCATAGTAAAGATGGAGAAGAAGGCAACACCCTAGGTATGGTGGTGGAACAAAACTGAAGAAGTCCAGGAAAATGTGTGTGTCCTCTAACTAACCTACAAAGGATAGCCACAATCTATAAAAAAGCCCTACACATGAAAAAGACAAAAGTGGCAAAAGGAATGAAGATGTGGGACATAGGAGGAAACACACACCTGACACACACACAAAGATGTGATGGCTTCATTGTGTCAGACTGTGAAGATGCAAATTAAAGGCAGGAGTGATTATTTTACACCCAAGAGATAAAAATGAAAACATCAAGGAATGACAAGTTCACGGAACAGTGGAACTCCTTGCTGGGTGTAAATTGGTATAAGCACTTGGAAAAACAATTTGATATTATTTGGTAAAGTTGAAGCAATCCACAGTAGATTCCCAGCAGCCCAAAGTGGAATCTGACAATCCTACTTTTCAGAATAAGTACCAACTACAGTTTCTAAGGTGATATGAAATGCTTTCTGATAAGAGACTTCAGTGAGAAGAACTATCAATCCACAGCTGAAGAGAATGACAGGATTCTAGCCCCACCTTTTCCACCTCAAGCTCTAGGAAAACACCACAGGAAAATAAGGGGCCTAAAGAAGGAATCTGGGGAGGGAGCAGCTACTTCTGGTTTGGCAAGTCTTGTGATGCATTTTACAGAGAATTAACATCCGGGCTATGCCAGGGCAGGACTGAAACAAACACAAGGAAATACAAAGGCCTGGGGGGTGGGGTAGGGGGGGTACATGGTTGGGAGGAACTTAAAGGGAAGTTAAAGGCTGGAATCTGTCCTGAAGGTGAGGGCCACTGGAGTATCAAAGGGCGAGGTGACAAGAACAAACTTGTGTTTTGGGAGGATTCTCTTTCCCAAGTCAAGAAGAGAGATGACAGAGGCATGAAAAGGAAACAAGGAGATCAATTAAGAGACTGTGAGGGATCCTACAGGGAGGAGGACACAAAAGATTTTTAGAATTTTTTTAAAAAACAGACTATACCCTCTATTTTCTAAAGTGAAGTGTCTGTGTGGCCCAGATCCCTGGAACTTGACACCTTCTAATACAACTGCCCAAGCAGAAGTGTGCTGGAAGCAGGTCTCACCCACTGTTCTCCCTTGGGGCTTCCTTCCCAGTGAAGAACAAGTTTATTAAATGGACACAGGAGCCTTGATGGTGAGGAGTGAGTGGGAAATTGATAGCAGCAGCATCCTGTGCCCAAAATCTATGTTAGAGACCAAGATTTTAAAAGCACAGCCATGCTCAGGAAATTATTTAGCTTTTGGCTAAATGGAAATTATTCCAGGAGCCTCCCCCAGTGCAACTGCCACCAAATCCGTACATTAATTTCTAATTTTAACCTGGAGTTTAGGAACCTCTTGGGGAGAGCATAAATATTTGAGCATAAATATTTCCCCTCACAGTCTTCAGATTTTCAGAGTAGCCTATGTCTACCTAAAGCATAAGGGCCACTGGATACTGATGGAGGATAATGAGGTGCCTGCAGAAAAAAGAGCCCCCCATTTCCACATCTGGGGTGAGGACCCATTCCATAACTGCCACTCCTATTATAGGATATTTTACTATCAGCTGTAGAAAATAAATCATAAATTAAATAAAATGAAGGGGGAAAGAAAAGGGGGAAATGACAACTGAAGGCAGTTAATGAATGAAGAAACAAAAAATTAAGAGGGGGCTGGGGATGTGGCTAAAGCGGTAGCACACTCGCCTGGCATGCGCGGGGCCCTGGGTTCGATCCTCAGCACCACACAAAAATAAAATGAAGATGTTGTATCCACCGAAAACTAAAAAATAAATATTAAAAAAGAGATGGTTAATATTAAAAAGCAAGAATAGGGGGCTGGGATTGTGGCTCAGTGGTAAAGTGCTGGCCTAGCATGCACAAGGCTTTGGGTTCGATCCTCAGCATCACAAAAATGTAAAATAAAGATATTGTGTTCACCTAAAACTTAAAAAAAATTATATAAAAAAATCAAGAATAAAGTAAGTGACTGCCAAGATGGCATCAGACTAACCTTTACTGATCAAATCTGAGGAATTATGAGGGTTGTAGGCAATCATGGTTTTATGACAGTTATGAGGAAATGTTCATTCCATTTTTTATTAAGTCAAATGTGTTCTTTCAAAATTCTGGCTCTTCTACACTCTATGTCATGGGACTTTATGAGCTCAGGGGTTACAGTGAATGAATAAGCTCAGGGAGAAGTGAACAAAGATGAAAGATGCAAGCTTGCTAGGTGGGGCAGAGATGAATGTTGTGGTTACCTGCAAGGCAGCTTTTTCTCTTCTGAGTGTCTCGAACCATCCATCCTCAGAGATCTCAATCTCCTTTTTGTGTGTGTGTGATGGTGGTGGCACTGGGAATTTAACTCAGTGTACACTAACACTGAACTACATCCCCAGCCTTTTTATTTTGAACAAGGTCTCACTAAGTTGCCCAGGCTAGCCTCAAACTTGCAATCCTCCTGCCTCAGCTTCCAGAGTCTCTGGGATGATAGGTGTGCACTATCACACCCAGCCCTTATCACTTTCCAGTGTCTAATGGAGAAGTTGGAACTATATTACCTAAGGACTCACAGCTCTAAAACTTCTGTTTATGGGCCCCAGGAAGCGCCATCTTTACAAATTCTATTTTGAGTTCCATCAGATGCATATCATTCATGACAGTCAATGCTCCATGAGTCAAAGTTTTTACTTTAATTTTACCAGGCAAAACACAGAACACCAAGCCATTAAGGAAAAAAAGAGAGAGAAAATGTATTACATTAAAATCAAGAACTTCTGGTCATTGTATGACATCATTAAAAAAGTACAGGTGGAAGACATCTAGTGAGAAAGGGCATTTGCCACATATATAACCAACAGAGGACTTAAGAACTACTAATCAACAAGGAAAACAATCAAAAATGGAATGGAATTTTACAAAATAAACATTTCATAAAAGAAATCCAGAGGGTCAAGAGAGACAGACAGACAGATTCAACTTCATTAGTTAAAAAAAAAAAAAGAAAGAAAAAGAAATACAAACTAAAGTCATAATGTGACACTCCGGATACTCACCAGATTGAGAAATACCTAAGAGTTTGACAATGGCAGGTGCTGGCAAGGATGTCAGCAACAGGAACATTCATTCCCTGCTGATGGGGATGCAGTCTGAGAGAAGCACTCAGAAACAGTTTCTCAATATTAAGTAAAGCTGAAGATAAATTAACACAAACTCAGGGACCTATTCCAAGACATATTCACTACAGAAATATCCACCAAAAAATACCCAGGGTGCTCTACCATGGGGTTACATTCCCAGTCTTTCTTATTTTTTTATTTTGAGACAGGGTTTCCCTAAGTTGTCCACACTGGCTTTGAACTAGCAATCTTCCTGCCTCAGCCTCACAGTCACTGAGATTCAACATGTACATCACCACACCTGGCCAGTAGCAAGTCCTGAAGACCAACTATTAAGAAGACGGGCAGAAACAACTGGAATGCAGCTATATGATACTGTTTGCAAAAAATCTAAACTCACCCCAATTAAACTTTATCGTTTAGGAATATTTAATTAAGGTTGTTCAACTACAGAGAAAAATAAGGAAGTGAATCCCCAGGAGTCAGGACACTGTTTACAGACAGGGGAAGGGGTAGGGCTACATCTGGAAAGGAGCCTGTCACTTGGAAGATGAAGAATGGTTATGGTCTCTGCCTTGTCATAGGTAATCCTGTCATAAGTCATTAAGCTGGACATTTGCATTTTATGAACTTACACTGTCATAACAATAACAAAAAAAAAATTTTTAAAGTATACCAGACACGCAGGGCACATAGGCACATGCCTGTAATCCCAGCAACCCAGGAGGTGAGGGCAGGAAGATCTCAAGTCCCAGGCCAGCCTGGGAAAAGGCATTAAACCAACTCACAAGAGTAAAATCCTTATGTCCTAATCACCTGTTAAAGGCCCACCTTCCAATATATTTCAATTAAATTTCATCTTTTGAGTTTTGATGGTAACAAATATTGAAACCACAGCAATAATTTTTAGAACAATACCAATTCAATTCCAATTCCAATACCAATTCAAATCCAATTTTAAAAGCATGTGCCAAGAACAACATTAACCATGGGAGGCTAAGGCAGAAGGATTGCCAAGTCTGAGGCCAGCCTCAGCAACTAAACGAGGCCCTGTCTCAAAATAAAATGAAAAGAGGTGAGGGTGTAGCTTTGGGAAAGTGGTAGAGCATCTGAGGCCCTGGTTAATCCTGGTTTAAAAAAAAAAAAAATCCCGATCCTTTAGCTATGGACACAGCTCTCCCAACATTGTTAGAACTCATGGCAGATTTTGTGCTAAAAAAGAAACTTCCTAAGGAATAGGAGGCCATTAAAAATTATGTTTCATAGTTAGTTAGTAAGGAAAAAGTCATGTTAGGATGTTCCCAAAAAAGCAACCTACAAGAATGGGGTTGCAATTATGCTCCTTAAAAAAAAAAAAAAAAAAAAAAACTATATAAGGGAAAAGGAACTTGAAAGCAACATGTGAAAATAACTTTAATGATGATTTTCTTCCATGGTAAAACAGAATGATTTTTCGTTTTTTCATATTTTATTCTAACTGGAAAATGGAACTTATGGTGTTTCTGATAGAAGTCTACAAGAAGGCTCAAAACCCAGTGCGTTTCTTCCAAGAACTCAAAGACATAGCTTAGGGGGAAGGATACCAACATGGCAGCAATGAGGAGGGCCAGCAGGGAGAAGACTTGCAGAGGCACGTAACAAGGTCAGCGTAAACTACTGGTCTGAGTAGGTGGCAAGATTAGAGCTGCTGGCTAGGTGGTGGCATCAGGAGGTCTGAATGTGTGGGAAGAGTAAAGCCAGAAAACAAAACATGTGAAAACAAACCTAGGCACAGACTTGGTGGCAGGGATAAGGAAGCCAGACAGGGGAACTAGGAGAAAGGTCAGAAGGCACAAAGCATCTGCACAATCGGTACCCAGCACCAACAGTTTGAAAAGGAAGAAGGAACTACCTAAAAAGGAAGAGTGTTATGGCAATAGAACCCAGGCAGAGGATCACCTATAAGTTCACAGAAATGCCTGGATGACACAAAGTCAAGAGGTGAAAATAGGTGGGTGCCAATAAATACGTAACAGAAAACTCAGATGCAGGGCCATCACTAAGACATGCTAAATGAGCCATTATGTGGGGGCCTGGGAGCTTACCCATGGATTGAGGGTTCAGTGGTCTAGGAAGGTTTCCCCACTTCTGAAGGAAGGGGTAAAAAATTCTGCACTAGGGGAAGTTACGCAAACTGTGCTTGCTATTAACTACCACATCATTCTGAAAAATGTTCTCTACTTCCCCTAATATTACAGTAGCCAGATTTCTTCTCTGAGCACTCTTCTTCTATTTCCTTTTTCCTTCTCTCACGTTTTGGCCGCACTTTTTACCCTTTTCTGGACTTTTTTCTCTTCATATTTATCTCCATGCAGAATTCTTCAGTGAGGAGTGGGGAGTGTGGCAGTTCTTATAGATAGAAAGTGGAAGGAAGGAAAAGCAGAGGTCAGGCATGGATATATTGGTTAGGCCTTCATCTATCATACCTAGCAGATGTATGATAGTTTTGCAATAAATATTTGTTAATGAGTAAATGGATGGTTCAGTTTCTGAAATCTGTTTCTTCACTGTAGGTGCCTCATCTTGGCTCCAGTCTCCCAGTTCTTTGCTTTCTATTGCTATTTCCTTGTGAATATCCCATCACTTCACACTCAACCCTTCTCAAAAACTGACTCTTCATTTTCCATCTTTTCATTTCTTCCAATCCACCATACACTTCACCTCATGGGCGGAGAATTAGGATAAATCTCACCCTTCTCTCTCCCTTCTCCCTCACATACTCTTAGTCACTAAGTCCTTCCATGTCTATCTTTGAGATGTTTTTTAGACTGGTCACCTTTTGACACCAGCTTGTTGCTTTGTGGCTAGCAACTGCACATGGCAGCAACCTGTGGTCATCCAATCAGGGTCTGCCTGTGGGATCAGTATATAAACGGGCAGTTTGCCCAATGACAAGTTTCTTTACTACAGGTACCCACTGCCTGGCCCCCAGAGGTCTTGTTGAAATCCTTACTACTGCTGCCTCTATGTCCATCTCCTTGATGCTTAGACTGCTCCAGTGGGTCCTTCGCTGCTCAAGCTACCAATCTATCCTGTTCTGTCCTTTTGGTTCTGTGTGTCATCATATGGCCGATGAGGAATCAGGTGTCCTAGTTCTTGACTGCTGACCTGGTTTTAATCCCTGTCTTGCTGTGACTCATGTTAATGGTTGCATTCTGACAGCCTGCCAGCATTCATTCTGGCCTCTCTCATTTTTCCAGGACAGAACCTTGGAATCCCCCAGGCCTAATCAATATCCATGGCTGACCTCTGCTTTTCTCTTCCAAACCTACCTTCCTTCCACTTTCTATCTATAAGAACTGACACACTCCCCACTCCAATCCATCCTGTGCATCCTCATTGCATGTGTTCCTTGGAAACAAAACAACTTTTGTTATGTTACTTTTCTAATCAAACCCTTCAGCAAATCACTAAGGATAAAAGTCCATGTGCTCAATTAATCTACATCTGGCCCTGACGAATTACTCCATCTTTTTCCTTTTCTGTCCAAGTTACTTAAGCTCCTGCTCCTGAAGGCTGGGCTCCTCTTAACTGGCTCATAAAAACCACTGCTACTATCCATCATTAGAAAACCCTGGGTCATGCAGGTCCCTTCCAGGCCTATCTCTTTTCCATAGTAATCCTAATGCCTCCAACCTATCTACAGTATTTTCTTCCCTGAGCCATTCACTAAGGTGCTTACATATGTGAAAGTGTAAGTAATAAGCCACTTTGTGAGAGCCCTATACTGCCAATGAGGCTGTAAGCTCCACAAGGTTAGGTAAAACTGTTTTCCTCTTTGGTGAAGTTAACACCCAAGCCCAGAAATCAGTGAGCTTAGAGGTACCTCTTACTTTGAACAGAAAGTGATTCTAGCCTAAGGCTATTTCTGAACAAATTAAAACTAAATTTCAAGCAGAGTTATCATTCCAATAGATATAAAAAGCTGTTCAAAGCTTAACATCCTCTTAGGGATCTGGATAGGAGCAGAATCTCTTGTTTGCAAAGTAGCAAGAATGAAGACCACATTAATTCTTAGTGAGCTTGTAAACATGTGTGCTTTTAGGCATGATATGAGATTTTCTTAAAACACAGCACAAGGAGCTGGGCGAGGTGGCGCATGCCTGTAATCCCAGCAGATTGGGAGGCCGAGACAGGAGAACTACAAGTTCAAAGCCAGCCTCAGCAGCTACGAGGCACTAAACAACTCAGTGAGACCCTGTCTCTAAATAAAATACAAAATAGAGCTGGGGATATGGCTCAGTGATTAAGTGCCCCTGAGTTCAATCCCTGGTACCAAAAAAAACCAAACCAAAACAAAACAAAAAAACACATAGCACAAGGAATCAAAGGAGGGAAAGACAAGATACTGAATAACTACCCTAACTAGCAGTGTTACTTGTAAATTCCCTTGGAAGGCCACGAGTTTTGCTGTCAATGTCTCCAAATGCCCACTGACTTTGCAATCACAAGCTATGAGGAGCACAGGTGGATCACTGGAATGAAGTTTTCAATTTCTACACAGGACATGACTCACTCTGGAGCCAAGGGCTCTGTGACACTCTCAGCAGCAAGAGAGAGGGCTGGGGCAGGAACACCCACAAACAGAGGCTGAGAGGGCTGAGATGGTGTTCCATGGGAATGGCCATTTATAAGGTGAAAATAGGTTTGTTTTTGTTTCAATGTAAGGCTTTCTTCTCTTTCTATAGCCATGAACCAGCCTGAGACATACTGCATCCTGTTTAAGATAATAGGCCTTGACTTTGTCCTTTTTGTCAAGAGCCTTCCCATTTATCTTCAGAAGCAGCACATTTGGCACAGTTCTGCTGACTTTTGAAGTCAACATTTTAAATATTTCAGAGCTAGAATTCCTAGGGGAAATATCTTAAGACATAGGACAAAGATAAATACACAAATAACATAAATGTTAATTGAAGGATGATGTCTGAGGATATGGAGAAACCCTCATAAACTTTGGACCAAAGCCTCAGAGCAAAAGACCGACTGTGCAAAGGAAGCAGGTGTATACATGAAGGACCTGCCAAAAGCACAGATGGCCATGTGGGATCTCTTTGCTTTCAGACATAGAAATGGCAAACCAATCTTGTACTCTCTGAGAAAAATGCTTAATAAACATGTGCCCTACATGAAGAAGACGGGGGAAAATATCAATCACCTAAAGCATTATTTTCTTTCTTAAAACACACCTTTTGAGTTGTACATGGTAACACATCCTTGTAATCCCAGGAACTCAGGAGTCTAAAGCAGGAGGACTGCAAGTTTGAGGCCAGTCTTGGAAACTTTTTTTCTTTTTCTTTCTTTCTTTCTTTTTTTTTCCCGATACTGGGGATTGAACCCAGGGTTCTTTGCCATTGAGTTACATCCCTAAATCTTTTGGGGTTTTCAGATAAGTTCTCACTAAGTGAATGAGAATCTTGCTAAATTGCCAAGACTGGCCTCAAACTTGATGATTCTCCTGCTTCCTGCCTCAGGCCTCCCAAATTGCTGGGATTATAGGCACACACCACCACACTCGGCTCCCACCTTGAAAACATAGTGAGACTCTAACAGGGTTATGCTGGACACATGGTGCACACCTGTAATCCCAGTGACTTGGGAGAATCACAAGTCAGCCTTGGCAACTTAGTGAGACCCTAATGCAAAATAAGAAATAAAAAGGGCTGGGGGTGTAGTTCAGTGTTAGAGCACTACTGGGTTCAATACCCAGTACCAAAAAGAAGAAAATGAGATTCGAAGCAATAAATAACACCAAAACCAGGTACTGATAAAATGAATAGTATGGCCAGGAAGCTTACAGAGAGTTCAGCTAAGAGAAGGATCAGGGCAGGGACTGGGAAGTGGGGAACAGCTTCAGGCAGAAAGCAGAGCTTGAAGCCAAGGTCAAGGGAGGAAAGTCTAAAAAATGTCAAAAGAAAGGCAAGGGAGGCAGAGCACCCACACCTTGGGCCTGGAGTCTGGCTGGGCTGGGATCAGTGAGGAGTTTATGCTGATAAGCAGCAGAGTGTGGAAAGAAGGTGGAGCCAGATATGGAAGAGCTTGGGGATTGTGCCTAGATCAAAGAATATGGAGACTGGCTGCAAGCTGTGGCAAGAGGCAAGAAGACAAGGCTGGGATTGTGGCTCAGTGGCAAGTGCTTGCCTGGCATGTGTGAGGCACTGGGTTTGATCCTCAGCACTACATAAAAATAAATAAATAAAATAAAGTTATTGTGTCCATCTACAACTAAAAATATTAAAAAAAAAAAAGCAAGAAGATCATGGTGGGGAAGAAGTGTTCTGTGAAAGAGTTACTCATTTCAGAAAAGTATGTGGCAGGAAGGACTAAGGGAGACATTCAAAGACAACCCTAAGGTAAGTGTTGAGAAAACAGGCTCAAATTGGAAATCTTGGGAAAGAGATTATGGGGTGATTAAATTCTGTTTCAGTAGGGAATAAGTTCAGTTTGGGAACATAGTGAGTATCAAGCAATTGTGGAATATTCTAAGCAGGGCATACAAAAGTCAACCTCTCAGGGTTAATTAAAAATAAAAATCTTCCTAGAGTTGTTTGACATCTTTGTTACAAAGCTGAGTTCACCTCATTCCACCTCCTGCTGGAGTACAGAGGAGGACGAGTATCCAGAAGAAGCAACAGCCTGAAAACAAGTCTTTTGTCCCCCAGCATCCAGGGGATTTGATTCCAGGCCCCTTGTGGGGATGCTCAAGTCCCTTATATAAAATGGTATAATATTTGCATATAATCTCCATATACTTTAAATAATCTCCAGGAAGTGCTAATGTAAGTAATCGTTACACTGTATGATTCAGGGAACAGTAGCAAGAGAAAAGAGTCTGAGCTAGGCCTGGTGGCACATGCCTACAATCCTAGCTGCTCGGGAGGCTGAGGCAGGAGGATTGTGAGTGCCAGCCTATGCCAGTCTCCGGATTGTGAATGCCAGTCTCAGGACTGTGAGTGCCAGCCTGTGCCAGCCTCAGGAATAGGGAGACACTAAGTAACTCAGTGAGACCCTTTCTCTAAATAAAATACAAAATAGGGCTGAGATGTGGCTCAATGGTTGAGAGCCCCTGAGTTCAATCCCTGGTACGAGAAGAGAAGTCTGCACATGTTCAGTAAAGATGTGACCACAGTAGGCCGCATTACACAGCTGGCAAACAAGAAAGACAAGGCAAACTAGGCTCAGACGACTGCTGGAGAGGGGCTGAGATGCTAAAGGCAGGAGCTATGCGTTGTATACCACAAATGGATTCTGTATAGTACTCAGGGAAGAAATTCAAGTTTTGCTTTCAGGAATGTGTTGGAGTTATTGTTTCCAAACATTTCTCATCTGCAGTTGGCGGAACCCATATGTGTGGTACCTTGAGACATAAAAGACTCACTGTGTAGCTAATGGCAGAGGCTCTGGAGGAATCAAGGGGCACAATCCCCATGTGAGATGGCAGTGATACAATGCAGAGAATAAAACCATGAAAGATGATATATCATGAGCTCTGTAATGTTTTGAACAATCAATAAAAAAAAAAAAAACCACTATGGGGAAACGTCACTTACAAAAAAGGCTCAGTGAAGCCCTTCTTAAACACATTTATTTCAAAGCATATCTACATGTATCATCTAATATTTGTAAAGCACCCTTGTTTATGATGATACTTCATTCTATCTTAGATGCTCCCAATTTTCTTCTAATTGTTGGTTCAGGGAGGGCTTTCTGTGTCAGGTCAAAGTCCACCTTCAAAACAACTCAATTCTTTCTGACATTGAAGGCTGTTTCCTTTTTTAGTCCTACAACTCTCTCCTTGTCAAAGCAAAGTAAACAAGACCTGATGGAATGGCTTAATATTTTAAAAGTCAACCTTTCAGAGGAAAAGTTACAGCTTTAAAGAATATAAAATTAACAGCTTTCTCTGGAGCTGTTAACAACTAAAATAAAATAATTTGCTTTAACTTATCTGAACATAATTGTGCTGAAATTGTTCTAATGATAATTGAGACTCTTGGAATTCTGTAATTATCTAACATGTGGGAAAATTCAGAAAATGCTCACTCCTGATTATTGCTGCACAAATACTTATTACTAGCTAGAATACCACCTACCATATAGGGTTACTCAGAGGATTATAGGTGCAGGTTTATATCAAATCCCAACAAAGGTGTCTGACAAAAAAAAAAAAAAATCCTCAATAAATGTTGCTTCCATCCATACCAACACAAAGACAGAAGCTTGCTAAAGTGAAGCTCTGAAAGACCCATGATTCTACCTCCAAGAAACTGAACTGAAAAGTAAGGTACCGATTTTAAAAAAATCTCTTTGATGGGAAAATAAACTTTAAAAATCCAATTTAATGATCCACTTCATGGCCAAGCCTGAAAGTTCTTCCTTAGAACTAGAAACCTGAACATACAATGCCTAATTGCTTTAACTTGCTGTAAGATGACTTCTCAAAAAAGTATGGCAGACATGATTTGAGATGGCTAGGAACCTTGAAGCTGAGTCACAAGAACTGTGGACCTGAGACTGCAATTCACAGACCACAGTAGCTCTTGCACCAACACTGCCAAGCTATCCACTGGCACACTCTTAGATGGCAACACAGTGCAAGCAGAGAGTACCACTCCATCTTTGTGGAGCACCTACCTACCTACCTCCCAGCCCTGGAACTCCAGGTGTGCACACACCTCTGGACTGGCCAATGACACCTGGATCTCCAGCCAGAAGGACTAGTCAGTCACCCCCAAGATGTCTGCACTACTTTTATTGAGCATAGGGCAGGATGCCTTTGTCGTCCACACAGAAAGGGCCTCCTTGGGAATAACGACAGAGAGCAAAGCTGAGGAGAGTGAGAGCCTACATCCAGATGTACTGGAGGCCCCGCATCCAGTCTTGTGCTTCAATCTGGGTAGAGTGTGAATGTCTCTCTCTCTCTCGAAGTAGGACAAACACTGGACATTTGTAAGCCCTGGGAGTATGAGGTCACAATCACATGGAAGTCTGAGACAAGGAAAGGAGGGTGGAGAACTGAGGAATAGGGCACAGCTGGAGAAGGCTTTGGCTTCAACATTTGCATCTGGCTCCACCCTGCATCTGAATGCTCTGCAGTACCACTGTCTTGGCCATAAAGGGATCTAATAACTCTGGCCTCCTGCAACTGCAGTGACAGTTATATGAAAGAGTTAAAGAAACTGCTAGGTACAGGCAGGACAGTCTCCATGCTTAGACTAACTTCAAAACAATAAGAGGTGTGCTAAGTTCCTTCTCTTTCATGATTTTCTTCCCCTCTTCACTCTCTCTAGGGCTGCTCACCTATTTTCCACTGCAGAATGTGGCTTGGGGGGGATTCCAGATGGCCCCCAACACCAGAGACAACACCTGGCTCTCTCCCCTCAACTGAGGCTTGGAATGGTCCTGCTTCACCTGATAGTCCTTCAAACACCTCCTGCAAAATTCACAGTGAAAGTGTGTCCAATGTCCAACAGGCTCCAATGGGCAACTTCATGAAGAAGCTCACTGCCCCCTACCCCACCCTGCCCTGCCCAATGACATCTTCAGATCTGTTCCAGGCCTAATCTTGCCAGTGTGCTTGCCATGGTCCTTTTCTCCTTGTTTCCTACTCTTCGTTCTGCTTCTAGAACCTTCCATTTCTCTTTTCATCCTTCTTAAAAGTACAGGGTGTGGTGGCACATGCCTATAATTCCAGTGACTCAGGAAGCCGAGGCAGGAAGATCAGGCAGGAAGATCGGTTCAAGGCCAGTCCTTATAGAGCAACTTATAGAGGTCCTGTCTCAAAATAAAAACTAAAAAGAGCTGGTGATGTGGCTCAGTGGTTAAGCACCCCATTCCTAGTATCAATAAACAAGTACATAAATAAATAGATAAATAATTTAAAAGTTCACAGCATCCATTATGGAAATATCTCAAACCACAGGACAGGCAGGGAGAGGCCCTTAGAGATCATACAGATGCACCAATTTATTTTATAGATAAGGAAACTCAAGCTTTGAGCACAGCTATTGACTTAACTCACAGCCTAATTACCAAGACAGCTTTGAAAAGTATATCAGAGCCAGACTTACAGACTAAACAGACTTGGCAAAGAACTATAAAGCCTATGAATTACAAATCAAGCTTGAAGACGCATCACCGGATTGAAGTAGCTCATGGCTTCCGACAGGCAAACCCTGTGTGAATTCCTGCTGCGGCTGCCAAGCTCCAGCTCCGTTCTGGGCTCTGTTACCTGTGTGTGAAAAAGGCTCTTCCATGACAAGTGGCTGCTCAACACTGAGTTCTCTCACACACCCCTCTGGCCAGAGGAGCAGCCCAGACCACACATGTACCCAGCATCAGCTGCAGCACTGCAATGCTGTTTTAGAAACGAATATCCCACTCATGGGCACAGAATCTGAGTTGAGGAAGAAAATAAAGTCCAGAGGATAAATAGTAGTGATGGCTGCACAACGGTGCCAAGGTTCTCATGCTACAGGATGGCATATTTAAAAAGGGTTATAGTGGCAAAAACTTGCCATATATGTTTTACCACAATTTTAAAAAGGAAAAAAAGTGACATTTCTCTTCAATCTGATTTACGTGAATCATTTCTTGATTAGATGGTGAAAAGCACTCTCCTGAATGCTAAATGAGATTATATTACAACCATATATACTAAGTAAAAACAATAAATGGTAAAATTAGGAATAAACAGTAAAATCTTACCTTTTACTGTAAAATCTCTAAAATTCAAGGGTACCCCTGTAATCCCAGCTACTCTGCAGGCTGAGGCAAGAGGATCACAAATTCAAGGCCATCCTCAGTAATTTAGCAAGGCCCTCAGCAATTTAGTGAGACTGGCCTCAAAATAAAAAATAAAAAGGGCTGGGAGTGTAACTCAGTGGTTAAGCACCCCTGGGTTCAATCCCCAGTATCAAATCAGAAAGAAAGAAAGATAGATCAATCCATCCAAGAACATTAAAATTTACCAGTAACATGTTTATAAAGCTTATAAAAATATGTGTGTCACTAAATACTGTTTTCTTCTGACCAATCTGGTAGAATACTCTACTCAGGGTATATCTCAGAGGGCAGTCAGCGGGTTCAGGGAAGTGATGATAACCAAGCTGAGATCTTAAAATAACTCTATTTTATTTAAACACAACATTGACTTCCCTGCCATGAAGACCCTTCCATTACTTATCCTCCTCGCCTGGGTTCTTAAAAGCACAACAAAGGAAAACCACTCCTTGGGAAGGCACAGCAATTCCTCCACCCTCCCCTCTTGGAGATGAAAGGGCTCCCGCAGGACCATCACAAAAGGCAGTCCCCCCCACACACACACACACACATACTGAGTGGAAACGCAGACGCAAGTATTTCTTGCAAGTATTTCTTTCAGCGGTATCTTTCATTTAAATAAAACAGTAATGAGACTCCCATTTCTATATTTGAACACTCAAGGGCAGCTGGTAAAGAGAGCGGCTGCATTCTAACAAATCTCCCCCACCCGACTGTCAAGGGCACGGGATTGGGGATTATCCTTGCCAGATCCAATCTCCATGGCCTCCAAACAGTGGACAGGGACTTTGTGACTCAGAAGCCTAACCCATAGAACATGCTGTTTCCTTTTACTGTACTGACCTAAAATAAGACTTCAAGGTGACTTCAATGTTAAATTTGAATTAAAATACTAGGTAGTGTATAAACTCAACGATGCAAATCCTACATCCTTCTTTATCGTAAACAGGAAGCTGTTACAGGGCACTAAGAACACTGTGCATCACGACATTAATAATTCAAAATGTTCAGCTAACCACATTCCACTCCCTACACTTCACTGTGACCAGTTACCACATTCTTATAATGCAGTCTTTGGAGAAAACACAATGACCAAAGACTCGGCAGCATAAAGGGCAGATTTAGTTACTCTCACAGACAACACAAGTGTGCAAAATCATACATAAGCCCAGAAGTAAGAAATGCTCAGGCTTTTACCCCGCAAGTCCATGTTTCATCCCACACTCACCTCTGTGCCTAAACATTTCAGGTTGTTTCACACATACAGAAACCTCCTATAAGTTGTGTGCCAGTGATGACTGGGACAGCGCAGACCTGGTTTTCCATTCTGAAGAGAAACTGTCTTGTCTTTGCAAAAACTTCAGATCACAGCAATATCTAGGTGCCTTTATCACACAATGGAGCCTGATAGAGAGGATTTCCCTCCACATCCAGAGGAACTCAAAGAGGCCATATCATCAGTAGATATCATGGGCTTTGGGGAGAGTGAACATTAGGACCCAAGGGCTATCCTCAGATGCTGGGGTTAACAGGCTAAAACAGGCAAGGGATGGAAGTAGTGTGGTGAGGTCAGATATGATTAGGGGTACCTCTAGTTGAGGCAATGTTGTCGGATCTAGTTTCCTCTGTTCTGAGTATATGAAATTTATTCCACTCCCCTGCTTATGTATAATCCCCACATGTCCATTCTAGGTGCTCACTTTGTTTTTTTTTTTTTTTTGTTGTTGTTGTTGTTTTGTTTATGGTGTCAGTCTTTAATACAATTCTAGCAGTTACTCTATTTCCCATTAGCTACCTCTTTCTAAACTCAGTGGGCCTCAAACCCTCCTGGTTTCTCTAAAATTCTATCCAAAATGTCAATGGGTATTTTAATATGTTAAACTTACAAATTCATTTCCTCATTCCTGGAATGGTCCCACATTATTTCTTTTTGTTTATTTTGGTATTGGGGATTGAACTCAGGTTGCTTTATTACTGAGCCATGTCCCCAGGCTTTATTTATTTATTTGAGACAGGTTCTCCCTAAGGTTGTCCAGGCCAGCCTTATATTTGAGATTTTCCTCCCTCAGTCTCCCAAGTAGCTGGTATTACAGGTGTGTACCATCATGCCTGGCCCTCATTATTCTTCCAATACATCTGACTCCCTATTGACAATTTATCATGGCATTCAAGTTTCCATCAGAGCAAAGCAAATCAGAAAGAATTTTTACTATGTAATTTTAAAGGCAGTCAAGAAATGTTTTTTCACCCAGAACTTGAAAGAAATCAGATGGATATAAAACGTTCCACAAAGTACAAAACAAATGATTTCCATTACAGAGATCTATTTGTATGTAGTTTTGTCTTGAAAGGGTCACATTTGTACCTATTGCTATAGGGTATTAGAATTTCTCAGGTTGAAGAAAATGTGGGACTATATAGCCAAAGTATGTATGAAAATATTAAAAATTTTATTAAGATTTCATATTTGAATCAAGTATGGCTTAAAAAACACCCCTACTGAGCTTCTTCCCTCCCTGGTTGCTTTCATACATGCTGCCTGGGGTCTCTCTGTCAGGCGTCCCCAACACCAAAGACAGAGAAAGGAAGAACTGATTCCTTGTGTAGTCACTAAGCCCCTTTGTATACCTTTGATGCCACAGGCTGAGGATGTGGTAACGAGCAAGGAAGATTTAGGTTTTGCCTTCCTGGGGCTTCTAGTCTCATGATCTGAGTATGAATGCACTGGCTTTAAAGTCTTGCCCATTTGCTTCATTCAGCTGACACTTGCAAGCCTCATTAACTCTTGGATGTGTACCATCTTTGGAAGACCTGTGCTTGTTGATGACTCCTTTGGTTATCTGGGAAGGGTGCCATTTGCTCTTCTAAACACTTATCAGTTTTATTCAGATACTAAGGTCCTGAAAATGTCATTGTTTACCTGGTTTCACGGACTTGGATGTACTACAGAGAGGTCAAGGACCTTGAGCCAACAAATCTCTAATCCTGACTCTAATGCCCCATGAAAATGCCTGAGCATTGACCTTGTGGGAACATTAGCACGGAGGTGATTTACCCGTCTTAGGCCTAGATCTGCTGCTTCAGCCCCTCTCCCTTCTCAGCTACTCACTGTCACCGTTCCCCTCTACAGTTTCAGTCCTACAAGGTTAGAAAGCATGCTGAAGCAAAAACAGACCATGGGTACTACTCAGTGAAGACTGAGTCCCTCATCTGCTTGTGAATATGGCCCTGACCCTTGGAGACCAAGAACCCTGTGATTTGCAGGTGGGTGTGGACATGTGTGTGTGCTAATGATTATGAAGCTCCTTAACAGCAGGTCTTGCTCTGGTTTGTCATTAGATAGTACCTGGCACACATCAGAATAAGCCTTACCTACCCCATCTCTAATCCTAACAACTACCTGCAAGCTCCATTACACAGATCAGAAAACTAAGGTCTCTGCCCAAGGCCATGAAGCTAGTGGGTGGCACAGCCTGGCTCTGAACCAGGTCAGATGTCTGCCTTCAAAGTTAAGCCCTCTCTACAGAGCCAACAACAAGGGCAGCCAGGGCAGGGTGGGAAGAAGGTCAGGAACTCAGGAAGCTGCGCAATCTCTTCAGAGATGGACCTAAGGATGCCACCTGGGCCTGTAACACCACACTCCAATTTTTTCAGCATTGAAGCATCTGAATCTTGCTAGGAAGACCCAGAATTCATAGTGCAACAGCAATGAGAGCCAATGAACAGAATACCTATTACCAGACTGGTCACTGGCACGTGGAACAAGCACAGACACTCTGTGTGCGGCCCTGAGAACAGCACACACTTTGGAAAAGCATTCTCACACTGTTCAGTTCCCTTCCTCCTTTCTCTAGCCTAATACTTTCCCAGTTATCTCAAGGAAACTATTCTTATTTTTGGAGACTGGTTTTACTCTAATTTAAAAAGAATGCTATGCTATGACATTGATTGCTAGTCAGAGGATCAACAGTGGCTCAAAGGAATCTGGAGCATTCATGCCCTGAAGGATGGAAAGCCTGACTATGGCAGACAGAATGTCCTTTATCAAAAGTGCACAGAGCTATGAGGTGCCACCTGCCAAACAACCAGATAGTTTAAATTTCTCACCTTAAATTTCTCAAGTAACCAGATCCTGTAACACACTCTCTACTGGCTAGTTGCCCCACATCTTTTCCTAAGCGCCCTGAACTGCTGAGCCACACTAAGTGACTCAGATCTCTTACCATGTGGGAAAAGACCTAAAAAGTTTAAAGTTTACAGTTTTCAAGGACTTGGAAAAGGCATCAAGGCCAGGTCTCCTTCAGAATTCAGCATACCCACTAGAAATTGTTTTGAAACAAGTTAGTCACATTTTTCATTTCTGCACTTAGTTAAACATTTCTTTCTTCCCTCCTCTACAAGATTGGAACAGGGCTACATATGACATCTTACTGACCTGTTTCAATTCCTAATAATAGGCAACTACAGATACACTCAAAGAACAGAGAATAGTAGGAAAGTTCTAGACATGTGAAAAGATTCTGCAAAGTTTTAAAAAGGAACCAATCTTAAGAATCAAAGTAGGGATGGGGGTGTAGGTCAGTGGTGGAGTGTTTGTCTAGCATGTGGGAGATCCTGGGTTTAATTCCCAGTACTAGGGAAAAAAATCAAAGTAAATGAAAGTGATGATAGTTTTTTGACCATGATGCAAATAATAACAAAATAAAAAGAACCAATTAACTAAGAAGAGGAAATCCTTGACATTTTAGGACAATAAATACAAGAAAAATCTTCCAGGCATGGTGGCATACTCTTGTAATCACAGCTACTTGGGAGGCTGAAGCAAGAGAATCGTGTTGGTGGCCAGCCTCAGCAAAATAAAAAGCACTGCTGGTGCAGCTAAAACACTTTTGGGTTCAATCCTCAGAAGAACAAAACAAAAACAAAACAAAACAAAAAAAACACCAAACAACTACTTTTCTAAACAAATCTTGAATGGAGAAATCAAAATGGTAATGATAGCCTATGGAAAAACTAATAAAACTAATGATGTGGGACTCCGGTGCGGCTGGGTGTGAGAGCTTCCCTGGTGCATGTGAGGCCCTGGAAATCATGTCCCGCACCACCAAAAGAGAGAGAGAGAGAGAGAGAGAGAGAGAGAAAACTCCAGGTATTGAGAGGCAATATAATATAATAACCATCACCCTGACCACCAAAATAACCAAAGCAATCAACACTAAACTAGAACATGAAATTCACAGGTAACAGATATACAGATATCCACACCTGGAAAGTGTGTGGAGCAGACAAACAGCATCCTTAGAGGAAGACAGAAAAGAAGAGACTTTTAGAGAATCTCTATTCCCAGGGCCTGTTACCTCTTAGAAATTGCAGAAGAAATGAGCTGTATTTATGGGTAGTTTTGGGCAAATTTCAGTGTGTTTGGTTTCATTCATTTTTGTCCCTCTAACAGACTGGAAATCTGAAACTCACAGACACTTGAATCTCTGAATGAAACTATCCCGTAGGTCCCTATGTTCCTCCCCTCCTTCCCAACCCCACAATTCTTTGATGGTTTGACAGAATGTGAGAACACAACCGCAGTCGTTATATAACTAAGATAATGACTTTGTGCAGGATTTAAAAGGTCAATGATAGAAATGGTATTAGAGATTGGCAAAGCACAGGAATGTTACTCTACCCCACAACTACCACCACCAAACTGAAACTCACCACAAATCAAGATTCCAAGAAGAGCCCGGGAGCAAAAAGCTTCATCTTTGATAACACTAGGAAAAAGAAGAGGAGCAGTAGGGAGAGAGGAGGTGAAGAAGAAAATTTTCCAGGGTATTGGGGTGGGGGCATCCACTATCTCCCAGACCCTCAGGCCCCCAGAGCTTGGCAAAGCTACCCAATATATATGTTAAAGAAGGCAGTGGGTCACAATGAGAGGCATCTTTAAACCTCCCATGTGGCTACGCTTCATTTTCAGTCTTGATTTTATGTTTTCTTTGTTGTAACTTAAAGAATTAAGTTATACCTCATCCTAGACAAGACAGAAATCAGTCATCAATCACAAATTGAATAGTACAACACTCAATTTCCATAATGATGACCAGAGTCATCATTAATAGATGATTTAAACAGCTTATTTTCTGCTTAGGAAGTACATAAGATATTTTAGACCTATTCTATCACAAACTGTTGTAAACTTTGGTCTTAAAAGGATATATACAGTTCTACTCTGGAATTTACATGGACACATCTCTCATTTTTGAGTGTCTGACCCTCAGCACAGTACTTCAAATGCCTTCCAAGTAAATGGAAACCCCAGGAATCCCAGGGATTAAACTTGAACCTCCCGCAAATATTATCACTTGGCTCAGTAAAAAAGTCAAATTTACTCAAAATGTCCATGTGGCTGGGGAAACTCCATCCTGTGACTGTGCTGGCAACAGCCAACTTGGAGACTCTGAGGCCTGCAGGTGCAGGTTTTACTGCCCTCCTCTGTCTTTCTTCCTCATATATTTTTTTTAATTGGTGCATTATAGTTATACATAATGGTGCAGTTTGTTGTTACACATTCACACTTGCACACAATATAATAATATAATTTGGCCCAATACATCCCCTGCCTTTAAACTCCATTTGAATCAGAGCTGGTGTTGTAGTTCAGTAGTAGAGTGCTTGCCTGGCATGTGTGAGGCACTGGGCTCAATTCTCAGTACTACATAAAAATAAGTAAAATAAAGGTCCATTGACAACTAAAAATAAAAAATAAAAACTCCATCTGAATCAAGTTCATCGGCCATGTTTCCTGCCTGCTGCTGGCTTCTCTCATCAGCCAGGACAAGGCACTTCTGTTCCTGGAGCCCATGGTAGAGAACAGGTGACCCACACAGTGCTGGGACCCAGCTCACCACAGTTCCCAAGGTTCACACGAGAAAACAAAACCATTTCTGGCTCTTACACCTGCCTTCTCCAAAAGCATCTTTTTCACTCATCTGCCACCCTAAAGGAGAAAGTTAAGACCTACTAGCCAGGGGGACAGAGAAGATCCCTGTGCTAGGGATGATGGAGCCATTTGGCCTCTTTTCCCCTGTATATAAGGGAGCTCCCAGGACCTATTTCAAAGAATTGTTGTTTTGGAGACTGATTGAAAGGAAATACAGTGCCTCTCAACATCCCTGGCTCATAGTAAGTGCTCTACAAATGCTGCCTCTCTTTATATCCCTATCCCTTCCGGTTCCTTTTCTGGGTCTTCAAAGCTACCATGAAGCTGGGTATGGTGGTACATACTTGAAATCCCAGCTACTTGGGAGACTAAGGCAGGAGGATTACAAGTTCTAGGCCAGCCTAGGCAACTTGGTGACACTCTGTCTCCAAATAAAAAATAAAAAGGGCTGGGGATGTAGCTCAGTGGTAGAGCACCCCTGGGTTCAATACCCAATACCACAAATAATAAAGAGAAAAGCCACAGGATAAACGGTTTCTCTGTTGCCTTTTAGATACAGTTAGAATTTAGCACATAGAATGCTTTCTAACATTTTATTTTGAAAATCATTTAAAATTAATTCTAGGTTGGAGTTATAGCTCAGTGGTAAAGTGCTTATCTAGCATGTGCAAGACTCTGGGGTCCAATCCCCAGTACTACAAATAAATAAACTTTAAACATGAATTCTCAAGGCACATTACCATGTGATAGCAAATACCCAGGTTACCTCAGGCGTGGGGATCAGTGCCACTGTAGGCTGTCAAGTGTTCCGATTCCATTTGTCCCAGGAAATTTTTGGTAACTTGGCTTTCACTGAATTTCACCTGTACAGAAACCTGTTTACAATAATGCAGGTATCTGCTTAACCTAAATATTTCATGTTGTAAACATTAAAGCGTCTTGAGAGTCCATTAGTGTGCGTGGCAGTGTCTGACTAACTTTGGAATTCTGATAAGGCAGCATTTTGGTATTCCTGGTGCCACACCTAGTATAATCCCCATGGACTGTGGTAGGTCCACAAGATAAGCAAGCACTGCCCCTAACAACATGATCTAGTCCGTTCCTTCACTATTAGACCCCAACTGACTGTTATTGTGAACAAAATTAGAGGGTGTCATCCAACAGGAAGTTCACCAGCAGTCATGTACCTGGTTTCAAGGAGATGCTGGAGATGCCATTCATACAGACTGAGAGGTCAGCAGTGATGACAACAGCTAGTTAGTTTTCACTGACCACCTATCATTTATCTGGCACAATTGTAAAAGCTTTATATTTATTCATTTAACCCTAAACACCCCAGCATGTAGATATATTATAAAGTATTGCATAAGAAGACAACAAAGTTAGGGTTCAATCCCAGTCTGAGCCAGTGACCGAGCTCTTCATCACTAAGCTAAACTATCAGCATATGAGGAAAGTCAGCAGCAAGAAAGACCCAAATGCAGCTTCAGAGAACACAGACAAGTAAGGGACCAATATCCAGGCCTTAGAAAAGATGTCTATTCATATATCTGAGAAAATACAACTCCAAAAAAAGGAACAAGATGCTATGAAAAAGGGAAGTCAAGAGGAAAAAGACATGAAAATTGAGAGCTAAAATACAAAATTTAACTCAAGGGCCAGAAAATCAATTTGGAGAGATCTCCCAGAATGTCAAACAAACTTGACAAAGAATATGAGAACATGAATGACAGAGGAAAATCCAGGTGGTCAGTGTAATAGATGTTATGATAAGGGGTATCTACGAAAACGGAAGAAGAAAATTTCAAAAAACTACTAAAGAAAATCTGTCAGATTAAGAGTTGGTAAAAGATCTCATTAAGTGTCCAGTATAACTAATTAGTAACAATTTTAAAAGTCTCCCCTTTGGAATATTTTTATATAATTTCAGAATATTAAAAAAAAAAGGTCCTCAAAATTTCCTTGGAAGAAAAGAACAGCCCTTTACAAAGGAACAAGAATCAATCCAGCACCAGGCTATACATTCAAGGTGCTGGGAATTTGGAAGTCTATTTGCCCTCTACATTCTTAGGTTAACTGATCTTCAACCCAGACAAGAACCCATTAAATGCTTCCTTTGAGGAATGTACTCTAGCAAAACTAGAAAGAACACATAGAATCCAAGAAAGAATACATAGAATCCAGAAATAGTAGGTCCAACCAAGGCGGGCAATGAAAAAAAGCCCCAGGATGAGCACTGAGTCACAGCAGGGAAACAACTACCTAAAATGAGAGAAGCTGGACACAGTGACCTATATCTGCATGCAGTCCCAGCTACTCCAGAGGCCGAGGAAGGAGAGTGCTTGAGCCCAGAGTTGGAGGCCAGCCTACAACATAGCAAGACCCCAATCAAAAAAAAATAAATAAAATGGGAGAGGGTATAGGGACTTCAGAGGGCAAGGGGGCGAGTGATGCAAAACATGGTACAACCAGGAAAAAAGAAAAAGAAACATCTGGGTCTATGATGAAAGATTATTATTTTTTTCAAACCAAAAAAAAAAAAAGGTTATCATGAAGTTCAGGAAAGCAAAACATAGTGCACAGAAATCAGAATTCAATTATGAAACTAAATATATGGTAGTGGTTTTAAGCCACTGTTGGAGCACACATTTGCACTAATCAAGAAAGATCCAGGAATAGTGATCTTTGACCTGAGTGGTCCACAAGCCCTGAAATCACGAGTGTAGAGATGAGAACATTCTTCTACTGTATCACGTGCACCAACAGTAATGGTATTCAGTCTTTTTAAACTTACAGATCCAAATGATAGAAACTCAGTGGAATGTCACAGGTGATTACTAGAAAGAATGTGAACATCAATAACCCTGAAATTGTAGTGGCAAAGGCAGGACTCACACCAGGCAGGAGCTGAGGGTAGAGAAATTGAAATGAGCTGAGGCACACATGAAAGCAGATTTAGCTAGAAATAAAGTATATTACTGGCCAAGCACCGTGGTGAAAATCTGTAATCCCAGCAGCTTGGGAAGCTTAGACTGAGGGAGTCTGAATTCAAAGTCAGCCTCAGCAACTTAGAGAGGCTACGCGAAACCCTGCCTTTAAATAAAATACAAAAAAAGGCTGAGGATGTGGCTCAGTGGTTAATGCCCATGGGTTCAATCCCAGTACCCCCTCCAAAAAAAAAGTATATTACTTAAAATCATAAACACAGCCTACTAAGTACTTAAAATAAGGCAGGACTGGAAAACTAAAAATTCCTCATGTTCCTTCACATAAAGTCAATAAACAATTGCCTCGAGGTGCTGCTAAATACTAGAATAAGGAGGTACAGGGTTGCATCTGCTTTCATCCTAATCTTTATTTGACTTGTTATTTTACATAATATCATTTTAGTAAAAATCAAATTCTTTCATTAAAATGCTACTCACCTCTCCTGCCACTTGCTACTGGCACTCTGGCCTATCCTGGTGCCTACTGACATATCTTACTATATTTATGAGGCATACTCTCCATGAAGGACACCATAATGACACTCTTTAAAAATAAAACAAGGGCAGTTGTTACGACCCTATACTCCACCAGCCATAACTAAAGAAGAAATGAAATGCAGGCATTATTCAGACTGATTGACAAAATTATTGTTTCTCTCCTCTATTCTGCCCTTTACAAATCAACTGTGTCTCTTAAGCTCTAGGAAAATGACGCCACTTATTGAAAGGATGCCACCGCCCTCCAAGTCACCAGATGCTAATTTGCAATAATTACATTTAAGACTCTCAACTAAAAATCAAGACGGAATATTAACAAGGTCGGTGGCAAGGAGATATTGATAGGCAAAGCATGGGGCTTCAAATTACAAGAAGACATTTAATATAGATAAATATTTTTCAAATCTTCAGATCTGGCTTAAAAAATTAAACCCTGAGCTAGAAACCTGATTTGGCAATAGTTCATGTCAGGAAGAACAAGTTGGGGGAGGTTTTATCACTGATCAGAAGTCGATGGATTACTAGGGATGTAGCTCATAGGTAGAGCACTTATGCAGCATGAGCAAGGCCTTGGGTTCAACCCTCAGCACTGCAAAAAATAAGTCTGATGGAGATGTTTCCAAGGCTATCATAAACGATGCTCTAGAGCAACCCTGCTTCCCTACCCTCACCTTCCTGACCACACCAGTGGACTTCTGCAGTATCTGATGACAGTGCTCCCAGACAATGACGTAGCTGGGTCAGCAGTGGCACCCTAACTTAGCAATGCTTGCGAAACCATTTCACTTTTTTGTTAGAACCATCTCAGAACTGTGTGGAGCACCTGAGCTCTGGGAAACCCAAGTGAAGGGAACACTCTAGGCTTCCTATGTGGTACAACCCTACTGCTTGAAGAAAAAGGGTTCAGCTGCCAAATAAGGATTTTAGAACCAGTGTTTCAGTGCCTTTTGTTCTGATTTTATCAAATGAGTGGAAAACGGAATAATGAAAGTGCTAAAATTAATTACAACCTCGGGACTCACATGTTTATATGAGGCAAATATGAAAAGTATTTGATATACTGAGGTATTTTTTCCCCCTCCATTAATATGCTCACTGGCCTCTGTCTGATAGTATAAGTCCAATTGAAAAAAAAAAAAAAAAAAAGAACTTTTAAAGAACACATAGGAAAAACCAAGAATAAATGTCAGTTTAAAAACAATTTAAACATCAAGATATAATTAGAGACAATTTTTTTTCCAATTTGGCTTGTTGGTGAATGAAATCTTCCCTAGAACATAGAAGTCTATAGTTCTGCTTGATCCATTATTTTCAGAAATGCATGTTGTGACAGTAACAGGCTGCCTGCTCTCCTTAAGCCTCATTAGCTGGTGAGTGGAGGCCATGGGAGGAACCGTTCTACGGTACTTCCCCTGACCAAACCATGCCTAAAGTATTCCTGTTTTCATAGGCCTCTCTCAGTAATGCACTAAACAAGATTGAGTTCAGAGGGGACCATCAAATGGTAAAGGTTCTGAAAATACCTCAAAGAATGGTCAAAAGAAACAGGGATTTTCAACCTGTAAAAGAGATGATTAAGTAAGTGAAGAATTTAATCTAATTCAGCCAACATTCAGTGAGGTTCTGCTTTATGCTAGGTCCTGTGGAGAGTTCCAGTATCAACGAGATGCCACCTTTGCCCTTGTGGAGCTTATAGGACAGCAGTTTCCACACCTCACAGCAGTTAAATGAAATGGCAACCAAGAGTTGGGACCACTGAGAAAAAAAATTAAAAGACAGAAATGAGCTTAACAGAAGAAAAACTATACTTACAATGGTTGTTGACATTAATTCAGCTATTCATTTTAAACAATATTTATTGAGCCTGAATGACAATCAACAATAAAGAAATTGTTGGCAAAGATAACTTCAGGGTTAGATGGTTAACTACCTGGGAATGGAAAGAGGCAGAGGGGTTGGAGGTGGGAAGAGCAAGCAATAGGATAGGAACCATATAATGAAGACAAATTATTTCATTTCCCTAGCATTTTGTTGTTGTTGCATATTTTTATTGGTGTTTTATATGTAATAGTGAAATTCATTGTTACATACTCATATATGCACACAATAGAACAATATAATTTGGTCATTAGAACAATATAATTTGGTCATTTCCCTAGGTTTTATCCAGAATAAAGGATCTGAGATAGCTAATACATCAACAAAACAAACATAAAAGCCAAACACACATAAACTGATAGAGGGCCATGAAATGTATAAAGAACCTAGGATTGTGATCAAATTTTACACTTGAACTCTTTCTAAAAAAAGTTCAAGGAATTCCTGAGTCAAATCTGACTTAGACCAAATGAGCAAATCCTAGACTTCTGGATTTCATGCACTTGACAAACTGCCTTTCCCTCCCCTCAATAAAACAAGTAAACGCAAAGTAAAATATTTATAAAGACTATTTTAACGACAAGGAACAAAAGAGATTTTTAAAAATCTCAGTATAATGGAGCTACTGCATACATCTGGCTTCAGGAAACTATTATTGTCTTTGCTTTTCCTATTTTGCTGTAGATGAGCAAAAAATATCTTCCTGTACTAAAGACTGGCATTAGGGATCCAATGGGTCAACGCTTAGGTCCCTTCTGAGGGCCTCTGACTACACTGTCACTGGATTCCCAGTGCAAGAGCAAAACCCTTAAAGTCCACTGATAAACAATGGAATTCACAGGACTATAAGACACAGCACATTTAACCATGCCTTTTAATATCTCTGGCTACAACTCAAGAAGATGAGACTTTGGTGGGCAGAGGGGAGGGATTTCATAATTTCCTTTACTGATGGTGTCTGAGTCCTGAAAGGTCCATCCTGCCAAGACACTGATGTTCTAGACAGGACTCTTGTGCCTCTGCTGCCAGAGTTCTCTCATTTTAGGGTATTTAAAAGGCCCCTTTCATCATTTCTTAAGAAAGTATGAGAGATATATAGACTGCTAAGAAATCACGAAAAAAAGAAGCTTCCAACAAAGTCACAGGGATTTAGCTCACTTGCTGTCTGAGTAGTTTTGGGACAGAGTAGGTCAGGATTGCAAACTGGGATCAGGTTAATAGATCCTCACTGAAAAAAGCCATGCACCAGACTTCCGCACAGTTGGAATGACTGTGTGTGTGACTCCAGGAAGCTGCCTGCAATGCTAAATCAAACTCTAGGAGATGATGAACCCCTCTTTTTAGTTATCCCTCCAAGTTAAGTACACTGTAGGGGCTCCATAAAAAAAAAATAGGTTTTAAAGATTTTAACTCCCCTCAAAGAAAAAAATGCAATTCAGTCCTTGCTGAAATGATCAGGAATAAAACAGTGCTCTGGATTACTTAAAAGAGGTTACCTGACTCTCTAAACAGGAATAGTCAATAAGCAGAGGAGAGAATTAAAACACAATAAGATCACACAGCAAAGATTACACAGCTGGTCCATTTGGGTGCAACTGCTTTGTTTACAGGCTGACAAAGCAACAGAAAGCAAACTATAAGAGTGACTACCAGCCAGGTGTGGTGGTGCACGCCTGTAATCCTAGGGGCTCAGGAGTATGAGGCTAACAAGTTCAAGGCCAGCCTCAGTAACATGAAGAGATCCTGTCTCAAAACAAATAATAAAAAAGGGCTGGGGATGTTAGCTCAGTTGTAGAACACCCGGTATTCAATCCCCAGTGCGCCCCTCCCACCTCATACACAAGTGACCACCAATGGCAACAAATTGACTGAAGTAGCTTACACACTAGAAATGTTTAAAAGTCCAATGAAATACACTGAATCCTTATATTCACAGTTAGACACCTAGGCTGAATCAACCACTTACTCTCCCTAAACTGCTGTCGACAGATTTATGAAATGAAAATAATACCATCTCACCAAACTTCCCCACACAACTGTTCTTCGGAACAATGACAGAGCGCATATGGAAGTGCTTTGAAGATTACAAACCCATTTTTTTTTTTTTTGGTAATTCTTTTTTTTTTTTAAGAGAGAGTAATAGAGGGAGAGAGAGAGAGAATTTTTAATATTTACTTTTTTTTAGTTATCGGCGGACACAACATCGTTGTTTGTATGTGGTGCTGTGGTGCGCTGAGGAACCTGAACCTGGGCCGCACGCACGCCAGACGAGCACGCTACCACTTGAACCACATCCCCAGCCCCTACAAACCCATTTAGAAACACAATGGCTCATTATTTTTCAAATTTTTTGAGGGCTGTCTACTACTATAAACTCTTTTCCCTCCTTCCTTTCAGATTTTTTTTTTAACCAGGGATTGAACTCAGGGGCACTCAACCACTGAGCCACATTCCTGGTCCTATTTTGTATTTTGTTTAGAGAGAGGGTCTCACTGAGTTGCCTGGACCCTTGCTTTTGCTGAGGCTGACTTTGAACTCAAAATCCACCTGCCTCAGCCTCCTGAGCCACTGGGATTACAGGCATGCGCCACAGCTCTTTTTAGATTTTTTAAAAATTGTTCTTATCAAACATATATAAGCACTTTACAAATAGTCACTTATTATAAATAAACCGTATTATATACACACTATAATTTCCCCATTTCACAAAAGAAAATGAAGCATGAGTAGAATTCAAACCCAGGCAGTCTGCTCTGTTGCCCTTGCTCTTAACCTCTGCACTTGGTCACCTACAGTCATTAAGATTCTGATTACCAGTCCTTAGCCACCTCCAGCTGTCAAACACACTTGCACAACAGTAGAGCAGTCAGAGCCACTCAATTCACGTGTTAAAAGGAATCCTAGTGACTATTTCACCAAAAAAGACATATTTCTTTTCTTCTTTTCAATTGATTTTCAAAGATTCAGGAGACATTTTGTCAGAATACAGTTAGACAATTGTACAGAACTCTGTAGGCAAAGGTCTCTCCAAGGATATTCAAAGTCATCTTTTTAAAATGCAAATTAATTTTTTTTTTGTGTGTGTGTGTGTGTGCGCGTGCGCACGCATGCTGAAGACTGTACTCAGTATTCAGCCCTGCACCTGACATATGCTGAGCACCCAATTTGTTGAAAGACTAAAATTTCTAATTTATTATCAGGCTCAGATCCTACAATTCTGGAAAAAGAAATCCAAAAATAGATTAAGTAACAATATTTATTAACAGCCCTGGTGTCTAAACATTTAATCATGTATTCTTCTTCATAAAAATGACTCCATGCTCTAGTGTGTGTGCATACCCACATGCGTGGTTTTTAAAAAAACCACAAAACCCATAAACTCTGAATGAAGACAGACTGAAAAACAAAAAAATAAGCATAAATATAAGTTCTGATATTTTCTTTCTGAACCCAGTGCACAGTCTTTGATATATGGTATTAAATCTATTTAGTACTACCTCAGTCTTTTCCTATTGCAATCCATGCCCCAATCATGGTATAACACTATTCCCACCACTCGAGAAGGAAGGCTTGCCCCTGTGCTGACTTAGCACCAGTCTGGGTTTAGGCATGGGTAGCAAAAAGGAATTGCTTGAAATTAGCCACAATTTCTGCATTTCAGTGTTTATACAGACATACACACACACATACACACACACACACACACACACACACACACACGTCAGTAGTAGTGTCCCATGCCTGCAATCTCAGTTATTCAAGAAGCTCAGGCAGGAGGATCACAAGTTCAAGGCCAGACTTGACAACTTAGCAAGACCCTGATTTAAAATAAAAAATAAAAAGGTTCTGGGATACGGCTCAGTGGTAGAGCACCCCTGGGTTCAATCTCCAGTATCAAAAACAAACAAAACAAAATAGACCTACACAAAATAATAATAGATAGGATGAAGTATGAGTGGAGCTCGTCATGCTATGAGAATGGCAGAATGTTAAAAAAACTGCTGAAGGGGCTGGGGCTCAGTGGCACAGTGCTTGCCTAGTATGGGTGAGGCACTGGGTTTGGGTTTGATCCTTAGCACCACATACAAAAATAAGCATATAAAATAAAGGCATGTTATCCATGTATAACTACACAAATTTAAAAAAAAACTGCCGAAGATGAACACTAATATCGTGGGGTTTATTTTCATATTGTCTTTACTTTGCATATAACTTGGATTTTTCCATAATAAAATTTTGTTTTTAACAAGCAACACGGCAAGGTAAAAAGGAGTTTGTGGATCTCAGATTTTAGGAGATTAGGTCATATGCTGGCAGTCAGAGAAACTACAAACAGAAAATTCTTTTCTTTCTTTTTTTAATTAAAGCTTTAGGGTTATAGTAGACAAACTCACATACACACATGGAAATTGATTTCAGTTCATGACCATCCCCTTTTCCCTCCCTCTTCTTTTCTTTTTTTTCCCCCCAGTACTGGGGACTGAACCCAGGGGCGCTCTTACAGAGAGCAACAGGGTCTCACAAAGTTGCCAAGGCTGGCCTCAAACTTGCCATTCTCCCACCTCAATCTCCCTAGTGGCTGGGATTACAGGTGTTCACCACTGCACCCAACTAGAAACCCTCTTGTAAAATTTCTTTATTGTTAACTGACTTTAAATATACCCTCAATAATATCAACCACAACTACTTTTTCCAAATAATTAAACAAACAACAACAAAAAAAACATTATTCAATGTGACAGTCAAGGATACCTCCTGACGACATGGGGTACTGCCCTGGTAGCAGGTGAACCTGCATATTCTCCTCTCACAAGGAAGACCAATGTCCTCCTCTCCTGTAAGTACTCTGGTCACCCTTCCTGAATGCTCCCATGGACAGGTAAGGTTTTTCTTAAGAAAGCAAGCTTTATTTTCCAGGAGGAAAGCAGGCATTTGAGGGATTGGATGGCAGGATGTGGCAAAGGTCTCTCAGTTCCCTAGTCCTTATCACATGGGTAGGTTACACATTCATGTTCAACCCTGAGGAGAAATCTTAGCAGGAAGCTGAGTCTGTAACAGCTATGTGAGTGACACAGTGATGTCTACCCAGCCAAAATCAAAGAGGTTAAGACTCAGAATCTTGATTCTAAAAAAAGAAGGAGCTCTAAATACAAACAAGACCTTTCAACAACTCCACCCAGTCCTTCAACTAATACAAGAGAGCCTTTTCTGCAAGGAGAAATGTACTTGGCTCTGGGTAAGTCTAGAATCAGCTTTGCCCTCAAGGAGATTACATTCTTAAAGATGAATCAGATATAATTAAAACTAACCAAAGGACCAGGTGACAAGAACTAGAACAGAAGTATAACCAGAGCTACGGGAGCAGAGGAAGGGCAGCCAACCTTGCTGACAAGGCTCTGTCTGCACGGTGGACATGTGAATGGTACAGAGAATCCCCAGCCAGCACATGATGGCCAGAGAAGGCACTCCAGGTAAAGAGTACAGACCAGCCAAGGTATAATTTTTTTTTCTTTCAGAAATACACAGGCAGCAGTTTTTCATTCTAAGTAGCACTTCTGAGAAAAGAGTGGCGATGGAATGGACAACTCCTAAGAGATTTAGACGCCTATTGTTTGGGGTGCTCATTTAATTAACTCTGCAGTTCTTTAGTAAATGTGAAGCCAAAGGATAACTCAAAATAAGAAAAGAATGGATTACAGAAGATCCAGATGCTTGCAAAAAAAAAAGTCCCCAAGGAACTCTTGTCCCATTTTCAGTTCAGAGAGGGAAACAGGGAAACAGACTGGCAGGAGGCTTTATGCAAATTAAAATTGTAATCTTAGGCTGGGGCTATAGCTCAGTGGTAAAGTACTTGCCTCAGATGTGTGAGGCACAGGGCTCAATCCTCAGCACCACATAAAAATAAATAAAGATACTGGGTGTTCATCTACAACTAAAAAAAAAAAAAATTTAAACTGTAATCTTACACAAAAATTTTTCAAAAAATAATAAAGTAGAAACCTGAAAACATGCAGTAAGGAAGAGATCTCTAAAAGACTGCTGGTCACCTTCTATTGAAAAATCACACTTCTGTGTAATCCTGTCACTCTCCTGGGTGCTTGAGATCACAGGGAAATCTGCCATCGCTCTCTAGGCACAGAGACTGACCAAAGAGCCACCACTTTTGGCCCACTGATACCAAGGAGCTCCCTCCTAATAAGAAAGAAACCTGTCATTCAATCATTTACAGGAGCACCCGACCCTCCAAACACTGGGATCCTGGAGGTCAAATGGAAATGCTGATCACAGATGCCAGGGAACCAGATGAATGAATTCCATGAAGCTCCTACAGGTTGACTTTGGCAAGGACAAGGGCAGAAGCAGGTCTATCCCAGGCAAAACTGCCAATCATTTCAAGTTTGTTTTTGGTTTCATAGCTTTCCTTCTTTGAAAGGACAATTGCCAAATTTATCTCTAGCTCAGACTTCAATCCTGAACTATTATAGAACTAAATTTTCTAATTTCTTCTACCTATCCACTTACAGGTAGACATGGGCATCTCAAACTCCACAGATCCGAAGCCCTACTCCTGAACTATGCCCTGCCACTCCCAACCAGAGCCACTCACAGCACTCCCCGTCTCAATAAACAGCAAGCCACCTTTCCTGTGGCTCAGGACAACATCTTTGCAGTCATCCTTGATGTCTCCTTTTCCCATTTTGCATCTGTATTATTGTATGTTCTCCCTTTAAAATGCACCCACAACTAAAGTATTTTTCACCACTGTTGCTACCCACCCCTGGTCTGCCACCATTATCTCTCACCTAACATACTGCAGTCAATTTTAAATGGTCTCCTTTCTTCCTCCAGAGGCACACCAGCCCTTCTAATTTATCATGTACACAATACTGAGTGATCCTTTTGAAACCTAAGTCAAATCATGTCTTTTCACTTCCCAATGCCCTCCCAGGGCGCCCATTTCCTTTTGTAAGAGACAAAGTCTTTGCAATGATTGGTAAGACTGTAGGTAGCAACCTCCCTCAGTTACTCTCAGTCCTCTTCTGTTATCTTCCTAACCTCTGCACCCCTTACTTGCCCTGCTCTGGCCACCCTGGTTTCCTTATGTTCTTTGAAACTGTAAACCATACTCCACCCCAGGACCTTTGTCTCTCAGCCCTTTCCTACACATAGCTAGGCTCTCATTGCTTTGAAATAAGTATCCTTCTCTTGATGAAGCAAATCTTGACCATCCTTTTAAACTACAGTGCACAGGCTAAACCCCTCTCCAGTGCCCCCTGTTCTGTTTTTCTGCATCACTTGCCATGTTCTAAGAAACTACCATTTACATAAAAATTATTAATGATTCATCTGTCATCAGCATTTGTGAATGGAAACTTTGCAAGAGCAGTAATTGTTTGTTTTATTTTGGAAGACAGCTGGCCTATAGAGGGCAACTGATTCATTTGTTAATAAGTAGAACCAACAGATGAGGTGAGTCAGAGGTTTTGGGAATTCAAAATCCTGGAAGTAGAGCGGTCCAGGTAATCACAAAGAGTGGCCACAGGTATGGACTATGGAGTGGGGTAGAGTGAAGGAGGAAAATAATGAGGGAGAGGGCAAAGACAGCAAGGCAGAGTTGCTGAATAGCATCTCTATATCCCAGAATACTTAAATTGCACAGGATAACAGCAGAAGGTGGAGTGACAAAGAAAATTGTGATCCAGTTGTACAAATCTTTGAGGAATATGCAACCATATCCTAGAGAACAAGAGCTACAAACAGCTTTTAAAGAAACTGTATATTTATAATATCCATATATGTTTATAAAAGCAGATATTTACTTCAAAATAAAATTTAAAAAGCCCTGAATTATGGACTACCAGTTTTACAATGCATGCTATTACTCCAGGGAAGGAGAATTACAGCAAATTTCAGAGAGGGGGTAATATACAACCCTGAGTCACCATATGAGGTATTCTAACTGCCTCCTCAAGAGCTTACATGTCCCAGGGCTCCTAAAATACAGAGGAACTGACCTTTACATGGGGCCTGCTGGTTTAAAATGGTTTACTTTAGGCCTGCTTCACCTATTCTCTAGTAGCCTTTATGGATGGAGCCTAGTTTGTTTGTTTTTTTTTTTGTACTGGGAATTGAACCCAGGTGCACTCAATCACTAAGCCACATCCCCAACCCTTTTTCATTCTGAGACAGGATCTCGCCAAGTGGCTTAGGGCCTCACCCAGCATATATTTTAACAAGTATCCCCCTCCCCAGATAATTCCAACCCTGAAGTTTGTGAGCTCTGTGGCTATCAACTTATTCATTTGTTTACTCAACAAGTTTTCAAGGAGTGCTCCTCTTGTGCCAGGCTTTATACTTTCAGGAGCTGAGAAGAAGAAGAGAGCAATGGCAGTCAAGAGACCTAAGCCTGCCCCCAGGGCTGGGGGCCCACTTGGAGAAGAATGGGGGAAATTGGGAAGGCCTAGATCAAAGGAAGAAGGTGTGTGTGGGGGGGGAGAAAACATTCAAAGGAAAAACCATAGAAACTTGGGGCTATTGGGGTGTGTGAATGAAGGAGGGAAGGTACCAGGAGCCCTCTAACTTGGAGCCTGAATAAATGGAAGTGAGCACACTAATGGTCAAAACAGTGAAAGCTGTGTTGACAGTACACTGAACCCACAGTGTGGCAGGACTGCCCAGTGGACATGGTCCAGAGATGGACAGACTCTTCAGACTATAAGCTACCACTGAGCTTCAGGGACAGAGAAGTCCCCTGAATACAGATGACAGCCCAAACTATTTTATCCCTCCCTGTAATTTTATTTCTAGCTTGATACATTCCTAATCTATATTTATAGGATTTTATTGACGTTTTTAGTAGGAAAAACTATTTTATTCCAATTAACTATATGACAGCACATATTACTTTTTTAACTTATTTATTGCACCCAGCCTATTTATATAATATAAAATGTGCTTAGAAGTGATTAGCCTGTGAATAGTCCCTTCCTAACAGATATGTTAAAACTAAAATAGAACAAGTTTTACAAAGTTTTAAGGTCAACAGTAATAGTTCAGCATCATGGTAATCCACTGAGTCTGAAATATCCTTGAGTAATTTATGATAATACAAACAAATTAAATATTTAAGGTCAACCAGCACACAAAAAGCTTGTTCTGGCAACACAGACCTTTGCAGTCAACATAATTATTATTGCACAGGTTGTTATGTCCATGACAATCACTAAAGACAGCTCTGGATAAGCTGGACTGTCTTGATTACCAACCATAATGATGAGGTTCTAGCTAGTAGAGTTATATTTAATGTCTAGAAGTTCACTCTCTGTGGATATATTCTGAATGAGCTTACTTCATACACACACCCCACACACTGAATAACTGCCCAGATTTTGTTAAAACCATTTAAAAATGTAAAATGAAGAAAACAAATGAATAATCCATATTGGGGGTTCTTTGTGTTCCTTTTTTCTTTGAAAATGTGCACAGTATTCTGACAACAAGAAGTTCTGGGGACGGGCTTTTCTCAGTGATTCAGCAAGTAAATGATACCTACCAGTTAACTACTAGACTGAGCCCTGGATCTGAATGACCTAGACTTCCTGGAAACAGAGGTTTCCAATTTCACCATGGTGCCATGGTCCTTTAACACTTTAAAGTGAATCAATAATGTGGAAGTTATCAATGAGCTCCATTACAGAGTCTTGAAAACTCCACTTGAATCTAAGGTGTAAGGCATTATGGGAGCATTCATATTTTAAAAGCAGGTCTGCTGGCCCTCTTTGGTAAAAGAGGACAGCTCTATCTGATTAAGGCTGCCCCATTAGTAAAGAGCAACCAGAATGTTCTGGTGCAGAGGAGACAGAGTTTCACTTCCAGTCCTTGCCACTCCTGACCCCATGATGAAGAAGCCTCTGGTTCCTGTTCCAATCCCATAGCTAAGCCTGGACACAAAGGGGAGGAAGCAGGTGCAGAATGGTTTGCAATGTAATGGCAAGTGTTGGATTACAGGTAGGGTTTCCTCTCCTTTAAAGATCTCCTTTGGGGATATAAACACCTTGGGAGATGAAGTGCTATCAGATTTAAAATACTAATGTAATCAATCCTCAAAGCTTTCGAGGACACAAGCAACTGAATTCAAAGAACTTCTTTCTCCTTAGCTGTAAATGAAACCAAAACATCTTTACTGTTCCTCTATGTGCAGACCCATTCAGCCAGCCTTGACCTAGCTGTTTCTACCTACAAACAATAGGGAAAGAAGCAAAATCTACAGCTTGGCTCCTCTCCTTATGACCTAGCGTCTGGTTTTCAGCTTGATCTGAGCATCTGGTTATTACTGCTCCAACAGTGTGAGCAAAAATTCTAACACAACAAGCCATTCATTGAGCCCTTACTGTGTGGAAGGCAACATTGTTAAGCACCTGACATGAAATGTCTGCACCAAGATTATTATTGCTTTATCATTATTTTTATTATCTTAACTAAGGTCTGAAAAGGTTAGGAGACTTGCCTGATGAGACAAGCAACTAATAAAGCGGCACGGGCAGGACCTAAACCCAAGTTTATCTATCTAAATCCTTTGCCCTTCAGTACCAAATACATCACAGAGAGTAAGAACTGCAGGGAATGTTCCTCCCCAGGTTACCCTTGAAATGACCTTGCCTGGGTTACCAGTTTTAGTCAGAAACCAGTTCCAGCTGTAAATCACCTAAATGAAGAAATAAATCATTAAGTCATACCACACCCTGGATCTTTAAGCTGAGTCACACAGAGATCCATTTGCACTGTGCAGTTTCAGCCTTTGGCCCTCTCTTGCATTTTTTTTTAATGGTTGTAGATGGACAGCATGTCTTTATTTTATTTATTTTTTTTATGTGATGTTGAGGATAGAACCCAATGCTAGGCAAGTGTTCTGCCAATGAACTACAGCCTCAGCCCCTTTCTTGCTTGCATTCTTTATCCAATGCCTGACCTGTCCTCCCTGCCCCACAGGCTGTTCAGAATTGTGTCCACACCACAGGCCATTTTTGGCAGTCCATGGTGGACGGTGCATGTGTGGTAGGATAGGAGAAGAGGCACCAAAAGGCAAGAGACCTATTTTGCTACAGCCTTGGCTCCCAGTTTTCCAATGTGTGCCTACACATGTGGTCACAAAAGGGCAATGATGTCACTGTTCTACTGACCTGGTTTAAAGAATTAATTGTGGTCTATTCTTCAAGGTTGAAGCTCTCCTTTCAGAAGGAACTTTGTGTCACATTATAGGAGCTGAATGGCAAGCAGATCCAATTCCTACAGCCCACTTCCTCCTCAGAGGAAGTAATGTGACTCACAGAAAGGCCAGAGTAGCAGAGACATCTGGACATTCTTACCTGCCCCTGGCTCCTGACCAACTTGCCATGCTTCTTTAGACTGCTCTAGCACCAGCTGTCACTAACCTGGAGGTACAAAGGGGTGAACCAAGGAAGGGTACCAAGCACGAAGGAAGCCAGCTCTGCGGCCACCAAGTCAGAGGGAAGTCAGATGGCGGGGCTCAGCAATATAGAGGTTTGGAAAAAGCAAGGGGACAGGCAGGCAGAGAAAAGGACTTGAGAAACACCAAGCCAGTGCAGGCAGAGGAAGCTGGAGAGAGGTGAAGGGCTTCCGGGATCCCAGCTGCACTGCCTTGTGAGTCTCTGGGGACACTCACAAATACAAACATATATTTCTTTTCAATTACTGCCTCCTCATATGGTTTATTCTAGAGTGATCCTGTCCACCAAAGATCTTTAACAGCCTCTTTTCTTCCACTCTTAACCAGTTATTATGGGGGCCAACCTTTGTACACCAGCATTTGGATGTTTCTAAATTTGTGTATTTCAATTCTGGCTACACACACACACACACACACACACACACACACACACACATCACATCACATCACAAACTTTAAAAAAAATAACCCGGGGGTGCTGGGGTTGTGGCTCAGTGGTAGAGTGCTTGCTTAGCACACGTGAGGCACTGAGTTCAATCCTCAGCACCACATAAAAATAAAGGTATTGTGTTTACCTACAACTAAAACATACATTTAAAAAAAAAAATTAACCTAGAAAATTGTAAAGAAAAGCCAGGGATGAGATCCACTGAACCAGATGAAATCTACCAAGTTTCCCAGTGTGGTCAAGAAAAGCAAATTCAACCATGTACAATGATGCGTACCAGTAGTTCCGGCTACTATGGAGGATGAGGCAGGAGGATTGCAGTTTCAAAGCCTACCTAGCCAACTTAGTGAGACCCTGCCTCAAAATACAAAAGGATAGGGATGTAGCTCAGTGGTAGAGTGCCCCTGGGTTCCATCCAAGTAAACCTCTCAATAGATACACAAGCAAATTCAAAAGCACTAAGAGCATCTCTTGAAAGTTACAAAATATAAACCTACAGAAGGCACCTCAAAATTCCTGTAGTTGGGTTACATTTCATTGTTCCATGTTTTAAAACAATGGAATAGTCAGGCATAGCAGCGGCTTGAGAGGTTGAGGCAGGAGGACTGCAAGTTCAAAGTCAGCCTCAGCAACTTACTGAAGCTCAAAGCAACTCCGCGAGACCCTATCTCAAAATAAAAAATAAAAAGGGCTAGGTTCAATCCTTGGTATCTGCAACCCCCCGCCCCCAAAAATATAATGGAATGTGGACACCAAAAGTGTCAAATGTTTCATTGAAGCTAATCTGAATGTCTGTTCCTCCCAAACTCATACTGAAATAAAATTCCCGTTTTTACAGGAGTAAAAAGTATGACTATGAAGAGAGGATTAGGTCACAACAGCTCCACCATCACAAATAGACTATGCCTCACTGCACAGTGGGCTCACTATTTAAGGGCAAGTCTGGTTCCCTCTTTGTATGGATGGGTGAATCTTTCCTTTCCCCTCTCTGCTTCTGACACCATTACCAAGGGAGAAATGCTCTACACTCTTTCACTGGGCCCTTCCAACATGATGTTCTGCCTCACCTTGGACCTAGAGTGATGGAGTCAGCCAAAAAAAGATTAAACCTCTGAAACAGTGAGCTTCAAATAAACTTTTCCTCCTCTAAATGGTTCATATTGAGTATTTTGGTTACAGTGACACAAAAACTGACTAAACCACCTATAAACAAATCACCCTGTTATCCAAATAACAATCTCCTATGTTTTTCTGTGTTGAGATTTTGGATTCCTATACAACAGGATTCTTAAAGGGGAACAGATTTGTAATTTCAATATGAGCCTAAGCAAAAGTCTGCATAGCGTAAAGTTACTACCAAAGGGAACCACGCAATCCCTCAAGTCGGGCTTTGAAGTCTTAAATGGGATTATCAATGCTGGCCAGAGCCCAGAAGTTACTCAATTTGGAGGGTGAGGAGGGAAAGCAGCAGAAGGGCGTGAATGACCTTAAAGGTAAGGTCTAAGTAATCACAGGACAGTATGATGTAATTTACTTCTGCAAAAGAAAAGAAAATGCTTTCTCCACCAATTAGAGATTTAAGAGTAAGTTTTAGTCGAAACAGTCTCCAAGAGTTCCCTAAATAAAAGCAAATGTGCTTAAAAGAGAACACATCAAAGAGTTATTGCCCATTAACACAGAAAATGGAAGTGTTTTTCAGATCTTTCTCAACTGGATTATTGGCTAAAAGTGCAGTCCCTCAAAATAGAACCATAAGTGAGTTTTGGTGGGATGCAGGCAGAAGCTCAGATTCTGGTACTGCTAACAGGAACAAAATCTGCATGATGGCAGAGTAAGGGGAGCCTGAAGAGCCAGGAAGGAAGAGAAGAAAGGCTCAAAAGAAGGAAGGGCTCTGAGCTGACCCCCAAACATACGTGACCTACTTTTGTTTTGTTTTGGTAGAGGGGATTGAACTCAGAAGCACTCTACCACTGAGCTATATACACACTTTTTATTTTTTATTTTGTGATAAGGTCTCACTAAGTGCCAAGGCTAGCTTCGAACTTGTGATTTTCCTGCTTCAGCCTTCTGAGTCACTGGGATTACAGGTGTGCACCACTGTGCCCAGCCCTAGTTACATATCATCAGGTCTGTTCTTAGGAAAAATCATCTTCTTCCTAATAGGATATTCTCATATTGATGCCTAGAAATGCAAACCAACATTCTGCCAGTCACTTCTCCATATCTTCAAGTTCTGTATCTGCAGATTCAACCAGCCAAGGATCAAAAAAATTTGAAAAACAAAAACTGTATATGTACTGAACACAGATATACTTTTTTTTGGTCATCATTCCCTAAACAATATAGTACAACAACTATTTATGTAGCCTTTACACTGCATTAGGTGTTATGAGTTATCTAGAGGTGATTCAAGTATGTGTAAGGATGTCCACAGATTATATGCAAACACTATACTACTTAATACTAGGGACTTGAGCATCTGTGGATTTTGATATACACAAAGTGTCCTGGAAATAACTTTCTGTGGATACTAAGGAATATATTTCCTTTTTACAGACATCATTGTGCTTTCATCTTATGTCAAATAGTACTTATAACATGTTCTGTTTTTCTTGGCTCTGATCAGTCTAAGTCAAGTAGAAATCCTAGGCTCTCTTCCTTTAATGGCCCCAGAGTATTCCCTCTGAGAAAACTGAGAACAAAGAAGCTATGCCATTATGTCAAGGAAAGGCAAGTTTTGCTACTCTCAGGGCAATTCCACCCTGAGAGTGGCAACTATAAACACCATTCACAATCAACAAAGGTGCTTCCAAGGACCCCAACACCCCCGGCCACTACAGTCTTCTGGGGACATGGATTCCCCAGTCACGGACCCTGTGAATCACAGACATCAAAGTTATAAAACAGCTAACCATGTATGTGTTAAAAATGCTTTCATGAGAGGACTTTCTGTCCTCTCATGAAAGGAGGGAAGGAAAGAAGGAAAGGCGGTGGGGAGAAAGAGTCAGGATTAATGATACTCAAAGAGAACCTCCAGTGTCTGAAATAAGCACAGTACTATTATTAAATGTGTACTTAGTGGTTAATGGTCCATTGGTCAAATGAATAAAATAATGAAATATTAACTCTTTTGTAATTTGCTTTTTGCACCTAGGCACAAAGTCTTTTATTTATCTTCCTCTCTGGGCATTTGTTTTCTGTCTTCACCGTCTTTGGCAACAGTATCAAATAGAAGTTTCAAAGATGACTTCTGTGTTACTGGTAAACACCAATAACAAACTAAATCACAAATGCCCCACTCTTCTGTTTTTCCTGATTAAAATGTCTCAGCTCAAACCCTCTCTGCCTGCTTTACACCTCATTCTTTGGATTGTTTGCTTATTTGGGTTTATACTTTCAAACCAGCTAGATTCCTTCCCACTTGAATCACAGTCCCACTTCTGCACAGTCTACAACTGCTGAGGTCCAGGAAGATATCTTCAAAGGTTGTGCATCAAGGGAGCTGAACCCAGGTGTTCTTCCATTGACCTACACAGATTGATCACTTTACTTCCCTGACTCACAGGTTTCAGTAAGGAAGTCCTGAATTTTACAGTGCCCTTTTCACAAACACCTGTAAGTGATTTTAATTCATGCCCTCAATTGTTTGCCATTCACAACATACTTACAAAGTCCATCAATATAACACAAATGTAAAACATGTCCTAATCTTGGCACTTTCCATCATGCTTAGATTTATTGCCCCTCCTTCCTGTTCCACACCAACTTTCCTTCTTCTATACTGAGTCCACACTTCTCCTGCCTCTTTCAACCCCCCACCTCTCTTTCTATGTCCTTCTCAGTAATGGTATGAATCCTTAAAATAACCATCTATTGGTCAAGGAGCAAATCATCTTTCTTGCCTCATGAAACCCTTATTGTAAATTACTTGCACATCTTAATCTTAACCTTCTTCTGAGGGGACTCATTCATTGCTTTGTGCATCCACGTGGGGACCGCACACTGAAAAGCATTCATGTTTCAAGTTCTTCACTCAGGGCTGCGCAACTCACTAAGCATGAGAGGAGACCTCACAGACAGGTAGTGGATAGAAGACAAGGAGCAAGATAAGTGAAGGGTTCCTGCTGCTCTCTTTCTTCAGATTATGAGACTGATGGCTTACCTACTGAGATAGCAAGGCACCTGCTGCTCTGTTCTTCAATGCTGACACTTCAGTGTTACATGAACACCAAGATAATGGACCAAAGTGGATCATACCTCAGGATAATTCATTTGAACCCCTTTTTGTCTATGGTTGTATGTACGGATATTAAACTCTAGAAGTAAAATAGGATTCAACTCTTTGCAATTTAAAAAATGTTAAACATTTAAGAAAAATTAAATGTTTCCCATTTGTTGATAGGGTAACCATCACATGCAATTCATTGAACAAATATTTAATGAATGCCTTTTATTTAAAAGCACTTCTGCCAGTTGCTGGGAACACAGAAGACAAGATAGAATCCCTTTCCTTAAGAACTCTGAATTGAGTGGGGATTCAATTAAGTAACAGAAGTAACAACACTGTTGAAAGTGCAAGCACAGGGAATACATTTAGGGTCCAGTCAGGGTGCAGTAGTCTCAGCATACTAGGTCATATTTAAAGGCTAGATATAAGCATCAGAAATGAGGCAAGGGACTCAGCCTGATTCTATGGGGGCTGCACAGCACAGTCCTGCTGGGGATATAATCTAAGGACAGAAATAAAGATGACTCAGGATAAGGCAAGCTCTCCAATCAAGTGTTCTGAACAATACCAGAACCAGGAGATCAGAGCTCCACAGAAAAGAAGGGGGTTCAAGAGGAGGCGGGTTCCTTACCATGGACACATGGTATGGAAGGTATTCTTGCCAAAATACCTGAACAGAGCTATAAAAGGACAGCAATGGTCAGATTACAGAAGAAAAATCATAGGAAACAAAAAGAGAGGAAAGACTCGGGAAGGCAGTTTGGGATGCCTAAGCTTCATAGAACAACTCTGTCACATATATGTAAAATATATTACTACAAGGTACAGTGTAAAGAATTCTAAACTAGTAGCCAAGAGACCTATTACTGGTAAGATTATCATTCTTTCAAATGAAGTGGGTGGACAAGAGCAGGATCCATGCATGAGCTGGGAAATCCATCTAACAGCTTACAACCAGCATTCATTTTCTTTACTTTCTTAAGTGAAATAAAACAGAACACAACACATTCTGCTATGTGAATCACTCATAAGGAAAAACATTGTTTTGTGAAACATTCACTTTAAATATGTAGCACAGTGCTTGATCAAGATGTAAAACAAGTTTTTTTTTACTGTAGGATCCAAAGTCTGAAAAGAACTAGACCAGAGAACTTGTAAGTTTTCTTCAAATTCTAAGATTCTCACTTATAGCCACTAAATTCTAACCTATTTTAGTTGAGAATCACAAGCAAAATTTGGAAATATCAGAGAGCAAAGTTTGGGAATACCATAAGATAATTCAAATCCAAAACTAAAGATGACAGAAGACTTCAGGAAGTTAACTATGCCTTACATATGAGGCAACTCAGACACACCTACTTGCTCAGGGCAAGGGTTCTTTCGAAAATCTTTCATTTTAATGCTACAGAAACTTTTGAATAACATACTCAAAGTAGAATTTTTATGTTTCACTTAAAAAAGATCTAATGCCAACCAACCTTACATTTTAATACCTATTCCAATGGCAAATTCTAGCAATCTGCACATACTTTTGAAACCCTTTCCTGAACAGGTGGCTTTTAACTACTTGTGGATTCTGACTCAATACATGAGCATATGATAAATTCTCATTTGCCTAAACCAATTTCCAAAAGCTATATACTCTAAATGAGGACATCCCATCAGGACTTCAGAACATGACAAGCCATTTCCCAGAAAGGCAATGGGTAATTTATGAACCTATGTATAAACACAAATGGAAACAAAATCATTAACACTGGCCATGCTTATGAGTTGAACAAACAAGCTTTAGATAAGAACTATAAAAAGGTCTACAGCAACACAGTGCCTATTGTGTTTATTCTGAGGACTCTTTCCTCTGAAGAAAACCAACCTCTGTATAGACATGACCTCAAGTATCTTCACCAATTACTGCTGAGGTAGGTGAGAAAGGTGACTGACATCTAAACTGGAGCACAAGCAGGTGACCTGATTTGGCCACAAAACTCAGGTTTTTGCTTGTGTTACCAGGTCTAGCCCCTAAATCATGAACCCAGATTGTGCCTGGTACATAAAAAGGCCCTCAATACTTTCCAGTCCTTCCATGAGTACTAATTCAAGGTCAAGACATTCCCCACCCCTGTATGATTCAAACTCATTCTGGGCTGTTTACTGAGGCTCTATGAAAGGTGCCAGGTCACCAGCTAACTTCCTGTCCAAACAGTGCCAGCTACTCTGCTCCACTGGGAGGCAAACTCTTCATACCATCCGACCCCCCAACTGTCTGTAACGCTGCCCAGGCTTTGCTCCAAGGGCACACTTCACAATCAGAAAGTCTTCGAGGCCATCCCATCTGGCCTCCTGTTTCACGTGGCCGAAACAGAGGTCTAGAGACTTATGTCTTGCCCAAGGTCACTTCTGCCTAAGGACCTTCAGTCTTGATGGCCAGCTCATACAAACTAAGCACGAAACAAGTTGGTTCTCTTTGCCCAGTACTTAGACGTCCCCACGCCGCCACTTGCGGTGGCCAGAGCCACAAAAGACCCAGCCCCAAGACCTGCGGCACCTGGGCGTGCTACAGCGGCACAGCGCCGGGATCTAAGCTCTCCAGCAACCCGAGTGCTGGCAGGTTTGAAAGAGGGTGAAAACAGGACACGAGTGGGGACGAAATGCGAATCCTCAGCCACCTGGGGTTCTCTACTCGCCCCAGTCGGAGATGAGAGGCCCCTCTCCCTGAAGACCGCCGAGGAGACCCCCACCCGCCTGTCTACTGCTGCAAGCCGGGCCTGGTGACCCCCGCCAGGCTCACCGGGTGCGCAGCGCCTGCCACGCGGCATCGATGTCGGCGTAGAGGTTCTTCTCGGAGGGTTTGCCTGAGCTGACGCCGTAACCCGAGTAGTCGTAGGAGAAAATGTTGCAGTTGATGCGCGAGCCGAGGCCGATGTAGAAGCTGCACATCTGGCCCAGGTCCACGGCGTTGCCGTGAGAGAAAAGCAGCGTGTAGCGGCTGGAGGGCGCGCAGCGCACGAACATGCAGCCGAGCCGGTTGTCCCGGGCGGTGCGCGAGAAGAAGACCTCGACGGCGTCCAGCTCGCGCTGCGAGTACTGCCAGTCGGCGCGCTCGCTCAGGTGCAGGCTGCACGCGCCGGGCCCCGCGCCCGCGCCCTCCTCAGGCTGCTGCGGCGCCGGCTGGGCCGCAGCTGCCGGAGCCGGAGCGGGGGCCGTGGAGGGCGCGCCGGGGCCGCGCTGCTCGGGCGCCAGGACAGTGTAGGTGGGCTCGGGCGGCAGGAAGGCCAGCTTGGCGGCGATGCGGCTCGGGCAGGGCGGGCAGCAGAAGAGCCAGCACAGCTCTCCCAGCGAGAAGCCGTTCATCCTGGGGCCTGGCTCAGGCATCCGGGCGGCCTGGCGCCCGCCGGCGACCCGGCTGGCTGGTGGCTGACGGGGAGGAGGGAGCGCGCGGGCGCGACAAGGAGGGCGGCTGCGGCCCGCCCGCGGCGAGAGGGAGGAGCGGGAGGGCGGGTCAGCGGCTGCCCCGCGGCCCGGGCGACGCGCGGGCGGCCGGGGCCCGCGCGCGGCACACAAAGCCGGCGGCGGCCAGGGCCGGCTGTGCGCGCCGCCCGCGCTCCCGCACGCCCGCCGCCGCTTCCGGGTTACCGCGCCGCGGCGCCCCCGCGGGACGCGCAGGGCGGCTTCTGGGGCGGGGCTCCCCGCTACCCGCCTTGGGCCGCCGTGCTGGGCGCGGGCGCCTGCCTTCCCGGGCCTGGAGAGCGCGTCCTCGTGCCTCGTGCTGGAGCGCTACTCCGGAGAGCTGGGCAGCTGGGCTGATACTGCGAACGGACTGGGAGGGGGACACAGGCGTCACTCTTGAGTGAGTGTTCCCCTCACTCCCCTCCCCTTGGTATTTCCTTACCCAAATCCAAGTTTTTGTGTCGGATGGTGGTTCTTGGGAATCTATTGAAAAGAAAATTAACGACTGGAAAGGAATTAAAATGAACCTTCAGTGTTTGGCTCTTGGTGTCTGTGCTACTTTCTGACCTGTGTCCGCACCATAAGGGGTACTAGAGATGTGGGATGGGACAATCATGGATGTATTTCCCAGTTCCATGTAGATGTTTCTGCATATGAAGCAACATTCTTAACTTTCTAGGGACATGACTTCACTTTTAGAACATTCCTGTATCTATAAAAGTCAGCTATTGGGCTGGGATCGTGGCTCAGTGGTAGAGCGCTTGCCTAACATGTGTGAGGCACTGGGTTCCATTCTCAGAACTGCATATAAATAAAAGAATAAAATAAAGGTCCATCAACACTTAGAAAGGGTCAGCTGTTGTAACGAGGCCGTAATGTATTTCTTAATAAACCTTGGTGAGGTTGTCTTTTCTGTTTCTTGTGGGTAGATTTTCTATTATACATAGTGGGATATAATCTCATTTTTCTTAGTGGACATGTTGCAGAATCATATTGGTCGTGTAGTCACATATATACATATAGTAATAATGTCTGTTTTATTCTACTATCTTTCCTATCCCCACATCTTTTAATTCACTATAATCTTGGCAGTCACCTCTAAATGATTTTTCCAAACATAACTCAATACCTTGAAACTGTGCGTGCTCTGGTGCCAATCTCATCCAGCCTCTGCACTTCCCTTTTCCCTCCTGCCTTGGCGGGCCTAAATTCTCTTTGGGGAATTGGCAGGAGGTCCTTTCCTGGCCTGGCAGGCAGTAAGGCAACTAGGAGCTCGGAAATTGCCATATCTCCACTCCACCTGCGGTTTAACTCTGGCGTGTGGAGAAGAATTTTGTTGTTGTTGTAGCTTTCTTAGAAGAAGAATTTTGAGCACGCTCATTTAGATGAATTTACCCATACTGATTTCAGTAAACTTGAAAACTTTGTTGAAGACGTTCTACTGAAACAATTTTTAGGTGTTTCTGAACTATTTAAACTTAGTTCTTAAAAACCTGGTAAATTTTTTTTTTTTTATTTTTAAGCCTGTTCAGACTACATATTTGAAGTCTGTTTTAAAGTTATTCACACTTGGTGAAACTGTTCACCTAAAGCCAAATTTTAGCTTCACAGAATTAGATTTCCTTAAAAAAAAAAAAAAAAAAAGTTTTGTAAACTGGGACTGGTGGCGCATGCCTGTAATCCCAATACCTCTGGAGGCTAAAGCAGGAGGATCACAAATCCAAAGTCTGCCTCAGCAACTTAGCAAGGTCCTAAGCAGCTCAGCTAGACCCTGTCTCTAAATAAAATATTTTTAAAGACAGCTGGGGATGTGGCTCAGTGATTAAGTGCCCCTGGGTTCAATCCCCGGTACTTCCCCCACCCCCCCAAAAAAAGGTTGCTGCATGTTGGTATACTTTACTTTGGTCTTTTTTTTTTTTTTTTGTACTCAACATACATGCATGTAATTTTTTCTTGCCCACAGCACCCCAAGGTGTTTGTTAAAACTGCAAAAGGTAAGATAATGCCTACTCTCAGACCTTACAATCTAGGGTATCAGCAAAAGATTCACAATAAGTTTTGTTTGTTTGTTTTTATGTGTCTTAAAAATCTCAACTCTTCATGAAACTTGAGGAAAGTTCAGGGTGATGTTTCTGAGGGGAGCAAAGGTGACAGCCAAGTGCATTACTTTCTAATCTAATGCAGGACAAGAATTTTGAGAACTTAGATGAAAGAGTGTCTACCACATCCCTTGACCAATCTTTTTCAAACCACTCCTCTCACCTGTCTCTTGACAAGGTTTGAACATCATATGGGTCATGAAAGGGGATTGTGATGAGATCTCAAGTCCATATCTTTGTGCTTCGATGGAAAAGACAACCTTCATGCCGTGCCTAGGGGCACACACCTGCATCCCAGCCTCTTGGGAGACTGAAGCCAGAGGGTTGCAAATTTGAGGCCAGTTTCAGAAACTTAACACAAAATAAAAAGTGAAAAGGGTTGGGGATGCAGCTCAACATACTAGGTTCAATTCCTAGTCCTAAAGAGAGAGAGAGAGAGAAAGCCTTCATATTCAATATAGCTTGGTGGAAAATTAAAGAGACAGACATTTGTTTGTTTAGACCCTATCTCTTTCCACAAAAGACTTGTGAGATGTAATTCAGTATAATATCAATCAATAAATAAGCACATAAATAAAAGACTGGCTTTTATTCTCATCCTGCTAGGAATCTTTGCAGAGGTGGGCTGAAATAACACATATTCCCCAGGAGGTATGACTGTTCTGATTTTTGTATTAAATTAAAACCCCAAAGTTCTGGGCCATAGAGCAGAACTAGCAAGCCTTTCCCACTTCATGCCAAATATAGCCAGTAGTGAAGTTTGTGTGACCCACTCAGATGAGATATGCTAACTAGGGACTAAAAGGTTCAGTATTTCAGTATCTCTGTAACATCTCCACTACAAATATGTCAGTGTGCCCTGACATTTCCACTGGGAAACTTGAATGTAATATAGCACAGACAACAAGTTTGCCCTACAAAATGCGAAGGTCAGGGATTACCAGCTATCCTCTTTGACCTTAAAGAATTTCTCTGTAATTCTTATCATTCTGTTAGAGTGAGATCTTAGTTTGCATTCAGGTCAGCAAATATATTTACTGGGTATTTACCATGAATCAGTCACTTAGTTAACCCCTGGAATGTAAAGGTACAAGTTCATGGTATAATCTGCCTGGAGTAACTCTGTATCCTCTTAAACCAGCCAAGATTGATGAATTACACAGTATGCTATGTGGCTGAATATTTTGGTCTCTGATATTTAATATTGGCCCTTTATTACATGTTTGACTGTCTTCTATTTTAGTGTTCTGGGTGTTGAGAATTATCCATTTGTTATGGACCATAAGAGAAAGATACTGATGCTTAAAAACTGAATCTCATTGTCTGGATGAAATCTGAGACATTGCCCTATATTACATTTTGTTCATCATTGTTTCTGCCATGACTAGTGTAGAGAAGATGCTTGGTGAATATTAACTGAATTGATAAAGAATGAGTGAGTGGGGCTGGGGATATGGCTCAAGCGGTAGCGCGCTCGTGCCTGGCAAGCATGCAGTCCAGGTTCGATCCTCAGCACCACATACAAACAAAGATGTTGTGTCCGCCGAAAAACTAAAAAATAAATATTAAAAAATTCTCTCTCTTTAAAAAAAAGAAGAATGAGTGAGTGATTTATTGAATGTAGCAATTCTGGTGCCTTCTGGTGTATGCAGTATTATTGAGTTTTGAAGAAGATGAAAGTGGTCCAAAGCTTATGCCAACGTCACCCTTAGTGAGTGGGAATTGTGACATTCTTCCCATTTTTCTTACCAACAGAGCCCAAATTTTTGTTCTGGATAATGGTACTCTCAATTAAGTCACACAATCACCCCATCTCTCCTGCTGAGAGCATATGACACAATTCTATCCAATAGGCTCTAAGTAGAGAGCCCTGGGGGAATCTTCTGGAAAGACTATATATTTTTTTCTTTGTGATGCTGGGAATAGAACTGAAACTGGAACCCAGAGCCTCACATCTGCTGGGCAAACTCTGTATCACTGAGCTATACCCTCAACCCTAGTCAGACTTTTAATAGAGCCAGACTCAGCTGTGATTTTGCCCCTTGTACTTTTCCTTTGTTCCCGCCTGGGTGGGTCACAGACTTTGCTGTTAGAATTATAGCAGCCATCTTGCAACCATGAGGTTGAATTTCACAGTTGAAGTTGGTGGTTCAGAAAGATAGATAGAATCTAGATTATTTATTTATTTAAAAATATTTTTTAGTTATAGATGGATGCAATATCTTTATTTTGTTTATTTATTTTTATGTGGTGCTAAGGATCGAACCCAGTACTTGAAGCAAGTGCTCTGCCACTGAGCCCAACCCCAGCCCTAGATTATTTATGACACTGTTAAACAGCTGCCCATCTCCGGCCTGTCTTTATCTAGACTTATTTTATGTGAAAAAACAAACAAACAAACAAATTTCTTTATGGCCTGATAGTGGTAGTGTCTTTCTTTCATTACCTATAGCCTAGTTAAACATTAACTGATAGAAGAATCAGAAGCAAAAGAGTTTACATTATTCTTAACCTCTTTCCCAATAGAAACAGAGTATTTTGTTGATCAACAGTGCAGTAGTGCCAGGCATAGTGGTGCAAGCCTGTAATCCCAGCAACCTGGGAGGCAGAGACAGGAGAATCTCAAGTTCAAAGCCAGCCTCAGCAACTTTGAGGCACTAAACAACTCAGTAAGACTCTGTCTCTAAATAAAATACAAAATAGGGTTGGAGATGTGACTCAGTGGTTAAGTAACCCTGAGTTCAATCCCCGGTACCAAAACAGACAGACAAACAAACAAACAAAAAAATAAAACAGAGTAGTTATACATAAACCTGCTTATTTCCACATAGAAAAATATTTAAGTATCACTAAAGATGGAACCAATTGTTGAGGAGTTATCTATTAAACGAACATGTATGAAATGTAAAGAAATGAAAAGTTTATAATTTTCAATTATAAAAGTAGGATAAATAATACTTCAAGGCCATTCCAGGGGATCTATGATGGATTAATTAGAGTGAGAGATCCATCATTCAACTGAAAGCTTTTGACAGCAAAATATCTTTTCTCAGAACCTTTCTCAGCCTCAGGCTCTTATCCAAAGTGCTGTGAATGAGGTCACTGAAACCTAGCTGGAGCTCTGAGATCCACAAAATGCTGAGAAAGCACTGCAGAGATAAGGAATGAAAGAAATAATACACAAAGTACCCATTGAAATACGTTTTCACAGATCCTATAACTAGGTCTTTCCATGGATGATTATGTCCTCAAACCTGCATTTCTGACTGAGCTGTCCTAATACCTATTCATGGATTCTTCACAGCAGACCTGAAATTGATCACAGCATCTGGAGTTGTGAGTTACTTGAAGATAGGACTGTGTCCATCTTGTTTGTTCTTTTCATCACCAAACATTATTTTATACCTAGCACATCATGAGAACTCAAAACATTTTAGTTAATTGATTGAAATTATATTTCTGGTAATTTCTAATCACTTTTGTTTAATGTTCAAAGATGTAATTATTAATTATTAGATTGGATATAATTAAGTAACAACCAAAATTTTACTTCATAAGTCTTTTTCTTTTTTTTTCCCCAATGCTGGGGAAAGTGCTCTACCACTGAACCACATCCCCACTCCCTTAATAAATAATTTTTAAAATGGAAAATGGAGAGCCTTTTATATGCTGAGCTTGCAAAATCAAATTTTAAGGGACTAATGAGCAATATCATGGCTGCAATACTAAGAGTTTTGTTTTGTTTTTTTAGAATTTTAGATGATTGCACATTAAAACAATGTAAGTGAATAATCAATTTGTAGTGTTTTCCAGGGAATTTATAATAATAAATATTAAATCTATACTCCTGCAAATAATCACCACAGCATAAGACTGGACAGAGAAGGCAAAATGACCTGTGCAAAAGTATTTCACATATGAAATGTTTCAAGATAGTAAGGATATTGTAACTTACTTAGTGGCTTAAATATTTGAAAAAGTTTCAGTTCTGATGGACCCAAAAGGTCAAAGTTTTTTTTTTTGTTGTTGTTTGTTTTTTTAATGAAACTAAAGACAACTGGAAAAATAGACGATTTTTTTGAGCATAATACCAAAGGTAGAAGCCACAAGGGGAAAGATGGGTGATTTGACTACCTATATTTTCAGTTGTCTCTATACTGAAATATTTACAGATTAAGTGATATGATGTTGAAAATTTACTAACAACCACCACCACCACCACCACCACCACAACAAAAAGGCATATAGGGACAGGGTGAGGAAGGGAGGCAGGAATGAAGCAAGACTAATTAGCCATGAGTGAATAATTGCTGAATCCATGTTATGGGTTGATGAGTGCATTGGGGTTTGATATACTATTCCCTCTACTGTTCTATATGTTTGGGGAAAAAATCACTTTTTTAATCTTCAGGATTTTGACAAAGAAATTAGACAAAAATATTAGCTACAATCTTATTTTTTAAAAGTCAAACACCCTAATGTGAAACTGAAAAACCAGCCTCTATCTCAGAGCAAAGCCTGTCCAAAGAAGGGACATGATCTTTGTCCTGTAAAGGTAAAATTTCTAAGCTGATTCTAAGCTGCAAGAGTCTGAGTTAAAGTGTAAAAGACTGGGCATTGTAAGGTTTCTAAATTGAAAGGCTTGGGCTAAAAAAAATAATAATAATAGGCCAGGTATTGTTAAAATTCCTCTGCTACCCCCGGAACCTATAATCTCTGTAGCTGTTAGGACAATACCTGAACTGCCCAGTAAATATTTCCATTGATTCCCTGGTTGTTTATTAGCTATGGGCTCCAAATAGCTTGGTAGGTAAGCATTCAGGCCACAAAACCAATCAGTTTAAATGTGTACCCCGCTTAGTAGTGACCAATTACCCCTGCCCAGACTGTTCCCGCCAATGAATGTACTAATCATGGCTCAGAGTTGTTGTTCAATTTTCCCGCACCTCAAGATGATTTGTTCTGATGTATGCAAAGCCCCCCACCCTCTCCAAAAAGTGTACTTAAGCTCTGCCTGACCTCTGCTCTGGGCTCTGGGCTGCTCTCCCTACCTGAGTGAGCCTTGAGCCCCAGCATGCTGGTTCAATAAATCCCCTTTTACCAATTGCATGAGGCCCGTCTCTTGTGTGGTCTCTCCCTCCAACGCTCCGCCGGACCCTTACAGTCCTTGGAAAGACCCACAGAGTGCTCCTAGGCACATTCCCACCCTGCTAAGTTGTTTATCTACAAATAACAGGAGAGATCTGCTGCACCAGGTGTCCCTGACTCAGTCAGGCTAGGTGGGGAACCACAGCAACCCCGTAGCAGCCACCAATCAGCATGAGACAGGGAAATACCTGGGATGCCAGATGACCCTCCCAGTAGTTTATGGTGGTTGATAACATGTTGGGAAACCTTGTAATTCAGCATGAACACCCCTCTTGGCTTAAACCAATCAGTTCAAATGAATCCCCCTCTTGTCGTAACCAATCACCCCTACCCAACTTGTTCCCGCCAGTGAATGTGCTAATCATGTTTCAGAGTTGTTATTTGATTTTCCCGCCATGTGTGATGATTTGCTAAGAGATGCTATGATGTATGTGGGGGTCCCTGCCTTCTCCAAAGAATGTATAAAACTGCTGCAAACCCTGGGCTCGGGCCTCTCAGCGTCACCAGTTGCTGTGTGTGCGCGGAGGGCTGAGCTAGCTTGCAAAAAACCCATGCTTACATCCATTATGGGTCTCTGGTGGTCTTTTGGGGGTCCCAAAAGTTGCCTGTGATCACAGCAACTCAGGAGGCCAGGGCAGGAGGATTGCAAGTTTGAAGTCAGCTTCTGCTGTTTTGCAAGACTCTACCTCAAAATAAAAAATTAAAAGGGGTACATATGTAGCTCAATGGCGAATTGCTCCTGGTTTCAGTCCCTAGTACCACAAAAAAAGTAAAAATATATATAGTTCAAATGACTAATAAGCATATATTTTTTAAAAAGCTTAGAGTCATTAATTTTAAAAACAAAGCAAATTTTAAAAATGTATTTTTGTCCATGGATTGACTCAAATATTTAAGAAAAAGACAAAAGAGCACTCTGTTGAACACTGTGGGAGTGTAGGCTTTCTCATGTACAATTTTCTGGCAGAAGTGTTAATTGGTTTCACTTTCTGGAAAGGAACTTGACAATATATATAAAAAGGCTTAAAAATATAACAAACTTTATTCCAGTATTTAGTAAAAGGAAATTACTCATTTTTCACATAGATTTTAAATACTAGGATGTTTATGACAGTATAGTTTATTATAGCAAAGGAAAATGATTTCATCAAAGAGTAAAGAAGTAAATAATAGTATCTTCAGACAATAGACTAATATGTGCCACTAAAATGGAAATGGAAGAAGTGTATTTATATAGGAAAATACCCAGAGCATTTTGAGTGAAAATAACATAAAAACAATCTGCAAAAGGTAAGTGTACTTTAAAAGTCCAGGAAAAAAAGTGTTGCAGGACAATGAGGTTGTAGGAGATTTATTATGGTTCGCTTGGTTGGTTGTTTCTAGTACATGCAATATTCTGTAAGTTCTAAGCATATGTTAGTCTTACAATTTAAAGTGAATAATAAATGTCATTTCAAATGGAGAAAAGAAGGTACTTTAGAATAATAAAGATGTTCTAGTTATTTTAAGACACTTTAGAAATTAACATCCTAAAGATACTTTTCTATTAACATAAGAACAAAATAATGTTATTACAATTGAATTAAGCAAAGCTCTCCCAAGAACTACTAGGAGCCAGAAATGATTTCTGCATAAAATATAAAAATGAACAAGATGACCATGGCCCATCCTCAGTGACCTTCTACACCCCCGTCCCTGCCCTCATACATCTTTTCCTTGTGGAGTCCATGTAATATGATGTCAATGTTGGTACCTACTGTGATGTTTAATTTTATGTGTTAACTTGACCCAGCTAAGGGAGGTTTAGATAGGTGTGTGTGTGTGTGTGTGTGTGTGTGTGTGTGTGTGTGTGTCAAGTGCAAATAATTAGCATTTGAATCAGTAGATTGAGTAAAGATGTGAGCAGGATCATCTGATCTGTTGAGGGCCTGGGTAGAACAAAAAGATGGAAAAAGTGTGAGTTCTGTCCCATTGACAACTCCTCCCTCCTTCCTGGTTGCCAGACTTTGGCTTCAAACTGGGAGTCACCATTGGCTGGCTCTGCTAGTTCTTAGGCCTTTGGACTAAACTGCACGATGGGCCTGCAGACAGCAGATGATGAGATGTCTCACTGTGAGGCAGTCCCCATAAGTCTCCTCTGTTGTACTTCCCTATGCATGTTCTGTTGGTTCTGTTTCTCTGAACAACACCACGGATGCACCTGCAGAACCAGGGTATGCTTTTGTCTTCCATGATGATTTCTGCAGCAGGCTTACTGTCTTCCTCTCCTCCCTTTTCTGCCTTCTTTCCGTAATGGTGACAGTAGTCCTCACAGCCAGGTTGTACCCATGAAGCCTGACTTCACAATTCTCCATTGCCATGCCTCTCCGTGCCTTTCCACTTCTTCTCTACTGGACTATCCACAAACATTGTAAGCCCCTGCACTTTGTGTTCATGTGGCACTGTCGTTCCTCAGAGATGGCAGACCCTTCCCTAAAAACAGCATGGTGTTCTCCCACTCTCCTTCCTCTTACTGACCCCCTTCCAGAGTCTGTCACCTGGTCCTTCCTTGATCTGTTAACACAGAATGTTCTTCCTGACTTTGGTTTCCTGGGGAATTGTGTCAGGAATGTTCTCATTTGCATTTGCACCTTAATAGGCATCCTTCCTCCACCCCTCCCCCCATCTTCGGTGTGTCCACTTTGCCAATCTTCCCTGCTTAAATCACATATATAACAAAATATTATTGGACTTCTGCTCTGTGCCATACAGATCAGTAAAAAGATGGGATATCCAGATCTTATTATCTTTTACAACCCCTTTTCTATTACTAGACTTTCATTAGTGGAGGAACCTAGGCTGTAGAAAGAGGTTAAATCTGGATTTGAATCCAATTTTGTCATCTTGGGTAAAAACAAAAACAAAAACAAAAAACTTCTCTGAACTGCAGTTTACCCAAATGTAAAAGGGGATAACAACACCTTTGGGGAGAAAATATCTGTGAACTGTCAAGACCTCAAAGGATTATTGTTGCAAACATTTCAGCAGCATGTGACTAAATTCTGTTCTCTAATAAAAGTTTCATAAAGAATCTCTCTGGGCTGGGGTTGTGGCTCAGCAGGAGAGTGCTCACCAAGCCTGTGTGAGGCCCTGGGTTCGATCCTCAGCACCACATAAAAATAAATTTAAAAAAAAAATAAAGATATTGTGTCCAATTAAAAAATAAATATTAAAAAAAAATCTCTCCTACCCCTTGGATAGACCAAGCAGTGACTGAAAACCTGGGTTCAAATTCCACTCTGTCAATGACAGGTGGATAAACTTAGGCACATGGTCAACTTGTGTGTCTCTTGGTTTCTTAGGGCTTTGTTAAGATTAGAGGAGATAATGTAGGCATGGTATTCAGCACATGATATGTGAAAATAGCTTGCTACATGTTGGCTACTATTCTCCTTTTGTAATTCTGAGGCATGCAACAAACAGATGGTAGTATTTTTGCCTGTTTTGTAAAAAATTCCTTTCTACTCATTGTCCTCTGCAAAGCATAGTGCTTGATGTGTAATAGTAAGGATGCTAAGGATAATTATGAAAACTAACACTTGAGTAATTACTGTGCTCATGTTTTAACATTGATATATGACCTTACATATATTGACTCAGCTTATCTCATAACAATCTTTATTATGTATATACTATTTATTTTCTGCCATTATAACCCCTTCACTCTGGCTCAAAAAAGCTTCCAGCTAACTGCTGCCTTCTAAAAGCCAGTGTGGCAGTGATCACTTACAATTATAACTTATCTTCTATTTTTATTTTGTTGCCACTCTGTTCTTTTGCCTTCCTCTTAAAACTCTTACTTGTGCCAGGTGAAGTGATGCAAACCCAGAAATCTCAGCAACTTTTGGAGGTGGAGGCAGGAGGATTGCAAGTTCAAGGCCAGACTTAGTAACTTAGCAAGATCCTCAGTGACTTAGCAAAACCCTGTCTCAAAACAAAAAAAATAAAAAGGACTGGAGATGTAGCTTGGTAGTAGAAAGCCCTTAGGTTCAATCCCTGGTACTGGGGGGCGGGGAGGGGGAGGGAAGAAAGAAAATTAGAAAAAATAAATAAATAGAAATAAAAATAAATAAATAAACCCTTCTTATAGTTTTTGGACTTATTTTAGGTATCCTGGTAATCTTTTACCTTTTTAAATCATTTCTGGAACAAGGTAGGTATAATGAATAAAAATAAATATAAATCAAGTGGGGTGGCACAAGCCTATAATCCCAGTGACTGGAGGCTGAGACAAGAGGATCAACAGTTCAAGGCCAGCCTCAGTAACTTATCGAGGCCCTAACACAACTTGGCAAGACCATGTTTCAAATTTAAAAAATAAAAATAAAAAAAGGGTTGGGGATGTAGCTTAGTGGTAAGGCACCCCTGGTTCAATCCCCTGTACTGAATATATAAAGGTATGATATTTTCCAGGAACCTCAGAAGGTTTACAAAAGAGTCATAAAATTGAATAAGCCATGCTCTTGCCCTCAGGGAGAAAGCCATGCAAAAACAACTCTTATATCACTTGCCGGGTAGCAGTGATAGGAGAATCCTGGAAGTGCTCAGAGAATACACAATGATTCATTCTTCTGTGGGGTGGTGGTTGAGATTCTCATAAAGCTGAGCTTTGAGGGAAGAAGGAAATATTCTAAGCAAAAAGAATTCAGAGAAACTTAAATGCTTGGATGCTTGGGGAACTTGTAGGTAATGTGGCTTGCACAAGGTGAGGTAAGGCCAGACATGGTGGGAGACGAAATTAAAATCAGAGGCCAGAACTAAATTGAAAAGCCTTACATTGCTCTTTTCCTGCCTCTAATGTGATCCACTTCATTGGTCCACCTCTTAAAAAGGGAACTCGGCCTCAAATTTCACACTCCTCAGGGAGCCCGACTAAAGCAGAGCAAAGAGGAATCATTACATTCTTTATTTTGCACACAGTTTCTGTGGCTGCTGCCTAAAATTACACTCATTCCTTAATATCAAGTGTATAGCGCGGTCTCAGCTGTGCCATACAATAAACAAAAGATGTACAGTAGGAAAAAAAAAAAAAAAAACGATTGAACAATCCCCAACTATCAGCAGCAGTTGTCTTTGGCTAGAAGACCATGGATAATGTTTATTTTTAAATTTTTATTCCTTTGTGGTTTCCATGTTTTCTCTAACGAACATTACTGCTTGCTTTCAGAATGTTAGAAAATAAGAATAAACTTTATTGTTAATGCCTTTGGTGCCATACTAAAGGGTTTTTAGTTTATTCCATAGGCAACTGAGAGACATTGGGATATTTAGAAAAGAAATAATCCTATCTAATTTGGGAGGGATGCCCCAGGGCCTTGTGGAGGTGAAAAAGCATCTGCTAGCTCACTTCTTCCAGGAGTACCAAGAACTGCTGAATAACGTTACAAACAGGATGGATCAGTTCCAGCATGAGGTCCAGCTTGGCAGCCTCCCTGCTTCCCTCTGTCTGCTGTTGCTTGGCAACCCTCTCATTGGCATCCTTTCTCCTTTGCCAACAGCTCTTCCAAATCTGCCCCCTCTTCTTGTCCAGCCCTGCCTTGCTCCTTCTCTGTAGGTGATGGCATGTCAGACTTTATTAAAACTGAGATTACACCATAGGTCTTCTCTCAACTTCTTTCTGTGATATGGGCTGTCTTATCTATTAGGCAGTAGCTGGCAGAGTGACTAGGGCCCTCAAAAATGTTTTGATATCTTTTAAAATTAGAACTTTTTAGAGATCCACAAAAATGTTTTGATATCTTTTAAAATTAGGACTTTCCATAAAGTAAATTCCATGCATGTATGACTATGTCCAAATAAATCTAGCTATTATGTATAACTATAATGCACCATTAACAGCCAAACAAAATTTTGATATCAACATGGAGATGCACAGGAATTAAAAAGCATAAAGTACATCTTGGTGCAATGGAAAACTTCTAGAGAATTAAGTGACATCGGCTCTTTGCTGAACATATTTGCTTTTTCTGTATTTCTTACATGACTTTTATTTTTAAATAAAATAGCATAATTATTTAAAATAACAAAAAATAGAACTCTCCAAAGAAAATATTTTAAAATGTAGTATTTGTCTTCACATCAATATGGTTATAAAATGTAGTTTTTCATATATATATATATTTTAATGGCAGAAGGGTCCACAAGGCAAAAATGTCCAGAGTCCATGAAAGGCATAATGTGGTTCTGGTCCATGTCAAAATGCTTCCTGTATTAGAGTCTTTCCTTTTTTCCCTCGTAAAATAAAACCCTACACTTCTGCTACTGACCCATCACTCCAGGGAAGACTGTAGAAACTTTCCACTGTGTCTGTGAGCTTCAATCTCCACTGCCTCCCGAATCTTCCCTTCAACTAACAAGGCTCTAAGTCAACCCTCACCTTCCTGGCATCTTTCTAGTCAAGTTTCTTTGTGCTCTTGTCATTTTACTGCCAGATTTTGAAGGATAATCTACACAGTCTCTACTGTCTTAATATCCAAGAATCCTATGACCCAGAAATTCCCAAACTTGTCTGCACATTAAAACTATCTAAGCTCCTTTTAAAACATTCAAAACCAGTCTCTGGTCAGGGGAAACAGGCATCAGTATTTGAAGCTGTCCAGGTGGTTCCATTGTGCAGACCAGTTTGGGAATCACCACTCTAACTCCTGTAGGCTTGTCCTTGGAAGGACACCAATTACTTTCTAAAAGCTAAGTCAAATACTATGCACTACTAACCTACATCCCCAACCCTTTTTAATTTTTATTTTAAGACAAGTTTTCATGAAGTTGCCCAGCCTGACCTCGAACCTGTGATGTTCCTGCCTCAGTCTCCCAAGTACCTGGGATCACAAGCCTGTGCCACCATGCCCAGCTCTCCTGCTCCTTTTTTTCCAAAGCAGTTGGCCTTGCCACCAACTAAGCCCAAACTCTTATCATTCAATGCCTTCTGTGGCATGGCCTTTAACAAAAGTGAAATGTTGTGCTATTTAGTGATTTTTTTGAAACATAATAAACAAAGTGGGGGCAGAAGCTGTGATCTGGAAATGACACATCTTCTCTGAGCTAGGATGGGCTCCAGAGGGTGGACCAGCTTTTGACAACAGAAGATGTCCTGCTAGACAGGGACAACTGGCTAATCATTTAGCAACCATCCCTGCCTACTCTGTGCCAGTATGGCAAGGTAAGTGCCAAGAGAGGTAAATAGAAAATGCTTTGGAACATCAAGGAGGCAGTTACCCTTCATCCATGGAAAAGCAGGCTCTCAGCAAAGGCTTCAAGAAGAAGGACACTTGGGAACAGAGGAAAGTATCCAACATGTGTAGCAATTTGCAGTGCAAGCAGCAGCCCAGGAGGCAGATCAGAATAGGAAGGGAGGAAAGGTTTCACATTCCCGGAGCCTGCCTCTGTGCCAGTAGTACATAGAGAGCAGCCGTACTTTGCTTCCCAGAAAGCACACTTTGAGACAGAACTCAAAGTATGGGAAGTTTCTAAGGAGTGCTCTTGTCATTAGCATTTATGACAGGAAAGGGAGGGAAATAGGCTTGGGCAGAAGGAGAATTGGAGTACGATGTGGTTTCAACAAAGTTTTCGGGTTTTTTAATTGGGAATTTTGAAGATCAGAGAGGTTGAATATATTCCTCATAGTCACACAGCTTATGTATCTCAGAGCAGAAATTGGAATCTGTTTCTGATCTCAGGTTGACAATCATTCTGGGATGTGCATTCTCAATGATAGTGTGTGTGGGTAGAGTGATATGGCCTCTCAGAGTGGAAACTGACCCATGGGAACAAAGTAATCTTAGGTATTTACAGGGTTTGTGGCTTTCTGAAGTGCCACAAAACAAACACATATACAGTATATAACATATATTACAATTTCATAGGGAGGAGTGTTTAAGGGGAAAATGTCTTAAAAGGATAGAGAGAAGAACAATAATGGCCAAAGATTGAGAAACTGCTTAAGATGGGGCTAAGAGGTATAATATAAAACTGGGTTTTGCCCTTTGAGACTCAATTATGGATGAATTAGGAAATGCCAGGGTCAGTACCTCCAGGCAATGGGGAAACATCTGGATTTTCTTTTTTTTCTTTCTTTCTTTCTTTCTTTTTTTTTTTTTTTTTTTTTTTTTGGTGTTGGGGATTGAACCCAGGCCCTTGTGCTTGGGAGACAAGCAATCTACCAACTGAGCTATATCCCCAGCACATCTTGGATTTTCAATCAGGGAAGTAATGTGTTCTGGAAATAAAGTAGGAGCCATAGTGTGCCTGATGGCTTGGAGATGGGGACAATGACAGGTAGGAGGCAAGTGTGACAAACCAAAGAGAGATGGAGTCTGACCTGGTGGTTGAAAATAGGACGGAAAGAAGAGGAGGGTTTTGCAAGAGGTTAAGAAAGAAAAAAAATACATTGCATAAACTTTCCTGGTGGAGCAGGCGAGGAAGGCTGATGGAACCATGATCCTTGATGACATTTGTTTATGGGAAGAAATGGTCCCATAATCAGAGGAAACCTAGAGAAAGAAACACATTTGAAAGGAAGACAATATCAGTGAGTCACTGAAGGACACATGGGAGGAGATAAGAAGGTGGCAATGCTGATCCCAAGTCCCTCAAAGGAGGCCACATTCGTGAGATATTAGGGGAAGCTATCAAAGTAGAAGTGATAATAAAACCCAGAGGTCTCTGGGTCTTGAGTGTAGAGGCCAAAGAAAGCTAAGCAGCTGCCACATGGAAATGCCTACAATTAGAGATAAAGGAAGAAAAGCCAGCAAAGACATCAGTGAAGGGTAAAGGTGAGGAAAGGAAAGCTTCTCATGCCCCTTAGATCAGATGTAGGGTGGAACATAAAGATAATCCATGTGCTTACGAGGGAACCATTGCCATCTTCAAGAGAACATGTTCAATTGAATGGGAGCCAAATTGTGAGGAATTGAAAATTACTCTGTGATCAGTTAACATGATGGAGCATTTAGACTATGGAATCCAAAAGACTTGGGCCTGAATCCCAACTCTACCATTTACTAGCCGTGTAAGCTTCAGTAAGCACTCTTAATTTAGTTACTACATCTACATTTGGATGATAATGGAGTCTGCTTCTAAGAAAACAAAGATAAGATCAGGTGCATGGAGGAAGAAGTACGGCTATATTAGTTGTTCAATAAAATTTTGATTACTATTCCTGATCAAGCATCTGGCAAAGAAGAGGACATTTTGAAGCTCACAGAATTCCATTAGTTTTCTAGATCAACCATAACAAATTACCACAAACTGGGTGATTAAATGTCAGAAACATAGGGTCTCACACTTTGGGGATCTAGGATTCTGCAGTCAAGGTCATGCTTCCTATAAGTCTCTAAAGAAGGATCTTTTCTTGTCCCTGCAAGCTTATGGGGGCCCCAGATATTCCTTAGCTTATTTTTGCAACCTTCCAATCTCTGCCTCTGTTTTTATGTGGACTTCTTCTCTGTGACTCCCTGTGTACCCTTTGCTTTTAGAAAGACACAGTGTTCCAGAACAACCTGGCTCTAGCATATGAGAACCAGTCCCAGTGTGCCACGAGACTGAAGAGAAGGACAGACAGATCCAGGACTGCACAGAGTTCAATTTATTGGGGAATTTATGGTCCCGGGTGGCAGCAGGACCAAATGGATTCTTGAAATTTGAGTGAAAAGGAGGGGCATATATACTGGTTAGGACGAAAGTGACTTCACCTAAGCTGGTATGTACCTGCTTTTTTTTTTTTTTTTTTTTAGTAGTGGAGATTGAACCCAGGGCATTCTACTACTGAGTTATACCCCCAGTCCTTTTTCTTTTTTTTTAAGTTTTTAATTTGTTTTAATTAGTTTTACATGACAGTAGAATGCATATATGTACTTTAATATATGATACATAGATGGGATATAATTTCTCATTTTTCTGAGTGTACATGAAGTAGAATCATATTTGTCATGTAGTCACATATATGCATACAGTAATAATGTCTTTCATTCTACTATCTTTCCTATCCCCACATCCCCTCCCCTCCCCTCCCATCACTTCCCTCTACCTAATCTAAGTTAATGCTGTTCTTCCCTTCACAATAATGCCTTATTGTGAACACCAGTCCTTTTTAGCTATTATTTTGAGAAAACATTTTGCTAAATTGCCAAGGCTGGTCTTGAACTTAAAATCATCCTACCTCAGCTTCCTGAGTCTCTGGAATCATAGATAGGTGCCATTGTGCACCTGACTGTAGCTGATTTATCGTTAAGCTAAGTCAGGAACTTTGTTAGTGCCACAGATTGGTTGTAAAGCTTCACATACTGTTCAAATGGTATATTTATAGTTTCCTTAGAAACTATGCGAGACAAAACAATAAGGTTCACTTGGGGCAATCATGGCAGTTATAACTGCAGTCATGTAAATTTGAGTCCATAGACACCAGTCACTGGATTTATGGCCCACCATAAACTCATGATACTTTTATGTAGGTATTCTTAACTAATTAATCTGAAAAGACTGTATTTCTAAATAATATTATCTTCTGAAGTTCCAGGTGGACATCAGTTTTGATGGGACACTATTCAACCCCCTACATAGATATATCACATAATTTAGAGAAGTTTGACAGTGAAAAATAGAACAGAAATATGATTCCATTTGTGTTTTGAGGGAAGGGCATTTCTTTCTATGGTAAAGGAGATTTGGGTTTTTGCAGGCAGAGGGAAGGATACAGGAAGAAGAAGCTGAAGATTCAGAAAGATGCCACCTAGAGCAAGAAGAAAAGGAGGGCAGTAAAAATTCCAGGGCACAAGCAGAGGAACAGCTTGGCCAGACAATAGTTTACCTACAATGTCAGGTATAAATCGGAGGAGAAAGGTGAAGACAGTGCATTAGTCAACTTCCGTTACTTCCAATACCCAAAGCAATCAGCTTCTAAAGAGAAAAGATTTGTTTTGGCTTACAGTTTTGGAGTTTCTAGTTTATGATCAAGTGACTCCATTGCTTTGGGGTGTGTGTAGAGCAGTACTTCAATGCAGGAAGGAATGGCAGAGCACAACTGCTCACTCCATTGTCAAGGAACAAAAGAGGGGAAGTGGAAGGGTCCAAGATCCCACTGTACTCTTCAAGCGCACATGCCTACTGACTGATCCTTCACTAGGCCCCACCCTTAAAGGTCCTGCCACCTCCCAAAAGTGCTACCTTGGGGACCAAGCCTTTAACACTTGACCTTTGGGATACATTCAACATCCACATTATAGCAGAGAGTGATGTCACAGTAGAGAAGTTGTAGTTTCTCACAGGTCAGACCCTTGTGGTGGTTATCTACAGAGAACAGTAAAGGAAGAGATGATTGGATGGGTTCACAAAGGAAAGCTTAGGCATCACATGTCCCTGTGGTAAGTGACAATGTTTGACCATATGTTCAATAGCAGCAAGGATACCAGAAAACTATTTGTTATAAAAGAACTTTGCTGAGTAATGACCTTTGCCTAACCAGCCAGTCATGCTTGATCAAACACTGATCTCTCGGAGGGAATCCCAGAGCTGTTTATTTATATGTTAAAACTACTCATCTAATTAAGAAAGTCAGACCTAAGCATAATATTCACTATTAAGTCAGAAGAAAAAGAAAACCAAAAACCTAAAAACAAACAAACACAAAACACCACATACTTTAGCATTTATCCAGTTTCATATTTACTGCAAAAATCACTTCTAACAAATCCAGTCCTATGTTCAAATAATTTCCAGATCTACAAACTTGGGGATGAGTTCTGTGATTCATAATGAAAGAATTCTTGGAGGGTTGGAAGGGGTCAATCTCTGTGACACAGATATGGAATGACAGAGAAATATCATTTCCATATGGATTCTGCCACAGATTTGGGGTTTACTAGACAAAGAAATTCATGTATCTGCACATCAAGTTGGGTGTGACTAAGAGATGACCGTTATTATTTGTGTCAGTTTTTCCTTAGGATTGCTATAAATCAAAATGGCATCATTCATTAATAAGCAGATATTGTCAAAATCTTTACAATCAGGGTCCTCGCTCATGCCTTGGGGGTAAATCAGCAGGCATAAGGTGGTCGGGTCTTATATTCAGTATTTAAAATTCAGACGAGACTCCCTTCCCCCTCCTGATCTTGGTTATCCAGTCAAGAGATCAGGAGAGACTGGAAAACTTTATGCTCTCGAGAGAAGTTGGCTCAGCTTAATAGGTAACAGAAGCCAACAGCTCTTGCCTTGATAGCCAGTGGGTGCCAAGACTAGTCTCCAGAGGTGCCATTCAACTAGCCAGACAAGTCCAGCCCTCAGAGCCCTAGACTCAAGATAATGATATCTGTTGGTCTTTAATCCAGTGTCACAGTGGCCCATTGACATATCCAACCTCTTCATGCAGACCCCTGTTTTTATGTAGATGCTCAACCACCAAGTTCCAAGTGCCAAGGAACTCTCAGTGCTGTCATTGTACGACTGATGCATATCTTTTTGCTCCGTCTGGAAAGTCCAGAGAACAGGAACATCTGGTATCCCAAGTATGTTTAGAGATTTAGATTGTCAACCCACATACAATATGATTAGAGAGCACTGTGAAAATGTCAAATGCTATAAATATGGATAATGTAATGATAACTGAGAAGTAGTCTGGTTAATTGAAGCCAGTCCCCAGAGCTATCCTGTGATTATGGAATGATTGTGTCTGCTATGCCCTAAAGCACGGCAAGGACCTTTGATGCGGAGACAGGTCAAATAATTTGCATCCCACTAACTTCTGAGATGCAGCTTAAACCAAGGAAATGATGATACACCTTCTTCAGAGTTTTGATAACTAAAAAAAAATTTCTTGCCTTGGGTACCATCTGTCTGCCAGCCTGCCTGTCTGTCTGTCTGAGGGTGTGTGTACTTTTTTCACTAATAGGCAGTCCTAAGACTTACTGAATTCTTCGTCACACTCAGGCTCTTGGCAAATCCAACCCAGTATGAAGTACCTGGCAAAGTTTTTCCCTGACCTAGATAGAAAAGAAAGAAATGTGAAAAATCAGGAATGAGGGATGTACAATTTTAAGGTAAACAATTTCTAAATCAATCACTGGGATACTAATGACACTAATAATGACACTACCTTTCATTGAAATGTCAGTAGATATATCCAGTCTCCCATTTGATCATGATGTTTGCCATGTCCCTAAAGTAGACAAGTATATTTTCAATTTGTCAGAATAAAACCTCCAGATTACTGAAATCTTAGAATTTGTTTGTTTGTATGTGTATATATATATATATATACACACACATACACATACATATATACACATACATACATATTGGGGATTGAACCTGGGGTACTCTACCACTGAATCATATCCCCAACCCTTTTTGTTTTTTATTTTGAGACAGGGTCTCACTAACTTGTCCAGGCTGGTCTCAAAGTTGTGATCCCCCTGTCTCAGCCTCCTGAGTCACTGCAATTATAGGCATGTGCCACCACACCCAGCAAGATTTATTTATTTTAAAAAGGTTGTTGTGAAATGAGTATGAAAGGGATTGGTATATAAATATGTGCATACTCTGCAGTTTGCTTCCACACTCTGTTTCACAGATTTATGTGCAGATGTGTAATTTCATGCTGAGGGCTTTCCCTGTACAATTCTCAACTTCTAAATCTTGAACGCCAGCCCGCCTCTCTCCCTACACCTCTAAACTGCTGCTCTAACTGCCTCCTGACCTCTTCACTTGAAGGATCCACAGGCCCCTTCTAATTGACATGCCCACAAATGAGCTCAACTCCATCCCACATGGTTAGACACCGCCCCCCCCCGCCACCCCCCATCCTGGTTCCCAACTCAGTGAACCGCACTGCCCAAAAGCTAAAACCAGATATCTTGTCATTATCATTATCCTTGATTCCTTTTTCTTCATAACCCCCTAATTCCAAATGATCTAGTTCTTTCCAATTCCAACTCTAAACTGTCATTGAACACTTCCCTGTCACAATCCAAGTATAATCCTTGCTGTTTTTACTTCTAATCTCTCCCTCAACTATTGTGGTTTTTTTTTTTTTGTTGTTGTTTGTTTGTTTGTTTGTGGTGCCGGGGATTGAACCCAGGGTCTTGTATATGTAAGGCAAACACTCTACCAACTGAACTATATCCCCAGCCTCTCTCTCAATTGTTGTTCCTCATTAATATATATTTAAAATGTTAGATTCAAAATCCTTCTTAAAAGATCCTGCTTAAAGTCCTGCCCTTGATAAAGTCTAAACTCAAAGTATAAATTTTTTCATGTGGCCTTGAAGTCCTTTCTTTTCTAACTTCATCTCTAGTCACTTCCCACCTCACAAGAATCCTCTCTCAATTCCTTAAACAGATTACACTCTCTACTCCCTATGTCCATTAGAGTTTGAGGAATAATGTTTTTCTCGATTATCATCATATCCCTAGGGCCCAATGCAAAATATGGTCGTGGTCTATGGATCCTGTAGTTCTATTCAAGTTTTCCTTCTAACTGGTTGGTTTTAAAAATGTATTTTAATTCCCACGTTCCCATCTTGAGTTCCCATCACACCAAGTCACCCTATCCTTCAAAATTGTATGTATCACACCATATCATGATCTTAAACCCACATTATTATGAGTGAAATGTGATTATGTAGGTAGCAGAGGTTGTGTTCATCATTTACCAAGCAAAGCAGCTTGCTCATGTGAATCACTAGTTACTCTTCCATACTGACTAGTTTCACGGGTCTATCTAGATATTATTGGTCTTCGTCCTCTTACAATTACAGTCAAAATCCTTTCTGGTTTTTCCAGGACTTAGATATTCATCCCAGCCCTATTGAAGGGCATTCTTTCCCTAGGCAAGAGCAAGCTTGCTTTTCACAGAATGTTTCATAGCATGTTGATGTTTTGCTTTGTTGCAGAGTTCCAATATTAATTGACACTCAAGTTAGAAGTTTCCTCTTTATGACTAGCAAATTGCTTCTGCTTTGATTTTGCCTTTGTTCTCCTTTGACTTGAGCATTATAGGAAGGAAGCGTTTCGCATATCTCCCTAATTTCTACTCCCATCTCATATATACTCTTCTAGGTAAAATAGTAGAGATCTAAGAGATCTGTTCCCTTCATGGCACCTGCCTTGGAGCTTGAGTGAAGAATGCCAAACATGGGGACTTAGAAATTTCATTTTATTACTAATTTTTGAAATGTTTTTATTAGTGCCTCATAGTAATACATAATAGTGGGGTATTCATGG